>NC_141496.1:89809690-90409690 GCF_009769465.1 Tauraco erythrolophus | reverse complement strand
AAGGCATCAGCTTCATTTTAACGCATATCATAGAATCATAGAATGGTTTGGGTTAGAAGGGACCTCAATGATCATGTAGTTCAAACCCCCCTGCCATGGGCAGGGACACCCTCCACTACACCAGGTTGCCCAAAGCCTCATCCAACCTGGCCTTGAACACTTCCAGGGACGGGGAATGTACAGCTTCTCTGGGCAACCTGTGCCCGTGCCTCACCACCCTCACAGTGAAGAATTTCTTCCTTCTATCTAATCTAAATCTGCCCTCTTTCAGTTTAAATCCATTGCCCCTTGTCCTATCACTACACACCCTTGTAAAAAGTCCCTCTCCAGCTTTCCTGTAGGCCCCCTTTAAGTATTGGAAGGCTGCTATAAGATCACCCCGGAGCCTTCTCTTCTCCAGGCTCAACAGCCCCAACTCTCTCAGCCTGTCTCCATAGCAGAGGTGCTCCAGCCCTCTGATCATCTTCCTGGCCCTCCTCTGGACCCGCTCCAGCAGCTCCATGTCCTTCTTGTGTTGGGGACTCCAGATCTGAACGCAGTATTCCAGGTGGGGTCTCACGAGAGCAGAGCAGAGGAACAGAATCACTTCCCTTGACCTGCTGCCCACGCTGCTTTGGATGCAGCCCAAGACAACGGTTGGCTTTCTGGGCTACCAGCGCACATTGTCATCTCGTGTTGAGCTTCTCATCCACCAGCACCCCCAAGTACTTTTCCTCAGGGCTGCTCTCGATCCATTCTCCGCCCAGCCTGTCCTTGTGCTTCGAATTGCCCTGACCCACGTGCTGGACCTTGCACTTGGCCTTGTTGAACATCATGAGAGTCATGTAGGCCCACTTCTCAAGCTTGTCCAGGCTCCTCTGGATGGCAACCTATCCCTCAGGTGTGTCAACCACACCACTCAGCTTGGTGTCATCTTAAAATTTGCTGAAAGTTATACTTAATCCAGCTGTCTATGTTTTTTTGATGAAGATGTTAAACAGTACTAATCCCAACACAAACACCTGATCTCCATCTGGACATTGAGCCATTAACCTTTACCCTGTGGGTGTAACCATCTAACCTGCTACTTATCCACAGACCAGCTCATCCATCAAAACCATATCTCTCCAACTTAGAGAGAAGGATGTTGTGGGGGATTGTGTCAAAGGCATTACAGAAGTCCAGATTGATGATGTCCATAATTCTTCCTCTGTCCACTGGTGAAGTCACTTCATCACAGAAGGTCACTAGATTGGTCAGAACAGACTTGCCCTTGGTGAAGCCATGCTAAATTACTTTACTCTTCACTTGACCCGTATCTCTCAAGATGGTGAACTCCAGTGCATGATCACTGTGGCCCAGGCTCCTCTAATCTTGATGTCACTGATTAGCTCACTTCTGTTGGTCACCAACAGGTTCAGTAATGCATTCGTTCTGGTAGGGTTGTATATTTCCTGGTTTAAGAAGTTATCCTTGATGCACTCGAGGAGTCTCCTGGATTGCAGACAGCTTGCTGTGCTACTTTTCCAGCAGATGTCAGGATTATTGAAGTGCCCCAGAAGGATGAGGGCCTGTGAGTGTGATGCCTTCTGTGGCTGGAGTAAGAAGGCTTTGTCAACAGGCTCCCTTGATTAGGCAGCCTGTACTAACCATCAGCCGCAAGGTTCCCTTTGTTTTCTCAATGTCTGATTCCTACCCGAAAATCTCTGATGACCACTCCATGTTAGGTCATTTTCACATTGGTTTGGTAAAAACAAAAAGAAAAAAAAAAATCTAAAAATTAATTTAAAACCTCTCAGATCAATTGTATTTTGGCAATTGCTACTTGAAAAGATATACTGAATTAAGCATTTCCTATAATAGAGACATCTTCAACAGAGTAGCTGAGGCTGGCAGTCATATCTGGAGATCACCTAACCTCAATCCTGCTCAAGCAGGGTCAACTACAGCAGGTCGCCCACAGCTGTGTCTAGTTGGATATTTAATGTCTCCAAGGACAGAGACTCCACAATCTTCCCGGAAACCTGTTTCATTGTCAAAGGGTCAGTAACTCCAAAAAAGGAGGGTGCAGAATCCTTTACAGGTGAACCCCCTTCCCATCAACTATTTCCTTTGTGTGATTTTATTTTGTTGTTGTTGTTGTTCTTGCAATCATCATTAATTATTCTCCTGTCGTTGCACTAAAGTAAAAGTTAAAGTCCATTTCTCGCATAACTGAGCTTGGTATATCCGAGTCATGAAGTGTTCTAGGCAGGAACAGTTTAGACAAAAGTACCACAGCTACAAGTGGATTAATTTTCTCCTCCATAACATTGAAAAGATTGAAGACGCTCATGATGTAAACGTTCTAATTTCCTTACTTCTTCCCATGGTCTTTAGTGCACCATGCTTTGTTTGAATATGTAGAATTCAGAGAAGAAACATCAAGTATTTCTCTTCAACTTCGAGTTCTCTTCACATTTCCAAGACAGACAAGCCAGCTCACCTCTACATGTCACTTTTATCTTACATTGTATCTGCCAGGTCCATGAAGGTATCTTAGATATCCCAAGAAGTCTAAAGTGGCACTAAATATTCATGGTTGAGCAAATGAATTTATGCTTCTCCCATATTTTAATTAATTTATGATTCAAGCATAGCTCTAAGTCAGATCTAGAGAGATATGGACAGTAATGACTCCTGAAAGTTTGAAGGGGCAGATTTACAGATTTCTTAGCATTATGCCATCCTGACAGGCCAGTGCAAGCTACTCTCATTTTAGCAGACTTGGAGGATATGAGATAAGAAAACAAAAACAAGCTGCAGATCTCTTGCTGTAGAAAGGTAATGTTTAAATTTCAGCTGTTTCAATTTCAAGTCTTGGTGTTAAATATTCGGGAGTCGTTTGAACTTTGAATGCTACTGGCACGTAACAAGAACAGTTTGTTCAGCATAAGAAATAAAACTATTTTTTTCATATTTTTAATGCACAAAGCAAAAAGCACATGTTACATCGTTCACTGATTAATAGGGACATGGCTGTTCAGCTAAAGTAATGGTCCAAGGCTGCCTGGGAATATTACCTATCTATAGGATGAGGTACTGCAAATACGAGGACAAAAGCACCTTCCTACAGCCTGGAGTGCAGTGTCTGAGTAGATCTGCTTAGGATTTCCTTTTAGAACCTACATATTCTTTTCTCTAACTCTAGGAACCTTCTGATGAAAACGCTGAATATTGTCATCTTCCTGAAAAGCCTATCGAATGACAGCTGTTTGTATGAGATGCTGACCTTTCCTCTTACATCATGAAGGAAGTCAAGTTAGGTAACACCTTCAAATTCTGGTTTTTGGTAGGTTTCTAAAGACTAAAACTAACTATATATTTTGATCTGTCTTTTGGTGTTAAAAACCTTTGTGAATAGCTTTTTTTGTTCTAGGCAGGAAAATTCTGTATTTCCTCATGATTCAAGTAACAGCACTGTTAAAACCCGAACAAAATCATGTTACTACTCTTGGTCTTACACTGTTTATATTATCGAGGTCAGATCTGAAAACTACATACTTGTATCAAAAACACATAGTGGATTGGGTGTTAACTTTTCATTTTCTTCATGCGAAAGAAAAATATAAAATCAGAACACTTACTGAATTACTATCTCAACTACAATTAATTACATTTTATGATCAACTAATCCTGCACATCTGTCTTTGTTACACTTCATAATCACAGCTGAGATTTCATAATGCAATAGAGTATTTATGCTTTTCCAAGCTCACAGTGAATTAGGATGCTTATTATTGCTAATGATTATTCATTTTCTCCCACGTAAAATTACGAAAGGATAACATGGATTAGGATAAAAGATTATATTTAAGATGTTTTTTATCTGACTGCAGGAAAGATGGATATCTACATCTAGATCCTACGCTGCTGCTAAATGTATGAAAAATACATTCACATAATTAGAGAACAGTAACAGTTCAGTCATTGAGCTGATGAACCACCTTAAGCACCCCCATAAAAGATGCTATCTATTCTCACTGTAATTTTGTTATTGCATTAGCTAATGGTGTAAATTATACAAACAGAGAAACAGACTAGCATAACACATTTCTTTTATGAAGTCCTGACTGAGGAGAACATCATTCTTCAGAAAAAAAAAAAAAAAAACACAAAAAACGAGACACACCATAACAAAACAAACAAAACAAACCACCATTCTTTCAGAAAAAAAAAAAGCTCAGATACTTTCTTAAGAGTACAGTCTAATCTGAGTGAGTTTTAAATTTGTATTTTTCTTCTGTATTTACACTTTTCAGCTTGCCAAAACAGCTCTTGAGCTACACCAGAGGTTTCTACAAAGGCCCTGCTAGATAAGTTTGTTTTCTTGGGTTCTTCCTGATCCTCTGGTAACATAGTTGATATACTTCCTTACACCACCACTAGAACCAAACTCAATTCTGCATGATCAGCATGGATTGCTGCTGATAATAACTTGGGGCAAATCTTATTTGCTCCTTGGGGCAACCTGACTGCTGTCTATAATGTAGTGACAAGCTCACTATTGTACGGGCAATAGTGGATACTGTAAACAGTCTTTACTGTAGAAAGGCCTTTGGCATAGACTCCCAGAGAATCCTCGTAGTCGAATTGGTGAGATATGTACTAGATAAATGGATGGAAGGCGGATGGAAAACTGGTTGGATAACAAGTTCAACACAGTATGATGAGCAGTACAGAATCTGGTTATGAGTGACATTCCTCTGGGGTCAATACTGGAGCCAAAAATTTTTATTGGTGACCTAACAATGGGACAGAGGTCACTCTTAGTAAGTGTGCAGATGACATGTAACTGGGAAGAGTGGTAAACATACCGGGGGACAGGGCTCCCGTTCAGAGGCACAGGACAAGCTAAAGAAGCAGGCAGATAGGAAGCCCATGATGTTCATCACGTTCACTGCGGTAACAGAAACACCTTGGACTTCTTGCCTGTATCTGAGCCCTGTAGTTTCCTCCTTTTCTCAGGCATTGTGAATACTAGTACTATGCTGTTGGTCTTTCCTTGTTTTATGTATTAGGTCATGTCTGGGCTTTGAGATAGATGTTCTTCTTTCCATTCATATGCAAATATTTTGATTAAGGTTGTCATCATCTCATATACTATGCCCTTTATTTTGATCCTTCCAATGACTCTTGTCTCCTTTTATCGTATCAAATATTAACCACTTGTGTTCATTTTCAAAATTCCTAACTTTCAATCATCTCTGTGCAGTATCAAGAGGATATTTGCTACCTCTTGTCAGCTCACAATGTAATGGTCATCATCACATATTAAATTTTCGAGCATCCTCCATGTTGTCATTTACACGTGGGAAGAATTCCTTGTAAACAACTTCGAACTTGTTTCTTTATCTTCATTTAAATTCCTCATTAGAAGTCTACTTTTCTCTGATGACTAAAATCACCTTTAGAAGTGCTTATGCTCTTGAAGGGCTGTACTACCATATACTACTGCCATGATGGCTGCTGCTGTTTCATTGTTTCTCTGTGATTTCCAACATGTCTTTATCCATGTGTTGTCCATTTTGTTACAGCATATGCTCTGAAAAGCACTGTCCGTCTTTTGGTTCTGTGCTTGGACAAGTACTAATGGGATTTTGAGTCACTGCTTGCTTTATGATGATTAATAAATACTTGGTAAGACATTCACGGAACAACAGCAAGACAACACGGGAAGTAGAAAAGTAACAATCTCCACTTGTGACAACAGTCTCCATAGGTGACAACATTCAGTGTCACCTATCAATTGATGATGTTTAATCAGTAAGATTTAGTTTTTAGAATATCATCCACTCTATAATTTCTCTCCCCATTAAGTGTCTTTTTACAAGTGTCTTAGGGTGAGACACGTTACTTGTTAAGTTTTTTATAGGACTGAATATGATGTCATGTTGTGAATGTAACCTCATGCTAGATGTATATTTACAATAAAAATACAATTTTAAGGTTACTGAAGAAGGCGAAAAGGTGAAGCCTAAAACTTTTTTTTTTTTCAGGTTCTGAATAAGGTAGAGGTAACCAATCTAAAACTTAAATGTTTTACTGAACTGATTTCCTCCTTCTTAAGGGGTCATTATTTCACTTCTCTATGCTTAGGATGTATTGTTCAGAGAGCTTTTGATAAAAATAAAATTCTCAGTCTATAAAACCTGCATAACTTTAAATGTAAATAAGAAAATACACACAATGATATCTTTTCTTCTTGAAATAACAATGTATTGTAATTATAAGGGGCAAATTATTATAATGAGCACAAACATTCATGTAGCTTGTCATATTGCTTACTTGATGAATTAAAATGAAGGATTTTGTTTTCTTCTGATGCATGCATATAGCTTCCACCATACACAATAAAAGAATAAGCTTTTAGATGTAATAAACACAAACAAAAATTATGTAGTGTGTGGGGTTGTAGATATGGAATTCTTACAATTGACTCTGGAATATGATATTTTTTCACCAGACTCTCTATCTTATAACCAGTTTTGTCTAATGGAAACTACTTGCTTCCGTACCAGCTGTAAAATTAACTCTGACGGTGTCATATTTTTGCTAGCTCTCTTACTCCACTCAAGATTCCATTTTGTTTTGACTCACCCTTGATCATGTAGAGGTGAACCCCTTCATGGTCTGGTTTTTAAAAACATATTTATTATTAAATTATTTCTCTTTCCTATTCTATTTTTTGCTCCTATATTTTAGAAACAAAGATTTTAAGGTATTTCAGTTTCTTAGTGTAATATAGTCTATTTAAAAGAAATAAAAAAAGAGATTTTATCTTCCCTGAGAGGACAATTGTTCCCACAGCCTTCCCTCAAAACATGGCAAGCTATAACCTAGTTTTTCTTTACAAATGTCTGCAGTGCATAAGCTCTACAGAAATGTGTATATAATTAAACAGGAGCTGCACATAGTTGCGGTTAGCACAGTGCTCTAACTATAGAATCATACATGAAATTACACTGTAGACTTCAAAGCCAAACAATAAAGAGTTATTTATGTCCCACACTACATTAAAATATTGTAAGAATAGTTTCTTGAAAAGCCAGAATAGATAAAAAAAAATCGACATACAAGAGTAGTATAAAAAAGAAAAATAAAGTTAAAGCCTTAAATAAAATACACTTTTGTATACCTATACGGGTATTATAACCTCCATTTCAGAGAGCTAATTAGTAAGATTAGAAAAGACAATGGTCATGTCTTTCATTCCATAGATAGCACTTGAACCAGATGTAATCATCCACCAGAGCTACAAATCTCTTAAAGTGTCATAATTTTTTCCAGAAAAAATAATGGCCGCTCTAAAATAAAGCCTTCCTCTGTCCATTAAGTGAAGTTTGTTTGGTTTTTTTTTCCCCCATTAAAGAAGTAACTTAACAGAGAAGACAACTCTTGAAGCTATTCTTTCTTCTACAATATGTCTTATTATTTTAGTAGATAAAGAAAGAAATTTGATGCAGTGAAGATATATTTTTAATTTTTTTTTTTTTTGTATTCTGTATACTGCTACTTTTCAATTGTAGTGTTTCGGTGATCTATCTATCATAGCAATATTTTCAAGAGTTACAGTAGTCATAGCTCATCTGGATTCATCAGTTTGCAGCAAAGTTCAACTGCCTCCACTCAGTAGATCCGAAGGACCAACTGAGATCAAAGTCTTTAACTCCCTCTTCTGACCAGATATAGCTTAGTTCAAAAGTGTTAAATCAGGCAAAGGTCCTTGATCTTCAAGGTTGCTAAACAGGTTCTTTCAAATTCCTGTCATTGTTTATAAACTTTCTTGACACAAAGGTTAAAAGTTTTTTTTTTTTTTCAGCCCTGGAAGAGTTTTAGTCTAGTAAGCACAGCAACAGCCTCTCTGAAGCCTTCTTTATTAAATCTATAGGGAAAGATGTGCCATTTAAGAGGACCAATGATCAGAATATTCAGAACTTTTAGAATTAATAACACCAATGGCATGCAGAAGTGAAAAGGGAATGAAGAAAAGAGATGTTTCACTGTGTGATGTGCTTGTATGTGATGTGTAAAATATGTTTCCACCTTATTCACATAGCAGAGGGATCCTATTGCAACACTTATAGTCCTTTAAAGAAGTTTTGCGTTGTAATCTGTATTGTCATCTCAGTTAAATATTTTAAGGAAAACTCAGAGAAGACATTGTTTAAAAGGAATAGAAGGGACATTATGAAATTGATGTCCAGAGCTACCATGGTTTTAGTTACTTCTTCAGATGCAATTAATGTGCTAATTTTGATTTTGGGAACTTTCCAGCTTTGCGTCTCGATATGTTGCGACAGTCTTTTTCTCTGACCAAAAGACCTTACATTACTGGTTTTGCAACACTTTTTATGGACTATTTTTGTAGTATTTCCCAATGCTAGACTTAGAGTTGCTACTTCTAAGTAGCATTATCTGTAAACAAGAATTCCTAAATAAACATTCTTATTTCTAGTATTATTATTTAGATCTAGGTTTTTTGTGCATTCAAATGTATCAATCTTTTCTTCATATTACAAATTTTGAATATAGTAACTTTTTGATTTTTACACCATCTTCCTCAGTTACAAGTTATATATACATAGTATAGACTCTTTTTCCAGCTTCTGGATAGAGGAATTTTTGAGAAATCAGGTTGGCCAACTCTTTGGTTTTGTTTTTTGTTTGTTTTTTTTTTTTTTTTAACTAAGAAGCAACCTGCCAGATTCTGCTTATAAATAAGCTATAAGGCACTTTCAAAGATAGTGTTAATTATAATGCATATCAAGGTCTATGAAGCAAAACAACAGTGTAGGTAACTATAAATGTGTTGCAGTATAATAAGGAAAAATAATCAAAAATATAAATATTGCACCTGAATTAATCTTATCTAAGTAACAAGACTGCAGTAGCATGTTTCAGGAAATTCTGAGTCCATTCTCCTTCTTTTTCTGCCTGTGTCTTGTTTAAAATAGACCAACAGGCCAGCATGAACAATCAGGGTGTCCTGCCCATGGCGACAGCTCACTTGGCCAACTGTACTCCTTTCACTATCTCCCTGAATTTATTGCTGCCTTTTCTATCAACATCCCTTGCCACCTGTACAAGAAAATTGCCTGCCCCCCTGGACAAAGAGAGGTTTTCAACTTCCCAGGAGTGCAGCACTGATCGCAAGCAATCCATATTCATAGCTAGGAATCTCTGACAAAGTGATCTCGGGCTTCACATTGTAAGCTTTTAGGGAGACTGCAGATCAGCTACTGATGTTCACAGTACCTTGAAATCTGCATGTTCCGACGTTGCATAAGAGAAGTTAGAGAAGCACATGTGACTGTCTCACTGTATTAACGCTTGTTTAACTGAACTATAAAGTAACACGGTTGTGCTACAGAATTTTGGTATCCAAGAAAACAGAAAGCTACTTATCAAGGTGATATATAAGGCTTCTAGTAGAAGATAATACATTAAAAAAAAATTACTTTACTAATTCCCTAGAATTTTTGTTTAAAGGAAATTAAGACTGATTATACTCTGCTAGATTAGTGACTCATCTTTATCAAATCAAACTGATTTGATATGGTAACCAAATCAATTCCTCACTGATGTCCTGTGCTTCAAAATCTGGTATTAATTTTGTCTTGGTCCTGATTTTGTTTTTCTTCTGTTTCCTCCCTTTAGTCTACTGTCTTTGCTAGTTTGGAGAGAGCATTACTTAGGGACTATTAATGCTAAAGATAAAACTTCTACTTCATTTTACATCTCTTTTTGATTGCCATGAAATCAAACAGTATTTTGAATAGAAGGTTTATTTGAATGATGTCTAACTAATTGATACTATATGCAAACTTTTTATTTTAGTTCTAATGCAGCCAGAATATTATGAACTTGTTACTTCATTTAGAATATGAAAAAAAAATTCACACTAGAGAAAACAGATCTGAAATCTCTCAAGGCCATTTTCTTGGATAAAGCACTTATTCAGAAAATAATGTACTGGTCTTCCAACAATTCATTGTGAGGAAGGAACAGATTTTATGCAACTACAGACTACACTAAAACTGATTACTTGGTAATACTGTCAGATAGGCAGGTAGGTTACAATTTTGAACTTTTAGAGGTATTTTCTTCTATCTGCCTTCATCAGTATTGCAGATAATGTAGTACATAACTATACAGAAATATCTATCAGTATCTTACTGTTCAACAGAATCTAAAGAGGTTTTATTAGATAATATGTCAAGTTGTGGGTTTTTTTGTTTGTTTGTTTGTTTGTTTTTTCCCTTTGGTAAATTTTAATTACAGCAAAGAAGCAACAAAATGTTACATTTCTAATCTTCTTGTGCTGGAGGAAAGAGTAGCTATTTTGCTTTAGACCAAGTAAGAAGAAAGGAGAGATGGATGAAACAAAACAAAATTATTATCATAAGTGGAACTGACCAATGATCACTTTATCCAAGCTTTGACAGTGGCTAATTTCTATCACTTCTCTTCAATCTGTTCCTTTAAAAACACATGCCTTTCTAATCTCTTCATTTATGGAAGCATCTCTACATCTCATGTATTTGTTTACTTCCTCTAAAAAAGACATTATTATTAAAATTAAGTATGAAAGTGTAATACTAGATATAGATGTTTTATTCAAAATTATGTATACGTGGATTAAAAATATCTGACAGAAATGTTGACATTGGGCAGAGGTCTCACAGTTATCATCCTAGAACTTGCTAAACTGAGGATTCCTCTAATATTTGTGTTCTTTATCAATTGACCTAAGCACTCTTTGTCCATGTTTCAGAAATTATGTACAGTACAGTATCCCTCAATACAGATTTTTAATGTTAATCAACATATTGCTTGACTTTTGAACATGATCACACTGTACTAACTGAAAATCTGTTAGCAGACAAAATAAAATTAATACATTCTTTCCAAATGCCATCACCTTCTATTTACTCATGGTGAATTTAATCTGCTGTCATGTTTCTAAGCATGCAATTGACTAGATCATTTTGAAATTGTTCTTGCCTTTCTCATCCACTACTTAGAAGTATTTTTCAGCTTTCACATCCAAGTATAGATAATTAATTTTTTTCGATATAAGAATGTAAATGTGCTTTAATCTAAAACTATTTTCAATGTTTTTGCTCCTTTATTTCAACTTGCATTTGAAAATCCAACCTGCATCCACAAAGTTTCATACTGATAGACAGAATTCAGCTTGATGTTAGTTCATTTCTAGAAAGTGTACATGAAAGCACAACTGCAAATCAAAAAGAACAATATTTGTGATGTGTATTTGTAATAGTACTTGGTATTATATTTCACAGACACGAATACTTTATGCTTCTAAACACACTTTAAAGATTGACTGAAACTGGAGATTGAAGTGTTACGGTTTTATCCACTAGCCTGGAATCAATCCTTGGTCCAGTGCTTTATTTCACAGCATCAGAAAACTTTTTCAGCCCTCAAAACCCCTGACGTAAAAATTTTGCTCCAGTTCTATATTAACAAAACAGAAAAATGGAAATTGAAATGTCTCAAAATCCGTTTAAAAAAATACATTTATATGTTTCAATTTCAAAACAGAATAAATCATTTTGAAATTAGAATGGAACATAACCTTTCAAATCACTTCCTTATAAGCTACAGAGATGTTACCTGTATGGCATTTGTAATTAAGACTCAAATTTCTGCTTTACCTTCTGTTTTTCTCCTAGCTGATAAAGAGGCATGATCACCAGAATCCTGGTGATTCCAGGAGGGGCTTTCTGATGGGATAAAATATTTTATAGTAGATTTGAAATAAATTCCTCAATTTGAGCTCAATTAAAATGTTGTATTTTGTCTCCAAACAAGATATAAATTTATTAACGGAAATACGTATTTTCTGACAAAAATATTTACTGAAGCATATTAATTGTTTTTGAAAAAACATACATATTTAATTTGGCATGCTAGGGCAATTAATGAATGACAGAAACTAAGCGGATCATTTTTCATACTACAGTCTGTTTTTCCTTTTTTCTTTTTTCTTTCTTTTTTTTTTTTTTTTTTTTCTGGAAGGTAGAAAATGAATTACAGAATTTTCCTTCAAAATAAATGTTAAGTGGCAAAGATATAATTTCATGATTCATAGATTACCACTGGACATCTATCTGTAGATGTTTATCAATCAGTCATGATATCATTTGCACAAACTGGAGTTTAAAGCACATTTACATAACTATTAAGAAAAATCAAAGAGGACTTTCCCTCATGATTGTTGTCATACAATTAGTAGAACTGTGCTATGTCTTAGCTCAATAGAAGGAGATATGCATACAAGGTGTTATAATGAACTCCCGTGGGACTTCATGTACGTTTTGGGAGAAAAATATATGTTTGTAGCAGCATGGTTTTGGTTTGTTGTTTTTTTGTTGTTTTTTTTTTTTTTTTTCCAAGATGAAAGAGGTTTGTAACGTGCATCTAAACTAAACCTAGTATTATAATCTCTCACATTTTACTTCAGCAAACAATTTTATCAGACACTTCAATCAAAATTTTGGCAATTTATTTTACTGGGGAGAGAAGTAATCAGTAAAAGACAAAAATGTATTCATAAGGCACAGTTAGGTTACTGGATTACTCATGACGTGATATTGGTAAAACAGAATCTCCTTTTCAAAAAGCCTTGCTGTTCATGTCATAAACTGATTAAAAATCAGAAAAGAAGCAATTTTTTTTTGTAAGTACCTTATTTGGTATTATTATCTACATGCTTATTATTGCTAGAATTGGTTTAATATTATACTAAATTAATTAATTAGGTTTTCTGGATTTCTTCTACTTTCCAAAGTAAAAGAGTTTTTCCAAATGTTTTATATATAGCCAGACAGAAATAATTTGTCTTGTTAGAATATTTGAAGTTATCTTCATAAATATATCAAATACTCCTACTATTTTGGAAATTTCAAAGGACCTTAAAGCAAACTGTTTCAATTCTTCTGACTTCATCTGATTGTTTCGGAACTGAGGGAAACCTAGGTGGTACGTAAACATTTGCCACTCGGATAATATTATAAATTATTAGTGACAGTTTATTCTTTAATGGAGATTTTCTATATGTGTGTTGCTGTATTTGCAGCATTTATTATTAGTACAAAAAATATTTTAGTCCTTTTTTTTTTTTTTGAGAAACTACAGTGAAGAGCTGCAATGCAGTTTTTATTAAAAGTAATGACAGTAATGGCTCCACACACTTTTCACTGAGAATGTGACTGAGAGCTGTTACAGAGCACTAGTTTAAAGGTAGCAAAGCAAAAAACCATAACTTATCTCTGCCTCAGCTCCTTGGCAAAGGTATGCAGCAGTGAACCCTGAATATATAAACACATGGTTGTGCATAGTATTAAATGAAAAAAATGCATTGGAGTGAAGACTACAGCTCACTACCCGTGTTTCAAGCTCTTGCTTTGCTAAGAAAACACAAAATTTGCTGTCTTTCTGCTGTCTTTTCATTGCTGTAAATGAAGATGGACTTCTATGAAATTATTTTTATGTGAAAAAAGATACTGAATCTCTTGTAGCCATCAGTAAATTAAATCTAGAATTTCTAAAGCCATTTGTCTATTTCTAATAATTGGTTCCTGTAAAGGAACCTAACAACAAATCTTGTTAAATAATAGATCACTGATCTGAAAATTCTTAGTTTGTCAGCAACCAATGAGGTCAAAGAGGAACCTACAAAAAACAGTAATATGTACAACTGGAGCTTTCAAAGCCCTAATATCTTAAAGTGGAAAGAAAGTGTAAGTGGAAATATTGGTAAAAATTATTCACGTAAGAACTCATAAAAGATAAATAAAGTCATTTAAGAAAAGTCTACTAGATGGCCAAAAATCCTGGTTATGTGTGTCCTCAAAGAGAGAATATATCTGATAGTAAATTTGTTCTACTTGAGAGTATCCCGGAGGTTCTCTGCAAATACACTAGTAATTTAAACTTAGTATAGGATCTGCAGTTTATTAATTCTCAGAAATGATGATAGAACTAACCAGTTATCAATCAGCTTTCATAAAGTACCACATTTTATTAACAATAAGCACTACATGAAAAACAATATTTTCTTTTTTTAAAATAGGCAGTTTACACACATATTAATTTAGTGATATTACCTACATCCCAGGTTCATGAAATCTGTTATATTTATACTTAGCATTTCTTTTTTCCAGAGGAAATAAAAATAGATTTAAATGCTTTGTTAGTGAGAAGAAGAAGAAGAAGAAGAAGAAGAAGAAGAAGAAGAAGAAGAAGAAGAAGAAGAAAAAGAAGAAGAAGAAGAAGTAGAAGAAGAAGAAGGAGAAGAAGAAGAAGAAGAGCAATAGAACTGGGTAAAATCAATATTTTAGTTCATTTCCCCTTAGAGCAAAGGATCAAGTGCTCAGGTATCTACATAATGTGTGTTGGGAATTCTCATTAACTGTTTCTCGAAGGATTTCCCGCCTAATCCACCTTCTGATGTAATAATATAAAAGCCTTTTCAGCTTTTGTCCTATTACTCTATAATAGTCTTTAAAATCTCTTTGCTTCAGAATATCACTTTGATGTCTCAGGGAATACGATGGAATCTGGTTGTACATACAATGAAGCTGACCTGTATGTTGTCCTTTAAGCAATGGCCTCTTCTGTACAAAAGTATTGCTTAGAAATTAATATTAAATCTCTAGCTAGATAACTGTTGATTTGAAAGTCTGCAGCTCTGTAAAGAAAATAAGAGAACTTCTACATAACACACAATTTCCCATGTGAAAATTTCAAGTGCACATTCTCAGCAATGGATGAAAAATTTTTGCTGATACTTTGGAAGAGGTATAATGAAAATTTCAACTTGACTAAAAATTTGATAAAGCTATAAGCAAATTTGAAAGTGAGAAACTTAAGGAAAAGCTTATATTGATAGAGCTTAGCTACAGGATCTGTTACTAACTCCTCCATATGATTTTAAACTAACTACACTTTCATGCACTTGAAAAGAAAAAGAAAAAAAGTTTATATTACATTTCTTTTCAAAAGTTTCAGGAAGAAAACATAAAAAAAATCTTATATGAATATATTATTTTATTCTGAAATTATAGTTCATTAATATTCTAATGCTTTAAATTTATCTCAAGGACAAGAAAGAGTTGTCAAGTATATAGGTACATCTGGGATGTTGTCGGTTTTGTTCTCTCACCTGTAAATATCATCAGTGTTTCATAGGTATCTGAATACAAATTATAATAACTCTGTGCTCCAGAACTCATTGAGACACACATACTCCATCAATCTTCTTGAGCAGGTAAGCAAGTGATTTCCAACAGCATTTACTTTGTCGTGGCATAGCAACATAGTTCAAAAATGCTGAAAAATGCTCCTTTACAAACTGACACTTCTTCCAGCATAATGTCTACTAAAGCAGAAAGGCAGAGTCATCTAGCCAGTCAATAAAACCAAAGAGATGAGATGACTAATGCAGACACAGATTGCTCTATAATATAGTACACAATCAAAAAGTCACAGTCACTTCTGAAATGTAACACACTAACTTCAAAGTCAGCCCTTGAATCTGAGAATATTGGTTTTTGTAAAAGTCTTTTTTTTTTTTTTTGAATTCCAAACAATACAAAATCTATTCAATCTTCGGACAGGTTTTAAATCAAGGAAAATCTACTAAAATATTGGGAAATCACAGACATTAACAGATCCTTGTCTCATTGAAAGACAAGGATTCTGTTTATACTTTAAGCAATTCTTCAGTTATATGACTATGGCCAATCTTTCATCAGAACTACTTTTCTAGTTAAAATGCTGGAAAGACTGTAAATTCAGTGCCACACTAAATTAAATGAATCCGCCTGCAACATATATTCTACATGGAGAATTTTTTTTGTCTTTTCTCTCCTAAGCAACACTAAACATCTGTTTCAGAGTTTTCAGTGGTGTTAAGTGATAAAATCCGTGGAGCTTCAAAGGCTCCAATATGATATTTTATTCATTATCATACAAAATCCCTTAAGTGCATGGTCATTATACTGAATTCAGGATCAATAAGATTTTTACCCCACTTCAACAAGTGTCTAGAAAGGAATTTTATTTTCTCCTCTAAAAGCTCTCTTTATGTCTTCATATACTTAGGTGGAGTAAAGAACATTAATTAATAAACTATTTTAAGCTACTTCAGGTAAAGTAATTTTAAAGAGTAAAACTAGATTAAATTTAAGATCTTAATATTAGAAGTTTTTTTACACTGCCAAGCTAAGTTTATATTCCTGCAAGTAAACTTAAGCTCTTTGCAATGCTTTGTTTTCCAGGTCAAAGGTGATACAATATTAAGCAATATTTAGGAGAAGTTGTAGATCTCCAGGAGATCTGTTCTTCGTTTCCCTAGGTTTTTACTACCTGTAACATCTATCTCTTACAGTGAATGATTCTGAGGAATCTAGGCTTTTACTGTAGGCATTTTACTGGAAGTCTTGGAGCCATACTTACAGATGTATAATGCAGTGTCTTTCAAAATCTAACAGGCATTTTGTTTCTTGCGGAAAATGTAACAAAGAGGTACAGTTTAAAATTTCGTTTTTCTAGTTTTGCTTGCATGGCAGCTCTTGATCGTTGCAGTACAACTCATTTTAATGGCGCAGTGTACTGGGAAAAAGAATTAAAATGTTGCTTTGTGTTAATTTGTGTTGTATTATATATAAGACCTTCTCTCAGTGTGCCTTTTGCAGAGGGTGAACATCTCTCAATTTATTTGCTTTCCTTGATTTCAACAACACTTCAGATAACAGTTGCAAAATTCAGTTCAGAAATACATCAGCTTTCACTGAGACAATATTAGGCAATGGTTCCACAGTTGTTTTGAGATTTATTTCCCTACAGTTAGGAATTCTAGTACTGCCATGACTATTTGATGACTAGGAACTTAGTTGGGCAAAGTTATAATGAAACTACTAATCTTAAAATGGAAAGAACATATCCTCAGATGAAGATGTCTACGAATCAGAAGTACTTTTTTTTTCTCTGCAAAGTGAGACCAAGTTTCCTATGATTAGGGTCAAGAATCAGACCTCTTTATTTCTGCAGAAAAATAAATTAATTTCTATACCAAGACATTTATAAATTACTCAGGAAATCATAGTTTGTGAACAAATCTGATCGACTGTTATGGTAGCTACAAATTGTCACGCTGTGTAATTCCTGATGAATAACAATAACTTTTAAAAAAAAAAATATATATGGAATAAGCCAACCAGGACGAAGTAAGCGATAACTAGGGATAACTGCAGCTGTAATTTCTCCTTTGTACATTTGGAAAGCTCCGAAGTCCAGCTGCCTTTTTTAGCCTTGGTCAAAAATTTCCTGTGATTTCAAAACAGTGTTTCTGAAGTCTGAATTTGGCTTCCAGTCACTCATGAGATCAGTGGCCTCATCAGGTAGATCAATCCACATTGTGTGTGCTGCACAAATGTATGCATACACCTGTACATATAAACATATGTATGCACTTATGAACATTAAAAAATATATGGAAATATTATGCATCTGTATGCACACAAACTTCAAACACCAAATCCTTTTTAATGCTGAACTCCTGCAAAACCTCTTGACTTGTACGGGAACCATAGAGTTCCTCAGAGGGTAGACAAAAAATAATGATCAATACAAAGTTATCAGTTTAAGCAAAATAAGCTTAAAACACAGAAAGTTACACTATGCATACTTTTACTGAGAGTGAAAAGGAGATAGTCATGACACTGGAAATTAGCTTCATCACAGCGTATCAAAGTAATGTCTGGAATGTAAGAAGTTAGAAATAT
The DNA here is from genome assembly GCF_009769465.1 of Tauraco erythrolophus. Classification (NCBI taxonomy): domain Eukaryota; kingdom Metazoa; phylum Chordata; class Aves; order Musophagiformes; family Musophagidae; genus Tauraco; species Tauraco erythrolophus. The sequence continues at coordinate 90,391,853 of NC_141496.1, read as the reverse complement.
TACTAACTTTTGCTTCTAATTGATACAATCAATTTCAAACAGCACACGCAGTGGGAACAAGAAGACAGGGAAGAAACAAATGAAAACATCCACTTAACTTTAACCTCCATGTTGGATAAAAAAAGTAAAAAGAAGAATAACTATTTAAAAAGTGTGAGAGGTCATTTGACTTTAAGTGAAACACGTCATCTTTTACCAAAAGAGAATCAGATCTGATCATTTTACTGTTTTAGACTGGCTTTGATTTCACAGACTAACCCAGTGCTTTACAAACAACAAAATTATCCTTAAATTCTCTTTTTCAGCACAGTATGAAGGAATGCTAAGATTTTTATTTTCTACTGAGGATAAATAGAATGCCTGGAAAAAGAGAAAGGTCTTTTCATAGATAACTGTTACATAATTACGCAAAGCTAGTTGATGATGTGGTCTAACATGCTTCTTTTCATACGTCATGAAAATATGTACATCATGCATAAACAAGGTAATCTGAATTGTCATTATTTTCACGATCATGCACCTGGTAAAATACACAGATTTCAGTGTTAATTTTAATAGACAGCATTTCCCTTCGTTAGATGTATTTGTCCTCAAGGATCTCACAATGTCAGTCAAAAGTTACTTAGTACTATATAAACAATGATCAAGTAAGCAGGTAGAAACCACCCAAGTTAATTAAACCTTATCAAAATAGGTAGAAGCAGTATGATTTTAAGGACACCTGAATTGATTCTGAAGTTTTAATCAGATAGAAGGCAGAACTCAAATAAAAAGGGACTCATTTCCATGATAAACAAGAAGAACTATTACAATTTATCATCAAAACCAGTTATTCATTATTAAATGCTGTATAATTAACTGGTTAAAGTACTACAAGTCTATATCAAAGTTTAGGTGGGAAAAAAGTGAGTAAAGATGATCAGCTGAATTCTGACCAAATTTTGTGTAAAGTCAATAATAATTTGTCATATAATTTTCCTCGTTGAGTATTTAAGCTTCTGTGTAGCATATCTGATTGCATAACATTTTTTTGCAGTTACAAAGCAAAGGAGTTAAACAAGTCATCTGCTGAAATTAGCCATGCTATGATGGATAAACTTAAACAAGGAGGTTTGGTTCCCTTTGAGTCTTTCTGTTCACTCTATTTCACAATGTGATGTCTGTAGATTGCAAACAAAAAATTTATAAACTGAAAAGTGCCTACTAGTTGAAATTGCAAGAAAGCGAGAACTCTAGTAGTGAAAATTTTGGTTATCACATATCCTGTAGCAAAGGCTACCCAGGAAAAAAAGAGACTCTCTCTCTTTTGATACCTTTTAAAATCATTTTATCTGAGAGCAGATCACCTTATGATGTAGTGATAGTTTGCTTCTTCCTCCTTTTATGTCTTTAACCTCCTTGAAGAACCCAATCTTTTCAGTGTTATTGTTTTGCAAAAGAAAGTAACCTTAATAACCTTAATAGTAGGAAGCTGTGTGTCAAGTTTAACAGTTAATAGTTAATTAAAAAGGTGATCACGAGAGGGTTGGCTTCTTTTAGCTGTATGGAATTTAATGCAGAGAATAATAGGCACAGAACAGCCAGCAGAGGGAAGCCACTTGGAGGGTGCCAGCTACACTATAGGGCACAGAGATACTGCAACAAGGTTTATAATTTTCAGGTAGGGGTTGCTCATATTCATGCTTATTTGCTGCTATTAGCATTCTGCACCTTAGCAGAGACATCACCTTGAACTTTCTTCCTGATGATTACCCATTTTCCCTCTCTGACAATTGACAAGGTTGACAGACTCGTTAAACTGCCGAATTTGTAATTTGCAGAAGACTCCTCAATAGCACCGGGATAACAGCAAAGAAGTGCTATAATGTGAACCTAGCATGCATTTTAATGCAACTCTTATCTTAAGCCAACTGCTGGCACAGCAACTGAGTTTTTTCACCAGTCATGGAGAAAAAGATGTAAGAGGACACAAGAAGTACCTGGGCTGTGATTCCCAACTCTTTTAAAACTTTTAGCTCCATTTAGCTAATAGGTTTATTCTTAATTTCTGCTATTCAAAAGAGGTGAAATAAGACCTTCAGCCTTATCCTAAAGGCTGGCCCCTGGCCTCCTTATTTATATGTACTTGATACTTAATGTTACTTGTACATGGTTTCAGCAAAGGTTTTGAATTAAAAATCATACATCATTCAATCTGATCCTTTATTCAGCATTCTTGCTATCATTTTCTATAGATTGCAGACAAAAAAAACAAAAAACAAAAATACCAGCACTCTTCTTTGAAAATACTGTAAGCAATTTTAGCAACTCAACAAAATCCATATCCTGTCATTTCTAAAAGATACCCTTCTTTGATGCAGCAGTGCTGTAAGGTTCAGAATTTGAGGAAAAGAGCAGTCATAGTCCAAAGAGAAAACAAATCATATTGATGGATTAGTTTCTTTGTGTACTGTTTTCTCTAACGTATTTAAATATTCTATAGCATACCTTTTGATATCATGGTGATCCTACCAATTTTTGATTTCCAAAAAGGAAAGCAAGAGTAAACATGAGGTCCAGTATGAACATGTTGACATGCTGAGTGTAATGTGTCATACAATTTCAGCTTTTCCACCAAAAAGGAGAGAATCAATGTTCTAAGGAAATCACAAGTATGTGACTGGCATGCATGTGGTGTCTCTGGCATTTATGCACAGGACAGTACAAGGGACCTGGGCATAAAAAAGCAAAAAATGCAACTGGAAAATAAAACTTTTAAAAGTAAAGTCAAGGTATTCCCTACACCTGAGTTTCAGACACAACTCTATTCAAACAGACAAACACAGTTATCTTCTTTGTGTAGTTGCTAAGCTAACCTTACACATTCATGTATATATACTTGGAAGACCGAGGTCAAAAAGTAATAAAAATAACTATTGAAATCAAACAGATACAGATAAATAAAAATACCCTTCAGGGTCACCAAATTTTTCCAGTGATTCTCTTTATGTATGCCTTCAATTTGTTTTTATAAAGCACCCTTAATTAATTTGAGGCCACAACATTTTTTCTTGCCAGAGCCATAGGTTGGAGAACCTGAATGCAGCTGTGACCAGAGGGCCATGTCCCTGTCTTTTTAGTGACAGAAAGGATACAATTATGAAAGATCAAACAAATGTTGAAGTTCAAAAAGGAAACAAGAGGATAAAGGGGCACAAACATTCACAAAGATTACCATTTTAAGGCATTAATATTCATATTCACAAGGACATGTTTCCCATGAATACAAGCCAAACCCAATCTGCAATATACAGCTGGAGTACTACAGCTTTTTAGTCATTTCCTTTGATTACAATGACACATGTTGGTAAGGGCAGAGGTGGTCAACATTAATGCTGCTGAATCCAGAATATAAACACTTAAAATGACAGAAAGTGTCTCTGTTTTTTAGGTTAATGGGAACATAATAGACCTCCATAAACTTGTTTTCCCCTCCTTCCCATCAGCAAAGGCCAAGCTCACTAATGCAGCACACGAAGAAAGCATTTACCATGAGCTTGACTTAACTGAGTTTGGACAAGTTAAAGCTGTCTCTGTTATGCCAAGGAGCAGCTAGAATATTTACTTTTTCAAATGTTTGGTTTTGTTTTTTTTTCCCTGAGTTACTTAACTTGCTCTTATAGGCAAATCTACAAGTAACTAAACCATTTAAATATGCTCTATCTTGGTAGCACTTAAATGCGGAGTATTTAAAACTGTATTTCACTAGATAATCCTTCAAAAACTAATTAATGCATCTTTTGTGCAGCTATATAGCCATAGTCACTAGAATATGTCTATTTAACAAAAGAAAGACGTGACTGCAACCTGCTTCTGATGTTCTTGCTCAAGATCCATCTACCCAATCAAGGCAGATCAACTACCTGGTAAGACGAGATCTAGCACAACGTAGAACCACAGCCCTGTCTGCCTGGCCAGAGAGTTTTTTTCCTTTTAATGGCTGGAACATAATAATGATTTTGTCACTGTCATTTTCCTGCTGCTTTTATCCATGCCAGGGGGATGCAATACACATAGTGATGTTGCAATAACATCTCTGTTTTGCATTGAAGGCTCACACCTAGGCTACAGCTGTCCAGTTGAAGACCAGAGCACAGAATACCCATGTGGGGATTTAGTGCCACTGTGAAGTGCTAACAACTGCCTGTTAATGGATGGCAGTTAGCCTGCCTGACTACAGAAACAGATGGCAGTGTGAGCAAAAAGTGTTTGAGTAGCCAAAGACAAACGATGGACCAGCATAGTCTTACAGCAGTTTTCAACTGAGACACTGATTGTGAAATTTTAAAGCCACAGTTTTCAGAAGACTAGTCCTTTCTTGATAACTCAACCTTCTTTAACTACTCTTCTTCCACTGATAATGGAGCCGCTTCATTTACCCCAGAAGAAAAATAAAAACAGACTTATAAAGAGGTAGATAGGCTAGGGGTGAGAATTTAATCTGAAAACTGGATTATGATTTTAACTTATAGGTGAAATAGTTTTGCTAGAGTTAAGAATATGCTTCTCTGAAAATCGACACTTGGTTTTATGGAAAGGAAAGAGAAGCGAAAAGGGGAAGGGAAAGAGAGATTCCATTTCATTACTGAGAGGTTTAAAATTTCAGTTTTATTCTGGATTGGAAGAAAACAAAGGTATTTTAAAATAAAAAGTGAATGAGCACTCAGACTGAGAATAAAGTTTACACAGTTACAACACAGAAACATCTAAACCTTCTACAATGTTTGACTAATGCATACTACAGAACTATTCTTTTTTTAAAAAAAATTTATTATAATTCATAACAAATGGTCAAACTCTTCTGCAATTCACAACTGGCATTGATAAAATCTTATACTTTACCAAAACAGCTAATCCTCTTCTTACATTGATATTAATTTCGACTTGATATTTGTATTAGCCACATCTCTCAATCTCATTTTTGCTCCATCTTTTGCAAAAGAAATAATTATTTGTTTGTTGAGTAGAATATTCTATTTTAAGTACAATTTATGTCCATAACATGCTTTAACCTTTTTGGTGAAGATATATAGGGATGTAATTTTTTTTTTTTTCAGAATCATAAAAGATCTGTGATATGATGAAACCAGGCGCAGAAAAGTCTTAAAATAAGAATTTTTGCATTGTATCCTAGTGCAGGGTTTTATGACCAGGCTTGGCGAGAGTTTCTGCTCTTGAATTCTCTAGTCTAAAGACAGTGAAAGACTTCTCAGATGAATGTGGTGTTGAATCTACAACTTTTTCACAAAATATTTCATTTCAAAGAAAAAAAAACAAAGGTTTTGTTGGTTTGTTTGGTTGGGGTTTTTAAATGAAAACTATGCCTACGTATACATAAATGTATGAACTGTTTTAAAAAGCTCTGAGATAACCTTTAACCTTGTGCTTTACTCCAAAGAGTGTATCTGGATAAATTTTGATTATTCAATCAGTTTTTCTAACCAGTTTATTTCACATATTGTTGGAGACTATTGAAGGGGAAGCTTAAATGTACACATTCCCTGTACACTCCCAGTATAATTTTCCCCCCTTTTAATTATTTTCTGAGATTTATACCTTTGTGTGCATGCATGTGCGTTCTCATTCCACTAAGCTTCATATATGCTCTGTAACCAGCAAATCAGAAAGCAAATCTGAGGAATTAATCTGAAAATATTTATGGAAAATCTGAAAGATACAGAGAAAGTACCAGTAACATCAGCTGTAAAAATTTGCTCAGATGTGGGAGTCTTTGTGACAGGAATGACTCATGAATGATCAAAGATGAGATGTTAGAGAAACGTACAATTTCTTTCTGAAAATGTAGGTTTATGAAACTAATAGATTAAACAAAAACACCTTTCAGAATCAGATAGATTGATGTTTGGTTTGATTTGGTTTGGTTTGGGTTTTTTTTCAATTGATTCACCAGTGTTATCCTCTACATTCAGAAAATAAAAAGCAAATAATGTAGTCTTGGGAACTTTTCTAGTTGTAGTTCTATCAACAGTTTCAAGAAGGCCTCATCTACAAGAATGTTATTGAATTCTATTTTCTCTTTTTTCTTTTGTGAGCATGTATAAAGTTTGGATTACTTTATTAAAAAAGACTTCAATATTCATCAACTTCTCTCTGTCACATCAGCACAATCTCTGTCTTCTTATATGTTATGCATTATATATTATGTACTATAAAATCCTGTTGTGATTTTGTAATTGAAAAAAAATTTTTTTCTTCATATTTGTCTGTGCACTGCTGTTCCTCTTGTAATAGTATTGACTTTTATAACCTATGTTCTGTTATTATCTACTCTTTCTTCATTATTCATACCATGACTAGAAGAGCTTCTATAAAAAATAGGTAACTGTGCCTTATTATTCACAAAATCACTGAAATGACATAGCAAAGGGAAGTGATGAATTCTCCACCTCTTTAAATCTTTGGAACAAAATTGTGTGTACTTCTGAAAGGAATTCATTAGTCGAAAAAATGTTACTGAGGGATTAAGAAAACTGTGCACTTGTGTTATACAGTGACCAAAAGTAATGAGCAAATTATGTAAAAGGTATCTTGTGCTCTAAATAACGTCAAACAACCACAAAATAGAAATTTATAAAATAATATTTTTTATGTTGAAGATGAAATTTGGATGCCTTTAATCATAGTGATCACTACGTACATAGCATAATATTCTTATTTCATAGATGGTGTAAAATTCTGTATCTCAAAAAAACCCCAAACCCCTAAAATTTTAATTTCCAGTTCTAACACAGAATAGGTCGTAGCAGCAAGGCCTCTATTTGCCAACAGCCATGTTTCCTCTACTCTTTGAAATTCAAGGAACAATTAAAGTTGCAGCAGTTAAAAATTACCCATTAATTAGAGCTGGAAGCAAGCACCCATGAAATACAGGTGATAACCATAAATCAGAACAATTAGTCTGTCTAAAAAAGCAAGATGATCAAATCAGAAACTCTCTACCAGCTGCTCATTTAATCTTAGGTTGCAGTGTTTTTCTGTTCTGAGGAGACAAATCTGTATGGAACGACGTTGAGGTTTTACAGCTATGCATCTCTCAAGGTTATTCCTTGCAAGAAAATACAGCCTGAGTTCTCATTTCTGCAAAGATTCTTGCATGTAATCACCTTTAAAACTCTCAGTAGTTTCAAAGAAGCACAAATAAAATTGAGAAGAAACACGGATAAAATTAAGACCTGTGCAGGTTTTTTCAAGTTTGAGTGAAATAAGTTCACCTGCCAAAATCATTTAAACACATATCTGTATGCAATGCTATGATGAAATACAACAATCGTTAGAAAGAATCAAAAGAGAAAGCTACAAGTATCACCACATTAATGCAAAAGAGAAAGGAATAAAGAGGCCTTCTGCAGAGTTTCAAAACTCCTGCAGTGACATGGAGAGAAATGTAAATAGAAAAGGACAAAACTGGAGAGGCAAAGTGATATATGCCATTTATCTCTTTACCCTAAATGCTGTGCCTATCATTGAAGGACAATTAGTGGTATGACTCAGATTCTATTAGCCCATAAATTTTATTAAACATTGGCTCACCTTTCTTTGAAAGTAATTCATTTTTCTGCAGGTCTCATAAATAATACAAAATCTTCAAGGAATATCTAAATATCTTGCTACTTTCCAGCAAAAAATGCAGGGATAAATAGGAATTTCTCACAAAAAAAAACCCCACAACTTGGTTATGGGGGCCTTTGGGGAGCACATTTATTTTTGAAGACAAAATTGAAACTGGGCATATTTAGATAATGGTTTTGCTAATTATTACCATGTCTGATTTTCTTGCTCAAGTCTCACTGATATCTATGGATATCATAGGAGCTCAAAGACAGACCAATGACATGTCAGTCCTCAGACAATTGCTGTTACAATTCACTCTCATTAATGTTTTTAATTCCCTCTCATCATTCACAAAAGAAGAATGATAAAAAAGAAAAAATTCTGTTAGTTAAGAAACTAGTAGGATGCTACAAGTCGCTATCCACTGAAGTGCTCTGAAATAAAATAATAAAAACATAATACTTTTTTTTTTTTCTTCTCTCATCAGGACTCTCTGGCAACATTACTACAGACTAGCCACTGGCCAGCTCACTGCTAAGAGATTATTAACCAGGATGACTAAGACCTGTTCCTGAAAGGAGTAAAAGAATATTAAAAAAATCCTAGATGATGAAATTACCAACTGTAGTCTACTTAAATTGTTTAAGCCCAACAAAGATGCAAATATGTGAAAACTTATTTGGAAATAAACAGTAAAAAAAAATAATTTAGAAAATCTGTGATCTAATAATCTTTACCTTCTTTGCTATCCCTAAAAGATGGGATATAACTGCAGCTAAAAACACACTTATCTAAAATCATATTCCAGTCTTCAAATATAAAGGTGCAATCAAAAAAATCCTTTTTTTTTCTTTCATGAGGCCAACTGTTTCTTTCAGTTACTTCTGTTCGAACATTGCAGAATGCCAAATTATTGCTAGCAATGAAATTAATTTCTGACCCTAAATGAGCAAAACCTGACAATCATTTATGAGAAGATGGTAAATACTGAACTATGCTTCAGCTAGAAACTGCAAATATAAATACAATCAATACAGTCAAGCCAAGAGTAAAACTGTACCAACATATGCATTGTTTTATGTTTGTTATATTAATATATCATTTACCAGAACATCATTTCACGTCAAGTGCTTTACAAATATGTTGGTGAGAAGCAAAAGCTTTTCGATGGAGGCACTTCAAAATCACAGTAATGAAATGGGACCTGTAAATACAGAAGAGCTCTGATGGAGCAGGGGAGTCTGTGTAAGAGAGAGAGAGAATTCTAAATAACGATGTTCTATTGCTTCCTTTTCTTCTTCTCCTGGGAATCAGCACGAACATTTATTTTTTACTCTACAGGCAGCCCTTAGTAAAGAGCTGGAAATCCATCTTACATACACAGCTGTATCTTAGGTCAAGTACTGCTCAGTAAACACTCATAGAATTGCATATGACAGGTAATATTTCATAATGGCTTCTTAAGTCCTAAGCTGCCCATTCTTTACCACTGAACTACCATAACTGAATTAATATTCAGCTGAAGTTGGAAATGTATAATTACCTATTTTATACCAAAATTAATGTAATTATATGGGGAACTGAGCAGAGGAGCCAAGGTTTGGAAGTTCATGCTTTAAACTGAAGACGAATATATTATTAGAGGTTCTTCAGAAAAAGCAATATATTCCTGTTTGATCCCCCCTTCCTCAGTGCTAGAACGTACTCCAGTATCAGTATTAATAATCATGGAGACAAAGAGTGTCATCAATACTCATGATACTGTTTAGCAGCTGATTTCTTGTTGTGCCATACAAATAATAGCTCTCTACGTATAGCAATCAGAGGCACAAAGTGATATAATTCGGTACAGTAAACCTCACAACATGTTTTACTTTTCAGGAGGAGGGAACACAATGCAACCTGAGTGCTGTGGCTTATATAGCACATAGTAACACAATGCACTTGATTCCCTAATACAACTACACCTTGTACAGCCATTTACCCCTGAGAAAACGGCAGTATAAAATACTGCCAGACCAGAAGTGTAGCTTTTCACATCTACTTTGTAAGATAAATGACTACATCAGATGCAATTGTGGATAATCCAGTTCATGATTACTTTTCTTTGCAGGACAGTTTTGCCAGAGGTGAACAGTTACTTGAGGTGTAGTTCCAATGCAGGTTTTATTCAGAGGAGAAACCAGTTTAGGAAGGTCTTTATTGCTTCTCTGAAATTGAGATAGCCTGCTGAATTGAACCAAAACTAGTGTTTTCAGGGGAAGGCTTCACTGCTAGTACCATTACATAAACGCAAGAATCGTTAGGAAAAGGAACTGGTTTTTACTCCTGGTTTTACATTTCAGCTGTCTGGTCTACAGCAGAATCTCACGTAAAGCTCTGTTGGAACAATTGAGGGAGAAGCAAACAGGTGTGAAGACAGAAACTGATAAACAGGAGCAGAAGGAGAAATATTTATAACGATTCCTTAACTAAAATTTATTCTTTGCTCAGGTGCAACACCATTGAAATGGTCCTACAACAGTCAGCAGAAAAACTCAGGTATGTGCCCTTGTGATTTACGATTTCATATTTTTCCTTGCAGAATCCCATTAGTCCTTTAAGACACTCCACTAAGCAAAATGATGTTATATAAAGTTAAGAAGCTAGGTCTAATGTAATAATTTTGCAAAACAAAAGAGATGTATCAGAGACCCTAGAATAGGATAGTAATGCCTCTGTCATCCAGAGGGACCTGGACAGGCTGGAGAGGTGGGCCTGTGAGAACCTCATGGAGTTCAACAAGGCCAAGTGCAAGATCCTGCACGTACGTCGGGGCAATCCCGAGCACAAGGACAGGCTGGGTGGAGAATGGACCGAGAGCAGCCCTGAGGAAAAGGACTTGGGAGTGCTGGTGGATGAGAAGCTCAACATGAGTCAGCACCGTGCGCTGGCAGCCCGGAAAGCCAACTGTGTCCTGGGCTGCATCCCAAGCAGTGTGGGCAGCAGGGCGAGGGAGGGGATTCTGCCACTCTGCTCTGCTCTCTTGAGACCCCACCTGGAATACCGCGTTCAGCTCTGGAGTCCCCAGCACAAGAAGGACATGGAGCTGCTGGAGCGAGTCCAGAGGAGGCCACAAAGATGATTCGAGGGCTGGAGCACCTCTGCTATGAAGACAGGCTGAGAGAGTTGGGGCTGTTCAGCCTGGAGAAGAGAAGGCTAAGAACACAGAAATTTTGTCTGCAACAAACATCAGCATTAATGTTTTCCTGCAGTTTGTCAAGCCTTCTCCATTTATCTTTTCCTAGGAGATTTTAGAAGTCTTGTGTTCAGGTTTAGGGTTGTTTTTTTTTTCCTTATTGAAAAATATTTAGAAAATTAGGTAGCTATTTAAATCATTCTCTGGTGACAGCATGCTCACTAGAGGTCCTAGGGAATGCCTCTGCCTGTTTATGTCTGCTGTCATGGAGGAGAGAAGGAAATACAAGTAAAAGGATAAGAGATATAAGCTACATATAGAACAGTAAAAAACAGAAATAAGACATAAAATACTGTAAAACAAGGAAGTTGTAATGAGCTATTTTGATTTATGTTCTTTCTCATTTCACATAAGTAATCTAAATACAAATATAAAACTTTGCCTCTTCTTTACTAAGTAATACATTTCACATTTCATGCCTTTAAATATAGGAAAAAAGGTAGAACCATTTGGAAAACGTAGCAGATGCTTTGTTTAAGATCAGGACAAGATGAAATTTAAGCAGCTTTCAAAGAGGTGGAGATGCTGCTATGGCTTCTCCACTGTGTTTCACTGTGGCTCAAATGTTAGTTCTGATGGTTAGAATTCTACCAGATGGTATAACTCGTAGAATTATAAATACACCATAATACAGCTATTACTTTCTGACCTTTAGGTAGGCGAAATGACAATTTCAAATCGATTATATCAGAATAACTTCATGTGACTGTGCATTGACTAAGGTTTTGTCTTTGTGCTGACTGTACAGAACAGTTCCATTTTTACTTCAAGACTTCCGTTTTATTTGGTCGTGCAAAGTGTATGCTAAATACATAAAATATTCTTTCCAGTAAGAAAAAATGGCTGATAATTTTTTGTTCAGCAAGGTACACTAAGACACTTTTATTCCAGAAAGTGCTGATCTCTTAATGAAACGGTTGCCTGAATAATTTCAGTGTAAGGGTCAAATAAGGCCTGCGGTTGCACCTATACACCGAGGAGACAAATGGAGAGGACTTTGGCCCTAGATGTAAGAGATTCTGCTGGCAGAGGCCTGGAGAAGTCATGAGAAGAACCGAGATGCTCACTCATAAACATACATACAAGCATGCCAGGGTGACACAATGCAATAGTTCATGGTTTTATAGTCTCTTCTTCTTTCTAGGGTAAAAAGGAATAGAAAAAATCAAGCTGTATAAAAGAGGAAGGACACTTTTAGTCAGGAACCATGTAAGATATTAGTCTCACTGCCACGGATCCTTTTCAAAATATGATCGATACCTGAAGTCAAAATGTTATTTGTGACAAATGCTGTAAAATCATGAGCTATTTAAAGACTACTAAATTTTGGAGATAACATGCACTCAATTAATTGAGTAAAATAATTTTAAAAGACTAATCTTTTCCTCATTTACCAGACTAACCTAATTCATAACTAGAAATGAGATGAATTCATGATACCATTGTTTTATTTGTAACTTAGAATAACAGCTGTAGGAAATTTAACTTGTGACAACACAGAGACAACAGGGAAGATTTTTTTTCTAAGAATAAAAATGATGGGTGAAATTTTGACTTCTCTCTAGTTAATAGGGAAAATGTTTTCATTTCAGTGTGACTATTTGACAGAGACCAGAAACAGTTCTAACAAAGTGTTTCTAGGACAGTATTCTTCCATTTGGGACATAAAGCAGTCATTTTCTCTTATTAAAGTATACTTTAGAATCTGCATTTTTATTTTGCAAAATATTCTTATGCTGAAGCGCAGTTCCACATTCAGTAGCTCTGTAGGAAAAAGAAACTAGGTTTAAAGACACTGCATTAGAAGTTGTAGGGACAGCATGTATTACTAACACTCTCAGCAATCACAATTTTGTCAACATTCAGAAGCCCCAAAAATGGCATTTTTTTTAGCATAGATACTTATCATCAGAGCTTGTCACAAAAGGTCAAATATTGAAGTTTCATGTATATACTTAACAAATATCAATGGCACAAATCTAAATAGCAAGGTCACCACATTCCTTAAAATGCCCTCCACACCTAGTGGAGGAATGACTGTGGAACAACATAGTTAAAAAGAACTATGCATTATATGTCAACTATTTGTCCAGACTTTCAACAGTAGTTGCACTGTCTCTAAAGCATCTGGAAATGCTATTATGATAAGCTAGAAAAGTAATTTTACCAAATGAGGTATTATATTAGAAAAATGGAATGAATAAATCAATGCAGGGCTTTTCAGCAGCTGTCACAAGCATGACTAATTTTTCACCTAAAACTTAAACACCCAAAAATAGCTCCAGAATACTATATCCATAGCTAAATTTCTGTTTTGAACTGGTGGGACTGTAATTTTTTGTCGTTTTTTTTTTTCCTATTAACTATAACCAGAATTCATGGAATAATTATTGGTTTGTGTTTGCAGCAGCAATCTAAAGACATAGCACTTCTTTTGTTTTTGCTGCTGCTGTTGTTATTCTTGTTGACTTTTCTTCCTATATTAGAGTATTAGATATTTCCTCTGAATAAAAATACCTGAATTAGTATTTAAGGAAATGAATCAATGTTATTTTTCTCCTAAATCTTTAATTATCACAGTAATGGAAGCTGTCCTTGTCAGAAAATTAGCTTTAGAAATCTTGCATTCAAAGACAAATAAAATCTCAAGCCACCACGCACTAAATTTAAAAATCTTACAAAGCTATTCACTTCTGCTCAGTAGTAGATGTGTGCCACATGTGGAAATGGACAATTCTCAAATTTCTAATTCCTAATTCTTGACAAGTACACTGTACAAGAAAACTTATTCATACAGATGCATAAGCTATTGGAAATGAATCCTGACTGTTACCTCATTGTGCTCTTGTGGCATCAAAACTTCCTACGTAAAAAGATGTCCCAAGACTTATCTTAAACTTTTCTAAATTCTCTCAATATATTTTTTTTTTTAATTAAAGTTTGGAAATCTCAAACAATACAAACTTTTCCAACTATCTCAATATTGCTTTAGACTTGGCTTATCCTTCTCACACTTACATTACTTTTGCCTGTCTAGGGGCCAGTAGTGACTGCTGGTCAGACTGAGGAAGAGTCTGAGAAACATGGTGGCATCCAGACATACATCCTCTTCCTGCTTCAGAGAGGCAAAAGCCAGACACTAATCTCAGAGATTGATACGCATTTGAATGCCACCTTAAATAATTTCCTGCGAACCACCACACGAGAAAGAGCAACTTCAATCGATGCTGAATTCTTTATTTGTCATTTACTATTCTTTAATCTATTCTCTTCTTCAGTTTGAGTTCCTGTCTGGTCAAGATTTGAATCTAAATATGACAGATTTTATTATAAGATTTGTCAGTTTTATTTTGTTCTGGAAATTTGGCAGAAAAACATAATAATATTTTATTCGTGGTTTTGCACTGCTTTCTCAAGTAGCAAAGGCAGAGGCCAGAGGTTTAGTGTGACAGGAAAACATAGGAGAAGAAAAGATAAAGGAAGGGGATGTGGAGAGGGATGGCAAGTAAAAGCAAAACTTTCCTTATGTTTTTAATCTGTGAAGTTTTTCCTGAAACTATATTTCCTTAAATATAAATAAGTAAAAGGCAGGACCACCCTTTGGAAGTAGAACATCATATTGGCCCTTCATTTGAAGAAGCAACGGTTCTCAGGCTAGAGGGTGTTAGATGAATATATTCAGTATGAATATTGTTCCAGGCTTCAGGCAAAAAGTGACCATGCATGATTCCCATTGGTGCAAAAGAACACTCAGAAAAGGTAGAATCAAAATGGAAAACTTGGAAATTAGCGATCAAGATGTGCATGGCACAGTGTAATGTGGGGATCAGGAAGGTGATCATGAGGTCGTAGCCCAGAAAGTTACTGTGTGGCTGATAATCATAGAATCATCGAATCATTTAGGTTGGAAAAGACCCTTAAGATCATCACGTCCAACTGTTAACATAACACTACCAAATCTACCACTAAACCATGTCCCTAAGGGCCACATCTACACATCTTTTAAATATCTCCAGGGACGATGACTCAACTTCTTCCATGAGCAGCCTGTTCCCAAGCTCGAGAACCCTTTCTGTGAAGATATTTTTCCTAACATCCAATCTAAACTTCCTCTGGTGCAGCTTGAGATCATTTTCTCTTGTCCTGTCATGTGTTATTTGTCAAAAGAGAATGGCACCCACATCACTACAACTTCCTTTCAGGTACTTGTAGACAGTGACAAGGTAACCCCCTCAGCCTCCTTTTCTCCAGACTAAAGCACCCCAGTTCCCTCAACTGCTCTAGACTAGTTCTCTAGACCCTTCATCAGCTTTGTTGCTCTTTGGACAAGCTCCAGCACCTCAGTGTGTTTCTTGCAGTGAGGGACCCAAAACAAAACACAATACTTGAGGTGCTGTCTCACCAGTGTTGAGTAAAAAGAGAGAATCACTTCCCTAGTCCTGCTGGCCACACTATTTCTGATACAAGCCAATATGCTATTAGCCTTCTTGGCCACCAGGGCACACTGCTGGCCCTTAATCAGCCAATTCTCAACCAATACCCAGCTACTCCTCCCCAAGCCTTTAGCATTGCATGGGGTTGTTGTGACCCAAGTGCAGGACCTGACACTTAGCCTCATTGAAACTCATACAATTGGCCTCGGCCCATCGATCCCAAATATCCAGATCCCTCCAAAGAGCCTTCCTAATGTCAAGGAGATCAACACTTCAACTCAACTTGGTGTCATCTGCAAACTTACTGAAGATGCGCTCCATCCTCTTATCCAAACCATTGATAAAGATACTAAATAGAACCAGCCCCAATACTGAGACCTGGGGAACACCACTTGTGACCACCCACCAACTGAATTTACCTCCATTCACCACAACTCTTGGGGCCCAGCCAGTCAAGCAGCATTTTACCCAACAGCAAGTATGCCCATCCAAGCCATGAACAGCCAGATTGTCCATGAGAACGCTGTGGGAAATGATGTCAAAGGCTTTGCTAAGTCCAAGTAAACAACATCCTCGGCCTTTCCTCCATCCACTGAGCAGGTCATCTTGTCATAGGAGACCAGGCTAGTCAAGCAGGACCTGTCTTTCATAAACCCATGCTGACTGGGCCTGATCACCTGCTTGTCCTGTACATGTCATTATGATGGTACCCAAGATCATCTGCACCATAACCTTCCTTGGCACTGAGGTAAGACTGATACCTCTGGATCCTCCTTCCAGACCTTCTGATGGAAATCAGCTTGGTGAGCAGCTCTGCCAGCTCCCTCAGTACCCTTGAGTGGATCCGATCCAGTACGATAGACTTGCAAGTGTGTAGCAGGTCTCTAACCATTTCTCCTTGGATTATAGGGGCTTCATTCTGCTCCTCATCCCTGTCTTCCAGCTCAGCGGGCTGTGTACCTGGAGAACAACTGTTCTTACTATTAAAGACCGAGGCAAGGAAGGCATTAAGTACCTCAGTTTTTTCCTGAGCTTTTGTCACTACATTTCCCCCTAAATCCAATAAAGGGTGGAGATTCTCCTTAGTCATCCTTTTACCGCTAATGTATTTATAGCAACACCTTTTTACGGTCTTTTATGGCAGTAACCAGATAAGTTTTAGTTGGGCTTTAGTCCTTCTAATTTTCTCCCTGCATAAACTCATGACATCTTTGTAGTCCTTCTGAGTTGTCTGCCCCTTCTTCCAAAGAACTCTTTCAAACTCTTTTTTTTTTTTCCTGAGTTCCAGCCAGACTGGCCTTCTTTCCCACCAGCTCATTTTTCAGCACACAGACAGCCTGCTCCTGCAACTTTAAGGTTATGTTCTTGAAGAATGTTCGGAATTCCTGGATCCCTTCACTCTTCAAGACTGCCTCCCAGGGGATTCTATTAACAAGGCCCCTAAAGACACCAAAGTCTGCCCTCTGGAAGTCCAGGGTACCAGCAGGCTATACCCATGCCCACCATCATGCTCTCTATATTGAATCATTCAAGAAGGAATTGCATGTGGCCAGTTAAGACAGTTTTTGATATAACTCGAGATCTTCCTTACACTATAGTTTCTGCTGACTCGAGATTTCAGTATCCTTTACATCAATCTGACTCAAGTTGCTTGCTTTCATGTAAGAAAAACAAAGAAAAATGTATCACTTAGCTACAGAAAATTGATGTGCTTAGTGAGTAGCAGTTTTATACTCTACAGCATTTGGAAAAGGCAAGAGTGCAACATGCATGCCTAGTAAAGAAAGAAAGAACCTCCCAGAACAATATTTATGTAAATAGTTTCACCCATAAGACATCCCATCTGAGATTCATACGATATCGGAGGTAAGACTTAAAATATATGCCTAAAAAAATTTTCTAGATTTTATTTTCCAAAGGCTGCACTCCACTGCCACCTGGTAACTAAAAGAATCAGTTTGGATATTCTGTTCCAAAAGCATATCATACACAATATTAAAACAAATGAAAATATTCAAATATGTTATTTATAAGACTTTTACAGAGCATAATGCTGTTTTAGAATTACCTAGTAAAATTTGTACTGGAGATAACTAATTGCATTGTTATTTTAATGATTATATATGTATCCATATACATACTCATGCTTTTATGTGTTTATTGTTTTTTTTCCTGATTGTTATATAATTGCTATTTTGCTGATTATATGTATCAGGTATTAAAAATAATATTGACACTTTTATGTATATATATATTTATTTATATAAAATGAAAATAACACTACTTTTTATACAACAATTGTCAGAATAACAACGCATTTTGCATGTGTATGTACATATATACATATATATATACACACATGCATACATCAGTATATATTTGGTCAATGCTGTTAGCTGAAGGAGGAATGGGGGACACTATAGGAGTCTACAGCCCCAGACCAACAACCAGGTACAACAGCAAACTTCCCCTTTTGTTGCACAGAAAGCAGGCACAATTATTGAATAATCTTTTGGCTTTGCAAGAAACAGAAATCTAATGGATTATTGGGAGAACAAGACTGTTTGCCTTGCAGTGGATGGGAACAATTACTCTTACAATGATAAACCATTTCTTTTGGATTATCAGACATTTCATTTATAAGAAAGAGATGAGAACATATGAACTGGTTGATACTGTCATCTGTAACACTCCCACAGAAGAGAATGTTTATTCCAGGAAACTCAAAACAAACAAGCAACAATTTTCTTTTAAAAAAAGGAAAGGAAAAAAAAAAACTAATGACAAGACTAGCTATTTGTTGAAATAAAAGTTTTGGGTTTGTTTTGTTTTGTTTTTTCCCTACAGATAAATCTTCTGTTGCCAAAGAAGTCACAAATTGCAGCTTTATGAGGATGGAATGAAGAAAAAACTCTCATGCATTCTGGATTTCGGTACTCCTGTCCGTCTGAGCACTTCTATGAAATTAATATCTTTAGCAAACATACTAATTTTAAGCCTTGTGTAAAAGTTAGATAGTGATAAGCAACAGACAGCTATGAAAATTAATTAACTACACTTTGAAAAACCATTCTAAGACAAAAGGATAGCCTCACTGCACTAGGAACAGATGTTATAATCCAGATTCCACTTTGGGTGAATTCAGTGAAAGTTATTAAAATTCCCAAACCTTTTACTTGGTAATTTCCTACTCGCTGTGATCTATGGCATTTTCCTATATTTGACCTAGAAAATACAGCACACACAAAAGAGACAAAGAAAACTTGACAGTATTATGAATTAATATACAAAGACATTTCAAGATGGGTGAAATAACAAAAAAGCTACTATTGCATTTAGGTATGTTAATCATCTCAGGAAATTTAGCACGCTAATAAACAGAAATGCCAGCCTGGGCAATGCTTCAGGGTCTTAAGCTGAGTTATGCAGTATGGATGTCTCTCTTGGACTGTTATATTCATACTTGATGAGTTTAACTTTCATATTTGGGCATTCCTGAACTTCAAGATCTTTTTCTCCATTTGTCAGCTTAGAGTCCACTACCGCACAAAATCAGAAACAAACATTGGCTGCTTCAGTACAACACAAACATGATAGCTGGTATTCTGAACTTTATGCACCATGAGTTAACATGAGAGCAGCATCACTATAATCTTGTTGTGACAGAAGAGCTGAGTTTCAAATCCCCCCTCATGCTGGATCGGCAGATACGGGTGTGTGAAAAAGAGGTCAAAACACAATATAAATTCTATTTCCCTTCACTGAAGATCTGAAAGCATTTTTTATTCAAAGGGCAGGATTGGGATCCTCAGTATGTAATTAAGTAGCGTGTTATAAATCTACACTTCTTTTCAAAATAGAACAAAGAGAGGATATTGCACATTTCTGTGATGCGAAGTTTCAGAGCGTTTTGAAGTACAAAAGCAGCAGGTGGCAGACATTGAAGCTCTGAAGTGAGGGAGTGCAGGAAGCCACAGGTTTCTACTCTGATTAAGATCCTGAGAACAATGGAAAAATAAAATTAGCACAAGCTTTCAATGACCCCAAGTCACAGTGATACGTTTCACCTGCATTTAATCCATACATTGCTTGACATTTTCCCTAGCCTCCTACTGTATTATTCTTCCAAAGATTCACACTATCTTCAGTCATTAGCTTGAACAGTTAGACATTTGGTGTCTGGACTGCTTACAACTGATTGTAATCGACTGAGCTACTGCAAGAAGATATGCCCTTTTAGGGCATAGTTAGCCAAGGACTTTCTCTGGCAGGAAAACTGATTAAAGAAATTTCTTTTTACTCCTATCCAGAGGTAATTACACCTTTCTCTATGCCTTGTTGAATGCCTCCCATCTACTGTGCTGACCCAACTGTTGTTGAACCATTGGGTAAACAGGATAAAAGAAATTATCCTGTTCAGAAGGATGGGACATTCCCGCTGTCAAAGCTTCACCTGCCCTGAATGGCTGCATTACACACAAACTGAGGGAGTTATTCTCACCACAGTCTCGGCAGAATCAAGACAGTTCCTGAGATTTGAGCAACAAGTGTTTTGAGGTTCAAAATCAAATGGCTTCTTCAGGAAAGGAGTGTGGAGATAACACTTTCCCTACAAGTGTTAAGGGAAAAAGCAGAGACAGAGTCATGTGACAGAAAGGAAGGACACGTAGTAGGAGTCAACACTCATGCTGAAAGCTCACATCATTGCAGTTTCCTTCATTGCACCTTTGTTGACTTGTGGGCCTATTAAAAGTCTTAGATTTCTATCCTATGACTGGAAATAGACACCTGGGTTACACTGGAAATATGTCTGGAATAATGAGTAACAGTTAACCTGCTGCAGACCATTTATAAACACATGCACGGATCTGGACCTGCGTGGGTGTTGTGCAAGCAAGACTGGAGCTGGGGGCTTCGTGGGCCTTGATGGTTTTGTGTAGGCTCCTGCAGCATATACAAAAGGTTAACTACAGCCATACATTTATGAATTTTACATACACAAAAATGGGGAGAAATTGAAGAGGAACAGAAATGTTGTCTGACATTATAAACATCTTTTGTATTCAGACTTTAAGATGTAGTCTGATATTCATTTCCACATCATCCATCACAAACAGACATCAGGGAAATGGAAGTTAAAATAACCCAACTCTCCTTGTTGCCTGAGACTTGGCTCAGTTGTGAGTTTTGTTCTTTTTTGTTCTTTTATTTTCCTTCTCTCAGTTTATTACAATGCTTCTTTTTTAATATTTCACTTACTGAATTTCTGGCTAAACAAACTCCTTAATCCAAAAAAAATTTTCAAAGCCCTAAAATCTGGCAATAAAAATTTCTTAAGGCTTCAAAGAGTTAGAAGCAGAAATACCTGCAGCAACTTCTATGACTGTGTGGTGTGTGTAAAATGGGGTTTATATTTCTGTATAAGATGGGCTATAAGGAAAAGGAAAGATGCAAGCACTTGTTGCTCATCTTCCTAATATTTTCATTTAGTTTAAGTATTGACTTTAAAAGTTCTCATTGTTGCTTCTGTGATTATTGTTTACTTACAATCACATAAATACAAAATTACATATTTCTGACTACTTTTTTTCTGGTAAAAAACAGAGTCCTGGAAGAGCTAGCCTTGAGTTGTCACAGTATTTGTTGGGGTATAAGAATTCAGCAAAAGATGAGACTGAAGTAGATAACACAACACAGTGAAGAGTACCCCTGTCTCTTTTATCAAGACTATGGACAACTATTATAAATATATGTTTGTCTTGTGTTCTGTTTTGTTTTGTTTTGTTTCCTTGAGAAAGCTTCCTTAGACATCATAGGGACACCGTCTGTAAGAATGTCTGCAATCAAAGTAGTATAAAACCATGTTTGCGTGTCCTTTCCTATTGCAAGTAGATCCAATCAAAGAGGTGAATGACTTATTTTTATCTTTAGTAGCTTTTTTCCATCTCCCTTCCAAGTGGTTGATTCCACCTCAGTTGAGCCAACTCAATTGGTTTTGTGATGTTTTGTTGTTTGTTGTTTTGGTTTGGTTGGGTGTTTACGTTTTTATGTTTTAACACATCACAAAATGACTTAAATTTTTAAAAATGCCTAATTAAAAACAAAGAAATGGAAGAGAGTGGTTTTTGTGCTCTAAAGATGGGTCAATACAGACTGATACACAAGAAACTGAATCTTCACAGCTGACTAAGTGGAGCTGCTGGTGAGATGAAAGCGGAACATTGGAAAGATTATATTTTTAAAAATCTACTGTTACCACTGTCCCATTTTTTTCTTGTCATTCCTAATGCAGAATAACACCATGTAACATTGTGCTGGTTTTGGCTGGCATAGTTACACCACAATAAACATTCTAATCCAAAAGGGAAGAGTATGCCAAACCACCTAACAACAGACGAATTATACAGCTGTCTCGATAGTACAACTGCAGCAGGTGGTTTTTTCTCATCCTCTCTTCTTTTCCCTTTAGATTAATTCTTTATTATGTTTGATGAATACAGGCTGTATAGACACTGTAGTAACTTAAATAACTCTGGTCACCTGTCATAAAAACCAAAATACCGTCTCTGCTTAATATACTTTAGGAAAAACACTACATAACATTATAATAGCTACCTGGGACAGGAACAACCTATTTATGTCAATCGCTGCATGTGATTTAGGAAATACGTATTTTAATCCATCATAAACAATTAGAACTAACAGGGTTTTGATGCATTTTTGGCATCGAGATTTCTTTTCAGTTGCTGAATATTCTTGCCCCGCAGTTGGGAGATGCTACACCACAGCAATGCCTCAATAGGCAAAAGCAAATTTATGAGATAAGATCAGTTGGGTGGAGGGATAAATAAAAGAGATATCATCCCCTTGTTATAGTAGCTGAAGAAATGTCAAAACTGATCACATGCACACAACATAACACTTCAATAGCAGTGACTAATGGGATAGCTTCTGAGACTATGCATATTCTTTTTCCATCATTAACAATTAATACATAAGCACTGACCAGGGACATAAACACTAACTGAACAAAAGTAACGATGACTGCCCGGTCACTAGCAATGGGTGTGACAAAAAGCAGAAATAAACATCAGAAGGATTAAAACGTGGACCAGTGCAAGCAAGACCGAAACCCTTCTGGGGGCCTTCAGCTTCCAAAAATGTCCCTTTACTACCTTGCAGTGTGTCAGTATACTTTTTAGGGTGGTTATCACTTCTTCTCTCCCAACCTAGCCCATGTAATACCCATGTGAGTCCGTGTCCATGTCCGTTTGTGTGCGTGTGTGTGTGTGTGCACGTGCACCCTTTTACCTTCAGCACAGTTTGAAGGAAAAGCTGCAGAGCTGAGGTTTCAGACAGTTCCTAAAATGTAGTTAATTCTAACTCATGCAGGAGATAATCTCAGTACTCTTCCAGACTGCATAGTCATACAAATACAAATTTGTCTGTCGATTCAAAATCTACTATTCTTAATCTAACAATTTTTTATTCAGTGAAAACTTCCTCCTTCTTCCTTTGGTAACCAAGGAGGTACCTTTTGCTCTGAATCATTGCCTCTGTGCCAGTACATATGTTTGTACGCACAACTGATAGAAAAGAATTCAGGTGGAATAGATTTTTGTAGTTTATTGTTCTTGACTAAGACCAAGCAGAAGTAAGCTGTTGCTTTGACATGAAAATGATCTTTGAGCAATTGACCCTCCCAACCTTCTTCCAGGAGTGTTGTAAAATCGTGGCACCCTCCAAAGGAGGAAGCAAAGGTTGATCAGATCAATGTGTCCTCTTAGCTTGTGAGTGGATACATCTGTGTATTGGCACAAAGTGTTGTATTATAGTGCTTTTGAAGTAGAACTTCAAACTCTGACTGACGTAGAAACAGGACTCCTGCTTGTTTCTTTGTCAGCGATATTATTTCTTAGTCACTGAAGTGCCTCTCTATTCATTTTGAGTAGGCTTCCTACAACAAAACTGAACTAAAAGATTTGCACTTCTATCTTTGAAACTGAAGAACTTGACCCCAAAAATGTATATACTCAAGCTGGGCTAATAAATTATAACCACTAAAAATTATTACAATTTGTAATTGTAATCGCAAAGCAATTACAAGAAGAAGTTTTTTTTTTTTTTTAAAGTGGAACAGCAAGGCTTTTATCATATCAAAGAAATCAATGAAAATCTAAACCAAGGTAAGCTCTGAAGTATGTCTTAAAAGCAAGTTCATGGAAGCTTATGCCTCCTTCGTCTTTCATCTTCTTCTATTACCCCGACTAAGACATTTAGATTTAGATTGGATATCTCTGCACTACAGTATCTTGTCCTGTGTGAACGTAAACTAATAATAAACTCCAGAGAATAAAGTGTAATTTCTACTTCTAAATCTGAGTTAAATGCTTAGGAAAAAAATGTACAATAGATCACCTAGGAGAAAGAAAATTATTTAGAATCTATACAACCTAAGAAAAATAGAGATTCTAAATGGTTTAGTATGGGGTGAAATCCAAACTACCAACGCTTGTTTGAAACACTAGCAGCACTCTGTATGTATTATTTATTTCCTGGGAGAGCAACTGGTTCTGATTTTTTCAGTGTTTACTGCACACAACTTAAGAAACAGGACAAAATGGTGCAGCAGCATAATGACAGAACACTTCATATGATGAAATCAAGACATAACAAATCTCAGAACAATATTAGAGGTAATATTGTATATCAGTGATATTTGAGAATGAAGTATGCACCTTGTAAGGCAATATTTACATCCAGACCATGCTTTCCATTCTAGATACTACAAAAAACATTCCTGGTTCCTTGCCTGCTCATGATCTTACCTTTTATGGAAACAAAAGGCTTTAATAACTTCCAACCATCACATGCAAACATCGAAAAGATTAATTGCTCATTCCAATGAAACAGAAGTTTTTTCGGACTTTAAATGCTGTAGTATAAACTACACAAACACAAAAAGATACAATCGATCATTTATTTCCTTTGAAACCGATTTATGATTCAAAATACTATATTGTGATAATACTAAAGCTGTGGTTTTTTTCCTAAATAATATCTAAAAAAAAAATTGTGGTGTTTTTTTTTTCCAAACTGTGTAGGCTCAGGTAAATATGATGCTTTTTATTGAAACACTCAACAACAAAAAATCGATACATCATAACGAAGCCCATTCCTAATCCTCCACGTTTAATGCAAATGTCTGTTTTTGTGTCATGGTTTTAGGCCGATCTGGCAACTAAACTCCACGCAGCTGGTCTCTCACTCCAGTAAAGTGGAGAGGAGAAAAATATAATAGAAGGACTGAGGGTCGAGACAGGAACAGAGGGAGCACCCACCAACCATGGTCCCGGGCAAAAGTGACTCGGCTTTCTGAAAGCAAAACTCTTTATTAACAGTTACTTAAAAGGACAAAGGGAAACAAAACCGGTTACTTGAGAGGGTAAAAAGAAACAAAGCCAGATCTTAAAGGCGACACCTTTCCACCCCCCCGCCCCCATCATTTCCTTTTCCTCCCGGCTCTACCTCCTCCCCCCAGCAGCACAGGGGGCAGGGACTGGGGGAGTGCAGGTCAGTTCATTCCGTGCTGTTACTGCTGCTTCTTTCTTAAAGGAGAAGGAGTCCTTACACCCTTTTCCCCTGCTCCAATGGATCCCCTACCCGCGAGGAAAAATCCACAAACTTCTCCAGCGTGAGTCCAGCCCACTGGAAACAATCCTTCCCCACAGATTGCTCCGGTGTGGGCTTTACCACAGTCTCGGGTACTTAGGCAGCTGTAGCCACTCGCTCTGGCGTGGGTCGTCACGCAGACTCCAGATGCCTCTCTGCCTTGTCGTGCATCCCAACATGACCATCCTCAGGCTCAGGCATCTTCTCCCCACGGGCTGAGAGTGGGTCTCTGCTCCACCAAGGCCGTCCTGGTTGCAGGGGGGCCGCCTGCCATCTCACCACCAGCCACAGGGGAAACTCGGCTCCGGCACACCTCCTCCCGCTCCATCCTCACTGACCTGCTGTCGATGCGGCTGTTTCTCTCAGATCTCAGTCCTCTCCAGGTGAACTCAGCCCAGTGGGCACCCTGGGAGTGGGGTGCCCCCGAGTTCCCCAGCTGGCTCCGCCGCCGCCATTCTCCGTGGGCGGCGCCGGCCCGACGCAGGCAGCCGCCCGGCCGGGAGCCAGGGAGCGGGGGCAGTGCCCTCCTCCCTTCTCTGCTCGATCCTGGGCGAAGCACCTTTTTTTTTTTTTTTTTTCCGGTTCCTTTGTCACAACTTCAATAGGGCAATTCGCAGAGGCGCTGATTGGCTCAACCCCAAGGGGGATGGGAGTCCAATCTGGTGGCCAGAACCAGGTCTGGCCTGGTTCCAAAACCAGGGAGGTCGCAGGGAGCAAAGCCCCTCTCTTGCCCCCAGAATCCCCCCCCATCAAATCATGACATTTTGTAAAAACCGTCCAGTGTGTTATCTTGTCCCTGGCATTTAATTGTTCTGTATTTTTATCATTAAATCTATTACATAATGTGGGGCGAAATGCTATGTAGTGTAACGTTACTTCTAACACTTATCTTTCTGTCTATCCTCAGAGTTATTCATATATTTTGCTCATTATTGTCCTATGAAAATCCTTTATATTCTGGCTGTTTGAGAAAATACTACATATTATATCAACTAAAAGATATCCTTCACTGCTCTGGGAAATCTAATATTTTAGCTCTTGGGCATTTGAGTCATTAAGGGAATTTTCATGTTCAGTGCCCTGCAACAGATTCAGCCTTGCATAATTCAAAACAACTTCACACCACTGATGGTAAATGGTCCATGCAGGAACATTTGTTTTTCTTATTCATTCTTTCCCCTTCCTCACAGATTATTTTTTTTAACCAGTTTTTAATTTTCTTTCCTCAATTAATGGTAAAGGATAAAGTAATAATTGATCATGACAAAACAATAATAGATTGTTAAAATTTGGAAAATTCTGAAAAATTACATTTATCTGTAACTAGCTGACATCCATACTGTCTATCTAATACCTTCATTCTTCACAAACATCGAAGTGGGAAAACCTCTGCAGTCAAGTGCAGTTCCCCAACAATCAGTCTGACAGGCCCAAAGCTTAGGATGTAGATCTTGTCCATGATTATTTAGAGTGAAAAAAGTTCTGAAGAACTTTGAATTAGGATTTACTGAGAGAGTTCAAATGAAAACTTTAGCCTGATGAGAAAGAAAAAAGTATTCCTAAAAGGGCATCCAAAGGGGAAAAAGGATGAGAGACATCTTGAAGTCTGGTCAAAGAAGAAAATGAAAATACAGTGATAAAAGACACAACACAAAGCATAGAATCATAGAATGGTTTGGGTTGGAAGGGATCTTAAAGACCATCTAGTTTCAATCCCCCTGCCCACACCTTTCCCTTGAGGTTGCTCATATCCTCATCCAGCCTGGCCTTGAACACTTCCAGGGATGGGGCATCCATGTCTTCTCCAGGCAACCTGTTTGAGTGCTTCATCATCCTCACAGGGAAGAATTTCTTGCTTATATCTAACACAGGTTAGCTAACCAAAGAATTAACTTCTTTTTTTTTTTTTTTTTATAATCAACAGCTTTCAAAAAAAGTCAATAATATGTCAAAAAACCATGAAATCTATTACTGCTCAGTGCCGATATTTCTTATATTAGTGCAGGGATCAGTCTTGCATTGAATGACACTGAATAGTGTCATTCAGCAGGCCTTATTTAGATCTAGCTACACATAGCTGTAAAAGAAATTAAGAAGTGAATCTAGTCTACTGTAAGTTATACTTTTGTCCATTTATTAAGTAAATTACTTCAGTTTTCTTTACATTTTACTTGAAAATACATCTAATTTAAAGAGAAGAAAAATATTATGATTCAGACATGTTCACTGAGTGCAGGTATTACTTGAGTGAATAATATCATCAATCCAGTTCATTTTCACTTCCCTCTCACCACCTCCATTTCAGCTGGGACCTCTGAAAGTGAACTTATTTGGATATAAATTTCATCCACAGTCCTTCACTCAAACTCAAAGGGCTAAATCAGAAAACATGTAAGAAAAGTATAAATTTCATGTTAATGGGTTGCTGTTATTATAGTCAAATCTTCAGAAAAAAACTGCAAAAATCACTCTGATTTGCATGCTGAAATGAGTGGACAAAGTATCTTACTAAATCTTTCCTAATTTGTCTCTGGATTTGGTCTTATCTCAGGTTTGTACAACTGAATTTCACCACGATTTTTAGCATAAACATGTGAAAAGAAGGAGAGTTTTCGGAACACAGCTGTCATTAAAATAAAAAAAAAAAAAAAAAGGAAAAAGAAGAAGATGAAAACCAGGAAACTCCAAACTGATTAGTGAAACATTATTTGTAACGGGGTATGCTTGGAAAGTGCTTGGAGAAACACCTGGAAAAACAGTTTGATTTAGGATTGTTACTCCGGCAGGGGAGCTTATGCTGAATTACACAGCATCCTTTAAAAACATTTCTGTTAAGGCAGATAAGAGAAATTCTCCAGATTCTGTCAAATTACTGTTTCGAAATGCGTCTGAAAAGGTTTCGTGCGAGAGATGAGTGGTTAACATAAATAATACTGCACATAGGAAAATGAATAGAAAGACTATATATTCTAGTAGATATTACATAACCTCTTTCTCTTTGAATTCCCTCATCTATATAAGATTATGTTGCCTAGGAAAAAGAAAGATGCAAACTATGGATTCTTTTCTACTCAGTCACTTTCATTACTCTCCATTGTTGAATAGATCAAAAGTGAAGATAATATTCCAGCAGGAATTTACATTTTAAGTTAGTGTCAGAAATGGGAAAACTCTCTCTGAGTTCAAGAAAAATGTATAGCCAAATTAAAGCAAATCTTCCATTTCATTAGCAATTTCTGCAAGGAAGAGATACGAATGTTCACATTTCATTGCATCATCTCCCATGTTTATATTTTCTAGTGAGATTCTAGGCAAAAACTCTCTCCTGTATTTATTTCTTCAAGGTTCAGTAAGCTTCTGTACGCCATAAAAGTAGTAAACCAACACTGTAATAACCTCCGTTTCACGTGTGTTTTTGTTGTACAGAGGGAACTGCAGAACTGGACTTGTCCTAGAATGCTGTCCTGAATTGGTCTTATAATTCTATTTCAGAATTTGAATGAGGAACTATTAATTTCTAAATTTGTATGCGTTCCAGCCCAATAGCAGTTTATTTCTTAAACGTATGTGTCAATTGTTTTTGACAGGGAAAAACTCAAAATAGGTACCTTTTCATTTGGCCTCAGGGCAGTTTTTCTTTCCCTACTATTAAAGATCTCCACCTTGTCCTTCATGATAGTAAAAATTTTAATCTTTTAACAAGATTTCAACTTCTTTTGGGTGAGGTTGTTATTAGTACAAAGCTTTAAAATGCAGGAAAGCCATGATGCATCACTATACTAGTGTAGTTAGAATCACAAGCCACGTTTCGTGCAAGTCAAACAGAAATTTAAAAAGAAAACCAAAGCATTTCATGAGAGGCAAAAAAGGCATTTATGTCAAAGATGTACTATGTTTTTAATAAAATGAAGTTCTACTAGTAAGTCAGTGATGAATTTTTCGGTCTTCAATTAGAGGTTTTTACGTTCCCTTCATTCCTCTCAAACAACAGCTCCCTGAGAGAGGAACTCTTCTGGACAAGTCTTCACTGTCAGACAAACTGATTCCAGCTACAGAAAACTGATTGATAATCCACAGTTACCTCTCTGAATGCGTCCTGAGATAAAGCAACTAAAAAAACGTACTGTTTGCATTAAGTGTATCCATCAAGTTAGAAATTCTGGTACCTGTTTACATTTAGAAAAAGGATTAAATATACAAACATAAAATCAAAATGTGCTTTTCATCCATTTCTTCTAGCTAGCCTTTCAAATTTGTTTTTGGAGAAAACTAAACAAAATTTGTTAAACTAGAAAATAATTTAATATTATTAGTCACATTGGTAAGAAGTCATTGTGTTGTGTGGTAACATAGCAAACATATCTACAGCATGTTTTTTTAATTTGGGTTTTGTTTTAAGTCAGAAATTCAAAGTTGAGAAGACCACTCCACTTCACTTTGGGAGGACTGCATCTGGACATCTGAAATATCAAACCACTTTATGAAAGTATAAAAAAGGTTTAAGCTACTAAAAAAATTCTTAAGTAAGGGTTATCTTTCTTTCCAATAACTTTTTCTTTTTCCTATTTTTTTTTTTTTGTTGTTGTTGTTGAAGGGGAGAGGGGTTCCGTTTTTTTGGTGTTATGTTTTGGGGTTTTTTTTGTTTAAGGTGCCATATGGGGAAACTGTCCACTTTCTGCCTGGTAGTTCATCCAAGAGTTTTTAGAATTCTTGGTCACACAACATTTTTCACACAGAAATTAACAAAATATAGCTAGGTTGGACATTTCACAATCAACAAGATATGAGACACACATAGCTAAGTATAGGTTAAAGCTCTCTTACTCAGTCCAAAATCACACACTGTGTATCGGGGAAAATCTAAAATTGACGTGGAAAGCTGTGGGCACCAATCCAAAACATATAAATATTTCAACACAGTTGATTTTCCAGAAATTTCTTTGGAAAATTTCCCAGGTGACCAAGATGCAAATGTGACAGGCATTTGTAGAGTTTTGCCAATCTGTGTGAATATGACAGTACAAGTTTCTTCACACTTTTGCAGTCCTTCTTAAATTTCTGGTTCTTCCCTATTTCTCTTTTCACCTTTTTCAGAAACTATCTTTTATTTTTTTTCCGTTATTCTCCACTAACATGTCAGTATGTGCTAGCAAGCCCTGTGCTGATTTTACCATTTCGTCGGAAATCTCAGCATAACTTCTCACAGACTTTTTTCATCCTGTCCCTCCACTATATCAAATAATGCAAAAAACCCCTAAAGCCCAGTGCTACCCCAAGAGCAACTAAAACTGCTATTGTGAAATACAACATTCATCGAACTGTTTCTTTTTCCTCTTAGAGGAATCCATGAGGCACAACATCAGAGTGGACTGCTAGGTGAGAAGGAGATCGCTGGGAACTTTAGCAGTGTGGAAATTTATGGGACTGAACTGCAGGCCAACGATTCAACAGAAAACAGTCAGAAAAAGTCCTTGCCAAAAAGACAGAAGTTTTGTTTACCAAGCATTTCTACAATAAAATGCAAACAAGTGAAAAGGTGGACACGCTTCCATTCAGCTGTCAGAGGGGCTGAGATCTGAGGAGATTCTTATCTGTTCCAGGAAAACAAACGTAGGACTCTGCTGACCTCCTTTTTATTCAGCCCCCCAGAGAGTTGTGGTAAACCAGAGAGGAGGGAAGGAGGATCCTTGGAGAGCTTTCCTTTTAGAAATTAGAGAAGAAAGTGCTTATCAGTTCTGAAAGCAAACAGTGTATCATCCTGATTCCCAAAACACTAGGTATCTTTTGGCAGCCTGAATTCTGTTATTGACATTTTAAATATTTTTTTTTTCCGTTTTAATTTTACATTGAGGTAAGGTATGCTATGGAATTAAACATACTCCATAAATACAAAAAACATCAAAAGAAAGACAATTTATAAACAGCTGTCTAATGACTCTCTTTCTGAACACCATTTCTTTTTAGTTCCTAAATTCTCTGTGTTTTTCCCAAATTTACATACATTAGAAATCTAGAATCTAGGAAGCTGGAATCTACGTTTTTCACTTACTTGTGGGGCTTTAAAGAAGCAAAATCAGTTAAGTCTCTCTTCTTCAGATCTTATCTTTCACTTTCAAAATGGAATTATTAACATTTTGTTGCTAAGACTGTTACTGAACAAAATATTTTGTCTTCCTATAGCACACTAAGGTTTCTGTGGGACTAGATATTGAAAGGTGGAAATACTGGAAAATGGCAGTCTTTTCTTTATTCAGTAAAAAAAAAAAAAGACTATGTCACAGGTTATGCTTTTAAGTTCTTTGAGTGATTCATACTACATTTATACCTCTTTTCTTTTCCCTTCTTAAAAATTACAATAGTCTTTAGTTTACTGTCATTCATCTCCCAAAAGTAAATTCGTAGTTGTTAATCTAATGACACAAATAGCAAGGTTTTAATTTCCAGAACTATTAAAAAACTGGCTCTAAAAAAAGAAAAAAGGTTTGGAGTTCAAATGAAAGACAATATCTGAATAATACTAATCCCCAGGAGAATGCATGACACCTGCCAGACACTATAAAGGTTTTATAAATGTTGTCTTCTGCAAAGTCGACTGCAAACATCATAAGGCTTTTGGTAAATATTTCTACCAGCCTTTTTGTTTGAGTAGAAATATTGAACTTCCTGCCATTATGATTATAAAGTAGAGAAGATTATTTCAGATTTTTTAAAAAATATTTGATTAGTGACCTCTCTCTTTTTGCTTGAGACTGAATTTCAAATCACACACAGAGTTAAGTATTTGAAAAAAGTCTTTGTTAGCAGTACAAGGCTGGCAATCTATTTAGAAATCATCTATGAGTAAACATACAGAAATACTGAGGCTGAGAAAGAAAAAAAAATATCTGGCTGCCTGATTCACAATATCAGAATAAGCAGGCAATACTCTGGACTGCAGGAAAACAATATTGTTTATATTGCATAATGCAAAATATTTATCTCTTTGGCAGAAGCAAAACACCACATTTCGTTTGTCTACGATTATCTACTGATAATTAAGTTTATCTGATGATTGTTTCCAGTATAATACTCATAGTGTTTCCTTTCTTTTAAAGAACAGCAAAATAAAAAAGACTAATAAAAATCAGCAAAACAGCACAGACCTTAAAATCAGCATAGTTAAAAGTTTCAGTGAATTATATTAAGGTATATGCTATGATGCTTTATAGAAACATCATCATTAAGACAAAACTTTTACATTATTTTCCCTACTGCTGTTATAATAATATGGTCAGAAACAGGAATAACTTAAAACACTGCTGTCTGGACAATGACAAAAACTATATTTCCTTACTTTTCTTTGTAATACATTTCTAACTATTTCTCCTTTATTTTGTTTCCAACATGGAAAATACCAGAATGTAGACCTTCAAGTACCTCAAGGAAAATTATTAATTCAGATGAAAATATTTAAATTCTTCATCTGACATCCTCATATCTAAACTTCAGAAAGACTTTTCCATCAGTATGATATCTATACATTTGGATTTTTGGCCCTATCTAGCACTAAGACTCTCAGAAAACATCTGACTAGAAACATTCGGAATATTAAAAAAGAAAGGGGAAAAAATCTAGGAATCTTTGCTGCAGACAAGACTTGCACTTGACTGCTGGCCTTGAGAATCAGACAAGACTGCAACTTCCCTCTGCCAGTCATGGCATAGCAGCCATCCGAGGGTAGCTCCTTCAACTCTCATTTACTGATCACGAGTATGAATCACATACAACAGAAGAAAAACATTCTGTCACTGTTTACCTTTGCCTTTGTCTGAACATAGAAAAAATGAAAATGGTAATTACTTTAAATGGCAATAACTTTGGTTTGTCAAGTTAATTCAGAAACTTACCAGCAGGACCAAGCATGCTCATCTACACAAAATTTCATATTAATTGCCGTCACACTATCGAGCCTCTGCAAAGTTTTGGATACTTTTTTAATATGTCTAATTAAAGAATCAAATAATTATCAGAAACTCTGTGAGACCATAATAACCAGAAAAACTGAAATCAGCCTCCTACCAAAGTTTATAACACCTGAAGTACCCTAACAGAAAAAGGCCAAACCCAAATGTATTGCTTGTCTACTACTTTTACAGAGTCAGTGTTGTGAAAACCACAAAATGAAAGCAGCCCTTTGAGAAAGAATCATAAGAAGTTTACTTACATAACAGATGTATTTTATAAAGCAGAAAAATGAGTATAATGAATTTAGTAGCATCTGACATGTAAGTTTTAGAAGATATTCTTGAGCCAGTCTCATTCCTACATTTCGCACACAACTTTCCTGATGAACAAAGATCTTGGTGAATTAATAATTTCCAAAAGGTTATCTGACTGGGATTTTTAGAGGAACATTAGTGGATCATATACAAAAGGAGGCTAAGCAGAACATATGTTGTCCTTGTTGCAGTTACAAAATCTTACATCCTAGTGTAGCAGTAACTGCCTACAGGCTTCTAAACATATGGAGTTGACCAAAGTACCACAATGCTAAAACTTTGTGCTGAGTTACCTGCCGTACATTACGAAGTATTTTGGAGCTTGTGCCAGTTGGTTACTTCACTGGAGTTCTTCTGTTTGCGTTTTACAGAGAGGGAAGTTTCCACCCTGAAGCTGAAAATACGGCTCATTTCCACTCTAGGTACCTAGGTGGCATCTCTTGATTTATATTGCCTCCATAGGAGGTTTACTTTTTCTTTTCACAAAACGTAAGTGGCTCGATTATTTTATTTTTGTTTTAGTTGTTTTCCAGTATTTGGTGTAAAAAAAAAAGGTGAGATTATCTGATGTGCTCATGTGGGACATATCACCTTTAGAATTTGATAGTAACAAACCCTACTTTTGCCGTTACAATAAATGTAAGGTTTTTTCATTGGAGTAAGTTAAAAGAAAATGCTGCTAATTTTTCAGGACCTTCCCAGACATAACAAAATAAAGATACTAGAGTATTCAGTTTTATCATCACTTTTGAATGCTCAAGGAGAAAAAAAAGTGATTCATAGGCAAAAACATAGATGTAGACCTTTTCTCTGGCTGAGTTTTTTGGCTACTCTAATTTGAGCCATATGCTGAATAATCATTTTATGAGACTATAAAATTATTGTTAGTTTATATCTATGCCATTTTTTCTTCATGTGATATTTACACAGGATATAGATGTGCTTTACTAAATAACTCACTGTTTTTAGCACATTTAAGGCTGAACTGTTCTTTTCCTTTTTTGTTTTCGCTTAGAATTAGCACTAACATCTTTCTATTAACTTGGCTGCAATAAATACAGTAGATTAGAAATATAAACAATTTCTATTGAATTAAGGAACTCATAATATATAAATTAATAAAGGAATCCAGACATTTATTAACAGAATACTAGAAAACTTTCTGCTATATGCAGAGAGACAGACACAGAACTGAAAAATATTTACTTTTATAGCCCCAAAGCTCACCAAAATTTACTCCATTTCATTGCTCAAAAAGTATATACATTGGATTTCAACTGAGAACTGATCAGTTGAAGTGGATTTTTGAAAGAATTTTGCTGGAAATCATATGAATATGATGGTCTCAATTCATACTGACAATGAAAAATAGATTTATCTATCTATATATATATATTAAATCACTTTAAAGCCCAAAGAACATATTTTTTTAGCTTACTAAGGCGCAGATACTGAAGCATGATGACACAACTACTGCTGTCATATGCTTTAGTTATTAACAACTACAATAGAGTCTGACCAACACTTTAGTGAGCAATGCAGATTCGATTACAATGGATGATTTTGAAAAATCATTTTTTCACATCATTGTGAACACAACCACTTCTAAGTTCTTTTTCATATGAACCATTTTGTGTGTGTGTGTGTAGTAGATTTATTTCTAGTTTATTTCCTTCCTTTCTTTCATTCATTTCCTTCAAGTTTATTTTAGCATACAAGATTTTTCTGAAGTGTCAATCTGAAATTCAACTGCATAACATTATTTTTATTCTGTTTCTTTGCAATGGACTCTGTGTCATAAAGATAAACAATCATCTGAAAATTATTACCTAGATTATACAAATTTCTTATATATATGTTTATTTAAATTTCTTTTATGTTAACTACATTATTGCATAATCATAGTTATAGCAACAACTTTAATCTTTACTTGCATATAAGGAACATAATTATTCTCCCTTGCAGCCAAACGTTCCTGCTGGGTGCTCAAAAGAAAAAAAAAAACAAAACCAAACAGAACAGGTGAAGATGCTTTCTAATCCAACACTTTTGAAATGTTTAGTTGACTTTGAACAATGATATGATTAGATCTAAAGAATAATAAAGCTGCAAAGGAGAATTTTCTGTCCTTTTGCACACACAATATGTCTAGAAATCTTTTAGTCCTAATAATTTTAGAGATCTGGATTGTTTTTATTATAAGAAAGAACAACTTTTATCATTATAATAAGAGGGATAAGATTTTGAATAGACACACAATTAGAAAATGTTCAATGTCTATAAACTTTGAAATCTGAAGCCACTTAAAACAATTAAAAAAAAAATTTAAATTAAAAATGTATCTGATTCCAGACACTACTTAAAAATTTTTCAAAGATATACATTTTCTGTTAATTGAGTTTTAATGGAGTTTCGTATTAGTCTGCCTGATAAAGCAAATATTCAAGTGGGTGTTAAAGGTTTGTCATTTGACAGGACAGAGCAGCATGAGTTAAAAAATAAATTTCAGCTTCTTCATTTTTTTTTCTCCAGAGAAAGACATTGTTTGATTTTTGAAAGAAAATTCAGTATCCTGTTCTCCAATGTTCTAAAGCTGTTCTTTTTTAAACATCCTTGTTAAGTTCAAAGATTTTTTTAAGAATGTAATTAAAAACATTTTCATTTTGTTAAGGTGCTTTGCATTTAAGTGCAGTCCAAGATTAATCTGATGAACCACAATTTTGCAAAGATTATCATACGACTTCTGTTGACATAATGTTATTTTAACTCTATAATCTGAACTTTGTCTGAAAACATGTTTATTCTCATGACACCTCTGCTCCCGTGGAATAGTGATCTGCAATTTAGTGAATCTATTTTTGCTTGCAAATAGCAATAGATGTGATGCTCAGGGACATGGTCTAGTGGTCGGCTTGCTAGTGTTAGATTAACAGGTGAACTTGATGATCTTAAGGGTCTTTTCCCATCTAAATGATTCTACGTTTCTATTCTATAATTCTATGAATACAACCGTAGTACATATCTGGGATGGATAAAAGGTAGGAAGGCATAAGTACTCTACTGTATTTTGAATCAAAATACTGCTTTTTGATGTAACACTCACATTTTCCTGTTGACTATCACTCTTTCCTCCTAGTTTGCCAGAAATGTCTTGCTAGTGTTATTTGTAACAGTAGGAAGTAAACTACATCTGTAGAATCTTCTGTCTGAAAATATCTTCATTTAGGAAAAGATCAGTTATCTTTCTAACACCCAAATGTGTGGTTCAGGCTTCACTTGTTAATGATCTCGTGTTTGCAACATAATAATTTTAAGGAAAGAAAACTGCATTTTTCCTTCTTGGTTTGCTTCCTCCCATTAGAACTTTATCTCTGCCCATCTAGTGAAAATATCTTGAAGTATTATTAAGATACA
This sequence comes from Tauraco erythrolophus, assembly GCF_009769465.1. Taxonomy (NCBI): domain Eukaryota; kingdom Metazoa; phylum Chordata; class Aves; order Musophagiformes; family Musophagidae; genus Tauraco; species Tauraco erythrolophus. The sequence continues at coordinate 90,355,227 of NC_141496.1, read as the reverse complement.
ACTGTGAATAATAAAGAGTAGCTTCAGAACAGAAAGACATTCATGAATAGAGTACAACACCAATTTCCCAGTAGGCCTGAAAGCAGCATAGCTCCAAAACTGAAGGGTTTATGCCAAACGTCTCTTAGAGTGCCCTACAAATGTGACTGGAAGTATAACATATTCTCGCAAAACACATCAAAGGAAGGGAAAAATGAAACTCATTAATTGAGGTAATAAAGATTTATGTTCAAGCAGTGAGGTGATGAAAATTAATACCACTCTGCTGAATGGAACGGAACTGTGACAATTGAAATGAATTGAAGATACACCTCAAGTGATTTCAGTGGCTGTAGGAGATTGCTTTTATATCTGGAGAAAGGAAAAATGAGAGATTCTCCCAACAGCCAGGCACAGATGATCTACTCCCAGTATTGCTCCTACCTTTGACCCATTGCATCTTTTTCTGTGTACAGTGAAACATGATTCATTTTCCTGGCTAAAAAACCTCTGTTCCTTTAGGGGCTGGGGTTAGTCTTTGGTCTAAAATCCAAGTACTAAACTCATCAAACTAAAGGCAAAGTTCCAATTGTGCTTATTTCTCTTTTATAACCACAGGACTACAGTAACTTTACTTTTTCCACTCAGACACATTTTGCGGTATCTTTAACAAATAGAAACAAGGATTAGCAGCCAGTATTGTAAGGTAACGTCATACCACTTGGAAATCAATCTTACTTACATTGCACTAATTTTGCTGTTGAAAAACAGTATGACAACTTCTTGACTCAGTAGAGACTTGACATAGCAAAGTCTTTGCTGCTAGTCATTCTCTCAATACCAAGCAGCCAACAGATACTGTTCGTTTCTGCTCAAGCTATGTCATTTGGTCACTGACGTTTGAAGCTGTTGTTATTTGGATAAAGCAAAACAATACAAAATGTGGACATAAATATGTTTCAGTGTTAAAGCTCATGAAGTACGCTATGTGAGAGAGAGAGAGAAATTGTATATTAGCCTTATGTAATTTTTTTACAATAAAAAACAACTATAAAAAGCACTATAGGGAAGATAGTGAAAGCACATAAGTGTACTTTATAACTTTCTTTGTTTCTTTGTTTGTTTTGTAAGAATAGCTCACATTCCTTCAGATTTCTTTTCTAGGTGAAAGATACCTGAAGCAATAAAATCACCTAAGATGCTTGTCCATTTAAAAAATTTTAAGGCGATCATTAGAAACATAGCGGCTTAAATATTTGATACTAATTTACTAAATCGATTGATGTTTCAATGCAATGTACTCAAAAGAATGTTACTTTGGCAAATCCGCTGCAGAAATCAAGGTCAACTCTGAATAATCAGTGTAGGACTTGGTAAATAAGACTCAGTAGATATGACTTCCTATTTTCACAATTCATGGATAATGGATTCATTTCACTGACACCCAATATACAGCATCCAGGTTTTATTGTTACAATGAAAGAAAAATCAAGGACAAGGAATTTTTTAACTTACTCTTCTCCGAGGCACATCCTGTTGTTGTGTCTCAGGATAGAGATCTAAAAAAACAAAAAAGCATTTGATATTGCTGATAGTAACAGTCGTTGTCAAACACCATGGTTTTATGAATACTTAGATTTACATTTGTTGATAGGAATAGTCAGAAAGAACTATGACTTTGAAATACCTGATACAAACCTGAAAAAAACAATTACCAATAAAAGTGGAAACGCATTTCTGCAGTTCTTTCTTTCCTCTTTTTAAATGTATCTGATATTTCTGAATTTTCTTCCAAGTCTTATTTTGAATTTCAAATAATATCAGATAACATTTTTAATTGCAATTTTCATGATTGAATGTTTAAAAGACATCATAATTTAAAGCCTAAAATTATTAGAAATTCAATATTTGTACTATGGGTCAGCATTTCCAAATATATACTTTTGTAATTCTTGAAACACTTTTTCAGGCTTGAATTGGTTTACAGATTTTAATGACATTTAAAGACCAGCTGAAAAAACTCTATAATGTAAAACGCTTAAATGCACTGTTTGCAAGGCTGCATAAAACATTCTATTAAATATTATACACTGTCTCAGGGTTTTTTTTTATTTATTTATTTTTGGCAAAATAAGAGTCAAGTAACAGTAATTAGATAATAATAACCAGAGTAGGCTATCGACATTAATTTCAGCGTTCCTACGTCTGACACCTTAATGTTGCTGCAACACAGCTATTTATATGTAGAATTTTGATATACCATTGCAGACCTCTGCAATATTTCGTAATAAAATATGAAAGTTTAATAATATTGATTTGAGAATTGGAACTTTACTCAAAATTTGACCACATGTAATATCAATACTAACACTTCTAATGTGCACATCTTAAAATCTTGATGTATTGAAAAGGGAAATGTTCAAAAGCTCTATTCATTAATTCTCCTCACTCTTTTTTCTGTTGACATGGGTATATATACACCTCTAGCATGAAACAAATATATTCAACTTTCACGTAAGTATTCCAAATGGTCTATTCAGAAAAACTTAATGTTGTTAAAAGTGTGATATTTTAAAGGCTGCAAAGTCTATGATGTTATCAGGAGGCTGAAATCTACAATATCAATGCATAAGGATCTTGGGTTTTACCCTGCAATAATTAGAAATGCCAAATCTCGAGTGTCCAAACAGAACAAAAATGATTGCTTCCAGGAAGGATGTTCCACTTTACAGAGGAAGAAATTTTTCGTAATTTGACTGTGCAAGTAATGAATACTTGAAACATGACTGATTACATGGCTTATAACTGATCTATACATGCAGCTGTTGGCCTAAACATTTATTGACAATTTCAGTTCCTCAAAAAAATCAACAAAAACAAAGAAGCAAAAAAACAAACAACAAAAAATATCCAGATTTAACCAAGGGCCCAAAATGCACAAATTTATGTCAGTCTGTTCATGCTAGTTAGGCTTTGAACTCGTTTACTTCAGAAGCTGACTTATGCTCCTGTGAGTTATTCACACTTTTAAACTCTGCAAGGTCAAAATTGTATTTACAAGTGATCCTAATGTAGATGATTACTTTCCTCATTTTGAACCCAATGGAACAATCTGTGCACTGTAAAACCCTTCTACAGATCAACTTTAAGAGTAATGACTGATCTTGTCACTTGAAATGTTTCAAGTGGTATTTACTAATCAATATTTATATGGAAGGCAGGAGAAAGAGTGCATCCTATTCTGAAAGAATTATTTAACTGAGTTCATAAGTGTAGGGTATATCTTTGAAGTGAAAGGGAAGGCTACTGAATTCTTTAGATTCAATAACCCATGCACTTCTTTTAAGTTAAGAATCTGTAAGGATTAGTAGAAGCACATAGGACTATTTCAAAGTGTTTAATTCATAGCATCTCAAAAAAAAACCAACCACAAACTGGAAGAAGGCAAGAGTTTCTTTCACATGGCAAATACCTCTCTTCAGGATGCCATTCTCAAGGTAATAAATATGCAATGGAGCACCAAGTATTTATTCTTGTGTACAGGCAAACCAGTCATGTCCTGGGATGGCACCTCACCAGGACGATGTCTGTTTTGCAGCTAAGTGTTGTATTTCCTCATGAAACAGTGACTGGTTTTTGCCGCCCTTCCTAACCTGTTCCTCAAAACACCAACTTTCATATTATGTTCCTTTATCGTTTCAAATCAGAGGTATTGGACCGTAGTCTTTCCAGATAACTTAGTAATTGGCTTCCAATAATAGTCCAGCCTCCTCTCCTCCATGTCAGTTGTCCTAGACCTGAAGCTGAATTATGTTTTGCCTGAAGGACTAATGTTTACATGAATCCCAGAAATAGAGAGTTAATGTCAAGAAGAGTGACAGGAACAAAAAAAAAAAAAAAAAAAAAAGAGCTATACACTGAACCTAAACAGAGATCAAAGATGCGTTTTGAACTTTTCTTAGCCATTTAAGATAATAGATTTCTTGACAGCAATTGAGCAACCTATGTGGTATTTGGCCAGTGAGAACTAATTCCTTCTTCCCTTATTTTAGTATCAATTGAAAACAAGGTCACTGAAGTTGATGTGTTACAACGATGAAAGTGAGCACAGAAATTACTAGATTTCACTCTGAAATCGTAAAGTGAGTTGGTTCACTCACAAAAGTCCAAGGGATGCTTTAAGATAACATATATCTGAGCAAATAAATAAAAACGTGGTTGAATATAGCCTCTTCTAATGGGCAAAAATTATTCTTTATGAATCTTTCAAATGGTTTATGATAACCTCTGATTGACGAGTTTCAACCTCCCTTGCTTGACTTTTGGGGAGCTTTGTGAATTAAAGCTGAAGGGAGCTGCCCACTCACTTCATACCTGAACAGAAAATAATCTTCCCACTCACTTCATATGATCAAGCACTAAATTGCAATTGAGCTACTTCATACTTCTGCTGCTTTCCTTCCAGAAGACAGGACATAGCAGCTTTGTTCTTCAAAGAACTCTCAGTGTTTTGGATGATCAGTGTATTTGCGGTAAGAAAAAGTATTTTCTTTGAATGGCAGACTTGTCATGCTCCAAACTACAAGATCTGTTCCTTACTCCTCATACATCCATGATGTATATCATGCAGAAAAGGAAAAAGTTATTCTGGCACTATATTGCTGGCTCCAGGTATAGTCTTAGCTGGATTTGTCTTATGTCTTTTCTTAATTATATTATTAAAGATGCCTAAGCCCTAAGATTTTTTAAAGATATTTCAGTATGTTAAAGATAGGTGTAGATTTGCCAAAACAATAATCTAACTCTCATCAGTGTAATTTCTAAAAGCACCTATGTAGGTTAGGTGTTCAGGTGCTTTTCCAAGCATGCTAATACCTTTCAAAATACAGTCTGCAAGACCTATCTCAGAGTTCTAAATTAAAGAGGTGTTGCCATGACTAGATAGATGTTAATGACATCAACAGCTATTCTGAGATTTATTATGGAGGCATCTTAACCAAGAGTATCTGATCCTTCTTTCAGGACTAGAACTTATAGGAGACTTAGAGTCTCAGCTATTGCAGTTCTGATGGTGTGTGAATATTGCTTCCATGGATATAAAGCCACTGAGTAAACACTAGCTTTATTTATGGAATGGTATATCTTAATAAAGTTGCAGCTGGAGGCCTTTAAACTAAATCTGACTGTTGTATACTTAGTTGTGCCAACTGTGAAGTGTCAGTCAGTAGTATGAAATATTTACTGTCTGAGGCACATGATGATGAAATGGGAAAAAAAAATAATCTCTATCAAAATTAAACCTCTCTTAAAAATACATTCAATACTCAATTACTGTCAAAAGACTTATTTAACTTCTAATATATGAATATATGCCTTATATTGACTATTAGGAATGTCACGCTAAGAAAATGTGTGGTATTTCAGTTTTTGCTTGCCTTCTAGGATCTTCTTTGCATAGGCCAGCTAGCAAGAGAATACCTAATTTCTTGAAACGACTTGTCAATTATAGGTAAATGCACACACTGGAAAAGTAAGAGGGTTCAGATTAGGGGCAATAAACTAAAGAGATATTTTGTGTACCAAAATCTTCCTAGAGGGGAGAATGAAGTGCTATCAACAGATAAAAAGCACAGGTTATAAACACCTTCATAATGAAAATAAACAGAAAAGCATTCTCCAAGACATAGATCCATAAGCACATTGCTAATTCACAGCAGAGCTAAAAAGAGGAAAATACATTCAAAACGTATCTTGGCATACCATTCAGAAGTCCTCATTGCATCACAGTTAATTTCATATCTGTATAAGCAACTTTCCTTATATAACAGATTACATAGGAGAACAGAATTTAATTTCTTAAATACTGTCTAGCTGGATGTAGAATTAGGACTGAAACAAACCACAGTCACAACATATTAATCTCCAAAATCCTCTTCATATGGTACCATTAAATGATAATTTTTAAATATTAATAAATCTTGGGAAACACAGAAGATACATAATCTTTCTCTTCCTACTTAACTACGTATTATCTACCACAAATATTTAACACTCAAAGGTATTACATCTTCAGTTTTGTATCAGAATAAGAATGCTGTGAATACTGGCTGTTAAAATAAAATACTGGCTGTCCTCCATTTTTGCACTTATGAAAGAGGAAACCACTGGAAAGTCTTGGCAATACTCTGACTTAAGTTTGTAGGCACAAAAACCAGTTATGAGACCCATTTAGACAAGATTTGTACCACTGTTTTGTAGTATAAAATAAACAAGCAACATAAGTTGTATTCAGTATCTTTGTTTTCTGACAGTTTTGACTTTAACTCCAAGGAGTGCTTTAATTCCTTGTCTTCCACCTCACCAACATTGACCAATTGCCCATTGTCTAATTCCAACTTTCTCAACTTCATCAGACCCATAAGAAAGTTATCAGTATTTTCATTCACTAGCTTCATCAGTAAAATTTTCCAGAAATTTAATCTTGTTTTGCTATTTCAGCATAAATTTGAACACATAGGCCTTAAATTTGATAGTCCAGAGGTGAGTAAGCCAACAGGAGTATGCAGATTGGACTCTAATCACTGAGGTTATTTACTTTTCTTACAGTTCACGAAGAGTTTCTTAATCACAAAGAGGCAGAAAATTTAAGCAACAGTGAATGTTTCAACTCCAGAATAGTTATTCTTAATGAATATGTAAAATTTTCTGCATGATCATACTACACTTGACTCCATTTTGCTCTTATGATATAGAGATATTCTTAATCATTATACCGATAGTGACCTAAAAAATGCAACAGCTCTTCATCATGTTCACATTACACCATACTCCTGAAAGCACATCGTAACATTATTATTTCAAAATCACTGCAAAAGTCTGCTACTGCCAAAGAGAGTAGCTATGTGAATGTGCATTGACAGCTGTGTCAGAATTACACCCAGACTGATTCGTGTTGCTTCATAAAAGAGTATCAGAACCTCTGATGGGGGTAGGTGGTCAGAGTCTGTCTAAGTGGTCTATATTAGTTCTGGCAGCTGAATTGCACCTGTGAGTGATAAAATGGTAATTGTACCATATTATCAGCCTACAACACTGACATTAACACATCACATCACTATACAATTACATGGATGGAAAGTTGATTTTTGCCTTTGATGTCTTTTTAATTTTTACCAGAGAAAATTATTTTTGTGCTAGATGTAACATAGAATACTAAAGGAGGACTATTTCTACAGATATCATTAATATCTATGTATCTGCTTTATCATTTTTTCTCTATGAGGTTTATTTAGTGTTTTTCTTTTATATAAACCTGCTGAATAGTCTTCTCAACATAATCATGTGCAACACACCCAGAGAGCACTGTCCATCCACTAAAAAAATTCAACCTCGTTGCTAACTTCTGCTACAGTGACTCAGCCACCTTTACAGCATCACTTCAAACTTTTAAGCACCTCTGTTTTCAAGTCTGGATCTCAGGTTATCACTTCTCCAAGAAGAGCTGCACAACACACTAACTTTTGGCATCGGACTAGCATTTATATGCCCTGGTACTATCTGTTATCATATCAGCTTGTCATCTCACTCTAAGTTTTTCTGGAAGTTGTCCTCAGTAAACAGGCAACCCTTCCTAAGGGAAGGTTGTTTATTAGTACTAAAATTTAAAAAAAAAAAAAAAAAAAAAAAAAAAGATGATAATGACTAGTGCGTAAACATTTACATCTTCCCTTATGTCTTATAATTTTTTGTACGTTTAGTGATACTCCAGCTACTTCAAATGTTTCTGTTAGTCATGTCCTTGTGTTTTTATCAGTCTGCTGTCTTAAAAAAAAATCACTAAAAGCTTTACTTTCATCCTCCTCTCCTCTACCCCTTCCCTCCATTCTTAACCTTTTAGATTTTCTGTCTCTCTCCAGCTTCTCAACTTTAGTAAAACAGCAATGTAACTATGTAATATCTTTATCACTAAAATCATGGTCATTTTTTGTATTTGTGGATTTTTTTTGTGAGATGACTTGTTTGCATCTACTGTTTTTCCACTAACCCTGAATAGCTTGACAGGAATTATCTCATCAACTAGTTCAGTCTCTTTATTTGTAACTCTCCTGGCAAGATACAACACATTAAAAAGCTTTTCCTGCTGCAGTTCTCTTTTCTGTTTCTAGCTTTATCATTATTTTCTTCTGAGGAAGTATTTCAGAGGCAGCAGTCTCAGTTCTCTAAAGGAAATGGAATTTTCTACTCCATCTCCTGGCTGCCAACGCTTTCCTTCTTGCAGAATTGTAGATTGAAGGTGATAACTTTCAAGGGATGCTTTTCTCAACTTGAATGAATCTTGATGTCCCATTAATATCAGTAGGATAGGAAGTTTGTATTTTTTGGCACAGCGTATACAAAGGACAGGGAGTAACTCTGCGCAGCGGTAACAAAGATAATTCTTTATGCTAATGAATCAAAAAAGAAAATCTGTTAAGAAACTTTTTTACTCCAAGGAGCATACAGTAAAGTGCTGATCAAACAGCTTGCTTCAGCAAGCATAGAAGTGGTGATATGAGTAAACAGTAAGACAACGAAAGGGCTGCCAAAATACCCGAGCATCCCCACGTAATAGAATCATGTTGCAAGCAAAAGAGTGCCTTCTTACCAATGCTTGCTTTTCATGTCACATCATTCTGTAAAAGCAGTCTTCCAGAGATGGTGTGTTTCTGAGCCAGCACACCGCCTTTGAGTTCAGAGTTTGTGCAGAACACAACTCATGAAACTCAAAGGGCAACGGCGCTGAAGGAGCACACTGATGTCACTTCCTGCTGAGTTAGCTTTGTTCTGATCCTGTGATGCAGTGGACTTTCTTCCAAACAGGATCTTCTTTTGGTTTGAAACAAGGGGAATTCTAATGATACACACATTAGTGTTGCAAATTCTAATGGTTTACACATTAATGTAGTACGATAACAGTCTCATTTTCCCTCTCCCCCAACATTAAAACACAAGGAAAAAGTATGTATGTTAACCCTAGTACTTTGGACACTTTCCAGTTTGGATAATTGCATTCTGTCTACTAACAATTCTCCTGCAGTTTCAATTAGATACAACGTTCCTTTTCACTGTCCTGAGCTCTTGTGCAGTATTGCTCTTCGCTGTTCAACAGCTGCCACAATTCACTTGGGAGATGCTTGCATTTCAGTACTTAATGAGATGAGCCTTATAACAGGGCTTTCAATTAGCTGCATTGTGACTTCTAAACTGCAATCTGTATCAGAAAAATTAGATGCTGCTGGAAGGCAGAATTTCTCAGAAAAAGTTCAGATAGCTTAGGAAAGAGTCAGATGTCCTATATAACACAAAAGATGCAGAGAGATCCTGAAAATCAATTTGGGGGTTCTATCCACTGAAACAAGCAGTAGGCTAGGGAATCACAATCACTCCACATTTCTTCTTTGAGCATATAGTTTGCTGTAGTTGTTGCTATTTTTTTAATTTGTGGCATTCTGTGCAAAATGGAACAGTTTGTGCCAGGAAGGCTGAGCATAACTTCAGTCCAGAGCCATCAACATCTTCCACCATTCTTCTCCTACTGAAAACAAATCAGATGTGCTTTTGAGTTTCATTAGAAGAAACAGAGAATTGAGACAGCTTTGTCATACCATGAGTGAATATTCTCTACCCAGCTGTAGGCGAAGTGGGAGAGAGGTGTGACATTGCTATGTGTTAGCGTAAAGGAATGACCATAATTAGGAGAAATGTCTCAGGAATTTTTGTAATAGTTCAGAGCAAAGAACTGAGGAAGATACTCATCTACATCTGTTGGAAAGGTGTTGAAACACGGGAGAAAATCTAGTGTAAATCACACTTTTGTCCTTATCACTACTCATATTCCAGCTACAGGTAGCTTCTCAGTGTGGTGTTTGTGAATCTCACTGCTTAACTCTCCACACAAATTTATGGGTAACCCAAAGCAAGCATTCAGAGATTCAGGAGTCGGATTTCTGCATCCAAGATTTAAATTCAATCACTGAAAACTGGTACAAGACAGGCATATGAAAGGCCATGTGGTAACAGGCTGAGGTGGTCCCCAGTCTGCACCAAGATGCAGCATCCAAACTATGTGTGATTCAAAGCTTTTAAATGAGGTCAGCTCCTGTCTGTCAATAATGAATGAACACCAACAATTGGGTCATACTGTGCACAATCCTGAAGCATATTTTCCACTTCAGTTTCATCTGTGAGATATCCAGTTTGCAGACCCAAGACAGAAAGTGAACCAAAGCCTGGTCAGTGGAGACAGTCAGAAGATTCACTTCAAAAGCCTAGTCCAAACTCTAGTAATAATGTTAACATTGCATTTGTAAAGTGTTATTACAACCTAGTTTACTTGTAAATCTTGAAGGAAACAAAGCCAACTTCACATTTGCAAATCATCCAAATGAAAATGAGAGACAAATGAACAAGATATTAATTCCAAGATCTTGTTTCTTAGACAGCTCTGGAAATAATATTTCTAGAAGGTTGCTGTTTCTCAAATGCTTAGTTGTACACACTCTGTAAACATCTGCAGATGAAGCAAGTCATAAAAGTAACTGTGAGCTATTCGTGACGTCAACAGACGACATGATGTAGCAGATGCTTTTAATACAGCAAAACCCCAACAACAGGTGGATTTTTAGAGATACCTACAGGAATTTTGTAGCAAGATAAGGAAAGAATAGATGTGAATTTTCTTTAAAAAAATATTTTAAAAGAAACATCACTATCTATATTCAAATCTCTTCTTAGTTTTAATCAGCTATATCTAAATATGTTTCTCCAGTTCGGTTGATTCATTTCTGGTTTTTATTTTTTAGCTCTAGATAAAGGAATTATGGGATCTTAATGACAGAAACTATGCAAACATGTGGATATACAGATAGACATATGTTGGAGCAGTTTGAGATGCACATAATTTCTGAGTTTATTCATTCATCTGGCCAGGTCTACCTTGGATCTTCATAATCAGTATGTAATCAAATTACAAAATCTTTACTTGTGGTACAGCCCAACCACTATTGCTGAATTAAAACCTCTCTAGCAAGGAAATAGATTTTTTTTTCCCTTTTCAGACCAAGAAACAGATAAAATTATATGTGATATAGCAAAATGCATATCAGAAAAACAATTTTCCTGTATTCCTGGGTGATACAAGTACTCTTGCATACAAAATTTATTTCATAATATGTTCCATAAGGTTGAAATCTTCTTTCTTTTTACTAATCACTTCACCTTTCAACAAGCTTTGTTAGATTACTGAGTCATGACAAATGATTCTTTACATATTAGGATACTCAGTTCATACTGATGAACTAACAAATTAAAATGTAATATGAAATGATGACACCGAGAATATTAGGGACAGTTCTTTTGATATGGGGAAAGCATTCATAATTAGACCGAGATTCGCCCTTTAATTAAAACATTATCACAGTGATAATGCTGAATGAAATGCAGTTTTGAGGAATTCAGCTGAATAACATTAAAATGACAAGAAGCTATCACATATTTTTTGTCCTGAAGCAGCCATATTTCATTACACAGTACTGAAGGTTAGAAAGCAATCAAGTGTGTTTTGCCATCCCTGTCTCAGGCTAAGGTAATTATTAGTCCAAAAGTTTCAGTCTCTCTCCCTGCACCCCCCTTATTTTTTTAACTGTGCTTACCCAAGAGGAAAATGAACCACAGTACTTATCAGCACAATGCATACATCAATGATACTGAAGGCAACTGACCATAGCTGGAGACATAGGTTAGCTGCAAATCCATTAGTGATTAAAAAAAAAAAAAAATTAAAAATACTATCTGCGAATCTAGGCTATAGCTGACTGATAAGTGTAGAAAAGTCACATAACATGAAAATGTAATTTGCATTAATGTTGGATCAGAAAAGCTCTTAAAAGGCCAAGTAACAGAGGTTAAAAGTTATCCATAAAGGGACAGAAAACAAACTTTCTAAAATAAAAATAATAATTTCAAAAATGCTTCAGTCATGTAATTATTTGCACTCAGTTTAAAAAAAATATTTATTTTAACAAAAAGCACTTTTTTTTTGCGCAGAAGAATGATAACTACTAGAAGATTTAAAAAAAAGAAAGAAAAAAATAAAAGACCATTAAGATCTTCAGTGGGACAATGGCCTTAGACTAAAGAGATACTAACATTTCAGATTAAAAGTTGAAGATGACACAGAAATTTTAAAATAATTTGTATTATATTTTGGATTTGGTTTAGTCTTGTTGATTGTGTTTTAAATTCAAGTTGCGCAAATCAGGTTTTAGTAATTCTCATTTTAATTTCGTATCTTCCACAGAAATTTACATATGGTGAAGGTTATTTGTTTTTAATTATTCTATTTTTTGTTATTAGCTATTAATTGTTTGCAATCTATTTAAAGTTTTATGAAATTTCGTGAGTAGACTATTTCTACACTTATTGCAAAATATTTCTTTTATATATTACTTAAAAATTTTCCATTATAAATTTGACTAACTCCCTCTTCTGGTCAAAATAAACTTTTAGAAGGAAGAGCCATCATTTTATAAGCAGTTATACTTTAAAAAAAAGGAAAACATTAATTAATCTAGTAATCTTATTTCCAGATGGTCTTTACATTATCAAATATTTTGATTTAAATAAATGCATATTTGTGATCTTTATCTTTTAATCAAATCTTCATTTTGTCAGAAAAGCAATCTTAAACCACTGTATTCAGGGATTAATACAACAGGTATAAATGAGACTGACACATTCAACATTTCATTGACTTCATTGAAGGATCAACTATAAATTCCTGCAAGATGGAAACCCCTTGTTTATATAAAAGCAACTTAGGTAAAAGCTGGATTTCACAAAATTATTTTGTTACTGTTGATTTATGCATACTCACAGTTTAAGTTGCTGACTATGAAATACAGTCAAATGGAAGTTGAATGCACAACATTTTCTTATAAATTTCAAAATTTATGAAGTACATCAAATAAGTCACCTAAAATATAGATGCCTAAACTACAGAATTATATTTGTGAATGCTGGTTGAAAAGCTTTATAAACTAAACTAACGAGTTCACCAGCTGATATTATAAAAAGAAGGTCTTAAATCCCTTCTTGAAAAGAATTATAAAAATGGAAAAATCATAGGGTTTGGTAATAGTAACCATTGTTTCTATCAAAGGAATTCAAACAGAATAGAGATTTTAGAAACTTGTGTGTTTCTATAGTGTAGTATCATCTTTTTTTGCCTGAAGAGAGGAGAGAATTGAGTTTCTATGTTCAGAAAAATAAGTGTAAGGAGTATCAACACTTGGATCTCAAAGCGTTGCATGTGCACAATTTCAGTTTAAATATTAGCTTAGCTGTAGTTTGATGGTTCTTTTTGATATGTGGAAATGTCTTTACCTCTCCAATATGTTTCCAATTATGTATTTAAAAGTTTAAGTGGGTTTTGCTCTACCTTTTTTTTAAGAAACTTACTGCTGTCGTGCAATTGTATCCTTGTATGGTTAAAATACATAAAAAAATCCCACCCCAAAGACTGATCTTCTGCACCAGCTTGAGATTTTGTGAGAAATCTGATTCCCATGTAAATCTTTCCAACTCTCTGCTGTTGCTGTGATCTTTGCACAAAGGGACATTTCCGGACAGATTGCACACAGAATGGAATACACCTTTTTAGATGCACTCACTGATGAGCACAAACCCACAACTTTTCTGTCCACTCGTGTGCATACCTGTGCCTGTGTGTATGTCTGGTGTGTCCGTATGACATACTTTTTGCCCAGCATTCAGCATTCAGACCCAACACAAGAAGGACATGGAACTGCTGGAGCAAGTCCAGAGGAGGCCACAAAGATGATTCGAGGGCTGGAGCACCTCTGCTATGGAGACAGGCTGAGAGAGTTGGAGCTGTTCAGCCTGGAGAAGAGAAGGCTCCGGGGTGATCTTATTGCAGCCTTCCAGTACCTAAAGAGAGGGCTACAGGAAAGATGGAGAGGGACTTTTTACAAGGGCATGTAGTGATAAGACAAGGAGCAATGGCTTTAAACTGGAAAAGAGGAGATTTAGATTAGATATAAGGAAGAAATTTTTCACTGTGAGGGTGGTGAGGCACTGGAACAGGTTGCCCGGAGAAGCTGTAGATGCCCCATCCCTGGAAGTGTTCAAGGACAGGTTGGATGAGGCTTTGGGCAACCTGGTGTAGTGGAGGGTTTCCCTGCCCATGGCAGGGGGGTTGGAACTAGATGATCTTTGAGGTCCCTTCCAACACAAACCATTCTATGATTCTATGTGGTTACAACCTGCTCCTGGGCTTGCTGCAAAAGATGGTTTAATGACTTTTGCGTGAGTAATGGGTCACTCATTTTCAGTGACTCATAATGCCTGTGCATAATCTTGACATCTAAAATAACTTTAAAATAGATAGATTTATGACTAAGTACCACTGACAGTCTGACTAGATACACCTGAGGACAGATGTAGGAATGAAATCTGGCTGTTTCTACTGTAGTTATAAAACCATTGACTAATTCAGGGCAGAAAGCATCTCTGGAGGTCACCTAGGCCAGTCAACAGTTAGCCGCTAAAGCAGAGAACAGTACAGGCCCAGCAGAACTTTGAACTCACTGTTCTAGTATTTTTCATATGTAAAGGTCAGTGCTTTTCAGACATGTGCATCAAAAGATGTTAATCAGAATCTTACCGAACCACTTCAAAACAGTCAAGACAGAACAAGTCCTGCCTGTAGTCTTCACACACATCAGCATAATTCCACTTAAAACTTGCAGCACTTGAGAGCCTGGTTTTAATGTGAAAGAGATACCTGGAATTTCTTGAACAGTTTAAAAATTGCTAATTGCATGTACAGATAAGGTAAATGACCGCACTGGAGTCAACAGAAGTCACAGATTTCTGTGATGTCACAGGGTAATGCGTTTGGTGCAAGAGCACCAATAGCAACATCATGTGTCTGGTGCTGCCAGTGCTTCCAAAGTCACTAGATCAGACTGCTGTCTATCCTCTGACCATAAATTCTACTATGTCACTCTGCTGCTTTTCTTGTTCATTGTCAATAAATCTTATTCTGTGGAGATACGTTCTTTTTCTGTGATACTATTCTAGCAGTATAGAAGCACCACTGAGCAGAAGCTACAGCACGTTGACTGTCAGAAGATTGCCCAGAAGAACCACTTCCAGCTAGATTCTCATGTGCCTTATCCCTGAAGAGCTTTGCAGAAAGTCTGCAGCAAGGATGAAGCTGCTGAACCTTCAGACAGAAAAAGAGGACAGTGGAGAAACTGTATCAGTAGGAAAAGAGGAATGTAGAACTGAAAAGCTAAAAAGAGGTCCTTTAGAAGTCAGAAAGAATGAACACCAGTGTCAAGGATAGGCTTGTAAGGGTGGAAAGAATGTCAGTGTTTTGGGGGCAGGAAGCGTCAGCAGCTGTATTTCTGGCACGTCTGCATTTGTAAGGGAACAGCTGTTTTAGGACTCTTGTGAATACATGATCCTACAGACTCCTATGTTCCACAAAAGCGGTGGTGCTGCAAATGGAGACCTCCACTTAAAAATGGAGGAGAAAAGACAGTTCTACTTTTGTTAGTGAAAAGAGATGAGGCTGCTTCATTGGACAGAGCAGGTTTTCTAGAAATGTAGTTCCTAAGGCTGGATATTTTTCAGAATCCTTCCTTTCTGTGTTGGGAGGAAATGTATGACATCTATACTTCTCAAGTGTTCTACAGAGAAACCAAGCAAAGAAGTTAGCGTTGTATTGTCTCTTTGTTTCATATTCTCTCAGAGTTGTCTAATGTTGCCTTTTTTAACTTCTTAACTTTTGCCCTAAGCTAGCACAAGTAAGTTGCACCAGATACCAACAGATTGGAGCAGGGCCTCCCGAAGGAGGAACACGAAGATGATCAGAGGATTGGAGGGCCTCCCCTATGAAGACAGGCTGAGAGAGTTCAGGTCGTTTGGCCTAGAGAAGAGAAGGCTCTGACGAGACTTTATAGCAGCCCTCCAGTACTTAAAGGGAGCCTAAAGGAAAGTTGGGGAGGGATTTTTTTATCAGGGAGTGTAGTGATGAGGGGTAATGGTTTTAAACCGGAAGAGGGTAGAGTTCGATTGAGTATTAGAAAGAAATTCTTTACTGCGAGGGTGATGAGGCACTAGAACAAATTGCCCAGAGGAGTTTTGGATGGCCCCTCCTTGAAACTGTCCAAGGCCAGGTTGAATGAGGCACTAAGAAACCTGATCTAGTGAAAGGTGTCCCTGCCCATGACAGGGGGGTTAGATCAGATGATCTTTAAGATCCCTTCCAACCCGAACCATTCTATGATTCTATGATCTGTGATTCTAGATTCTATGATTCAATGTCTATTGTGGTTTAACCTCAGCCAGCGATCACACAGCTACTTGCTCATTCCTGTCTGTTGGGACGGGAGAGAGAATTGGAAAGATAAAAGTGAGAAAACTAGTGAGTTGAGATAAAGACAGTTTGATAGGTAAAGCAGTGTTCTTCCAAAAAACTCTGTACTTGGTTCCTACAGATTGGAAAAGGGCGAACATAACCCCCATCTTTAAAAAAGGGACCAAGGACAACCTGGGAAACTACAGACCAGTCAGCCTTACCTCTGTGCCAGGTAAAATCATGGAACAGATTCTCCTGGTAGCTGTACTAAGGCACATAAAAAATAACCAACTGGTTGGTGACAGCCAAAATGACTTCACTGGGGGCAAGTCATGCCTGACTAATTTAGTGGCCTTCTACGACAAAGCTACAGCACTGGTTGATGTGGGTAAAGCAACAGATGTCGTTTTCCTGGACTTGTGCAAGGCGTTTGACACTGTCCCACATGACATCCTTGTCTCTAAAATGGAGAGACACGGATTTGACAGATGGACCACTCGGTGGATAAAGAACTGACTGGATGGTTGCACTCGAAGAGTTGCGGTCAATGGTTCAATGTCTACATGGAGACCAGTGTCAAGCGGTGTCCCTCAGGGTCTGTTCTGGGTCCAGTGCTGTTCAACATCTTTGTCAGCGACACGGATGACGGCATTGAGTGCACCCTCACTAAGTTTGCAGATGACACCAAGTTGTGTGTTGCCGTGGACTCACTTGAGGGAAGAGATGCCATCCAGAGGGACCTTGATAGGCTTGAGAATTGGGCCAGTGCTAACTGCATGAGCTTCAACAAGTCAAAATGCAAGGTCCTTCAGCTGGGTCAGGCCAATCCTAGGCACAAATACAAACTGGGCACAGAGTGGGTTGAGAGTAGCCCTGAAGAGAAGGATTTGGGGGTGTGTATAGATGAGAAGCTTAACATGAGCCAGCAGTGCGCTCATGCAGCCCAGAAGGCCAACCGCATCCTGGGATGTATCAAGAGAAGCGTGGGCAGCAGGTCAAGAGAGGTGATTCTCCCCCTCTGCTCTTGTGAGACCCCACCTCGAATACTGCATCCAGTTCTGGTGTCCCCACCATAAGAGAGACATAGATTTGTTGGAGCGTGTTCAGAGGCGGGCCACAAAGATGATCCAGGGGCTGGAGCACCTCTGCTATGAGGACAGATTGCGGGAGCTGGGATTGTTCAGCCTTGAGAAGACTTCGGGGGGACCTAATAGCTGCCTTCCACTACCTGAAGGGAACCTACAAGAAGGCTGGGGAGGGACTTTTTACAAGAGTGTCCACTGATAGAACAAGGGGCAATGGGTTTAAGTTGAAGGAGAACAGATTTGGATTAGATCTTAGGAAGAAATTCTTCATTACGAGGGTGGTAAGACTTTGGAATAAATTGCCCAGAGAGGTTGTGGATGCCCCCTCTCTGGAGATGTTCAAGGCCAGGTTGGACGGAGCCTTGAGTAGCCTGATCTACTTGAGAGACATCCCTGCCCATGACAGGAGGTTGGATTAGATGATCTCTAAGGTCCCTTCCAGCCTATGCCATTCTGATTTTTTGATTCTTGGTATCTCGCTGCTATTAGAGAATCCCCATCATGTCAGACCAAAATCACATCTAACAAAATACTCTGATTTCAGCAGTAGGCAACAGCAGAGGCAAAAGTTAGAATATAAGAGCTAAGCTTCCTTCTTAGCTTCCAGTCTGCAATATTTAAATATGTGTCAAGTCTCTACGTGCAGTAGTGCAGTACAGGTGACAAGAGATGTCCCATATATGCATAAATATTTTAGTATTCTTTCTAATGTTGCATTGTAGTACAATAAAATCAATAAATACTACTCTTTGTACTTGGCATTCCCTCCTATTCCTCTCAGACTGCAGAAATATATACATTAAAATTATAAAATAAAGCTTTGAGTTGTATATAAATTGTAAGCTCATAGTTAAATAAGTGAACTGTTTAAATTAGAAACATGGACTGACGTTTGAACTAAAACATTTATGATTACTGTTTCATTGGTAAACCAGAAAACATTTTCATCATCCAATTATCTGTCCACCAAGCTATTGAACAGACTGTTTTCCTTTCTGTTTACAATAAAGTACAACATAGCCAGGCTTGTTTACCTATCTGTTTGTGTATTAATAATAGTTTTCATTCCAACAGAGAGTATGAAAAATTGGGGTGCTAGAAGAAAAACTAACATTAGACAGACAAATAGACAACTGTAGTGATTGTATTCAATCAATGAATTTGTTGTTAAGGAACTTAGCTTAGTTTACACTAGAGACCAAAAATAATTTCACCATTGGTCCTTGGCTCATGCTCCTTCTAGGAGCAGAAAATGGAGAATACGCATAATTTCTGGCATCACAACTCACAACTTCAATAAATGACAATTATTTCTAACTTACTGAAGGTTTCTTGTATTTAATACTCTCAGTTTTGCCATGCTAGCATTTTATCCAATAATTGTACTAACACTAGGCCTAGAAAGAAAGAACTAGTTTGTGGTGTAAAAGTTCTATAAAAAAGAACCATTGATATTTCCTTTCTCTCACTCCCTTCACCCAGTAACTCAGTGGTGGATTTAGGAATTAGGGAACAGCCAAATGGTATTTTCCATTAAATTACAACTATTTCTAACAAATCATATTTTGACACTAATTTTTTTCCACTATTTTTCCGTTTAAAAATATTGTGAGAGATATCCATACTGAAAAATGAGTTTAATACTTCCAATCTAAAAGGTTCAGAAATGCATTTTGGAGTATTGTGATAGTACAATACCAAGACTGCCACAAGAATAAAGAGTTTTGTTTTGTGATATTTCTGTTCTCATTGTTCTGAGATTGTCATGAAGATGGATTCTATACAGTTTCCTGCTTTATTTTTGCATCCTTTGTTATGAGTATGGTCTGATTTTGTGCCAACCTTTGTCACTAGAATGAGAATCAGAATACATTATGAAAACTAAAATGTACTAAGCATTAAAATTCTGTGATAGCTCATTCTTGTGACAAAGAGATCACTGGGAAAGAATGGAACAAAATTAATCAATTATGTGACAGTCTCATGATTGTAATAAGAACAGAAAGTGGCACTACATTTTGTGCATTTACATAGCCAAGGAATTATTTAAAATTAACTCATTCATATCTGGACATTTACGTCTTTTCCTGGAAAACCAGAACTGTTGTACTTTGACTAATGACCATAGGTAGTGAATATTCTCTGATATGAAAAAAATATTATAAAACCTGCTTATTTTTTGAGTCATTCCTCAACATCTTCATGATCTCTTTCTAATATGTATGTAGCCTATTTTTCTCCCAGAAAAAGTCTCACCTTCAGCTCCTACTACATAGCTGTATGCTCTGGAAGAGTGATGAGAATAAAGTAAAAAATGCTCCTTTGGAAACTAAAAAAAAAGAGAAGAAAAGTCCTTGAAATGTTCCTCTTCGGATTCTTTTATCTTATGTTTGTTTTGGTGGTTTTTTTTTTTTAACTCCCCAGAATCTTTTATCTCTTGCTTATTCTGATTAAAAGGAATACATCTAAAAGCAATTATTTTCAGGAATATGAAAAACCCACAAAGATAATGGTATTTAGAAAACTCCTCTGTCCAGTTATTGGCTCTTTCTTCTTTTCTTGGTTATGAGGTAGAATTATCAAACTCCAGCAAGAGCCCAGGTGTACAGATCAAGGGCTAAGACTTCACTGCATATTGACTTGGTTAGATACCCCATGTAGATTTTTATTGACCTAAAACAATTATAGCGCCCTTCATGAGTCAATGGGAGCTCTAGAAATCCTACTTCATCAGTGAGACAGTGAAACTGGCAGTTTATCAGCAAGCTCCAGGTAAACCCAAGGCAATATAGACCATGGCAATTTAAAAAAATTTCTGAGAAGCATACAGACCCACTCAACAACAGGTGGAAGCAACCTCCAGATAGGAACAAATTATCCTGCATGCAGACACAAATACTTTCAGTGTGGAGGTTTGAAGTTTGGGCAGGGAATTTTTTTGGTATTTTTCTCAGCATCTTGCATTTAGTACTTGTCAAAGACAAAATACACAGATGGACAAGCTGGTTTATTTCAGGTCAGCATGCTTTTACATCATTGTAAGCAATATCTGTACTCATGTACATGTAATCATTCACAGATTATTTTGAACTGGTGATTAAAAAATACATTGTTCTTCTTGACTCTGCCTACATGTTTATAAAAATCAAAGAAAATAAAATATTACTTGGTTCCAGTGATCCTGCTGCTTCATTAGATTTGTGACTCTACAACTGGAAAATAATACAGAGCTTTGCTTGTTAGTTGAATACTGAACAACAACAACAACAAAAAAAACCAGAGTTCTGGAGATTTCACTCCAACTGTGTGAATTCTTTCCATTGTAGTACTGTTTCATAAAGCTGAAGGTGGGATCTGATACAAAACTAAACCTCTTCATGGATAAATGTGGTTGTCAGGTTATTACAGTGGTCCATTTTCCCTTCATTAGAATTGTCTTGCAGGGAGCAAATTATATGAAGTAGGGTTTCTAACATCACGAAACGTTCTTAACCATTAAGAAATAGATTTCTTTCCTCCTTTCTGCCAAAGCTTACTGTAGAGATACACGAGTAAAGATACAATATTATTCACAGAAATGTTGGAAATGGGCATAAGATTGTTTGGGTCATTTTTTTAAATAGTTTTGAACTAAGATATAAGAAGGAAACGATATTTATCTCTAAAATTATTTTTTTTTTTACTGTTGATATTCCTCCTTTTGCTATGTGACCTATTAAAAATGCGTCAAAAATAATCTATAGTAAAGTTTACACAGTTGCCATATGATCACCAAAACTAATCAAAGTTTTACTTATTTTAAGTATTTTTGCCACACAATTTTCATGTTAGTACTGTTTCTAAATCTATTTTTAATAAATATCCTAGTAACAATGGTCAAAAATACTTTTTCTATGAGTGAAAGAGTGGAATGAAACACAAAATGGATCAGGTAAGGACAACCTTCCTCATTGTGGAACCTGAAAATTTTTGACTAAATGATGTCCATCCAAATTGGTAGAATAGCAGAAAAAAAAAATACATTTCAAATTGAAAATGAAAGTTAACACCATATTTTTTTTATCCTTTTAATATTTTTGGTTGTTTTGATATTTGGAAAGTAGGAGAGGAATCTTGTTAAAACTTACGGTAAATAATGTGACAGTTCTTGGACTGTGTTACGAGAAACTAATTTTAGACAGCAAGATAAATTCCTCATAAAATAAAGTAAAATACAAGTAATCATTTAAAGTCATAAACACAGAGTATTTTTAAATAATAGATCTATAATTGTGACAGAGGTTGATTTTTTCTGAATTCATTCATTTATTTTTTATGCTGTTGTACTTTCTTAGTGGTTTGGTAAGATTTTATTTGATTCGCACATTTTTATTTTCTGCTATATCTTCAGAGGAAAAATAAAAATGTTGGAGAAAATGACCTTGTCCTTGACAACAAAAGACTACTGAGAGATGGTGAGTGAGCAGTGCATTCATTCCAGAATATCTTGGTAATTCATGGCATTAGGAATCAGTCTTGGAAAACCGCCTTTTCTGGATGGGGTGTGAACTTAAACTCAAAAGCCACTTACCCACTAATATGTAAAAATTACACCTTTTGAATTATTTTACTGGTCTTTCTTTAATCTTTCAGAAGATTTTCATGTCTTCATATGCACATCTCGTAGGTAATGGCTTCAGGAGGCAATTCCCTTCCAAATAAAGTTTCCATGAAATCACAGTATATCTTTCATAAAGTTGCTTGAAACAGGTAATTTTTGCTGTAGATAGAATTTTATTTTTTTAAAATATAGCGTCTGCTGATATCCCAAATTACATCGAATTGTCAGAGGAATAGACCTAAAGGCTGCACAAAGGCCATCGTATCTCAAAAGGAGACAGAGTGATAAATTCTGTTTTCTTTCTGATTTGAATTCAGCTAGTGCTAAGCCCTGCATACTTGCATAATTGCTTAGCTGGTTCAGTGTCAAACTTAAAATAGAAAGCAAATCTAATAATTTTTCCCTAAAATATTACAACATTCATTTATTTATTTGAAGAAATTAAAATGTGATTTGCCATATATCATAGTGTATGCACTGTTGCCTTGATCCCAGGGTGGTTCATTAGATTCTCAAGGATCCACAGAGTTAAACACTTGAGCTTAATTTGCCCATGGGAAATAATATGCTAAATAATAGTATCATCCGATTAAGTCTTCTCAGGCAAAACATGTGCTTGGTGGCCATAACATTCCAAATTAACATCCCACAACAAAATTAAAATTCAGTGTAATTTCCTCAGATGATGATAACGTGCTCATGGCATTTAGTCCACTCGAGCATAATATGCTGTCCTGATCATAAAAGTAAACTACTTGTCAAAACTTTTATTAAATTCAAGATAGGATAGTTTTCATTGTTTTTTTTTTTCCATTTTACACCCTTTCAAAACACATTAAAGAAAATATAAAAATGTCAAAATAAAAGAAATTTTCTAATCTTTTGAAGCACCTCTAGCAATTCATTTATCGAGGCTGAGAGCTCTCACTCTGACACGTTAGTAGTTTGCAGAGCCAGATGAATGCCTTGCTGATAAGACTCATAGGATCTTCAAATTTTGGACAGTAAGGAGTGTTCCACATATTTTGGACTAACATGATTCAGACACTTTAAGGATTTTTTACTGGATAACAGCCTCTGGATCTGCTATTAATTATTCTTAAGGAATCTCTCTTTCTTTTTCCCTTGCAACTAAGTAATGTTGTTTCTCTATTCACGTTGCTCAGAGAAATTTGTGCCACTCTTGATCTTTGGATTTCACTCTCTGGATTGCTAATAAAGAGCTCATAGTTACTCCACCAGAAGTCCTGACTAAATTCCTCCCTCCGGGGAGAGGGACATTTGTGTGCACGATGCTGCAACAATGGAACTGGGGCCTGACAAATATCCATTACTCATCTACAACTCTGAAGGTTCCTTAAAGGCTGACATGGACAAAAACTTGCATGCTGTTAGACTGTTTTCTTGAATTCACCCGGGGACTGAAAGTAGAGTAGAAGAGCTTCACTGCAAAAAACAGTAACAGACCACTCTTACAATACTGGAAATGGTATAACAATTCTTGGGAATGTGGGGGCCTCCCATGCAGATATTTCAAAACTGTGTCATGACTGGTGGTGTCACGAAGAATCTGAGTGGGTAAGTTGTTCATTTCCTCATATATATTTGAAAGTAAAATATTGCTGATTCTTCTTAGAACCTGTATTTTGCAGAAACTAGGACTTAGGAGCAGACAGGAGAGACCAAGAACGCAGAGTAAATTAACTACCAATCACTGAATAGCCTGGGAATGTTTAAACTTTGGCATACTATGAAGATAAGCATAAAAATCCAAATGTTTAAACAGTCTTATTAGTGACTGGCAGGTAGGGTACTCAGGACTCAAGAATATATATAATGTAAGAAGCTTGTTAGATTTTCACAGGGCTAGTTCTTCCCACATTGAAATAACTGTATTTTGGTAGATGAATTTTGTTAACTGGTTTCTAAATTATTCAGCATGAGTTTGCTTCTTTCTTCTTAATTGTGGAGATATGAAGAAAGGACAGCACAGAGTCTGAAAATAAGTATCTATCTTCTTTCTGAAAAGAATAGAAATAGTCTGAGACCATTAACCAAACAAACTCACACTGCTTCTTATCCTCGAACCTCCCTTTACCATATTGAGATTGCTTTGTTTTGTTTTAAACAGGACTCTTTGACAGTGTGGTGACAAGAAAAGACGTGGTCCAGTTCATGATTCTGTGCTTTACTCATTTCTTATTACAGTCTAAGGACAACCATTGGCATGAAATCCAGGCTGAAAAGGCTGGAGAGGCTTCCCACATCAGAATTCTGCTTGTCCAAGTGACATTACCTGAGAAAAGAGATTTCTTTCATCACCAGTGTGCTGAGTAGACAGAAGAAAGTGAAAGATCACATCCTGGGATCATTTCTGCTCTATTACTTTTGTCATGGCACGCCTGCCACCTATTATCATCTCCCTGTTCCCAGATATGTCTGCTCCCAAAACACATGGTGCTATAAATTAAGCTTTTTTCAGTCTGCTTATATGTTTGCATGTAAGTGTTAGGAAGGGAAGAATACACTTCCAAACACTGTTTTCTTTTAGATTTTGCTGGCTTTGGAGAGAAGAATGTTAACAGGGTGTCTAGGAATGCACAGAGAGAGAACTGAGCTTGTAAAGTTGAATTTGCAACAGATTAAGTTCAAAAGATCCTCAAAGCCAGGCAAAAGGAAAACAAAACAAACAAAAAACCCCAACATTTTTCACTGCAGTTCAATTATCTTGTAAACTCTCTCAAGAAAACTCAGTTTTATTTTTTCTTCTTCTTTTTTTTTTTCCATACATGTCTTTTTCATAATGACATTTGCCTCATCTTTTCTTTCTCCTAGAAGTAGTATAGTTTCTCTGTAAGAAAGCTGAGCTTCCAAATAAGGTGTTATAAAAATTCAGACAGAAAAAATCAAAAAGAAAAAGAGAAATGAAGAAACATCTAACATGGTATGAAGAATACAAGAGAAGGTAGCAAGATATTCTCCATGATCTGAGGATCCAAAATCTGAAGAAACTTGAAATAAAAAATGACTGAGACATATCTACGTTCCTATATAAACCTAGAGGGCGACACGTTAATGTTTAATGAGGTCATGTTGCAGGAGCTAGAACACACTCCTTTAACCCTAATAGTGTAGAAAGAGAGGAAAAGGAGAGGATATAACTGATGAAGAACTGTGAAAGCAAACGGACCTGTAGCAGTAAGAGTGACAATTTTAAGCTTTTAGCAAGGAAGACTGTGGTGGTGTTAACCCTTGGCAAACAGCCAAATGTCCACCCAGCTGCTCACTTAGTCCCCATCCTCTGCAGGACAGGAGAAGACAATAAGGCGAAAAAAGCTCACCTCACGAGTCAAAGTAAAGGCAGGGAGATCACTTGCCAATTGCTGTTACAGACCAAGCGGACTTGATTTGGGGAAAATGAACTTAATTTATTGCACATTAGAATAGATCTGGGAAGTGAGAAACAAAAAGAAACCTTAAACCAACATCTTTCTTCCCCCCCTCTCAAGCTCAACATTGTTCTTCACTCCAGACACCTTTAGTTGACCCAGGCACAGTGTCAGGGTGCAGGATGTGTGGGTAGGACAGAGGGGTTTCTCTCTGCTGCCGCTGCCTCCTCATTCTTACCCTGTGTCTCTCCACGGGAAATCTCTGCTCCGGCACCTAGAGCACCTCCTCCCTCTCCTCCTCTGCCCCAGGTGTTCACTCTCATCTTCCTCACTATTTTTCCCCTCCTCTGACTGTCCAGTGTCTTTTGTCTTTCTTAAGCATATTTTTCCCGAGACACCATGAGCTTTCCTGGGGGGCTCAGCTGTGTCCTTTGGAAGGTCCATTGGAGGTGGCTGGAACCAGCTGTGTCCAGCACAGGGCAGTTCCAGCCTCTTTTCACCGAGGCCACCCCTGTGGCACTCACTGCCAGCACCTGGACATCTGCACAGGGTGTACAGCTGTTCATGGCTGAGCAATGTGGAGGCTGCAAGCAGCCTTGAGAAGAGGAGCAGCTTAAGGGCTGCAGAAGATGATCTGCTCCAGCTCTGGCTTGACAGGGTTCAGGGCCGTCAGCTATTCGTGACCTGAGGATCCATGCCTCCAGAACCTATTTCTTCAGGGATACTAGGCAAAATGGCTGCCGCCTGCTTCCACTTGTAATTTGTAGGGTTCAAGAGAGAACTGCCCCTGTGAAGTTTCAAAAACCCAGTAGGAACCTAACAGAAGTGTGAACTGTTTTTAAACATTTAATTCAGACACCTGAAGCACTGAGTAGCTTACGCACCACTACATTGCTGGAGAATTGTAGTCCTCTTCTTTCTTTGATTAAATTTATTTTTCACAAGTTCTAATCCTAAGTGAAGAAAAAAGTTTTTTTCAGTTTTGGTTGGTTCGTTGGTATTTTTTCAATCTTATTTTAGCAGATTGGTTTTTGTCTGCTGGCTGTTTCACCGATACCTAAATACTTCTTGAAATATTGTGCCTACCACTTAGTGTGTGAAACAAATAATTATTACTTACTAAGAAAACATCATAGAATCATAGAATCATGGAATTGTTTGGGTTGGAAGAGACCTTAAAGATCATCTAGTTCCAACCCCCCTGCCATGGGCAGGGAAACCCTCCACTACATCAGGTTGCCCAAAGCCTTATCCAACCTGGCCTTCAACACTTCCAGGGATGGGGCATCTATAGCTTCTCTGGGCAACCTGTTCCCGTGCCTCACCACCCTCACAGTGAAAAATTTCTTCCTTATATCTAATCTAAATCTCCTCTTTTCCAGTTTAAAGCCATTGCCCCTTGTCCTATCACTACATACCCTTGTAAAAAGCCCCTCTCCAGCTTTCCTGTAGGCCCCTCTTTAGGTACTGGAAAGCTGCTATAAGATCACCCTGGAGCCTTCTCTTCTCCAGGCTGAACAGCCCCAACTCTCTCAGCCTGTCTCCATAGCAGAGGTGCTCCAGCCCTCTGATAGTCTTTGTGGCCTCCTCTGGACTCGCTCCAGTAGTTCTATAGCTCAATATTCTGTAGGCAAAACGCATTATTAACCATTTCTAACTGTTTTTCATCTAATATATCAGAAAGATGAAAATTTACCACTGATAACACTAAGAGTTTAAAACAACATTTATACAGCCTTGGGAAAATGCCATTTTTGCAATTTTTCCTCTGGTAGCATACATAATTTTTTGCTTGCTTGCTTGTTTTTTAAGGGAACTGCAAAGTCACTATGTTTGCAAACAACTATAGTTTTATATTACAAATTAGAAAAAAGATATGAAAAAAGTTATTAATTTTAGCATTTTTATGGGATAGAAAAGCTGTTCTGCAGGCCTTTATAAATGCACAGAAAAATGCTTAAATTCAGACAAATGTCCTTACGAATGTAGTTTGGTTTTGTTTGCTTTTTGTAGCTTTGTGATTTCTATAAATCAGTTGTGTGACAAAACTGCTAATCCAAAGGATTAATAGCAAAAAAATCACTGTAAATCTGGGACTGGAACTAGGTCTTAAGCATGACAATTTGACTTAAAATAGCAAAGCTAGTGATTATCAGCAATGTGTTGCACAGAATAAAAAAAAAAAAAAGCATTCAGTTGTGAACATTAACTTGTCCTCTTTTTTTCCCCCCCTCTTCTCATATTTTAATTCTCTAGGATGTAAAGACCCTCTAGTTCTAACTCCAAACCAACAGATTTGTTTGTATTGAAATTCTCTGCACGTTGCAAGATACGCTTTTATAGTAAACATTTTTTAGAAGGAAAATTAGCTCTGAGGAGACTTCATATGAATATGTGATCTGTATCAAAATTGCACGCTTGGTATCAACCCAAATTTTTATTATCCATCTGCACGTTCAGAATTTGAGTAGGAATGGCCAATTGCTTTATATATATGTTCTTTTACTTCAGAAATGAGATCAAACCTATTGAAAACATCTGAGGAGAACAGGCACTGAGCTCTCCTCCATCTGTGTTTTGGTGATACACTCTGTATTTTTGAGGATTCTTTTTGAGATGCTTTTGGGATGATACACACTTGAAGCCAGTGAGGAATCCACTAAGCATTCCCATATCTGTTTTGTCTAACCTTTAGTGCTTAACAAAGAGAGATGCTAAGGGGACATAGGAGAAGGGGAGGAGAAGGCTGGTGTTTGTAAATTTACAACTTCAGGTTGTTTGAAAGTGTTTTATTTTTGGAATTGTTTTCTTGTGTGAGTGTACCTCTCTGGGTACATGCACATGCATACAGTTGCTTTCCTAACGGTTCAAAGAAATGTTATTTATTTAAGAAAAAAAGAATAAACTTCCTTTAAGGAATGTGTATAAACCATGTAAGATATTCATAACTAAGCGTCTCATCCTGCTTCTGATTAATATTTTGTAGACTGCATATTTAACATATTTTTACATATTTCCTCTACAAGCTTGCCAGAATCTTTCTTCGCTTGAAGTCAGGTATTAGCAAAAAGATATTTCACTCCTAGGAATTTCTGTCTTTCAGTAGTCTAAGTTATTGTGGGTATA
Organism: Tauraco erythrolophus; assembly: GCF_009769465.1. Classification (NCBI taxonomy): domain Eukaryota; kingdom Metazoa; phylum Chordata; class Aves; order Musophagiformes; family Musophagidae; genus Tauraco; species Tauraco erythrolophus. The sequence goes on along the minus strand of NC_141496.1, from coordinate 90,326,622 downwards.
TACATTTAAAGAAAAAAAAATCATATAAACACCGAAATTGTGTTACTTTTCTTGTACCTTGGAAATCAGTACAAATCAGGAGTTACAGTTCCCTTTTTTCCCTTTCAGTCAAAAATAGTTGCCACACTGCCACCTTATGGCTAACACACATTTTAAAAGGAAAAACGTGTCTCCCACTGAGCTTGTGTTTTGATATTTCGACGTTTCGTGTGGCTTCCATGGTGTGAGTAAAGAATTAAACTCTAACCTCTCCTGAGAAGCAACTTAACCTTCAGTTTAAAATGAAATATCATTACCTGACTGACTTCGTCTCCCAAATTTTAAGAGCACAGTGCAAGGCTATGCACACAGGGAGGCTTAATGTTGGGCACTCAACATCTGATCTCATTTTTACAATGATGTGAAACGGTATGAAACTCTTTGATCAACATCTGCTTTGATTATGTGGTTCAAGTCTATCTACACATTACGTGAATGATGAAAAAGTTAAATGGAACCCAAATCCATTGACTATGCCATTTTTTTCTTCTTTCTATGTAGCAGTGAGAAATGAAATTACGGCACACACTCAACTAAATGTACAAAACAGAAAATTATTTTTAATAAATTAAATGCAAAGATAAAGGGGATCCAATGTACTCCATAGTAGAATGTGTGGTTCCAAATGTCTCAAAGTAAAATTATGCATCACTTTCCTTATTTAAACAATTACAGATAACACAATGGCTGCCAAAGTCAAAATTGGATGTAAAAAATTTACCTTTATCAAACGTATTAAGAATCGTGTCAGATGATCCTTAAGCAAAATAATACTAAACTCACCTAATTATCCAACTTTTTTGTTCTTTAAATCTTCCAAAAAAAATTTATTGGAAATAAGTTCTCAGGAATAAAAAGATCCCTTCTGAAAGAGCAAGAATGGACAAATGGCAGAAGCAGGGACTGAACAAGGTGAATATAAATCAGAAATATTTTACAGCAAATATTTTTTTTAATAAAAGAGTAAGTGTTTTCTATTTATTTAAATTATTTTGTAGTTGGTATTGCTATGTGGAGAATTTTGATTCTTAAAAGCCTATGAAACCAGAATTTGGGAACATGAAAGTGACTTGCATGCACTACAGTACTGCAATTTTTATTTTTTTATTTTTTTTAAAAAAAGAAGTGATACTCCTTATTTTCAAAAAGTATTAAAGCTTGCTTGATCGTTAAATCAGTATAACTGAACCGAATGACTTCATCCTACTGTTTACCTAACTGGAAAACTTGTATCAAGCATCATACACTAATTTTCACAACTATTGATCTGAAATTCACTGTTAGTTGATATTCTCCAACATTTGTTTAACTTGCACTCTCTTGGAAGCATCCATGCCAGCAATTGCTTTCGCTGAAACAGTGTGGAAGAAGATACAAAAGGATTTTTTAACAGACTCGAGATAATGTGGTGTTTTTTGTTGTGGTTTTTTTTTTCCTTTTTCCTTCAGTATTCATCCAGATGTAGTCGAAAGTGTATGACCATTCAGAAAAATGCCAGTAGCAAAAATAGTCTTTTTCCCTGATGGCTATTAAAAAAAAAAAAAAAAAGATAAAACAGCTGCTGAGTATAATATCAAAATAAAAGATGAGATTCTTTATGAAGAAAGTCAGTTCAAATACTACTAAGGGACAAAACATCTTGCAAGCAAATCTATACTAGACAAAACAGTATGAATACAGATGTATGAGAGAAAATTTCCCTGGCAACAGGATGACTCTTATGTCCCCCCAATCTGATTGATAGAATAGATAGAGACTAGCTGAGAAAACATGCTTTAAACTGGTCATATAGAACTAGAAAATTCACTCACATGGATTATGTCTGGAATGCTTAAATCAAATGTTTTTTTTCTAAAAGGGAATTATGAATGTATTTCCTACCATAAGGTTGTCTAAACTGTGTGCAAAGCATAATCTTTTAGAAGCACTGAATAATCTATTGTGTTTATATTCTGAAAATAAGGACCATTATTGCTTTGTTTGCAAAATATTAGGAACAATATGTAGCACAACTATTTAATTCTAAAGCAAAGGCAATGAAATTAATCAAACTGTCTGTTTTTGTGCTGAGCTCCACTGAAGTGATAATTTGAGTGTTTATTTTGATTTTCATATAATCGTGAGACATTAGATTACATTTTATAACTGGAAGAAAACTTAGTCAATGAACTATATCTTTAAAGAAGAATTGGTGGAAAACATTCCATGACAAAACTGAACATCCTATATTTGTGCTCCAAGCACACCCAGCTCCTTTTTGACTGACGATGCAAACCTACCTCCAACACTGTAAGTACTATTTGCAGTTCTTCTCCAAGACTTGTATCTCGCTGTGTGTTTATATAGCACAGTTTATTGTTTTCTACAAAACCTGCATATTTCAAGAGCCCAAACTATTGCATACTTTGAGCAAAAGTGTATTAAAAAATTCTTTTGGACTCAGTGTTCAGCATGTGGACCTCTGTAATCTTCTGTGTGCCCCATTCAGTTCTTGGAGTAAGGTGTAAATTATTAATTTATCTGATGATCTCATTCATTTAACCTGATGATCTCACATCATATTAACTTCTCACCAAAAATGAATTTATGTTCCTCAAATTGCAATACGGTTAACTACTACTGCCCTTCACACTTCGTAGATGGAGAGCACATGCACAGAGATTTTAATGCAAGAATATTTACTCTTTTGGGAAATTCAACACAGAAGATGCAGATTGTGATTTTTTTAAGTGTATGTAGAAACGCATACATCATTTCCCAGGCACTAAACACCTCTCAGTCTTTAGTGTACCAATATAGATGTTAAGACACAATAAAAAATTAAAAGGGGCAGGACCTTTCTTTTTGCCACAGCTTTTCAAATCACATAGCAGCAGTTTCAGGTCAGGTACTTGGAAAACAAATGAAATATACTACGCATCCCCACTATCACAGCAAAAAAGGTCATTATTTCACCATTATGGTGTATAAACTGCATACACATTTTCTAAAAAATGCAGTCAGCTTCCCTCTTACAAATACAGATCTCAAGATTGAAGGAGCATGTACAATGATGTGATTAACAAGGAAGTTCAAACTGTTAGTTTGATACTTGCATGCAGTACTCTTGCATGCATTTGGCATGGACAGAACCTGAGAAAAACTTGGTCTAGTTTCCCTACAGTGCATTGGAACATGTGGCAAAAAAATCCGCTTCCCAGTAAACTGTTCCATAACTTAGAGTGTTGATTTCGACCTAGTGAATATATGATTTCAAGGTGGAACTCTATTCTGAGAAGGAACTTGGAAAAATGTTATCAAATGGTTCAATGCTTCTACTGTCAATTATTAATAGATTGCATTTTCTCTGTACAGAAAGGGATATCTTTCCCAATAGCTAAACTCTCGAGCTCAGCGTGGCCTCAGAAGAAAACCAAACCAAACCAAACCAAAGTGAAAATGCATACACAGAAAAAAAAAAGTATATTATTTGCCTGTTTGTAAGAATCGTGCCTTTTTCAGTTTGGCTACATTCACCACTGGTTTAAGTTTCACTAAGTCCATTGTCTTCACCAAACCAACTAATCCATCATTTATTGGATTCTTTTAGGTTCCTTTTACTTTACTAGATTTTTAAAAGGATCTAATTTTATTTCTAATAAAGAAATAAAAATGTCTTTATTAATATGTACCACATTACTAAGCAACCACCAAAAAAAAATATTTATTTCATTTCATATCAGTTTTAATATGTTCGGAATAAAGTCCTCCTTCTGCCCTGGAAAAAAAGATTCAATAATATTTCTCTGAATTACTATAGAAACAGACAAACCGTCTCATATACAAATATGGTGAATGAATTTAAAGATCTACATAATGGGTTGGTTAAATTTAAGAGTTACTGGAGATTCATTAAAAGTACCTCTGCATTTTGGAAAACATCATGGCATTTGCATGGATGAATGTATTTCTGTAAGCCTAATCTCAGTAGCACAAGTGAAAATAGTAGTGAAAAGGAAATGTCACTAAAAGCAGCAATTCCTTCCTTGAATCCTCAGGCTTCTGGCACATCCTACAACTATACAAGTTTTAGTACTGTTACATCTGCTATTCAGCTTAACATGCATATGTTACGACTGAACACCTTTACTACCTTTTGTTTGTAGCCAATGAGATGATCTCAGGTGTTTGCTGGAGTTTTAATTTATTAAGGGGTAGGGTTTTAATCGATCAGTTGCACTGCAGAACAAACCAGGAGTCAGTGAAGACTGCAAGAACACTGATTTCATGTTTCGTCTGAGAAAAGTCAGTATGTAGGCAGACAGTTTCTTGAACAAATACCACAGCTATAAGGAATGTAGTAATTTAATTTAGAAAATGATGAAAAGCATGGATATCAGAAAAAAAAATTAAAAAGGAACATGTAAACAACATCAAAACCCATGACTTTCTTAGTAGCAGAACTTCTTAACTGATGGGGGTTTTTTTGTCTCTGTATGTACTTTGAAGAGTTTGCAATAATCCAAATACCTTATTTTTGCTTTATGCCTGTAGTATGAAATGAAAGCTGCACGAGAGAGATCAATCTTAAAAAAAAAAAAAAAGGGGGGGTCCAGTGTATAATAGTTTTGATGCCACAACTAAGTAATTTGGAGTTATACAACTGGCCTCATAACTAATTATTTCCACTTTATTGCAACATATCTGAACCTTACATGGAAGGGAGAAAATAGGATATAGGGTGTCACGAGATGATACTCAGAAACACAAAAAGCAAAAGGAAGTTTCATTTCTCTGCAACTGAAACAATCAAAAGGGAAAAAAGCCCCTTCGGCTGTAAGTTATTAATTTGTATCTACTATATTTGAAGATTTAATATGGAAGCTGTAAATAAGCAAATTACCAGCTGTCAGAAAAATTTTCACTATTAATTTCAATGAACATCCTTTAGGCAAGATAACATTTTGTTAGCCTGCAGGCTAGTTCTATGACAGAAAAATGCATAATAAACAGTTAATTTATTTCAAAGTTCATTGTTCATGTTTATACTAATATGAGAATAAACTTTTAAAGCCAAAGTATTGTGTTGATAAGAATGAACATGATGACCTGCCTGTATGATACACAATTAAACAGACTCTTATTATTCTGTTTGTCCCCTTTCTTTTTTTGAAGGTGACTTTTACATTGCAAAATTTGGTTAGAACATGTGCCTTGTAAAGGTCAAGCTGTAAAGCTTTTTATCATGAATCTGAGACAGATAAAAGCTACTCTGTGATTTGCGTTTCTGTAGTATACAAGATGTCAACTATGAGAAGTAACCTTGGTCAGTTCCTCAAACAAAACTGTCTCAGAGATGCCCTTAGTGGCTGAAACCACAGCTTGTCCTCTGGAACTCATAAAAGGTTCTGCTAAATATGTTTCACCTAACACTGCCCAGAAAGGAAACCCACTGTAAATGCACCTCAGAATGTGCCCTTCTGAGCATGCCTACAGAGTGCAAAGGACTGCAGGGAGAAGACACTCGTTAGCACCTATTCAGCTCCTATAAATGTGTAGGGAAATGCTGCACTGCACAGACACCTAAGGCAGGTCATAAAAAGCAGAAATTTGTGCACTGTTAATTAGCACTGTACTGTCATATTTTGTCTCCAATTCAATTAACCTTCAGGAGAAAAAAAAAAAACCCTTGTATTTCCACCAAGAAAAAGCTTATAAAAATGGATCTTTGTACAATAATGCAAAAGTTATGTCATTCACATTTTTTTGTGTGTGTATTATTCACATCAATCCATGATCTGTTTGGGAAAAATAAAAATAAGAGAAAGTATAAAAGAATAACCTTTGTATGAACAGAAATGCCATAATCATATCATGTTGATGATCTGTAACTAATGAATCAGTCACTGCCATACTTTAAAAAGTAGCTGAAGAACATACATAAGAAAGAGTTATAAGTTGTCTGAAGGAACAAATCTATTTTAATTCTACATCAGATATTTAATTTTGCATTCATAGTGTCAGCTTTTTGGATATGACAGCCTTTATATTCCTGATTTGCATGACAGTGGATATTGTCATTTTCCAGAAAACAAAAAACAAATACAAAAGCAAAAAAAAACCCAAACAAACACACCACAACAAAAAACCTTGTGCAACTTATCTCTTTCAGTTTCTTGTACAGACACATTCCAGTACTGGCTACAAATTTAATGATTACGGTGCTACTGAGGATGTACCAGATGTTTCAAGACTGCAAGCCCACTTGGGACATACTAGACATGTCCAGAATCCACAGCCATTGTTAAGCTTCCAGGCAGTCAGTAAAATACTGAGACTTCTTTACCAAAAGGCTAGCTACTTGCAAGTGTGGAAGGGTGTTTGTTTGAGATGCAGAGAACCTAAAAATTATAGGTCTGAGAGTGAATAATTAATGCAAAGATCACAACTTCAGCAAAAACAAGTTGAAAAGGGTGCAGAAAGACAGATGGTGTTTGATAAAGCTTGAAGCAATCTCCACTTTCATACTTCTTTTCAACCAAACCTGATGAGTCATAACTTCACTAGAATTGTATTTTCTGGGAGGATATGCTGATGTCGGTCACTTGCTCTTTTGGAGAAGGAGTGCAATAGGTGCAAAAACACCTATTTGTTCTCTGAATTTACACATTTGTTCTTCTTTGACATCAGCCATCAGCAAATAAATAGTTTGTAGTTGCACATAAAGTAATTACAATCTCCCCCAAACAAATTTACACTGTATATAAAATTAGTGTGTGAAATAGAAATTCTTCTTCCTCTGCTACAGGATGTTTGTAGTACAGTGTCATATTTTGAAAAATGTCACATTTATTTCATTATTTAATGCAATGAAATACAGTCACCAATGTTTATATGTCCTGTTGTGACAGTTTGATGTGTGGGGGGGTGTTCTGGTGGCAGGGGAGGGGATTTGCTCCCTGTGCCACCAGATCTGAGTCCCATCCCCCCCGGGGGAGGTTGAGCCAAATCGGCACCTCTGCGAATTGCCCTATTTAAGTTGGGACAAAGGGGCGGGAAGGGGCTCTTTGCTCAGGAGCGAGGAGAGAGCAGGAGGGCGCTGCCCTCGCTCCCGGCTCCCGGCCGGGCGGCTGCTCGGGCCCGGGCCGGTGCCATGTGCTCAAGATGGCGCCGGGGGAGCCGCATGGGGGGCTCGGGAAGCGCCCCGCTCCCGGGGTGCCTGCCGGGCCGAGCTCCCCCAGAGAGGATTAAGAGCTAAGAGAAGACAACCACAACGACCGGGTCAGCCAAGATGGAGCAGGAGGAGGTGTACTGGAGCTGAGGTTTCCCTTGCAATCGGTGTGAAGATGGCAGGCGGCCCCCCTGCAGCCAGGGTGTGCTCGGCGGAGCAGCGACCCACTTGTGGCCCGTGGAGAAACCCACGTCGGAAAAGAGATGCCTGAGCCCAGGAGAGGCCATGGAGCAGGGGATGCGTGACCAGGTACTGTTGATAATGGGGCATGGAATGCACGACGAGGTCGTGGAGGCATCTGGAGGCCGTGGGACGGCCCACGCCGACGCGAGTGGCAGCAGCTCCCTAAGAGGCCGAGACTGGTAAAGCCCGAACTGGTGCGATCCATGGGGAGGATTGCAATCCTGCGAGCAGGACTCATGTTGGAAAAGTTTGGGGACTTTTTTCTTCATGAGTAGGGGATCCACCGAAGCAAGGGAAAAATGGTGTAAAGACTCCTCCTCCTTTAAGAAAGGAGTGGCAGTAACATCATGGATGAACTGACCTGCACTCCCCATTCCCTGTCCCCCTGCGCCGCCGGGGGGGAGGTTGAGCCAGGAACGAACGGAAACGGGGTGGGGAGGTGTTGTTTTAAGATCTGGCCTTGTTTTCTCTTTTCTCCTCTCAAGTAACCGGTTTCGTTCCCTTATGTCTCCTGTTAAGTAACTGTTAATAAATTGTTTTGTTTTAAGAAGAAAGCCTGAGTCATGTTTTGCCCGGGACCATGGTCGGTGGGTGCTCCCTCTCGGTTCTTGTCTCGACCCTCAGTCCAAAAACCACGACACCTGTTTAGCAATTTCCACACTAGTTCTTCTTTGAAGAATATTTGCGAATATTCTATCCCTTTGGAGAGTCTTTGAAAAATAAAGAAGTTGCCGAAGTTTATAAAAAACCTTCATGTATTCATGTTTTCTACTGAGGCAAAGGACAACAGAGCAGCTAAACCAGCGTTATGAAAGATTCAGGCAAACTAATTTCTACAACACATCTCTCAATAAAACAAACATTAGTAACATTTTGTTTCCCGTGATTTTACCTGATTATAATGTTTATTTGCAGTAGAAAAACAATAAATCTTACTGATCTCTGCATATAAAATTGTGGTAAATAAAAACACGCAGCCAAATAAGTTAAGTCAGGGCTTATCCAGAGGCTATTAAGCAATTATAATAAACTATGTGAAAGATTTGCCAAGCCACGGGCTTATCTGGGACTGCTGTGAAATGCAACTCTCTCCACTGGGCTTAATGTAGAATCATGTGATGTTCTCAAAGGGTAACTCAAAGCTTCCTTGTAAATCATATCTTAAAAGCACGTAGTTTTACATTTTGGGGAGAAAGAACACGGAATAACGCTTCACATTAACTGTAACTATTTCTCACAGTTAATACCCTACTAAATTGCACAGAATTTTTTAACCCTTACTCCATCAGTTATGTGAAATTCATAAAAGTTAAAGAGTTTTCAGAGTAGCAATTATGCTGTAGGTGCTTGGGGAATAGAAGATCTCTGAATTTATTTCCTATATTTTGATGAACCCTCAAATATTGCTTCTTTCAACTATTTTACAGAATGTTTTGGTTTGCTGTCTCACAGAACACAAACAGTAACCAGGTTTTAATTATTAAGATAATTTTTTTAAAAAATCAGTAGTAGAGTAGGATTAAAACGCAACCTTTCAAAATCACACTACATTGGCCTAAACAATTACTTACAGGACAGTAACATAATCAAACCATATCAACCGATTGACACACATAGATTCCAATAGATTTCTGTCACCACTAGCAGATCGTAGATTGAAAAAAAAAAATATTACTAGTCCTTTGACATAGTGAGGTACGTTGGGAATAAAAAAAATAAGATTATGGGTGAGAGTTTTCTCCCTCGTGTCTAGGATTACAGTTAAAACAGAACAACCTTTTAATTTTTTTTTTCTTTTTCTTCTCCTTCTAGCAAGATCTCAGAATCATAGAATCATAGAATTATAGAATCATAGAATCATCTGGTTGAAAGAGACCTTCAAGATCATTGAGCCCAACCATTCACCCTGCACTGTCAGGGTCCCTAAACCATGTTGCTGAACATCAAATCCACGCAGTTTTTAAACACCTTCAGGGATGGGGTCTCCACCACCTCCCTGGGCAGTCTGTTCCAGTACTTCACAACCCTTTCTGTGAAGAAATTCTTCCTGCCACCACCTCCCTGGGCAGTCTGTTCCAGTACTTCACAACCCTTTCTGTGAAGAAATTCTTCCTGATACGTAACCTAAATTTCCCCTGGCGTAACTCGAGGCCATTCCCTCTCATCCTGTCATTCATAATGTTTAAATGTTTAAATGCAAAGGAAAGACAGGAAAGCAGAAGTCCTCTTCAAAAATCATCTAGAAAAATGTATTCAGGGAGAAATTTTATAATATTCTCGTTACTCATGTAAAGCATTTGAATGTTCTAATTCCTATCAGCAAAAAAAAAACAAACGAGAGGGGAAAAAAATGTAGCGAATTTTTGCTGCATGAGAAAGAGGTAATTTCTGATAGACAGAGGAAACAAACTTTCTGAAGAACAATGCATAAGTCTCTCACGAAGCCTACGTTTGTGTTTGAAGATTTATTCATTGTCTTGTGGAGATGAATCGTGGGCATTTATGGAGCTGGGTTTTTATCAACATATTTTAGTAATAGTGTATAGGCATTGGAAGTATAGGATCAAGGAGAATATACAGAAGGGTTACTTCAGAGAGTGATGTCACGTAGAATTCAAGCACAGGGAAAAGATTATAAAGAGAAAAATTGGTAAACGTTCACAGGAACAGAGTGCTGTTCAAATGTGACACTGCAACAGTAAACCCAGCATTACTCACTTCAGAAATCTGGCGTTCACTGAAGACTGAAACAAGAAAAACAACACCATGGCTCAGTGATGAAAATCTCATCAGCGATTCTAGAGGCACAAATCGGGCCAGATCTTTGACTCTGATTTCAAGTGGTAACAACAGCAAAAGTCAAGGATATTGAAGGCAAGACGAAAGACATCCACCAGTTGTAGTAATCAGTAGATTTATGCATTGATTATGTTAATTGCTAAGTTTCTGTGGATAAATACCAAATTATTCCATGTATTTAATTTCTACAGCAATAGCATTGCTTAAGAAATTCCAGTGTAATATCGCAGTAACTATTTTATGAGGACAATGTTGTTTTCTTCCTTGGATAATCGTTATTGAGTGAAGCTTTTTAATGCTGATACAAATTAATCATTCCACATTGGGTATCTAGGAAATGGAATAGAAGCTTCTTTTTGTCCCTGGCAGAGAAGACAGCTTAGTCCAATAACAATATAAAGAGGATTCTAGCGATTTCAGCCAATGCCTGAAAATCTCAGAAGTTTTAGCCTGCAATGTTATATAATCTTTTATTGTCTTACCCTATATCATGTTATGTTGTGTTATGATATATTATGTTATGTTTCATATTATTATATTGCATTGTATTGAGTTGTATTATATTATATTTATTGTAGATTATGTTAATTAAAGTATGCAAAAAAATCCTGAACCGATAGCTGTGTTACAGTACAGTGAAACACAAATATACCAGATACACGGGAGAGACATAGAGATAGAACAGTGCAGGCCAAGATTGATGTTCAACATAAGAACAGAATTCAACTGAACGGGAAAACTGGAAAAAAGCCTGGAAGTTCCAAGCAGATAGATTTTAATTGCCTAGGTATTACCATTACATTTAACTTACAATTACAAGCAACTGGAGACAATAATTATCAACACTGCATTATCTTGAACAGCTGAATTGTTGTTGTTCGTTGTTACCACGAAATATCCAACCTAACCCTGAATTGCAGGAAAACTTTCCTAAGCATCAACAAGCTCAGAAGAAATCAAAATTCTTTCCAGTCTGAAGGCAAAATAGTAGCAGTAAGTTAAGGTCTGAGAATTCATAAACAAACGACTCTATTTTTGACAGCTCTACATATGAGGTGCATGTAGTTGAAGCATTTTTTTGTCATCTGTCAATAGACAGATGCAAATAAGCATTCTGCTTATTCAAATAAGCAGAATGTGGAGGACACTTTTACCCCTTATCCTGTAGAGAAGCTGAGAGAGTAAAAATAGCATCACTATACATTAGCTTGCATATAGTTAGGAAAATGGTAAGGAGGGCAGGCAGGGGACAACGCAGGTCATACCACTCACAGCAACTTACACCTCTTAAAGAAGCCACTGAACATAAATGTCCTAGTTGAGGCTCAGCCGGATGGAAGAGCAGAAATAGAAGGTTAACATACTGTAAGAACCACTTCAAGGGTGGTCAAGTGTCCTGGAGGTGACTTTTAGTCAGAGCTTTTTACACTGGTTGCTGAAAGTATTCCCATGGGAGTTCCCCAGCAGTTGATTAACAGGAGTGGCGTTATCAATGTCCTTGGAGTAGATGGTACATTTTGACCACCAAGGGAAATGGGGAATTCTGCAGATATAGTCAGAAGGAAAATTGATGACATGACAGCTCTGTGATGTGTGAAAATAACAAAGAGCACAACATAATAAAACTAAAAAAACCCCACATAAAATATGTTTATTAAAGTGCGTGATGGAATTCAGAAAGAGCATGAACCCACCAATAATTACAACATCCATTCTTCAAGATTTAGGTTTTCAAATACTTGACAATTTTTCTTTTTGCAGGCTATGCACCAGAGTCTCCATTATACTTCTGAATCCTGATATTAAATACATTATAAACATTTACTGAAATGTATGTTACAGTTTTGTTTCAAACAGTTTTGTTTCAAATCTATTTTTTTCTATAAAGTTAGTGCATAGTCTTGTTTTTCTTTTCCATACTCACTTTATACACCACATTTTTAAAGATTTTACAGAAACGAATCACTTAGTGCACTTTGTTGCTGTTAGTCCAAACATGCAAAAAGAAAAGATCAGCCAACTCAACAAACATCATCAATTTGCATTCTTCTTAATTTGCAAAATTATAGTCTGTTTAGGGTTGGGGTTTTTGTTTGGTTGGTTGTTTTTTTCCCTCTCCTTTCTTGAGTACCATCTGCAGTATTTCAACCATGTAAAATGCTTTTTAGTGCCATAGGGAGACTTACATAATTTGTGTTGAGTTTCCCTGAGAGTAGTACAAATGGTTTGTTACGACACATTTGATCAAGTTAACTCTTACTATCTCATAAAACTAGCGTCAAACACAGTAAAAAATCTCTAGCCTTACTGTAGTTTGGGTGAAGTTGAGGGAAAAAACCCATAACTTTAAAAAAAAAAAAAAAAAAACATAACACATATGGACTAATATGTCAAAAGACTTTAGTACCAAGTATATCAGTCCACACTGAGAGCTTGTGTACCTGTGGGAGTTTCTACACAATAAGCTAGGGTAAAAATTTATTGGACACAAGTTACTCTGCATTAACTTCCCATGAAGAAGTGTCCTTAGAGCAAAGTTAGTTGACTAAATGGTAAAATGATCTGTCTACATGAATTCTCTGCAAACAACATTCTCACCTGTCTGTCACAATAAGATTTTGTGAATTATCTTGCACTTTTTAAACAACAATCACAATCATTTGGAGCATTCCTGGGAATTAGCTGATGGACACTCACGTGCTACATTCTACTAGGGGAATTTTTTCACCCACCAAAGACATTACTTTCCATGAATTTCCTCTTATCTCTTGAGAGATGTTAACTCCCAAGAAAGCATCTGTTTAAACAAGATAACCCGAGGTGATGACAACACCTTTGGACTGTCATAGCAGGCCATGAGGTTACCTCTCAAACAGACAGTGTGCAACATTTTAATACCGTGGAAACAGAGATAAATATATATCATCTTAAAATGGGAGGAATTAAACTCTTTCAGGTTAAACAGAGAACAGGGATAATAACTAATTACAAAGAGAAAAAAAATCTCCTGTGGCAAAACTGAGTGACTAGCATGATGGAGATCTCAAATGTACACAAAGGTGATACTGTACCAAAAAAAGAGCCTTTTAATGGTTATGCTGAAGTTCTGCATTGCACTGGTAAGGATTACGCTGGATTAGCAAGACTTTATCGTGCTTTTTTTTAGATGGCTGTGCTTGTTACACATGTCAAGTAGAATTATTCGTTGGCAGTGATAATAGTTCTGCTACTGTGTTTGGTGTTGATATTTTGGCGTTGAAACATGACTGGAACAGAACCCACAGAGAAGCCATTCAATATGAAAATTTCCTGTTTCTTAGTTATCTTGCTTTTTTTCAGGGTTTTGTTGAAGTACATTCTTCAGTTAAACCCAGGAAGAACTAAAACTGTTATCTTGATGTAACAAAATACTCCCCTACACTTTCAAGAACAGAATATTAAATAATAAGCTTTTCACTGAGGGACAGAGTTAATGTAAGCTGCTGTTTTCATTTGTATTTTTTTATGATATCCACAGTGTTTGAGGTGTTTCCCAAAACACACAGAAGATATTAAAGATTTTCTTTTATGAATCTTGTTGAATTTGGTGAGAAACAATCTAAAGGCTGATCAATAACTGATTCCCTAGGTTAAGAAAAAGTCATATACAACATAGTTTTAGGAGTTTGTCATAGAAAAGGCTTGAATGTATATTTAAATCTTTCTCGTTTTTTCCTTAGAGACTTCAGCATCAAATAATTAAGTAATATAAAGGTAAGCTGGGCAACAAATAGTTTTCCTGATAAACTAGAACTATATTGACATTGATCAAAACTGAGACTCTTCAAAGTTTTAATACAAAATCATAGATAATAAACAAGAAAGAGAACAGCTGCTATTAGACAGTTAGGGCTGGCTCTTCGAAAGGAGGTTCTTCAGTTTCAAGCCAAGCAGGAACTTTTATCTTCACCTTCTTCAGTTCAGTAAACATCCTATAGTGAGATATATGTGCCTGTCCCTCTTTCTAGATCACATAACCTGTTCTAGAATCAAAGTTCTGTCCCAGCATGTACTGTTAAAAATTTATACTTTCCCACAGAAGGTTTCAGAATCCACAATTACCAAATTCAGTCTGCAATCCATCAAGACTTTAGATAATAATGTTATATAGTTTACATTTTCTGAACGTTTTAGATGTAAAATTCTAAGTTAAGCTAAGCACTGGCCAAATGAATTTGCATATTCTTTTTCAAAATTAGGTAAATGCATTCAAGTTTATCTCAGATGGCTTTCTTCCTCTGCCTGCAGCTATGAGTGCACCCTGCAGCAATGAATGCACAGAGGATTTCAAAACTACTGTCTCACAGGATGCAAGCATTCTGATAAAAATAGCATCATGAAATTAATGTAGACAGAAAGAGATAATGAACTGCCTATGTTGTATCAAGTACGTCTGAAAATTCAGTAAGGTAGCATTTAAAGGTTTATTTAATTTGTTTATGTACTTAGAATTAAAACTTCCTAAAAAAATTTATTCCAAGGCAAATGTTTCTGCTACCACAAAGACATCAAAGAATACACATGGTTGCAAGCAGTGCAATTATACTCATGTTGTGCAGGATCACTAACACAAATTTTAAAACACGAGAAATATTTTTGGTAAAAACATAATCCAGTTTTAAGTTTAATCAAGAATTTATGACTTAAGTCTATCCCAAACCTGATATGAACTGGCCCAAAACTATATCATTTTTTCACTCATCTTTAAACAAAGTCATTGATTGGATGTAAGATGAGACAATCACAACCATTAAAAGAGATTGAAGAATGACATAGGGAGCTATGTCTGTCATTCTGAGCATATAACAAAGTGTTTGGAGAAAACAAAAATGTTTTAGAGACTTCTGTTCTAAATAAATACTTTGGTATTTACCCTGTATGTGTTTTATTATGGTGAAACCAAAAATATTAATAAAATTCACTGATTTAGTATCAACCAAATTGAAAAACAAACCCTGTATGGGCATTTTGAAATTCAGAGATATTACTAATCCTTCAGTTTTGAGGTGCTCTGAGTTTTTGGGTTTGCTTGTTGTTGGGTTTTTTGTTTTGTTTGTTTGTTTTTTTTTTCCCCTTTACCTTTGAGCAGCACAAATCAATTAGGTTTGAAATGCTAAGACAAAAATATTAGAAGCAGAATTCTCTAATATTACCCATAATGAATTGCTACAACCCCCCCCCCTATTTTTAGTAAAATAACAGTAGTCACAGTTTTTTCTAATTTTTGTTTTTAATGCACCAGATCTTCTATCTGATCTGAGTAATAGAGGGTGAACTTTCATTGATGTAACCTTTACTTCTATCTGTAACTTAAATGACACAATATCTCTTGGTGTTTTTCAATTAAACCTGTTCTGCAAAGGCGTGAAGGATGCTCCTGTGACAAGGTGTTGCAGTTAGAGCTTGTCTGTGTCTGCTTTGCTGGAATCCGTAGCACAGCCTGTAACATTACTTGAGAAAAATGAGCTTTTGTCCAAGAGACAGAGAAAAGAAAAAGAAATGGGTCCTAATTATAACATTTTAGATAAAAAGTGCAGACAGAGGTCTAAAAAAAATTGTAACTTAAAGGATCAAGCAACACGGGACATATGTTCAGAAGCCTTGTTATACACCAGTCTGTGGTATTTCATCAAAATCATTATTGTCATGATCCTTAATGACCAACTTCAAGGTAAGAGTAAAAGGCATGTCTTCTCAGTTCTCGTTCCTTTCCAATTGAGCAGATCTTTTCACTATGATACCTGTTGGTTTTTTTTGGTGGTTTTTGTTTGTTTCTTTGTTTGTTTGATATTTGTGTGTGTTTGGTTGGGTTTTTTCCCCCTACAGAGGATCTGCTTTAAAGAAACGCTTTTGTCCTTAGCTCCACTACTAGAGTCAATGCCACCTATTCCATCTCATCTTATTCAAGGAACAATGATTCTCTTTTTTTGTGGGTACATACTTTCACCAAATTATTTTTCTAATTAGGATGTTTTTCATTTTTCATGTATTTACTTAAATCAGCTCAAAACTACACATATTGACAGAAATTTGTAGGTTTTTTGTAAACAGAATATTATTTATGATTTTTTTATTATTTTTTTAACTCACTGTGACATCACTTACCTTAAATGATCCATTTAGATCATGGGAACTAGATGATCTTTGAGATCCCTTCCAACCCTAACCATTCTATGATTCTACAATTCTATGATTCTATAATAGAAACAATAAATTTGGAATTTCATTTTATTAGAGAGAATTAATAGCACAACTTTTTTCCTTTACGTTTTTCATACTGCACTTCTGTGTCTTGCAATGAGTATGATCCACTGCAGATTTTTGTGAAGAATCTTAAGGTATAGAGGAGGGGAGCTCAGGAGGATGCATGAAATTCAAGTTTCTATTGAGGCCTGTCTGTGACAATAGATTTGTATGGAATCAAAGTAACTAAGCCAACTTTTACATTCTTCGGAGTATGAAATGGTATGATTATTTCTAACAGGTATTAAACTTCCATTAAACTGAATTTCTTTAATGAGTTTACCATTTTCTCTCACTTATTTTCAGTATTAATTGCCATTAAAAACACCTTCAAATACAATTACTGCCACTTCTATTTTAGAAACATCAAGATCATTTCACATTCATTAACTCCAACATTTACTATCTGAATAAATCAGGGATGGTTAGGACAATAAAAAGGCTAGTAACGTATCTGTGGCATCACAGAACTCATCATGGGCTTCAAAACCTTGGAAATTGAGACAATTTTCAGCGGAGAGCCAACGCCAATCTCTTGGCTGCATCAGCTCTGCTGTTAGAAGTTTCAAGACCAATTTTAAAGTGACTCTGTGACAGCTGTAGTGATTGACCAGATGTGCAAAGGGCAAAATTGCTGACCTGCAGATCAGCTGTCTAAATGACTTCCTAAGTCAGTTGCAGGACCACAGCTTGTGCGTTTAAATCTGGGGGATGCGGAGAAACATATAATCTTAAACATTTGCCAGTGATTTAACCAAGGTATCTGAGATCCCTCCCATCATGTGATACTTAAGGCCCTAGCTCTGAAAGTGCTTGGAATGCAATCTTTCCACTAAAAGAGTGAATGATTGTCCAGGCGGTAAAGATGATATTACATTAGTAGGAAAATAATCATGGCAATCCTGCTATTATTAGTTGATTGTAGCTAAATGCAAATGATCTGATACAAGTATTTATATGGTTATTAAGCACTACTGTGCTTTCTGTTGTAAATGTTCTAACTCCAGAAAATCGCATGAACATTGAATTGTGTGAGAAATTGTAGAAATCCAAACATGGTGTAAGTGCTTGAGTTACAAAGTTAACTACACCAATGTTAGAAGATAATTAAAGTTGTTCTCATCACACAGATTGCAGAGAGACCTCTGAAAAGTATGAATGATATTTCCTGACATATAAGGCCAAATTGATGGTAGTTGGGTAGCAAGTATGAAAAGATGAATGGTAAAAATTCTGTAAAATTTGAGGCTGCAGAAAATATCTTCAGACAAATTAAATTGAACAGGAAATGAAAATTCAACTTCTCCCAGTTGATGCTGCACAAAACAGTTGATCCCATTGTATCACATTCCATGAATTTATTCAGTTCTTCAAAAATAAACTCTTATCACAGTTGAGACAAAACATTTTTAATTACCTTGTGATATGGATTACATAGGTAACCACATAATGCTCTTCCAGTACTGTACTATCTGAGTCAATAGTCATTGGAATTACTGAGAAATGGAGGAATTTATAGACAGTGAGCGATCATAAGAAATTAATATTTCATTCTGACATGGCACATAAATATCTTCCAACTTCTGTGAGAAATCAACTTATTGTCACATTAAGAAAAAAATAATAATAAAAGCACTATCAAGAGCAGACAAAGGAAGGAAAAAGAAGTAAAAATCATTTTAAGAAAAAAAAACTTTTCTTTCAATACTTCTCTACTAAAAGTGGAGTATTTTTGTAACACAAGATATCTTTTACATCTAAAAGTTTTTTTTCTTTAAGAAAAAAGAATTATTATTTTTTTTAAAGCATGGTGTTTTTCTGTGACATTTATTTTACAAGGTAAGTTCATATGAATACCAGAATCCAAGAATTTGTACGCTGTCATTATAAGCAATCATAGTTATGTTTGTTAGTCAGATGTAATTACTAGCTTGTCTCAGTTGGAAAAATAGAGATGGACTGAGAAGTAGTGACCAATGTTTGTAAGACATCCTCTCAGAGTCAGAGTCTGCCTCGGTGGACACAAACCTTAGCTAGAATTTATGCAGCCTTGCTCCAGGCAGCTTTTAAGATGTCAGGCAAAAAGATCAACCCTAGAAAAAGTTTGTAGAGCCCATTTGTGTGGACACACAGATTTGGGCAAGAGCCTAAGAGGCAGAGACACAAGTGCTCTACTTTG
This sequence comes from Tauraco erythrolophus, assembly GCF_009769465.1. NCBI lineage: Eukaryota > Metazoa > Chordata > Aves > Musophagiformes > Musophagidae > Tauraco > Tauraco erythrolophus. The sequence continues at coordinate 90,307,930 of NC_141496.1, read as the reverse complement.
TACCCTGTAGGAGTGTTAAACCCTCAGAAGTCTAAGTCTTTGCCTTGAGTGTGCTTCACTGCTCACAAGGCTATGGGAACAAGTCAGGAGGACAAGGAATAGAGATGAAGTATAAAAGTTACCAACTTATCAGTCAGTGGGAAGGGCTTGTGCCTGCCATTGCTTTCTGCCCTTCCAGACAGCAAACACACTAATTATTTCTGGCTGGATACAGGGTAAAGGGCATCGCTTAGCTTCACAAGTCAAATTTTTGCTATGACCCAGCATCCCCGGTGACATCAAAGGTTGTTCTTTACGTCTGCTTCTGCATTTGGATGTCTTTTGTTGCTGTTATTCTTTCACTTGATATCAAGGTCAATGAAATCTACTCCGCTTTGAGAAAGTGTACTAAAAAGTTCCATTGCAGAAACTAAACAAATGTCCAGAGACTATTTGCACTGAATATCATTTTAGCTCAATTTCTGCATTGCTTGTCACATGGCTTTCTGTTAATAGACTATTTGAAAAAGTAAGTTTCCTTAAGAACACTATATATGGAAATATAAGACTTAGAAAATGATAATACTTCTTACTTTGAGAAGAAAACAGTAAGGAGAAATTTAGACTGTTTATATCCATGTTAGATGTTATTGCCCTAACTCCTGCACTTGTTTTCTGCTATGCAGTCTGATGGACACGAAGGCAGAGCTAAAGTGTTCTTAGTAAGCTCCCCAACCCATGACCCTATTAGTATGAGATCTAGCTCCCCAAAGCTCCCCAAAGACGACACTACTAATGCTACCCTGGAGAATGTTAGCTCGGTTCAAAAATACATTGCAATAAATGTGATATAGAAAAAATGCGTTAAAAAAGATGGGAGAACTTCATGTATGTATTTTCTCAATGTTTTCTCCTTCATTTTCTCCTGTCATTCTTACTTTCTCACTTTCGATGAGGGATAGAGATGCTATCTGCAATATCTGTGGCCAGAAAACCGATGAGATTTGCTAGAACCTTAAACAACAGTGCAAACACTTTTATACTTTTATAACTGATAGATCAACATTACTGAATTATCTTCTAGCAGCTTGTTTCTTAATTCCCCCACTAACAGGAACATCACTCCCATTTTTAAAAAATTACAGATATTTTTAGACCCTTAAAAGTGTTTATTGATTTCTCGGGTATTCATAAAAATAGAGCAAAGCTAATAATTGCCAATAATTTCAAATAAAAACAGGCCAATGTTTTTTGGAGGCTACAGAAGTACAAAACTCAAAGGTTCAAAAATATAATCAATCTTGGAAACTCCAAATTATTTCTGTAAGATTTAGCTTGCATTGGAGTGGTGAACTTAGAATCATAGAATTATAAAATCATTTAGGTTGGACAAGATCTTTAAGATCATCAAGTCCAACTGTTAATGTAGCACTGCAAAGTCCGCCACCAAACCATGCTGCTGAGCACCATGTCTATGCATCTTTTAAATACCTCCAGGGTTGGCAACTCAACCACTTCCCTGGATATCCTGTTCCAGTGCTTGGCAACTCTTTCAGTGAAGAAATTTTTCCTAATAGCCAATCTAAACCTCACCTGGCACAACTTCAGGCCTTTTTCCCTTGTCCTCTGACTTGCTACTTGGGAGAAGGGAACAACAACCTCCTTTCAAGCAGTTGTAGAGAGTCAGAAAGTCTCCCCTCAGCCTCCTTTTCTTCAACACGACACTTCAATTCTATTTTAAGTTTTCAACAATTATTGAAGCAAATGTGATCGTATAATAAAGCCCTCGTGATGTGAAAATATTTGTTAAAACACCCACACATCTTGTGCAGATGGATAAATATGAGATCATTGCATTTCATATAACTTATTACATTGGATACTGTATCTTCTAAGCATAGATACTCGGTTTTGGCGAAAATAACTTTCCTAAAATCTCTTTATAGATGTCACATTTATAGACATGCCTAAAATTCCTTACATAAGTGTTATGCATTTACAAATGTGACATGAAAATATGATGCACAAATGTAAGATAAGGATGCTACAGAAATCAATCAAATACAAGTTTCTCAAGTGTTACTAGTCACAAATTTCTAAAATAATCTCACTTTTTCTCACTGAGAAACAAAGGTAAGGTTAGTTGCTCCCAGGAATATTTGTTGGAAGTGTATTTAAAAAAAAAAAAAAAAAAAGAAAGGAAAAAATAGCATTGTATTGTGTTAAATAGGAAATAAATCGAAGCTTCAAAAAAGAAAGGAAAAAATAGCATTGTATTGTGTTAAATAGGAAATAAATTAAAGCTTCAAGGATGGATTTACTAGTTAATAGAAAGAACAGCGTTTCCTTCTTCATTTCACTATCAACTGCATTGTAAACTCCAGCATCATATAAGACAAGTGTGAGGAAAAGGTGCAAATCTTATTCACCTTGACAAACAGCAGACAGCTTCAGGCACAAGTACTGATGGAAGCATTTCATAATATTCAACTAATTGCAGATTATATTTCAGTGCATGTTTCAGGAAATTAGAAAGATCAGTAGAGAGGGTGAAAGCTGATGATACTTAACAATGTTTTGCCTGATATTTTGGTTTTCTTCTCAGAACACAGCTTAGCTGAATTTATGTTTTAAGTGTATAACGCTTGCAAATGTGAAAAATTCTCTAATCTGTAAAATAAGTATAAAAATAAGACATATTCAGAAGTGACTCTATTTTGTCTGAAAATAAGTATTAGCAGGTACAACAAACTACATAATCAGCACTGGCTTTATAGCAAGAACTTACGTTCTCTGATAGTATCCAGAACATATCACCAGTGGAAAAGGGTGTGCCAACTAGCAGCGACAAGCTTCTCCACAGAGAAGTAATAAAGCAGCCATGAAACCAAGCAAATGGAGGATGCTATCCACAGTATATAAAACTCATATTGTTCCAAAAGTTGAGGAAAACCTCGGATCACAACTAACATACGGCAAGCACCTGCAAGCACTATCAGTGATTCTCTTCAACGCTTTTTCAAGTTCGTAAACCGTATAAAACATTCATGAAACTTCATACATATTTATGAAGTTTATCTACTTTTCACAGTAATAAGTTAGACTACAAAGGTAAAAATAAACTTCACAATACTTTCCTCTCTTCTGCAGTCTTTTCCAATTGAAAAGATGACTGAAAACTCTACTGTCAAGCTCATTGGTGTGCACCAATATGTAAAAAGCATGTTACTGCTTCAGTATACTAAGCTTTTTCGTTAATTGTAGTCTGCACATTTAGGTGTCCTCCTGACTTTGCACATGTCCAAGATGCTGAAGTCATGCAAGAGAAAATAAAAAGGAAGTAAAGATCAGGAAGAAAAATATCAGGTACACTGCAGGGAAGAACAATGCAACTGCTGGTTCCCATCCCTTCTCTTTGAGACTGCTGTGTTTCCTTGATATGTTATAAAATAGTGCAATCACAAAAATAACATCACCAAATGTTTGTAGGTATCTGCTCACTATATATCCATAAAGGAAAGATGTTGTTTACATGACTTTTCTGGGTTCTTTCTCATGACAGACATTATTTCATACAGACAGGAACAATGGTTTGTTATGGCAGTCCATTTCTGTGGTAGAGTATCATTTTAAGCACATGCTATTTAGTGCTGAAACAGCTATTAAAGGAAGTCACGCGTGTAAGTGTTTCTATGGATCGATTAGCAAAAACTGCTCACTCTAGTGATGACTCTCTGACCTTTACTGTGAGCTTTTTTCTCTTTTGCCTGTCAAACGAGTGTTTGGGTTACTTTCTTGACTATGTTGAGATCCTAGGATGCACCAATTAGCTGAACATGATCTCTGGTACATCACCATTGGTGCTGCTCTTTTACTGGTGCCTACACCTAGTAGTGCTTCTAGGAAAAAAAATATCAACAGATTGAACATATTCTTCTTGGTTTATGACACTTTATACACAGAAAGGAGATAAAAACTCTGTACAAATAATTTTTGGCCGAACATGTTACAGAGTCACTAATTATCATGTGTGATTTCTTATAGGTTTTCAAAATGCTAGCAGCGGTTTATTCAAAGTGATGTAACTTCAGTGCAGAGCTGTTCGATTCTAGATGTGGCACACCATTTTATCAGTAGCAGAACAACAGCGTTATAGATTTTTATCCTGTGTAAATTGAGTAAATATAACAAAATGACAAAGTGCTTGTAAAGGTTCCAGAACACACACATAGAATCACAGAATCATTTAGGTTCAAAAAGATCTTTAAGATCATCAAGTCTAACTGTTAACCTAGGGCTGCCAAGTGCACTACCAAACCATGTCCCTAAGCACCACATCTATGTATCTTTTAAGGACCTCCAGGGATGGTGATTCAATCACTTCCCTGGGCAGCCTATTCCAGTGCTTAACAAATCTTTCAGTGAAGAAATTTTTCCTAATATCCAATCTAAACTTCCCCAGGTGCAACTTCAGACCATTTCCTCTTATCCTCTCATTTGTTGCTTGAGAGAAGAGAACACCCACCTCACTACAATCTCCTTTCAGGCAGTTGTAGAGAGCAATACAATCTCTCCTCAGCCTCAGTCTCCTCTCCAGACTAAACAAACCCAGTTCCTGCAGTCACTCCTCAGAAGACATATGCTCTAGACTCCTCATGAGCTTCACTCCAGCACCTCAGTGTCTTGTAGCTTGGGGACCCAAATCTGAACACTGTATTTGAGGTTCTGCTTCACCAATGTCAAATACAAAGAGACGATCACTTCTGTAGCCCTGCTGGCCGCACCATTTCTGATACAAGCCAAGATGCTATTGGCCTGCTTGGCCACTTGGGCACACTGTAGGTTCATATTCAGCTGTCTCTTGACGAACATCCCAGGTCCTTTTCTACCAGGCAGTTTTCCAATCACTCTTCCCTAAGCATGTAGCATTGCATGGGGTTGTTGTGACCCAAGTGCAGGACCCAACACTCAGCCTTGTTGAATCTCATACATTTGGCCTTGGCCCATTGATCCCACCTGTCCAGATTCCTCTGCAGAGCCTTCCTACCTTCAAGGAGGTTAACACTCTCACCCAACTTGGTGTTATCTGCAAACTTACAGAGGGTGCACTTGATCCTCTCACCATATTGGCTTTCGCTTTTTTACCTCCCTTTAACAAAAAAAAAGAGGTTTAATAATATAAAATAACCTGCATGTTGAAAAGCTGTTATTTTGCAAATAAAAGGAAGAATAGGAGATGTGTCATTTATATATCAAGAAGATGTATAATTTAAGCTCTGATTCTGCACACTGACTTTGACTGCTATCTTTCCTGTGTTAAAGAAGCCTATTGCTGGACCAGGTTGTATGATAAGAATTTAAAGGCGGCCTTTTCCTTTGGATACACACAACTCCCAACAAAATCACAGATGATATGGGAGGACTACAGATTTAAGTCCTGTTATTTTTTTTACTGCTAGTTACAAGAAGCTGGAATTTTTATCCTAGATGACTGCTGGATCAGTCTTCAATGAACACAAAAAACCATAATGTATAACATAACATAATGTGATGGGTCATTGTAAAGGGGTTCTGGTGGCGGGAGAGGGGATTTGCTCCCTGTGACCTCCCTGGTTTTGGAACCGCGTCAGACACAGTTCTGGCCACCAGATCAGGCTCCCATCCCCCTCGGGGTTTTAGCTAATCGGTGCCTCTGCAAATTGCCCTAATTAAGTCGGGACAAAGGAACCGGAAAGGTGCTTTGTCCGGGAGTGAGAAAAGAAGGGAGGGGGGCGCTGCCCCCGCTCCCCAGCCCCCGGCCGGGCGGCTGCCCGCACTGGGCCGGCACCACCCACTGAGGATGGCGGCGGCGGAGCCGGCTGGGGAACTCGGGGAGCGCCCTGCTCCCAGGGTGCCCACTGGGCTGAGTTCACCCGGAGAGGGCTGAGATCTGAGAGAAACAGCCGCATCGACAGCAGGTCGGTGAAGATGGAACGGGACGAGCTGCCAGAGCTGAGTTTCCCCTGCAAGCAGTGGCGAGATGGCAGGCGGCCCCCTGCAGCCAGAACGGACTCGGTGGGGCACAGACCCACTGGCAGCCTGTGGAGAAACCACGTTGGAGAAAAGACGCCTGGGCCTGAGGACGGTTGTAGGGAATGGGACGCACGACAAGGTAGAGAGACATCTAGAGTCTGTGGGACGACCCACTCCGGAGCGAGTGGCTACAGCTCCCTAAGAATCCGAGACTGTGGTAAAGCCCACACCGGAGCAATCTGATGGGGAAGGATTGTGTCCTGCAGGTAGGACTCACGCTGGAGAAGTTTGTGGATTTTCCTCATGAGTAGGGGACCCACTGGAGCAAGGGAAAAAGGGAGTAAGGACTCCTCCTCCTTTAAGAAGGGAGCGGCAGTAACAACATGGGATGAACTGACCTGCACTCCCCCATTCCCTGTCCCCCTGCACCTCTAGGGAGGAGGGAGACCTGGGAAGAAAAGGAAAGTGGGAAGGTGTTGTTTTTAAGTTCTGGCTTTGTTTCTTTTTATCCTCTCATGTAACTTGTAATAAATTGCTTTGCTTTATTCCCAAGCTGAGTCTGTTTTGCCCAGGACCATGGTCGGTGGATGCTCCTTCTCTGTTCTTGTCTCAACCCTCAGCCCTTTTATTATATTTTTCTCCTCTCCACTTCACTGGGGAAGGAGTGAGAGAGCGGCTGTGTGGGGTTTAGTTGCCGGATCGGCCTAAACCACAACACAACACAACACAATACATAACATAACATGAAAAAACATAACAAAAAGGCTATATTTTTGATAGTTTACATCGTCTAGAACAAAGCTCTGTCTGAGTAGAAAGTGCTCAAAGTTGTCTCGAATTGAAGAAAACCTTGGAGAAGATATGTCACAGATAAAATTAAGGAGAATAATTCAGGTAGTAATGGGAAAGCCATGTTGAGATCTATTATATATTAAATACTGTGTGAGATCTTTACCGTTCTACTCTGATGTCTGGGGGCTTTTTTTTGTCAAAACAATATTTATAATGTGACTATAATACTGCTTTTAAAAGAATATGATATTAACACATTTTATCAAGTAGATTAAATGCAAACCATAATGAAAACTAATCATCCCAAATACATATTTACAGTTTTTCTTTTTTTTTTTGAGAACTTTATTCTCCTATTGATGTGTGTTAATTCACAATTACTCCTGTCAGTGCATCTGTGTAAAACACCAGAAAACTTAAATTTATGTTATCAATATCATAGTATCACTCAACTGAAACCACTCATCTTAATTTTGAGATTAGATTTAATTATATTAAGTAAGAATTAACTCTGTGTTTTCCTTTCTCTCCCTTCTACTCTGATTCTGCTTATTGTCTTGATACTACACTTAGAATTTCCATTGACAGAGTCACCATTTGATCTATCAAGGAAAAAACACCCCTGCAATAGGCTTTGCAAAGTTTTATGTCCTTAAACTCTACCATCTGCCTTTTGAAACACTCCAGTAACATAAACACCTGCAATAAGTTCCTTAATCATCTAAGGATCAAGTAGAATCCACAAGTTTCTTTCTTTCAACACTCTACAGACTGGTTATGTTTTTTCTAATCCTTCGATTTGAACAGTCTGTTTTAGCATAATTTCAACAGCATTGCAGTGGAAGTTTTCTGTGAATTTCTATCATTTGGAACTATCTGCCTGACAAAGGCCATATCACTTTTGAAATTTCATCAGAAAATGTGTTTTCTACCTCAGGTGGATCTTTGAATCCCTTTAGCCTTCAGTTAGCATCCAGAACTCATAGAATTTTTAAGGATGCAATTTGTAAGTAGAAGTTTGCATAAAATAATGTAAAGTTGAACCTGCTATATTTCTGCATATAACATTGCATTTTTTACTAAATTTCAATCCATGACATTGTGGAAAAATGATTTAATGTCATAATAATAACTCTAATAAATAAAAGAGGAGGAAGATCGAAAGTCTGAATAAAAGCAGGGTGATTGTATTACTATATTCATGTTTTCCTCTGCTTTCTAGTAGAAACAAAAGCTTATTGGTCATGTTTTACAAGGGTATATAGTGATAAGACAAGGAGCAATGGCTTTAAACTGAAAGAGGGGAGATTTAGATTGGATATAAGGAAGAAATTTTTCACTCTGGGGGTGGTGAGGCACTGGCATAGGTTGCCCGGAGAAGTTGTAGATGCCCCATCCCTGGAAGTGTTCAAGGCCAGGCTGGATGAGGCTTTGGGAAACCTGGTGTAGTGGAGAGTGTCCCTGCACACGGCAGGGGGGTTGGTACTAGATGATCTTTGAGATCCCTTCCAACCCTAACTATTCTATGATTCTATGATTCTATGAATAGTTATTACACAAAGCTACTACATAGCACTAGAAGAAAAGAAAAAAAAAAAGAGAAAAATGTTAACTATTTAGAATATTTTTTTAGTATTACAGAGGCCTGTGGCACCTATGAAGTGTAAATGTAATAATGAGGATAAAATAAATTAGCTGGACTTGGGAGTGTGAAATTCCTAAGACACTACAAATAAAACCAGTAAGTATTTCGTAACACCTTTATGAGGCGGGCAGACATAATTTTACATAAATATGTGATCGTCAAAGGAGCAAATAAATAGTACTAAATGGATTGAATAAATTTTATATTGTAGGACTCTGTCCCTTAAATGAGGTGTTACTGGAGGCTGAAGAAACTCAAAATTTCTCTCACTTTACTTTGCTGAGATTTGTGTACTGCATCTATTTGGGACCCTGAGAATCAAGAACTCCAGTGGTTAATGAAGTGGAAGAGGGAGGGACATGAGTGAAAAGAATGGAAGTTTTCCATTCCATAAGTCTAACATATTTTATGTATTTTGAAGTTTTTTATTTGATTGATCAGAGGTTCTTATCCTCCACCCTCCTGACACTGCTAGCATTAGTAAATGAATACTAAGTGGTACTATTTCAGCTTTCAACTCTCTTTCACAGTCCTGCAAGCTGCACCTCTAAGCAAGGGTGGATTCCGCACACTTGCTTTTTTACCAGTATGGAAAAAAAAAAAGAAAGAAATATTATAGTACTCCAAACTGGCTGATGGATGTGGTAGTTTTCTCCCTAATGGAATGCTTATTTGTCATCTAGCTGTGTGGCAAGTGAGTATAAGTAGTACTTTGCTCCTTAAATGACTGATGGGAACCTAAAAGGTCTGTTTGTCACACTTAGTCTGCTACGAACAAGATAGATAAGAGGCTTGTGGATTAGTCTTTTGCATACTAAGACAAATTCATGTTTCTATCAGAATATGTGTACTTTAAAAAAAAAAAAAAAAAAAAAAGAATCTACAGCTGCTACTTTTTTTTAAAGAATTACATAAAAGTGTCTAGGTGATGTTGTTGGCAATAGCCAGAACTCTTCTTTCTGTGTGTTGAGAGCAGCAAGAAAGACTGAAACCGAATAAGAGTATATTACATCAAACTATGTCTTAACTGGAACTTATTCCACAGATGATACATCTTGCAATTAAGGCAGCCCTTCAACTTCTGACTGCCCCTGTTAAAAGAAAAAGGAGGGTAATTGTCATAGGTGATTCCCTTCTGAAGGGAACAGAGGGACCAATATGTTGACCAGACCCAACCCACAGGGAAGTCTGCTGTCTCCCTGGGGCCCGCGTCAGGGACGTCACTAGGAAACTCCCTGGTTTGGTACAGCCCTCTGATTATTATCCATTACTGGTAATGCAAGTTGGTAGTGATGAGCTAACAGAGAGAAGTCCGAAGGCCATCAAAAGGGACTTTAGGGCATTGGGGCGATTGGTCGAAGGATCAGGAGCCCAGGTAGTGTTTTCTTCAATCCCTTTAGTGGCAGGAAAGAACATAGAGAGGAACAGAAAATCAGATTTGATTAACAGATGGCTCAGAGGCTGGTGCCACCGACGGAAATTTGGTTTCTTTGATCATGGGGAGGCTTTCCCTGAACCAGGTCTGATGGTACCGGATGGAACATGCCTTTCTCAGAGGGGAACTAGGGTCTTAGCTCAAAAGCTAGCAGGGCTCATTGGCAGGGCTTTAAACTAGATTTGAAGGAGGGGGGGACTATCAAGAATAAAGATATGCTGGAAGTACCTGTAGAACAGAAGAAGGGAATTCCAGCCGCTCCAGCCAAGAAGTCAGATTCATACCGCTGTCAGCATGGCACCAGTGCCAGCACCGAGGGTCCAGAGGCTGAGGAAGGATCGCAGGTATCTTCAAACGAGCTTGCACTGCCGTCCAAGAGAACCCCTGTCGCTCCAGCCAGCGAGTCGGCTTTGTCGGGGGCCCAGCTGAAGTGTATGTACACCAACGCACGCAGCATGGGAAATAAACAGGATGAGCTGGAGATGCGTGCACATGAGCAGGGCTACGACCTTATTGGCATCACAGAGACGTGGTGGGACGACTCCTATGACTGGAGTGTCAACATGGAGGGGTATAAGCTTTTTAGAAAGGACAGGAAGGGGAGACGAGGAGGGGGTGTCGCTCTCTACGTCAGCAACCGGCTGGAGTGCGGGGAGCTTTGCCTGGGGTTGGAGGAGGAGCTGACAGAGAGCTTATGGGTCAAGATTAGAGGACGGGGACGGATAGGGGATGTTACGGTAAGGGTCTGTTACAGGCCACCTGGCCAGGAGGACAGAGCAGATGAGGCGCTTTATAGCCAGGTAGGAGCAGCCTCGCGGTCACAAGCCCTGGTCCTCATGGGGGACTTCAACCACCCTGACATCTGTTGAAGAGACAACACAGCAGGGCACAGGCAGTCCAGGAGGTTCCTGGAATGCGTGGACGACAATTTCCTCCTGCAGGTGATAGAGGAGCCGACAAGGAGGGGTGCCATGCTCGACCTTGTGCTCATCAACAGGGAGGGACTGGTGGGCGATGTGAAACTTAAGGACAGCCTTGGCTGCAGTGACCACGACACGGTGGAGTTCAAGATCCATGGGGCAGCAAGGAAACCACTCAGCAAGCTCTGTGCCCTAGACTTCAAGAAGGCAGACTTCGGCCTCTTCAAGGACCTGATGGGCAAAATGCCGTGGGAGGCGGCCCTGGAGGGACGAGGGGCCCAGGAAAGTTGGTCCACATTCAAGGAGCACCTCCTCCAAGCTCAGCAGAGGTGCATCCCGATGAAGAACAAGTCGGGCAAAAAGACCAGGAAGCCCGCGTGGATGAGCAAGGAGCTCCTGGACCAACTGAATATGAAGAGGATAGCCTATAGAGGGTGGAAGCGGAGACAGATAGCCTGGGAGGAATACAGAGAAGCTGTACGAGTGACCAGGGATCAGGTGAGGAAGGCTAAAGCCCTGAAGGAATTGAATTTGGCAAGGGATATAAAAAGCAATAAGAAAAGCTTCTATAGGTATGTAGGGGACAAAAGGAAGTCCAAGGAGAACGTAGGCCCCCTCCGGAAGGATACTGGTGCTCTGGTTACCCGGGACATAGAGAAGGCTGAGGTACTCAATGAATTTTTTGCCTCAGTTTTCACTGATAAAGCCTCTTGTCTTACCACCCAAGCTGTGGAAAGAACTAGCAGGGACTGTGAGGATGAACCACCGCCCACTGTACTTGAAGAGCAGGTTCGGGAACATCTGAGGAACTTGAAAGTGCACAAGTCCATGGGACCTGATGAGATCCATCCGCGGGTCCTGAAGGAACTGGCGGATGAAGTTGCCAAGCCACTGGCCATTGTATTTGAGAAGTCGTGGCGGTCTGGCGAGGTCCCCGATGACTGGAAGAGAGGGAACATAACCCCCATCTTTAAAAAAGGGAACAAGGAGGACCCGGGCAACTACAGGCCGGTCAGCCTCACCTCTGTGCCTGGCAAGGTCATGGAGCAGATTCTCCTGGGAACCCTGCTAAGGCACATGGAGAGCAAGGAGGTGGTGGGTGACAGCCAGCATGGCTTCACCAAAGGCAGATCATGCCTGACCAACTTGGTGGCCTTTTATGATGGGGTGACAACATCGGTGGACAAGGGTCGACCAATGGATATCATCTACCTGGACTTGTGCAAAGCTTTTGACACTGTCCCGCACGACATTCTTCTCTCTAAACTAGAGAGGCATGGGTTTGATGGATGGACCACTCGGTGGATAAGGAATTGGCTCAATGGCCGCACTCAGAGAGTAGTGGTCAACGGCTCGATGTCCAAGCGGAGACTGGTCACGAGTGGTGTCCCTCAGGGGTCCGTGTTGGGCCCGGCCCTCTTCAACATCTTTGTCGGTGACGTGGACAGTGGCATGGAGTGCACCCTCAGCAAGTTCGCCGATGACACCAAGCTGTGTGGTGCCGTCGACACGCTGGAAGGAAGGGATGCCATCCAGAGGGATCTCGACAGGCTGGAGAGGTGGGCCCGTGCCAACCTCATGAAGTTCAACCAGGCCAAGTGCAAGGTCCTACATCTGGGTCGTGGCAATCCCAGGCACAAATACAGACTGGGTGGAGAATGGATCGAGAGCAGCCCTGAGGAGAAGGACTTGGGAGTACTGGTGGACGAGAAGCTCAATATGAGCCGGCAATGTGCTCTTGCGGCCCAGAAGGCCAACCGCATCTTGGGCTGCATCAAGAGGAGCGTGGCCAGCAGGTCGAGGGAGGTGATTCTTCCCCTCTACTCTGCCCTCGTGAGACCTCACCTGGAGTCTGAACTGCATCCAGTTCTGGAGCCCCCAACACAAGAAGGACATGGACCAGCTGGAGAGGGTCCAGAGGAGGGCCACGAAGATGATAAGAGGGCTGGAGCACCTTTCCTATGAGGACAGGCTGAAAGAGTTGGGGCTGTTCAGCCTGGAGAAGAGGAGGCTCCGGGGTGACCTTATAGCGGTCTTCCAGTACCTCAAGGGGGCCTACAGGAAAGATGGGGAGAGGCTGTTCAGGAGGGCCAGTTGTGATAGGACAAGGGGTAATGGTTTTAAAATAGAGGGAGGTAGATTCAGATTGGATATTAGGAAAAAATTTTTTACCATGAGAGTGGTAGAACACTGGAACAGGTTGCCCAGAGAGGTGGTGGATGCTCCATCCCTGGAGACGTTCAAGGCCAGGTTGGACGAGGCCCTGAGCAACCTGATCTAGTTGGAGATATCCCTGTTCCTTGCAGGGGGGTTGGACTAGATGACCTTTGAAGGTCCCTTCCAGCCCTAACCATTCTATGATTCTATGATTCTATGATTTTGAAGTTGTCAGTTTTGTTGCGGTTTGTTGTTGTTTTTTTTCTTAATGTGATGATTACAAAGTAACACAAAATTTGTCACATAGTGCTGAGCATGAAATAGAAAGGTCATCCACATATTTACAGAAAAATAAAACAAACACTCAAAAAAAACCCAACAACAAAATAAAGTAATATAAGCTAGATTAAAAAAATGTAATTGCATGATCACTGTCTTGAACATTTGTTTTAATTTCACTGTCTCTAAGATCAGAGAAACTGGTTGCTTTTTCAGCATAATATGGAATTATAAAACTATGTATTAGATTAGAAGTGATTTAGCGTAGAGAAGATATATATACATATCTTCAATTTTATGTTTTCAAATAAATAAAATTTAAAGCATAGTTTGTTTTTTTTTTAAAATCAAGAAGGTATATTGAAGATCAACTGCTATAAGCTTTTTCTGGGGACAAATGATAAGATTCTATCTTTGAATCTTACTCATCTCTTTACTTTTTCCCTTATGCAGCAAAACAAAACTAACAATTTCATTCCTCTGTAGATCACTATTAACTGATTTTTTTTTCGTTTATTAAAAGTGATAAATTTTACGTTAAATAATATCAAGGTATGTGAGTCTACAATCTTAACGTTAAAGAAGTATTTTTAATTTTATATTCCATATTTTTCCAGTACCTTGCAAGAGAGGGGGTATTTCTCTCCCTCTGAATTTCCTCTGAGGATAAAGGTGAAGCAATACATTTACTGCTTTCCAAACTACTTTCCATATTTCTGCTTCAAAATAGCCAATGAGTATAAATCATAAGAACAAGGATGTGAAATAACTTTTATTAATAGCAGAGTAACACTCAGACTCTCCAAAAAGTCACCCCTGAAAGAGATGTTGGGAAGCTAGACAATAATTCTTCTAAGAAAAATGTCCTTTCAATCAGAACAATAAAAGCTCTTAGCGTAGGACTCAATATTTTAAGAACTTTTTAAGAACACGTACAGTAATGCAAATATTTTTTCCGTACATTTGCTCAATAGGATGTCCAGGTTAACTTTGTGTTTTAGTTTATGCTCAGAGGTATTTTTAATAAACGTATCTGCAAAAAGTTTCTTTATAGAAGAATATCATCTCGTGTCTTCTTTATCAAATGCTCTACACAATTGGTTCAGCTGAATCAGTGTTCAGTGGGTGTAAACAACACTCTCAATGATTGCACAGTCAAGGCAAACATTATATCAAGTTACCACAAAAAAGTCTCCTGCTTAGACAAGCATCTGTGTTTACCATCGTATCACAAGAAACAATCATCATTCATTTTAAGGTAAACTTTTGCCCTTTCCATAACCCTTTCATGACCTTAAAATGTCATCACAAGAGTGTCCATACTCTGTGTGTAATTTATCACAATGACATCTGGCACAGAGCTTCCTCATAATATCTCCCCACCCGACACAAAGAGTTTAATAACAGCATATAATTATCAAAGTTTTTATTCTTTATTTTTCTCCTGCTTCTTCACCTGTAAGGAAGCAAGAGAAGTTTTTTTGGTTGCATGAATTGTACATACATGCTAGTCCATGCAACTCTATTTTGTGAGGACCTCCATATAAAATACACTACTTTTTTTCTTCTTTCTCTCTGACTAGTAATAGTGGTCTGCACAGGGTGGGAAATAGGAGGAGAGAAGTATGTAGGCAGGCTATGAGAATAAAGAAAATGACCGTTTCATTCATATGTATTTACAAATAGATGGGTTTGTAAAAAGCACAGACTACATCTCTAGCCTGTATTATCTTCCTGTACCCCTATTCTGAGGTGGACATCTTCAATCCAGGCCACTCAAGGACAGATGACAATGAGTCAATACGGAAGTGTTGTTTAAGCCCTAAGAACGATATCACATGTGCATGTATAAGACAGAGGGTGTTATCAGGATAAAAACAAAGGAAGTGCCAGGATCTAAGCAGATCCAAAGGCTTCATTGTGCCTTTCTGCTACTGTTCTTTTCCGGTATTTCTGGACCTGAAACCAAAACAGAAACTTTTGAATTGGCAATTGCGAAAGTTTAAACTATATATATTTAATTCCAGAGTTTTCATTTCTGAAAACATTTATTAATAAAAGAATAAAAACTCAAAATATTTTCTTGTTTGAAAAATTCATTTCTGATTCTTTCTACTACAACAGGAATTGAATTTATTAAAAGTAGAAAGCACCTTGAAAGAAGCATGATTACTCAATAGTTGAAAATACACTTACTAAATATTATTACAGTTTTCATGATATGATTTATTTCCGGTATCTAAATTTAATCTCCACTAGCAGTTGTTCTTTATCTAGCTAGTATTTCATCTCCAAAGCTTAATGGTGAGGTTATATTTGAAAGCAATCACAGCTTTGGATAGTTAAAAACAGAGTAAGTATTAACCCTTGATTCTGAGACAAAAATAAAAATGTGTACCATAAAAGTTCGTATCAGACTTCATAGGACTGTCTGATGCTTTATGATATTTCATGTAACCAGAAGAAAAACATTATCCAACAATGTTATTTGACCATGTTTGTTCCTCTGCTTTCTATAATAGAAAGTGACAGATGTACTGGATTCAACATAAAGTTGCATCATACATTGATACTCCTTAAATTTTGAAAATGTAATAGAACAAATTGTAGCAACAACTGTGAGCATACAGATTTTGGTTGTCTCTCTGGAATTGCATCACGTGAAATATTATTAGCTAACAGTATGTATGAATATCCCTTAAGAAGATTTAATGATAAAAACTTACTGGAACATAGGAAAAATAAAGACATTGTGGTAGGACAAAGATAATCTTTTTTAATATTGTAGGATACAAAGGGAGTACTGTAGGCATTTGCAGATAATACAGGTGATTAATTCTAGCTACTTTACCAGTGTTGATGGAAAAACTAAAAATCACAAAAGTATCTGAAGTTTTCCACTAGTTTCATATCTATAATGATTAAGATCTTCAAAAGTCACTAGATCAGAACTTCAAGGTGAATCTAATAATCTTTGAGAAGAATTTCTTCATAGCATTCAAGTTTGGCCAAAGCCTTTGAGTGCTGATTAGGTTTTTTTCAGATTTTTCATTGAAGGGCTGTAACAGGTTGTTCTAACTGGAAGACGTGTCTCTAACGCAGTTTCCTATTGTATAGCCAGATTTCAAAGAAAGAGTCCACCTCTTACTGCTTCACACTATGAAAAATATTTTGGCTTTCCTATCCTTGAAGATAGTTCTCCTTAGAGGGGACTGTTTTGTAGTTTAAAGGCCAGATGTTGACTTTCTCTCCCTGCATATAGGACAAGAAAAGGTTTAGAGATCAGTTTAGCCTTCACAGTTTTGAGCATTATACCATTTTCTTAAGGGACACCAGCTGGTAATTTTTCTCAGCAGTCCACCTGCAACTATGGACAGCCAAAATGCAGCAAATTCTAAGGGAGAAAGACCACATGATCTGTTTTTATTTTGGAGGTTTCTATGTCTCACTGTACCTCATTTCATCAGTGGTTCTATATTTTCAGTGTTATAGGAACAATTGTTCCATGCTAAGGATACTGCTAAGAAAAATATAGGCATGTCAAATTTTCTGCAGCTTAACTAGGCTTTCCACACTTCAACTTGAACATGTGATTTTCTGTCACGGAAGGATAGATATTTGTGTGAAAAAGGTTCTAAAACTTACAACGCAACAGTTCCTAAGTAAAAATTTAGATTATTCATTGTCATTTCTACTATTTGTTCCTTCCAAAGTAGCACCAGAAGGGACTATTAACAGAGATCTAGCTCCAGAACACATTCTTGATTTCTCACAAAACTTTATGGAACTCTCTTTTCTCCAAATGTTAGAAATCTTTCCACTCAAAGGGAGGAAAAGGGAACTTGCAGCAAGAAGATGGAGAATGTGAAAAAACTCCAAGGGCTGTTCAAAAGGTGATAAGTGCAGGGACCACAAAGAGTCACAGAGGAGGGTGATGGCAATTTGTGAGAAGTGATATTTCTTTCTAAGGATGAGACAGGCAAGAATATGGGAATATATGATGCACAATCCCTACTCCCATCCTGATCAGAGGAGCTTGTCCTCTCCATTGCTAAATGCACACTTTGTGTGTAGCTGGATGTGGCAGATGACTACAGAAAGAAAAAGGGGAAGAGAGACACCAACTGCAAATTCAAACCAGCTGTGAAGATTGGTACTGTGCTACTGCTGTGAGCTTCTGACAGTCATTGAAGCAGACCCCACACTACCCTTTCATGTATTCGTAGCTCTGAATTCCCATACTACTACTTTTAACCCTTTCAGGTATATTTCTTGAATTCACCTGACATACGTATCATCTCCATAATAACATAGTCCTCAGTAGCCAAAAAGGAAGAAGACTGGAGATATTTTTACTTTGATGGAAGACTGTTTTAAGTAGGGCTTAGACACTTCGGTTTCACATTGGGTCACTAACTACTCTGCCCAAGACTGCAAAGGCTATCTGATCTCCTAGGGCATCTTCTCTGTTGATTTTAGGCATTTTTTATTTATTCACAAAATTCAATCAGGTCTTTTCAGCTACCTATCTCACAGCTATCGCACTGACAAAATGTGCTCTTTGAGGAGCTTTGATTCTGTGAGATACCGAATACCCTTAATTTAGCATTTGCCAGGTTCAAGTGGCAGTGTATGTAGCAGGGAGCCTGCTTATCTATCGAACTTCTCAAATGTATTCTGTTCTGAAATGTTTTGATTTTCGTTTTCTAACAAGGACAATGCTATGTTTATATAATGATTGAATTAAAACAGAACAACCATGTTTTCAGAAACCTGGCAATACGATGCAATCCTATGATTTCACTTAATATGCTGCTGCGTTCACTTGGAATCTATTAACGATTATTGTCTAAAAAGCTGAAGGCTTTCATAAACTATCAGCAAATGTGTCTTAAAAAAATAGTAAATACACATGCAGCACGAAGAAGAAAAAGCAATGAAACTCAAGATTCACGTGATTTGTAGAATCATAGAATCATAGAATGGTTTGGGTTGGAAGGGACCTCAAAGATCATCTAGTTCCAACCCCCTTGCCATGGGCAGGGACACCCTCCACTACACCAGGTTACCCAAAGCCTCATCCAGCCTGGCCTTGAACACTGCCAGGGATGGGGCATCCACAACTTCTCTGGGCAACCTGTTCCAGTGCCTCACCACCCTCAATGAAAAAAATTTCTTCCTTATATCTAATCTAAATCTCCCCTCTTTCAGTTTAAATCCATTGCTCCTTGTCCTATCACTACATGCCCTTGCAAAAAGTCCCTCTCCAGCTTTCCTGTAGGCCCCCTTTAGGTACTGGAAGGCTGCAATAAAATCACCCCGGAGCCTTCTCTTCTCCAGGCAAAATAACCTCAACTTTCTCAGCTTGTCTTCACAGCAGAGGTGCTCCAACCCTTGAATCATCTTTGTGGCCCTCCTCTGGACCCGCTCCAGCAGCTCCATGTCCTTCTTGTGTTGGAGACTCCAGAGCTGAACGCAGTATTCCAGGGGGGGGTCACACGAGAGCAGAGCAGAGGGGCAGAATCACCTCCCTCGCCCTGCTGGCCACGCTCCTTTTGATACAGCCCAGGACATGGTTGGCTTTCTGGGCTGCCAGCGCACGGTGCCGGCTCATGTTGAGCTTCTCATCCACTAGCACTCCCAAATCCTTTTCCTCAGGGCTGCTCTCGATCCATTCTCCGTCCAGCCTGTACTTGTGCTTGAGATTGCCCCGACCCACATGCAGGACCTTGCACTTGGCCTTGTTAGGCTTCATGAGGTTCTCACAGGCCTCTCACCTCTCCAGCCTGTCAAGGTCTCTCTGGATGGCATCCCTTCCCTCCAGCGTGTCCACCACACCACACAGCTTGGTGTCATCTGCCAACTTGCTGAGGGTGTACTCAATCCCACTGTCCGTGTCACCAACAAAGATGTTAAATAGCACTGGCCCCAGTACTGACCCCTGAGGAACACCACTCATCACTGGCCTCCACTTGGACATTGAACCATTGACCACAACTCTTTGAGTGCGACCATCCAACCAATTCCTTCTAAGATATCAGAACAAAGCAGGTGTATCCACACGTGACTTAAGCTATTATTAAGGTTTCAAAATCCTTTGTCTTAACCGCATCTTAAAGATGGATGATCTTGAAGATGCAAACTGAAGATATTGATTCATTTATTAATTCTAATATTCTTATGTTTTCTCTTATCTTTTTAAGTCAGTCTTTATTGTAGTCAGATCCCCAGAACTAAATATTTTGTCTTATCTATTATGTGCAACAATGTTCATTTAAAATTCACATTCTTTCAGTAAGGGCTTCTTCTCACTGTGCCTTAGTTCTGTATTGAACAGAATGTGACTCTGATCTTACACTCAGAGCCTCTCTTATTAGGGTAATAATAATGTATTCTACCACACATTTAATAGAAATCATAGTTAAGAAATTAGGCAGACAATCGTTAATATTTTGTTTTCTTATGCCTGAATATACAATGAGGCTTTTTTACTTTTTAACATACAATAAAATTCTGCTTTTAATAACACCGTCATGGAGTTTTTTAAATAAGATAACTTTTTATTGTTTCTTCTATGATTATTTTAAAATTCAGGGTTGATACCTCCCTGCATATTTCTGTTATGAGTGTTCATACAGTCCACAAAAATGTTTTCAAGAAGAACTGAGGAATTTTAAGATAGCAAAACATTGAACATTCAGCTTGTCACTTAGAGATAGCTGTAGAATGCCCGTCTTCAGCTTAATTTACCATAATTTTCCTTCCTTAACTCAAAGACACAGGGAAATAGTGATTACTCAAAGCTGTTATGAAGTTTGGAAAGTTGATGTAATTCCTTAATTGTAGTTAAGGGTAAAGTTGCATCACAAATGCAGTTTTTCACTTTGTTTAGCAATTTATCATTACGATATTTTCACATAAATCTGGACCATATAACAATAAAATTCTAAGCAGACATGAGTTCACCAAATGCATTTTATATACAACTTAAGTTGACTCCTGCAGCCCTTTATGAAGCAGTGGTCTTGATCACATCATGCTATGTCATGTGAGACGGCTACTGAATGTTTTTCCAGATGACAGAAATAGTCTACACCAACGAATAGTTTTCTTTCTGTTTGATATGTTTTCTGGTGCTGCAAAAGTCTGTAACACTGTAAAACATAATACATCGTAATATGCTAAAGCACAAGGAAAGTGTCACGTGTAAAGCTAACTCTTAATTCTTGGAAGGTCTTCAATTATAGTCAGTCCTACTGGATATGTATTTAGAAAGCAAAAATAAAAACGACAAAACCCTTATGGATTGAATAAAAATTCTATATTTTAAAATCCACACTTCTACAGAGAATTTAAAGAAACAAGGGTAGAAATAAATCATACAGTGGTGTATGTTTGGAATAATAAAATAAGTGCAGCAATATGCTATAACAAAAATCATCAATGTTAATCCTAAATAGTTTTGATGTATTTTTGTTCTAATAGAACATTAAAGTCACTAAGGAGAGTTTCAGTGTCTCATTAACTACAGTCTAGTGTATGCACAAACAAAACTAGTGATTAAGCGTATTCAATCAAGTTCCACTTTTTAAAGTGGCATAGATACAGTGGGCAGATTGTAAAATGTGCTTGGGTGCCTAACAATGCAGTTTTTAGAAAGACTTTTAAAATGTCTTGATACCTAACTCCCATTGGTTTCATACGGTGAAAGAGACTAATAAATCATTGTGGCATCTGTTTGTGCTATGATGATCTGGAGGAAGTCTAAACCCTAGGCACACATGAAAAATATGCCCACACAAATGAATAAAAACAAACTTTAAAATTACTACTTCCTTTTATCTGGCATGCCTGTTCCCTCTAAAATAAATTTTTAATTTCATTTTCTAAAGCAGATAAAGCAGTGTGTCATTTAACTTAGTAAATCACATCTGATTAGCGGAATTCAATGCAAGGAAAAAGTTGACACAGGTACATTGAAGTAAAATTACTTATGAATTTGGACAATAAATGCACGTAGTTTCAAAATGAAAATGAAATCTTAAATGTTCGGTAATTAAGTCAATGGAATCAGTTAAAATGTCTACTGACTGACTTATAGGCAGAATCTCAACCATGAAACAGGTCACAGGATGATTTCTTTAAAAATCTTAACTCATATTTTTTCAACAGTCTGCATAAGACACCTAACTTCAAAATAAAATTTTCTGAGCTGCCTTTAGAAAAAAAAAGAAAACAGCATGTATAAATTTAATATGCAAATATCAGTTTATTCTGTATATCCAGTCTATAGCATTTAGTAGTTATGCTTCAGCCTGTTCAGCTTTTTCTTTTTGATTCTCCCTAAGCAGTATTAAGCAAAACCTGTCAGCACAATATGTTTGGCTCTATATTACAACATCTAGCTGTTGCAACATAGATAGAAAAGAAATATTGAGTCAGCAATGTGGTTTGAAGTGTGCAAATGATAAGTGGGGAAAGTTTAACTGCACCTGGATATTGAATATGTATTCTGGTGTTATCCAACTGAATTTTGATTCAGTATTACCAAAACCGCACCGTGTTAATTCTCCTCTTTCTTTTTTCTTTTAAACATTTTGAAATTTGAAAATATTTAGTGCCCGAATAAGAGTAGTTAGCACTGAATTCAGCTTAATTATCTGTATGTTTTTGTTCTTTCAGAAGATACTGCTTTTATCTCTGCAATTGTACAGGGTCTTCTCCCTCAGAAAATAAGAAAATAAGACCTTCAGTGCTCTGAACTTCGAAAACTCAGGTAACATTATTTAGCTAAGTACAGATTCGCAGAGTGTTTGGTTGTAGACATCTAAACTAGAACACAGAATCAATAACTTTGAAATCTAATATCTTGTATCCAATATATCAACCTTTTTGCAATTGTTATTTCAGGAGGGCTGGAGACAGGAGACGTTTGCCAAAAATAGAATTTATTTAGAACAAATCAGTTAAAGAAAAAGCAATGAAACTAACATGAGTGTACACAGGAAAACTATGCTAGCTTAAAATCTATGCTCTGAATTTCTACACAACATTACTCCCAGAGAAAGTAATTCGGTTTAGATTTATTCCCTGTAGTCCTTTAAAGTTACATTTTTAAAGTTTGAAGTTACAGTTTAAAATATTCTATGCTTGTAACAGTAGCTACAAGCTTATTAAAGGAAATAATGTCCTTTTTTTTTTTTTAATTTTATTTTTTCCTCTGAGTATCTCAAGACTTGCTCAATTCATGTGTTTTTATCTTACAGTTTGTACAAATCATATGAAGGTTTCACACAAGTACAAGCTGTATAAGGTACTTCGAGACATGCCAAATACTTCACTGATTTCCGCCCCCCCCCGTACTTACGTTGACATTTTTGCATGTATTGTGTAACTCTTTTTTTAAATTGGGGATAATAAAAATGAAATTGTTTTTCAAATGATCTGGATACCAGCTTTCCTGTAGAAACACACCATTTACATACAAGTCAGTTTTCAAGCTCCAGCTATCTTCCAATTCAGACACTAAATAGGATCTGCTTGAGGAATAGCTTTGAGATGGGTAAAAGTGGAAATAGAAAATAATGACTTTCTTTGGGTGTTAATATATACAAATCATATATAAGAAAGTGGGCTAATAGTAAATCAAATCTGCAGGTCCGTACAGAAGTATTATCTTCATATTGTTGGAGTCGAGTGACCACGTCACCCATGGGTGGTGCGTCATCTCGGAGGTCCGTTATGGCCAGTGAGGTAGAATATGCTAGTGGCACATTCCTTAGAATCTTCCACCATATGAGTCGTATGCACCGGACGTCATCTGGATCTTTGGATAACCGTGTTTTTCTCGGGTCATAATAAATCACCTCTCGCACAGCTAGTTCCCTCCGGTACTGAACACCTCTCTCTATGTTGGCTCACTTGCCTAAATTACACGGAATATCTTCCTTGTAGGGATACCTTTCCCTTACAGCTGCCAGGAGCCATCTCCAGAGGCTGTGGACTTGTGTCTCTCTTCCAATCGCTTCTTATCAATGCCTCCATCCATGGAAAGTGCTCCCAGCTGCCTGGTTTCTCTACCATCTAACTCCATACTACTGGCCCCCAAGTCCCAGCATCTGAGCAACCAGATGACAATGGGCTCACCTTTGTGACAGATGTAATCTCTTTGAATGTCTCACAGCTCACTCATGTTTAGAGATTGGGTGGTTATTGTCTCATCTATGAGATTGTCATCTCTCCTCTGCCCACTTCTTTGGGGAGAAACAGAACGTTTGTTCTTTATTTCTCGTTGTTGTGACAGCCCTGCTTGAGACATGCCTGCACCTCTCCCTCTTCTGAGTAAGCAGAATGTTCTTCCTCTCTCTCTATCTTGTTGTTATTTTGGCCCTGTTTTCTCTTCTTCCCATTGTTATGATGGCCCTGATTGCTCTTCTTCATCTGATTGTTGTGATGGCCCTGGTTGCTCTTCTTCATCATCCTTCTCTCCTCTACGTTCTGACTTGAGTCCCCATCCCTGGATGTGTTTAAGAATAGGGTGGATGAGCTACTTGAGGATATGGTTTAATGGGGATTAGGGATGGTTGGACTCGATGATCTCTAAGGTCTTTTCCAACCTAGAAATCTATGAAATCTATGAAATCTATGACTTTCGTACACATTTCCAGTTCCTTATGGAAGCAACTGATAACGTTGTAGTCTGAGTAGATGCAGTGCTTGATGCAGGGTATTGGATTTTGCACCGAGTACCAGAAGACAGGGTTTGAGTAGCCACAGTGCTTGTCACAGGGGTTGAGATAGCAAGCACAATAACACGAGTAATGAATTGGTACACATTTCTAAATGGTCAATTAACCCTAAATATATATCTAATTATACATATATAATTCAAACCATTTAGATTATTCCAATGATACTCAGTATTCTCAAAATTTTCATAGGTTTTGTAAATGGTCTGGAAGGGGAGGGGAAAATGGAAATGTGTCCCTTAAGAATTGGCTCTCCAGAGGAGAGAAGCCACCAGTGTAATTAACAACGACACCGACCGGGTGGCACTTAAAATTAATAAATGAGGTCCACATAACCACCCCTCTCTGCACTGTCAAATACAGATACAAAACTGATCCCAACACCCATGATTTTATCAGCATTACACAGCACAGCAAAACCCTTAATTAGCAAAAAAATGTCTTTCATCCCAGTCCAACACCCAGAGATATTAAACTGCGAAAAAATTCCGACAAACAGCATATGTGGTAGATAAGGTGCTAAATTATAGAACCTTAAGTGTGAGAGAACACAAAATAGCATTCTGGCCATTCTGTAGTCTAGAAATTACTGCAAACTGATTGTTCAGATGATGTCAAGATGCAACTCATAAGCATCATAACATTTCAGGAGAGAGTGTAGAGCTTGTCTGCCATCCACTTAACAATGCATTAACCCAGCGGTCAGTAATTTACATCTAGGCTAGAAAATGTCAAAATGAAAGGATGGATGTTTTGTAACTGTAAAGAAACATAAAGAAAAAATATTATCTGCATTTAACAGATAGAGAAACTCTTCCAAAGAGGTGGAAAATTACTTGCCTATGTCAATTGGCAGTCCGGTTTCCATGACAGGAGTTAAAACCCGTCTCAGGTAAATTGTTATCCTGTAAACTACACAGTCAACACAATACTGAACTATTATAGACGAAAAGCCTATTCTGACAGCGTTTTTTTACAGTCTATATCCTGGGAAAAATAATTTTCCTCTTCAGCCTTCTTTCAGAAATTAACAGCAGACCCAAATGCAAAGTTCAGCTTCTGCTTCTACAGACTTTAATAGTTTTTGATTGCTGATGCACGTACTTTCTCATTATAAATTAAACAAGGAAGACAGATTTCTACCTGAAGAAGCATGTCTGTCAAATGTGTGGTTAGCATGGTGTTTTTCATAAAAATTCTGCTATGGATGGCTAACATGCTGATTAATGGATTTTAAGGACAAGTTTGCAGTTTTGAAGGATAAGTACTCTTTCCAATTTAGCAACCAAAAAATTGTAAAGATTTTTTCCTCCTGCAAATGTATGCACATTTATTTAGAGTTGGTATATTAATAAATGACAACAGCTATAGAAACTAGTCTAGCATTAAATTAAACACATTTCATGACCTGCTCATGCAAAATGCATTATCTTTTAATATATTATGCATGCAAATACAATGACACTACGTAAATGACAATCTTAAAGTTCCATGCAAAAATGAAAGTCTGTTCATCTGATGAGTTAAAATAACCTTGAATTATTCATAAAAATTTAGTTTGATAATATTATAATATTATGTAATTGTTTTAGCACTTAAAAGTCTTCTCTTCAAAGAAAAAGAAAGAATAAAGGCTGCTCGACTATCCATCAGAAGTTATCATCAAAGGATAATAAGCTTATTTGAGTGAAAGTTATAGGACCAATAATAGAAAACAAGTCTGGAAGGGACTCTTTAAGACACTCCTTGCCCTAGGACAGTAATAGGTATGAAATCTATGCTTTTAAAATCTTTTTGTTACAGGTCTTAACATATATACTGACCATTGAAGCTAAATTTACTGCCTAATTGAAATGTCACATATAATTTCATTACTTTTTTCTAGCCACCATGGACAGGAAAAATCAACTTATTCTCTTTGGAGCTGGCTATCTGATTTTTGGAGAGTGTTATCAGTTCCTATCGAGCTCTTCTCTTAGATAGCATAACTCCAGGTGTTTCAATCTGTTCTTATTGATTACATTTTCTGGAGTTTTCTAGAGTTCTAAACTTCTTTCTTGTGTTTCTCTGCGCTTTTGAAACATCTCACCTTTTCCCTAGAGGTCAATTTCCAGAGGTTATACAAATACTTTCTCTATCAAGACAGCTATTCCTTACTACGTATCTAGAATTTCTTACTCCTAAATGTAATTTTTAAAAATTCATTAATGCAACATTACCCAGGCTAAATCCGACATTTGCTACAGTACTTTAATCCTGCATTCCACATTACTGAAACCACTCCAAGCATGGCTAAACATGTAAAAACTTTTTCTTATTGTTCCTAATTGTTGATTAATTGTAGAAGATTGTTTGATCTATGGCAACTTCACAGTGAATACCACTTCATATCTGCTTTGACAGCAAACTGGTAATAGCTGTTCTTTCAGTAAGGATATGAAAACAATTTTTTATCTTTGCTACGAAACTTTCACTTAAGCAACCATTCTTCCCAATTTAGTTTATGAAAATATGATAATGACAAAAGTCTTAGTACAGGGGTGATGCTGACATACACTTTTTTCTTTCTCAGAAAGTTTTGTTAGTCTGCTCTAGAAGGAAGTTGATTTGGTTTGACCTGATATGCTTAGAATACATTCAAGTTGGTTGTTTTTCTTCTACTTGTTTTCCTCCAGGTGTGCAAATACAGTTTATTTTATTATCTATCCCAGTATTTTTCTGAAAACTGAAGTTATTGTGGCATGTGTATAATTCTTCAGCTGCTCTTTCTAAAAGCCTGAAAATACATTCATCATTTTTCAGTTTTCTGGAACCTCATCTGCTCTCTACATGTTCTCAAAGATAAGTGTTAATGAATGCATCTATATGTCACATATATGAAAATGCCTGCTTTTTCCAAGCAGTCTTCAACTGTTCCCTTCCCATTGTACCCTGGGGTCTTGTACATGCTTATCTCATGCAGCTATCCCTGCAGTGGACTTTTAGGAGGACAAAGGTAGGGAATGATTCTGATCTCTGACCATTGTCTGCTGACAGCTTTGTGCTTCCACTGAGAACTAATTACTGTACTTCTTACTTTTCCTCTTACTACCAACGCATTTACAGTTTATTTAATTGCTCTTAAATTATTAACATAAATTCAAGCCTAACTAATCTGATACCTAGTTTGGATTTACCAAACCCTGCAAATGAAGAGCCTGAAAACTTTGCATAGCTGTATTGACAAAAAATATTTAAACCACTCTAATAACAAATTACTGCTTGTTCAGAGAAGATTTCAAGACTGAGGAGACACTGGCAGGTTGAGGGTTTATTTTATTTTCAAGGAATCCTGCATCAGGCACTGAAAATAAGCCTACTGAAGCTTATTTTAGTTTGGTTGGAAACAAGTACTTTCAAGAATTTACTGCCTCACAGCTGGAAAATACCTTCTTCTTGTCCACTGTTCCTAAAATGGAAATCACCTCTCCTAATCACTGAGAACAATTTTATTCTGGACTAGGAAAAAACAAAGTGTTTGGGAACACAGAGTAAGAAGCCTGCACATAAAGTCAATGATCATTCTTACCTGGGAGAGCATAGATAATTCTTAAGCATAACAAATGATATTTCACACTTTTCCATAAATGGAGAAATGTCACAAGTAGAAAATATTAGCTAATACAACAAAACACACATACACTGCAAAACTATACATTTTCCTAGAAGAACAGAAATAGATGAAATCTCATGCTAGCGATGCACTTTATTACAATGAACCTCAACCTTCTAATTTTTTTCCTCAAAAAATATATAACCTAAAATCATAAAGAAATTAATTCTAATAACATTATGTAATATTTAGATATTCATGTATTTTAATAACACTTTAAATTAGAAATTGTTTATTTCCATGTTAAGAAAAGTATGTGGAATCATAATAATGCTTTTATTAAATAGTTGGGATATTTTATTTTTTTAAAAAATCAAAAAAACCCCAACAAATAAATTATTGGTTTGCATCTTTCTTGAAAATACTATGTGGTGTTCAGTGACTAAGTAGAAAATGAAGCAATGAGGTTTCAGTTAAAAAAAAAAATTTCTTAAAAAACTATAACTACTTATTTTTCTAGTATTATTATAAACGAAAACTGATTTTTTTTTCTATATAAACTTTTTAGAAACATATTCCAAGCTACATGCCAATTTCATTATTTCTTCGGGTATTAACATCTTACAATAATGCAATTACAAGTGGAATTTAAATTATACTTTAAATCTTAGATAGAAGTGAGAATGTATGCTGTTCCATGCATCTACACATTTGGTCATGCGTCAAGTCAACTTTATTGAACTAGCACACACTGATTATTTGAACACAGAAAATAAAATCCCTTTCTCTGAAGTTTAATAATAGTGTGTGTAAAGAGAGGGGTAAGACAAATGATCAGTTAATGACCTGGGACGTCAGTAATATGTCTTCAATGTGCTGGACAAAGCTAGCAAAACAATATTCTGATGCAAATTTATCACGATATACGCAGGTTTCAAATTAGAATTCAAAGGTATAGGTTGAATGACAGTCTTTAACACTGGCTTAATACAAACAAGACAATTTCTCAGTCGTAAATGTTATACTTGATACTGAAGTGACACAGGCTTTAACAGAATGTAAAGTACAGTAATAGGTCAACGTTTACAGAAGTAAATAGAAACATGAGTGGAAAAGATCCTCAACATTATTTTATATTGTTAATTAATGTGTCAAGCATTTCTTACCAAGGGAGGAGCAAGGATTAGCTATTGTTTTTAAAGTCAGAACTGTGTGTAATCAACTCGGTCATAATTCAGAACTGTAAGGTTCCACTATCCTTGTAACAGTGTTAACACTCATTTTTTTCTTCCTTCCTCTGTAAATTATGAATATCTTTAGTATTTTGGTATTACAGGAAAAAAAAAAAATCCCATCAATCTACATTCTTATTACTATGTTACTGAATTAGACTTCAAAGTCTTAAAATATGCATGTAAGTGATTTTTAAAGAACTGTTTTTTCCCCAGCCACTTTAAAATTCATTTGGAAATGCTGGATTTTTTTTTTTTATTTTTGTGATACTTCAGTATATTAATGTGAAAACAACCTACATTTGAGTAGGAAAATGTCAAATAAAAATCCCGTTAATATGATAAATCTTAGACATGGTCATATCTTTTAATTAAATCACGTAGAAAAAGCTGATCCAGACTCAGTTAACTTTGACGTACCACAGAAGAAGTTCCCTTGATTAAGCAGAAGATCAAAGAAAGAACAAAATTGCACTAGCTGTTAAGTTACTTAAAAGCTATTTTGATTAAAGAATGTTAGCTAATATTCAATTTAATTGTGTTAGAGGCAGCATCCAAGTGATAATAAAGCTAGGAGATAAAGTTAGTATGTCTTTTATAAGTTATATCCACATTTGATTGAATTTATGCAGTTCTGGACACAGATTTGCACTACAGAGACTTGGGGGAAAGAGACAACCTTAATTTTAAATTTATGAATAAAAAGAACAGGAAAAGCAAATGAAAAACAGAGGGCTTTCAAATTGTAAATACTTTCCAGTGGTATGTTATTAGAGAGCAGAGCTCTGTTATCTTTAACGGGTTTTTCCCCAAGGTTATGTGGTTGTTGAGCATTGTCTTTGAAACAAAAACAAGGTACCCACCCAAGACTTCAATTCATTTAACAAGATAAAATATTTACACCAGGCATTAATCATCAAGATTTTCTACAGTGAATAGATGTTCAAATGTATGCACTATACATTTTTGGTTTATGCAGATTTCACTTCAACAGTATTTTAAGACTTCTGTAAGGATTTTTTTTTTTTTTTTTAACTACTAACAGAGCTGGAAAAAAATAAAAAGCTTTGTTTTACAGCAGAGTGGTAGATGTAATCTTGTTTTATTCTTTCATATTCTAACTTGTACCATCTGAAAACGCATTTGCATGATCAATCCAGGCCAAAAGACATCAAGTTAATATTTAGATTTCCACTCTGTAAAGAGGTGAGGGATCTCTAAAATCTCTTTCTTTCATTCTGTTGTCCAGGTTGAACATGACTACATCTCTACGTCACAGCCCAGCTCCGTGCTCCTGGAAATAAATGACTTGTGATAAGAGCAGGGACCTGGCGACAGTCATGTACAAGTACATGCACCAGTCACTTCTCTCAAACCATTTTGGTGATAACCTTCTAGAAATAGAGCAGACACTGATGCAGCTGAGGCTGCTTTGTTCAGTCATGACATAAAGGAATTTCTCCACCTATCCCTACTTCACTGGTATGGGTGAGGGAAAGGCAAGATGACCTCTTTAGAGGTGTAGTCAAAAAATGCATATTGCTGGTGGATTGGAGAGGCCCAGATCCTCCTGACTATGAAAACAGTGGTTACTGGAATATTGTACCCATTTTACTTCTTGCTCTAGACTTCAAGTCTCTTGACTTAGGTGGCTAAGGTATGAGGCCATTCATATACTCCATGTCTCATTTCACAGGTGGGGCCAGTGGGAATGCAAAGAGTATTACAGACCTTGGCATATATTTGCCAAGATTCAGCTCTAACATCATGCTGGGTAGCTTTCAGTCTGAGTACTTCATCTGATAAATGCTATTCAGACTAAGTGAAATTATCATAATATGCTTCCTGTACTTATTCCCCAGATTTTTGATGATCCTACCATCTTACTGCATCATAGCAATCACAAATCTGTCCACGTCTGTCTGTCAGAGCACGTGGCACACCGTCACCTTATTGCAAAGAATCCCTTCAAGGTTTGGAGACCAGTTCATTCTTTCCACACATTTGTTTAGGATCTACCTATGTGTCCATGCGCACTTTCTGACTGGCTACGAACCATGCAAAAACAAATTTAAAAAAAAATCAAATTTAGTATCTATCAACAACGTGCAGGCCTTGTGCATATCGGTGGCACAAGGAATTCTATCATATGTATTATGTTCTATTGCTTTGCTGGATATCCAAGAAAATCTTTCTGCATAGCACATAAACTAAGATTATTAAGATAAGTGAAGGTAGAGGACACTATTCTCATTTCTTCTTTTTTTTTTTTTTTAACAATACTTTAATATAAAAGATATATAAAAAGTATATAAAATAGAAAGTAATTGGGAATTTCAGCAGGAATGAATGATCCAAAGAACATTATTGTAGTTTAGCTCAGTCAGCAGCTAAGCTACCATGCTCATTCATTCCTACCCCTCAGTGAGGTGGAGAGGTGAAAAATGTAAAAAAAGGCCTGATGGTCAAGCTAAGAACAGAGAGGGATCACCCACCAACCATGGCCCCGGGCAAAATAGGCTCAGTTTGGGGACAAATCAATTTAGTTTGTTAACAGTTACTTGAGAGGATAATAAGAAACCAAGCCAGATCTTAAAAACATTTTCCCCTACCTCTCCTTTCTTCCTCGCTCTACCTCCTCCCCTCCCAGCGGTGCAGGGGGATGGGGAAATGGGGATTACAGGTCAGTTTGTCACAAGCTGTTTCTGCCACTCTTTCCTCAAGGGGAAGGACCTCTTTATATTCTTTCCCTGCTCCAACTTGGGGCCCCTCCTCATGGGAAAATAGTCCACAAACTTCTCTAATGTGAATCCTTCCCACACTCCTTACCCATCAAATTGCTCCAGTGTGGGCATTTCCTACAGAATCATGGCTTCTTAAGGAGCTGCCACCTGCTCCAGTGTGGGGTCCTCCACAGTTTGCACATGCATTTCTGCTACACTATTATTCTCCAGTAGCGTGGAAGTCCTTGCCATGGAGGCAATCCTCTAAGATCTCTCCCTGGCACAGGAATCTCTGCTCCAGCGTGGGGTTCTCCACAGGCTGCGGGTGGATCTCTGCTCCACCGTTAAACTCCATGGGCTGCAGGGGGCTGCTGCCATCTCACCATGGGCTGCAGGGGAATCTCAGCCCCGGCACACCTCCTCCTGCTCCATCTTCACTGACCTGGTGTCTATGTGGCCATTTCTCTCACATCTCAGTCCTCTCTCCACTGCAGCTGCACCAGGCCTGAACCAGCCCAAAGAACCTCAGCAGTCCCTGCAGGACGAACTCCACTCAGCAGGCACCTCAGGACCCGGATGCTTCGGAGCTCTTCAAGCCACACTGTTGTGGCCATCAACAGTCAAGTGACGGTGGTCCAGCACCAGCAGACACCTGCCTGTGAGACAGTATGGGCCAGCCCCTTGTCTCCCCTCTCTCTTCACTGCGGGTCCCACCTGGTTCTGGTTCCTTTGTCCTCTTCTCACATAGGGTAGAGGTGTGGGTTGGCTTGACCCTGGGCAGAGAGGATGGCGGGTCCAACCTGACCAGAGACTGGTCTGAATGGTTTTCGAGCAGAGTAAGCTTCTCCCATTTCCTTACAGGGTTTATCTCTGCAGTCCCTCTCTAGCTACAGAAATTCCACCACATAAGCTCGGCACAAGCATCTTTCTTAGTATCTGGTAGATTATAAGCAAATCTTTCTTAAAAGTTTATTTTCTCCTAAATTTAAGGCCACTAGCTTCAATTGTTGCTGAAGGAGACAAAATTAGAGTGGGAGAGAAATTTGATTTCTACTTTGAATTAATTACTATTTACCTTTCAGTTTCTGATAACTGATGGAAATTAAATGGCAGAGAATAAATTACAAGTTTCTTAACCAAGACCACTTCTTTTAATTTCATGAGGATTGACTCATTACTAAAGAAAAAAATAATAAACATTCATATTGTTATAATTTCGATTCAATCTTTTAACACCAAACTTCCTATTTGCTTCACTTTGTTTTATAAAATAATATTGACCCTCCTAAAATATCTACTTGAGTGGAAATTTCCATCATGGGAAACTACTGTCTTTACTAACACCTGTAAGAACTGTATAACATTGGTTGACAAGATTTTTTTTTACTTTATTTTTTTTTACTGGTTTATTTTCCAGAATCTACTTGGCTGTTACCTTTCTTATTTCTATATTGACCACTAAAATATAATTGATCTTCTGCCTCAAAATTCCTGCTGTTTCGTGAGCTCTGTTACGGTTCAACATAATCTATTTCCCACTGATGTTGGAAAACATAATAAGGTCACAGCAGGGAAGCTTTAGCTTCATTAAAGCACATTATTATAAAAAATAAAATGATCTAGGGTAAATTGGTTTTGTCCTTGTGGTACAGTTTGCATATATCCACATTAATCTGAGCATATAAAGCAGCAATAAATTTGCTAGCCCTATTACATTACAAATCAGTCTCCTTATCTTTCATTTCACCATGGGAACCTCTAGTGGCAGATAGAGATGTCAATACTTCACGTTCCAGGTGCTATCTACCTTTTTTGAGTCAAAAGGTATTAAACCTCCCTGCAAGAACCGAAAACCCCAATCAATAAAAATGTTTATCTCTGTCTCTAAATTGTTTTGAAGACTTTGCCTATGTCCAGCAAATGTACATGTCAGAATTATTTAAAAGAAATTAACAAGCAAGGAAATTAATTTAAATTTTGACCCTCTCAGACTTTCATTTATCATGGAAACCCATAATAGAGGGACTGTGCATAAAGATTTAAGATAGAGAATCAGGGATTGTTCTATTAATCTAGTTTAACTGATACTAAAATCTGACAGAACAAATTACAAGTTGCAGGGAGGAAGGCTTATCAATTCATTACTACTTTCAAGGTTCTCTCTTTCTCTTTGCCTTCAGCTGCTAGCAAAGGAAAGACTTTTGCAGTTCAATTTTTCAGTTTATTTTTGACTGCTTTTAATTAAATTTGATGGCCTGCTTCTGCACCAGTGAAGTTACTGGAGTTGCAAAGCACTTTGCTGTTATAATGATGGCTCCCTTGATGTCTGTTCATTATTAACTGCTTTTCAAAAGTGCTTCTCTCAACTCTCATTTTATAAATATTTAAATAACTGTGAATTTCTATAACATAAATATCTGGGCACTAGTGATAGGAATTCTATTGCCTATTTAATAGGTTTTACATAGTAATATGATTTTTAAATAAAGTTATACATTATAATGTTAATTGGGAAAGTGTTGTTCCTAAATCATGTTACTTGTAAGTGTCAGCACAAATTGCAGTCATATTTCAAAGCAGCAGTAATCGATGAATTAGTCAGTAGTTTGTGAACTATTGCTTATATGGCTGTATTTTTCACACATCTTAATTACTCAGAGCAACAGACAAATAAGTAAATAATACAAAACAAAACAGAGCACTTTTGATATTTGTACTAGAAGCAACATTACTTAGATTAACCTCAATGCCTTCTGAAACAAATTTCCATTTTTAATATAAAGTTACCAAGAAAAAGAAGGTAGAGCAAAGGAAAGGAGTTTTTTAATTACTAGCATGTTAACTAATGTGACACAAGAGACTACTTATAAAGAAGTCTGGCAAAGAATTTAAGAGCCTTAAAATCTTTCAACAGGCAGGACTTAGTTCTTAAAACAAAAGACTTTGCTGTTATAAGGGTCAGCTACTTGCCCCATCTCCCACGGGCAGGGAGCTGTAAAGGAATATAATATTCCCCTAAACATTAAAGAAGTGAATTTGCACATCCTTTCTCATGTTGACAAGAGCTTTGTTCTGCAACGAGTCACATTGGCTTCAGTGAAAATTCGCTCAGAGGAGGGATGCATTCAGTATGAGTAATACAGGCAAAACGTGGCACAACACTACTCAGTAGTGAAAAAAAAATTCCCTTTAAATACAGAAAAAAGGAAAATAAGAAGTAGTTTGCCACGTGGTTCTGGAAGCTTAGAATTATTTTAGAACATTCTGTTCTAGGAAACAATAATTTTAAATTGTAAACTGTTTATCTCTTTGGCAAAAGGCATATCTTCCTAATTACTTTTACATAGCATAAGACTATAAGTTCCAAAGCCTGTGCAAGCACGTAGAACTACTTTTTTTTTTTTTCTTGTCTTTGATATGGCCTGCTCTCTGCCCATATTTACAGTCTTCAGTTTTGGGGATTACCTGCTGCTGCAAGTTCCTTATCCAACTTTATTAGTCGTTTAAAAGAATGGTTTATTTTCTTTAATAAACCTTTAATAAAACAAAACAGTAGTCATATTTGAGAGGTTGAAATTCTCGTTAGACCTATGCGTTACATGATCAAAGCATGTGAGTATACTCTTTCACCACTAAAATCATTCTGATGGAGCCTTTCTATATAAACACACTTTAAAATAATTAAAAATTCTAAAAAAAAAATAAATTTAAAAGGTATCAAATTCCTCTACAGACATTGCAAAATCAAATGGCCAAAGTTTGGTTAAGACTAGTGTAGTCTATTGCTTGAAGTAAGTCTACACTGGGTGTGTTCACATAACAGCTGAAAATAAAAGGCATAGAAATTCTCCTCCATGACAATTGAAAAAATATAGTAATGTAATTATTCACTACAATATTAACATGGAAGGTACCCTTCTACGAATGTAACGTAGCCAAGTATATCTATATGAGATTTTATAGTGATAGCTATGGTAAATGTGGCCTTAAAGACCTTTGTCCAGTTTAATAATTCACACACTCCTCCAATGACCTTTGTTTTCTACATATTCAGGACTATGGAAGAAGTTTCAAATGAGTCAATTATCCTCTCTCCTTTCACTTTTTTATATATGTCAATATTGCCTGACATATTACAGAGGCAAAATTTACTCAAATTTCATAGTTTCATATTTTCAATAATGTTAATATAGGCCCTTCAATTTCTCAGCAGGTGGTATCCCATCTGTCACACACAAATGCCATTCTACTGCAGAAAATCTGTCCATCATGATCCAGCTGTCCATTATCACAGAAAGAGTGACAGTTTTCTATCTCTGCTGAGTCTCCCACCTTCTACCAGAGCTACCTTGAGCACTTCAAAGAAAATGTAAATAAACTGGGGAAATTCCTACACGTTAGTTACGGCTGGCTAGGACTGTTTCATGTTCAACCATGTTTTAGAGGAAGAATAACCTTTTCTAGCTGTTCCCTACTAGAAAGGCAACTTTACATTTAAAGTAACAATTGCAAAGTTTCCGAAGAATCAACGATTTTTCATAATTATTTCATTAATTATTTTGTCTGAATGGCTGCTGTCTTTCCAGTTAATAGCGCACGACCTTTCTGGTTAGACAGGAGAAGGCCATACACCACTGCTTCTGTTTTACTGTTTGATTAGACCTATTTGGCAGAGTCTAAGCTGAAAATCCATGCATGGTCATTCCAGGCCGTGTGTCCTTTGCAGGCTTGAGGAGCAGAAGATAGCAGCTATAACGAACAGAGAAAATTATAGTTTCATTCTGAAGAGTTGGTTACAGACAATGGAAATCAAAACCTATGAACGAAGACGTAATCTATGAATCTATGATGTAATCATCATCCCTCAGACTCCTCTTTACTGGACAATGTGAGTCCTCACATTTGGAATTTGAACTAAATATCCATATATGTGTCTAAGCACTGTACTGTGGTCCACCACTAAGTAGAAGTTCAATTTGCATGAGACCTTTCAGTGATGATGGAATAGGTCAGCACTGAGCTGATCATTCCTAAAAGGACTGAGTTTCATGGGGATACCTGAAACTCATCGGGTCCAGATCAAGTCTTCACACAGACTTCAGAAAGAACCTCCAAAGACAGGTAAACCAAAACAGATGCATTAGCTGCCCTCTTGGAATATTTCTGAAATTTTTACAACCTCACTAAGTGTGTTATGACTAGAGAGGGACCAGGTGTTTACTGCTAACATGCTTTGAAGCAGTGAATGTTCAAACAAGTGATTTTTGCTGCAGTAAGCAATCGTGTGTTTGTGTGCATGTAGGCTGCTTGCCAATCAGACTGACACTGTTTGAGTGATAATGATTTATTAGAGACAGTAAGTCAGAGTTAAATTGCTTTAAAAAAAGAAATACTGCATCAAACTACAACGGTTTGGGAGGTTTTAAGATTGATCTGAGATAAAGCACAGGGAGAGTTGTTCTTGTGCAATATTTGTTTGCATGTTTGATTTGTAATGTTAACAATGAACTCCGAAGTTCTTTCTTATGAATCATTTCAAACATTCCTCAGCAAATGAAGTTAATTGAATTTTTCTTCAGAAAGAATTCAATCTACAGGTATATTTCTATGGATAATATATTTATTAGTATATGAAAAAAAGAATCAATACCAGAAAAGAAAGAAAGAGAAGAAACCTCACAGCTTTAAAAGAGTGTCAATTTTAGATTTCATTATTTATTTATTTTAATGTGGGGGTCAAAGGGAGCTGTAGAAAGATGAGACAGAGAGAAAGGAATGTTTGCTCTTATTTTCTGTTCCAAAATGTTCAAGCCATTTTGATTCAAGTGACATGTATTTTATTCCAGCGTATTTAGATGAAAACAACATAGAGAACACCGCCAGCATAGAGAAGATAATTTCTCTCTCTGTTTCAATATTAATGCTGTATCAATCTTCAATAACTAGGACAAGCACTCACAGATTAAGCATTGCTCATTGTAGTGCACTAAATAAAAGTTTCACTGTTGCTAGTAGCAAATCACAGGCTTTGTGCTCATTTGCGAGCTTTCAGAACTGAAGTTTGTCTGAACCTGCCTGAAGCTGTATTGTAACTTGTTTAGATATAGTTTTTTCTTATGGTCATCTAGCTACACCTGACTTGTTTTACTTTAAGGTTTTGGCTTTTTGTATTTTTTTATCTTTTTTTTTTTTTTTTTGTAATGTATAGTTAGAATTTTAAATTGGAAGTAGTAACAAGTAGGTATTCTGTATAGAAATGTCTATGGCTTTAACATACTTTGGTCAAGAGAGCTTTCTGGTACAAAAGCAGAGGCCTTGGAAATGGAGTAAATGATGGAGTGTAGGGGAGCACGGGCAGTAAATGACAAAGCCCAGTCTGGTAATAGAGACCCTACAGTTATGAACAATTCACCAATATTCAGTTAAAGTGCAAACCTGTACCAATTATGAGTTGCAAAGAGCCTAAAGAACATATGCTCAACATATGGATAGCACACTCTGTATAGTCAATGCAGATGTAATATTGTCTAGCAGGCCAATGAAGAAATAGTAAAGTGAGAAGAGCTTTATGAAATGCAAAAATGATGCCAAGTAAATCCAAGATTGAGTAGGAAGAAACTTTCTACCTCAACATCATACTCATTTCATCAAAGGAGTCAGGATGCTGACTGGTCTCCATACCTTCCCTCCGCTCCAGACCGAAATCACCAATCTTAGAAACTACAGGGGAAGTGAAAGAGAAAAGGGGTAGAAACTAGGAGTGTGTGCATAGTGGTTTCAACTGAATTATTGTCATGGAGACTTCTCCTCTGATAATATTATTTTTTGTTATTTGCTCTTTAGAATAGAATAGAATAGAATAGAATAGAATAGAATAGAATAGAATAGAATAGAATAGAATAGAATAGAATAGAATAGAATAGAATAGAATAGAATAGGTTATTTTGGTTGGAAGGGACCTACAATGATCATCTAGCCCAATGCCTGATCACTTCAGGGCTGACCAAAAGTTAAAACATCTTACTAAGGGCATTGTCCAAATGCCTCTTGAACAATGACAAGCTTGCAGCATTGACCACCTCTCTAGCAAGTCTATTGGAGTGTTTGACCACCCTCTTGTTAAACGAAGTGCTTCCTAATATCCAGTCTAAACCTCCCCTGGTGTAGCTTTGAACCAGTCCCACGCATCCTATCACAGGATACCAGGAGACGAGATCAGCACCTCCCTCTCCTCTTCGTCACCTCAGAAAGCTGTAGAGGATAAAAAGGTCGCTCCTCAGCCTTCATTTCTCCAAACTAGACAAACTCAGAGTCCTTAGCTGCTCCTTATAGGACATGCCTTCCAGTCCTTTCACCAGCTTTATTGCCCTCCTTGGGACATTTTCAAGGATCTTCACATCCTTCTTAAATTGTGGGGTCCAGAACTGCAAACAGTACTCCAGGTGAAGCAGCACCAATGCTTAATACAAGCTAGATAATCACCCCTTTAATCCCATTAATCATATTCCACTGCTCCAATCTATTTAAATTCCTCTGCAAGGTCCCTAGTCCTTCAACAGCACCTCCCAGTTTGGTATCATCAGCAAACTTGCTTTCTTTCCTTTTATGTAATAATTAGGTCTGGACTAATAGTAGTCTTTTATTTAGACTTTTCATATTTCAATTATGCTAACAATAAATTATTAGTTTTCCAAATAAGGTATGCTAACTTTTCACCCTTAACAAGATTTTTGACTGTGTAACGATAGTTATCTTAGCACACAGACATAAAGACTGTATAACCTCATGTGGAAACAGTTGGATATTGGGATATCCCCCATACAGATGACAACTCTAAGAAGATTTTACAGAGAACATGTACACAGAGATTTTCAGAGGCAAATCACTTTGCATAATGTGGCAGTCTTTGCTAGGAATTGAAGCAACATCCAACTATGGCCTTGTCAAATATCACTGTTTTCCAGTGACAGAAGCAATAGCTTAACTTGAAGACAAGCTGCATATTTAAAAAAATCATGGACAAAACAATATGTTTTGTCCAAGCGTCACCAAGGAAATGACTGAACAGTTTTAGCTGAAACTTTAATGTTTAACTCAAGGCAAATAACTTTACATGAAAAATGTCAGCTTGAATACTTGAGTTTGAAAAAAGTGGCTGAAATCAGGGTTTTACAAGATGAAAACTGGAGCAAACCTGACATAAGGAATGATATATTTAATTACATGTAGAAAATACATTCTAGGCTGCAATCCTAAAACCAAAATACAATTCCTTTAATGTTATTTTTAGCTGAGATGCTGTGTATGTTCTATATCAGAGGTTATCTCACATATCAGTATACTAAAATAACAAATTATACAGCTCTTGTATATGTACTGTATATTATTTCAAATTAGGAGTGGTGTTCGTACTATTCACCTTAATAAATTGAGTAGACAATTTCAAAATGGGGTATTTCATTCCAGATGGATGAGATTTTCATGCAAGAGGGCTAACATATCTGCACAAAGTTCCTCTGAGATCAACTCAGTCCGAACAGAGATCTGCCCAAACTCGTACATCCCCACTCCCAAAATCAGTCAAGGTTATTATCTGACTTAAAATATATAGAAAACTCCTCAATAATCTTCTTTTAATGTGTATAATATGGAATACAGACACATGTTAACCTTCTAATGATGTCAGTCTGTACAACATGACAAAGAAACTATATTTCCACATCAACAAATTATTTCCTAAGTTTTTTTGCGCTTTTTAAACATGAAAGTTTGTATGTGAAATTGAAAGTAAGGATCTCGGGCCACTTATTTTCTGTGTTACAGACAGCCCTTTCACAAAGGACAGCTTTGTTTTCAAGACTGTAAACTAGGATTTGGGAAAGCATCTTCCTAGCTTTCTGTATAATTCCTGTATAACATTGGGGAAATTGACTGCTCTTTCTGTGCCTCAATTTCACATTTGCATGAAGAGAAGAGTAGTTCCACTCCACAGCACTTGGGAAAATAGAAGTTGTCAGGCTTCTACATGTTTGGTAATGATACTGGTATGCTAGAAAAGATTATTATATTCACATACCATTGCTGTTTGGTCTGCTCTTAGATTGCCTCATTTATTTAGTAGTTTGTACGTCTATCAAACTTACAGTATAGTTACTATTAACCATCAGCAAACCCTATACTTATAAATATGCAAAAGTACTTAAAATTCTATATTTGCAGATGTTCTGGTTTCGTTTTCAAGAATATGTTATTTACACAAACATGTTACTATTCAGATGATTTTTTAAAAGTTATGCAAAATGCTGTCAAGCCTCAATTTTAATACATTAGCAGACCTTAGTTTAAGAGCTGCAGACAGGATTTTCATCATGCTTGATGTCAATCAGTTCGTTGTTTTGTCTATATATAACTTTAAAACTCGTTATTGATGACCAAGCAGGAAATAGGACTTCTTACCTTGCAGAGAATATCATGTAAATAAAAACTCCAAAACTGACAAGAGGAGCTATTGCCCATGCTCACTACCTGCCTATTCAAATGGGCTAAAAACTAAGAAGACAGAAGGGTTAAGTTTCTTTCTTGCCTTTGTTTGCTACCTTAATCAATCCAGAGAGAGGTCATCAGTGCCTACACAGTTTCTCTTTTTCTGTGTCTAAGGGAACTGTAGATTCAGTATGTCTCTACAGTCTGATATCTCCACAGACATAAACAGAACAATTATAAGAGCTTATAAGATTAAGAGACAAATCATAACCAATTCTACCTTGTCAAATTATGCCATCACACAAGACTTCAGAAAAGCTGAAAAAATATTAACCTTGACCTTCACTACGTATTAAAATCAGGGATAATCAGTGGATAATCAGATAAGTGCTCTCTCAGGAAAGAACAGAAGACCTCATCCAATGGGGCTACTAAAAGCTTGTGAAAATCTGATCCCGATGTTATCCAGATGCAAAGCTTTAGTCTTTCTTAGAGATGAAAGCTGAAGCCCTGGAGCAGGGGTCAAGATAAACAGGTTCCTTTTCTGGCTTCACAGCAGACTTCTGGTTTCAAGTGCTCACTTTGCTGTCATTTGGTTCCCAAATATAAAGTGAGTACAGTAGTGTTTCCTTCCCTTGCCTTTAATTTGCTAGCACTGGGACAAAGATGGCCTAGAAAGAGACCAGGACAAAAGCATTCTGGTGTCAGGGTATTTTAAACTGCTGTAACATGAATAGTAACAATTCTTGGGTTTATGTCCTTCAGTTTACTAGGATTTGTTTTGTCATTGAGATTACAAGGTTTCAGCTACATTGATTAATATACACAGATTTAATTTTTGATTTAAAATAATCCTTTGCTTTAGCTCTTGCACTTTACTCACTGGAAATGATAGTAAATATATGACTTAACATGCTCACTGTTCATCTGATCTTTTTTTTGTGTTCCAGAGGATGTGAAATTTCCAAGTCTTAAACAATTTAGTCAGCCTGCTCTATTTTCTCTATAAAAGTTTTTCACCACATGCCAAGGAATTGTTTGAGAACTATTTGAAAGGTGTCTACTAAATGTATACCAATGTAAAGATGAATCTGGGGTGCACTTAGCTGCAGTCTGTAACAATATGCAGCTTGTCCATGTTCTAGCTTAAATTTCTAGTCATTGTATATTACATTAAGGAGATGTCTCTAAATAAATTAACTCCTTTCCTCTTTCAGTGAGTAAATTCCATAACTCTAATCTGGGCTGAATCTCTGAAAAGCACAGGGAAGAAAGACTAGTTGACAGCTTCTTATGGACATGCACTTCTTGGGTAAAGGTCAAACCTCTGAGCATATGTTCTTCTGGTGTTTTATTTAGTGTTGTAGTCACAAAACCAGAGAATGATTTAGTCTATAAAGAAGACCTGGATGTCACGCAGTCCCACCCTTCTGTGCAAAGCCCATCCAACCAAAGCATATTGCTCTCGATGATGTCCAGTCAGGTTTTGAGTATTTTCAAGAATGGAGATTCCACAGTCTCTCTGGGCAGCTTGCTTATGGTCACAGTAATCTTTTTCCACTATTTCTAGTCAAAATTTTCTGTGTTCAAACTTGAGTTTGTTGCCTCTTGTCCTTCCTTTATGCACCTCTGGGGAGAGTCTGGCTCTGACTCCTCTACATCCTACAATCAGATAGCTGTATATACCAGTAAGTCCTCTCCTCCCCCTCAAAACTGTCCCTCCTCGAGGCTCAACAAGCTCAGCCCTTAGAACCTGTCATTGGATGCCCTGTCCTCCATCTCCAGACCACATTGATCAAGACTGTCTCTGTTACATCAACATCTGTTTCATACAGGGGTGTCCAAAGCTGTGCACAGCATGCCAGGTGTTTTCTCACAGGTACTGAACAGCAGTGTAGGATCACTTCCCCAGACCTGCTGGTTGCACCCTTGCTAATGCAGCCCAGGATGTGGGAGTGCTGTGCCTGGGTGTACTGCTGCCTTGGGGCCAGTTGAGTGTCCTCCAGAGATTCCAGGGCCATTACTACAGAGCTCCTCCTCAGCTGGTCAGCCTCAGCTGTTGCTGTTACTTCTCAGATGCAGGATTTTGTGTTCACCTTCATGGAATTCCTGTCGGATAACTTTTCTGAGCAGCAGCCCTTGCCCTCTAGCAGATTGACTGCTCCATGAATAGTTTGTGTCATCTGCAAGCATGAGAGTGAAATCTGCACTGTCCTTCAGGTCATTAATGAAGAACATTAAACAGTATTCGTTCCAGTATTGCTCCCTGAGAGAAACTACTGCTTTCTGGTCACTGGTTGGATAACACAGTAAGCCCAGTGCTCCAGGTGTTTTTCAACCCCTCTTGTTGCCTGCTTTTCTGGTTCATATATCACCAACCTGGAAACAAAGATACTAAGAAAATCATGTCAACGGACTTTGTGAGGTCAGGAAGATCAAGTGTACACACCTTTGCCTGTCCACAGTTTTCTTATCAAGCCTGTCATATTGGATGGGCATGATTTCCACAGATCTGGATTTTTCTGAGCTTGTTATGTATCGTGTCTATGATCCAGAGCAACCTCTGCAGTATGGTTTACGTAGCAGCTCTTAAAAATATAAGATGCTACTTACCTGCCTTACATGATGATTGCGATATTTCTAAACTTATAATTTCACTTTGAAATAAGAAATAAGTAAAATAAAACTACTATAAATGACTGTGACCTCAAAGGGATATACACACCATTCACATTCCACATCACAGTGTTAAGGTCTATATTCTTCCATCACTGTACTTATTAACTTCGATAATTTCATAATCTTTTCCCACTTCTGAAATATTGGTCATCTGATATGCCACATAAACATACCTCTAGGATAAGAAATCATTTCTCAGTTTGTAAAGAGCTAAACAAATATCTATCAACTAATCATATTGAACATGTCCACTGTCCATGACTCTCTCCTTTTAATGTGAAATTTGGCAAAAGATTCTTCTTCAAACATGGCTGGAATATTTCTTTAGCTTAACACACTGCATAAAACACAGCTCAGCAGTGCTGAGCAGAAACTTGAAATTGCTTGTATGCTGCTAGCTTAGAGAGCTTCTTTGATCCTGTCATGAGTTTGTCAGACACAGAATTTTAACATGATGTTGTAAACAGAATAGATGAAACATCCAGTAAAATTTAGTGCATTGATACAGAAATACTGGTGCTGATTTCCCTTTGCACTTGATTGAAGAAATAGGCCACCTCCAAGATATCCCTACATGGACAAATCTATGAAGTATGACCTTTTTTTCTGCATAAGAATTAGAATAATTCTTGATTTCTTTGTTGACCTCATTATATTGAAATATCAGGAAAACTATAAAAAGTATTTTGCTTTAAATAGATGATAAGACCATGAATTTAAAAGAAGTGCTCTTCCACAAACTGTTGCCGGTAGCAAATCTTTCTGGATTTAGTACTTTAGGGTTGTTTTCTAAAAACAATTTTGTTTTTAGAAAGATTGCTGATTTGTGCCAGAAATCAGATTAAAATTGATTATCCCTAACAGTTCACTTTGAACATAGAAGTCTTTGCTCTATTCACAAGCAACTGCAAAAGGTAAACAAAACCCAGTAAGCTGGCAACTGGAAAATCTCTGTGTATTAAACAAGCCTACTAGTCTCCAGGAAACCTAGGCAATAGTCACAGTCATCCTCTTTAGACTTACTAGGGCTTACAAGGTTATTATTTTCTAGTCTGAGATCTCCTGCCTGAGATTTCCTCTCTGTAGGTATTTATCCCATTCATGATTGGCTGTTGATGAAGATATGAAAAAAAAAAAAAAAAGGAGAAATTATTGTTATCACTTAGGAGCTGTTTTAGACCATTTGGAAATCAAAGCAGCTCAACTGCACACTGTGTATAAATATGATCTTTTGGTATAGGATGGCTCTCACTTTCATCTGTGTTTTAGGATGCTA
Source organism: Tauraco erythrolophus (assembly GCF_009769465.1). Taxonomy (NCBI): domain Eukaryota; kingdom Metazoa; phylum Chordata; class Aves; order Musophagiformes; family Musophagidae; genus Tauraco; species Tauraco erythrolophus. Next base: position 90,262,978 of record NC_141496.1, on the reverse strand, counting down.
CTTCCTGTCAGTTCATCCCAAGAAACTTGAGGACTTTTACCCATTTTCATCTGTTTCTATCTGATACTGGCTGCTTCTCTCAAAAGGCCAGCATTAAAAACAAGAAGAGGTGGCCAAGAAAGCTTTTAACAGAGGTGTTGCCACAAAAGGACCACTACTGTTGGAAGACAACTGAGAGATCTTTTCCTTTTCTAGTTTCTACCAAGATGCCATAGAAAATCACACCAGAATTAAGATTTTGTAAGGTTCAAGGTACGTCCTCTTTATCGTACTCAAACTCTACAGTTACTCATGTTTTATCTAAAATGCCATATACATTTGCAAACCTGGGAAGAGTCCTAGTTCTTTTATTTTATGTAGCAAATACTGTATGATTCATAGCCTAGCTTGATTTGGCTAGCAGTGGACAAAGAAGACAAAGCATCCGTTCAACTTTATCAGCATTTCTAACAATCAGTAAAGCAATTGGTGATCTGAGATTAACACTGCCACTGGGACGAATTTGGCTGCTCTATTAGACTGTCTGTATGCAAATAGCTCTAAAAATAAACATTTTTGACATTTCAAAACTGTCAAGTATTGTAATGCTGTGAGCTAAGGGTTATTTTGAGGTGATATTAGCATGTTTTCAGATATATATATATATTTTTTTTTACAGTATCGTATTTTGCCTGTCTCTCTGACACAAGAACATCTTGTGTTGATACTCCGCCCTCAGCACCTATCTTTCTTTCTTCTTTTTCTCCCTCTTTCCCTTTTCTCCTTTTCCCAGGCTAGTATGCTCCAGGTTTCTTAGCAGTTTGAAGAGGAAAACAGACTTTCACTGAGAAACTATGCTGTGTTATACTGTGAGTAGAAAGCAGATCTGACAAACTGAAATCCATCCTGCCTTTATCTTCTCTGTGACATTCTACTAGCTATAGAAAAGTAGAATTTTTTTAGATTTACCAGGAAAGAATACCAGTGAAAATAAAATATTCTAAGCAGAACTGAAATACCGGAGTTCATGAATGATAAAAACCTAAGACTACAAGGATGAGAGGTATGCTTTAATACAGCTGATGCCTGCGACGTATTTCCATTAATAAGTTATCTGCAGATTTTTTGTCACGTGTGTATAATTCCTGTACTTTGTGGCTTTAGCACTGCTGTCACCTTAGCTCCTAGCACATGAAGGATAGCTTGTGGGACTCCCTCAGAAACCATCTTTGGACAACGAAGGCTGCTGACTCTGTACTTCATCCACAGTCGTCGCCCATGTTTTCTTCCACGAGAAATACCATAGGAAGAAAGGTCCATTTAATTAGCACTCAAATAATGTTCCTTCCTTTTTTTTTTTTTTAATCAGTTTGTCTTCTACATCAGATTACTATTCATCTATATTTTCTTGATCATTGAATACATGCATATATGTTCATGTTTTATATTTATGTTTTGTAACACTTTGAGTGTTTTCAATTGTCTAGAAATGAAAAGGAATCAGAATACGATATCATTGAGCTTGCAAAGTAACATTATGAAGGGATAAAGTTACATATTGATTTAAATATGTGTATAAACGAGAAATTGAATTCGACAACATGGAAAACCAAAGTGCTCTACGGTGTCTTAGAAACTGCATTTTTAATTTATGTTTGTTGTTAGAAATCAGCAGGCTTTGTAAATTTAGTCTGAAATGAACCTCTGAATGTGTAAGACTTCACTTACTTGGAGTTGAGGCTGATCATCTCTTCCACAGCTGGTGCCAACATTCTGTCAGTCAAATTCTTAACTAGGTGGTTAAGGGGTAGGAAAGCTGTTGCTTTTTACTCCCACCTGGAACAAAATATTGTGTCAGTTAGTTTTTATTCACCGTCTTCCAAGTGCAATAAGATATTCATTACATTGTCTTTGCCTGTCACATTAAGGGTTCATCAGAATACTCATACAAAGGACGGAAGCACAAACTATTACATCCTCTGAATTTCTCCTTGAATGTGTGATTCAACATGTGCATGAATAAATATTCTAAATAGTACTTGATTTTGCTATAAAAATTTCTTTTAAAATTTGCTGTTCTATGCCTTCCTAACAGTGGTGGTTACTGTTGGTACTGAAGAAAGTAAAATCAGAACATCTAGCAGTAGAAAATACACGTGTTTCAGGGCAAGATAACTTAACATAGGTATCCAAATAACAAAAATTTACGTTTATTTTGATCTTAGAATACTATTTATTTTTTCCTTTTTTTTTTTTTCCCTTATTGTGGACTATGGTCTTCAAAATTATAACAAACTATTTTTAAAATAGAATCATAGAATCATCATAGAATGGCATAGGCTGGAAAGGACCTCAGAGATCATCTAATCCAACCTTCCTGTCATGGGCAGGGATGCCTCTCAACTAGATCAGGCTACTCAAGGCTCCATCCAGCCTGGCCTTGAACACCTCCAGAGAGGGGGCATCCAAAGAAGATGAATGAAAAAATCTCTCTGTTTTAAATTACTCTCTATCATTTTTGAAAGGTCATGAATATAAAAAAAAAAGTTCCAGCTGACTAAAAAAGTAGCAAATATTGTATCCATCTACAAAAAGAGGCTAAAAAAAAAAAAATCAGAAAATCATAGTCCAGCCAGTTTCACTTTAGTTTATGAGAAAATTATAGAAGAGTTCCTCATGAAAGCCATTTGCAGGCACAAGAAGGGCAAGCAGTGACAGCGGGCTGGCACGCAGCAGCGCACAGGTGCGCGGTAGCATGGTGACCACCTGGCAAAAAGCAGTGTCCTCTGCTTCTCCTGAGCTTCTAGCACCTGGTAGAGCCAAGGTCACAGAACAGTCAGAACACAGTCAGAGTTCCTGTTCAAGCATGCAACCGCCCATGTTTCCATCTGTGGGATGTGCAAAGGAATATTCCTGGAGGTGGAGAATGACTGTAAGCAAGCCAGTGTGAGGTGTAACAAGATAGAACTGTTTTGCTTGGTCGCCAAGCTGCAGGAGGAGGAGAACAGAGAGGAGTATTTGAAACTCTTAGAAGGAGGTTGATCAGTGGAGCCTTCAGACTACTATATATTCCTACTCTTTCATGTGTAAGCTAATGACGTTGCAACAAAAAGCCTGAGGTGGATCAAAACAGATTTCAGAGCCTTGGGAGAATGCTAAAAATATTTGACCAGCCCTGAAATGGCCAGACAGTTGGACTAGATCACTGTAGGTCCCTTCCAACTGAAATAGTCTATTCTATTCTATTCTAGAAAAAGTCAACATAGGTTTAAAAAATGTAAACTGTGCTTGACCAAACTGCTTACTTCCCAGTATAACACTGAAGCGAGAGCTGTGAAATTCACATATTTTCTCAAGTATCACAATAAAAGTTAATGATATTAATGATGAAGTACAGAACTATTCATTTCTTAAATATCTGTTCCCACTATATATACTGAGATTCACACCTTCCATACGACTGTATATCAGAAAGAACAGAGAAATGTATGAAAATATGCATATATGGAAAAATACAGTGGAAAAAAATTGTCATTAATTATATCTATGACATCAAAATAGTCAGTAATTTTATTATGTCTTCATGACCACATGATTTATCTGTCAGTCAAAGTAAAAGAACATCAAACAAACATGAAAACAAATCATCATCATATTAAAATTCTCAGTTTTATCACAACATAATGAAAGAATTTCTACAGAAGGTATAATTTGTTAAAAATTCACTGTCTTAAAACATCTTTGTAGTGAGATTGTGTGCTATGCTAGGACTGTGGACAGGACAGCCATGTTCAGAAAATCGCAGCTGGCTTATAAAAATGTCAGGTCTTTATCCATCAACATTCCTTGCCATACAGGGTATACAACTTATGAGTTAATGATTGGTTATAACAAGACCAGACAAGAAGAATTATTAATAGTATATAGTTAGTTCTGTAATGCTGTATACAAACATTTGCTGGAGAGACACTGCACATCTAACAAATTTCTGGCCTTTCATTTACAGTGTAACCATCTAGGAGAACTGAATTATGTTGTGCATTAATTTTGTTTTATGTATTAATGCTATTTTCTTGAAGGTAAATGGCATATCTTGATTTCTTCAGAAAAATAACAGTGATCTAAACAACAAAAAATTTCAGTAACACTTCTCCTATCCTCCAGCTGGTCAAGTAATTAGTTCACTGCAAACAATTAAAATAATTTTATAAAATCGATGTGATGTAATTTCCTAGCAGCTGAAAGCTGTATTGTGTTCTAATTCTAACATAAAGATTCAACCTCCTCATCATAGACACAAGAAGTTAATATAATTCCATGGAATGCAAAGTTTACGTTATTCCATGAGCACTATGTGGTTGCAGACTGACTCAATCAGTAAATTTGCTCTCTCAGAAGCTTTTTTCTACTCTTACCTTCAGCACAAGTTTTAGTGAAAGTTCTTCATATACATAAATACCCTTAGGGATGGACAAATTTAATTCAGTAGGCCTATAGATTTGACCATTAACAGCTGTCTAGAACAGAACCGAGCTAGAACTTTTTTCCAACTGTTGTAATGCTTTTGAGTTTCAAACAGTTGTGTTTTGTTTTGTTTTGTTTTGTTTTGTTTTGTTTTGTTTTGTTTTGTTTTGTTTTGTTTTTCTTCCCACAGGGAGCATTAAAAAAGTATCTGAAGACTCTGTCAGACACCCAACAATCTTACCAAAAGAAGAGAACAGGCAAATCTAAGGATATCTTCCTGATACGCTTAAACTGGAAAAACAAATAGGTGGAATGCAGAAGAGAGAATTAAATCCCTGAAGTGCCTCAACAATAAACTCTTTCTTGTATATGCCCTCACAAGTTACATTTTGCAACTAATTAATATTTTCTTACAAGAAATTATTCGAATGATAAATTTCCAAACAGCTCTAGCCTGGAATTCCCCAAGGCAGAGGAGCACAGGAGACATATGACAATTAACTAAATACTGAAACATCAACAGAGGCTAAAGGGTAGAAATGTCTTCTCTTTTATTGCTCTTAATGCGAAACTGGAAAACAAACTTGTGCGGCAGCAACACCGTGACATTTTTCTCCCACCCTTAGACCGCTAGAGGAAAACAAATAGGGTGCACATTTTCCACTTCAGTGTAGCAAGTAACCCCTTTCTCTCAGAATCTCTTTTTATTCTAAAATTCTTATGTATTCTTTTCCATATACTTAATTTTTTCCTATGCCTTTTCTTGGCTTCTCTCCTCTTATTTCCTAGAACTCGGTTTCCCTTTCCCTTAGCCTCCAACTCTGCACATTCCACTCTCAGCAAACCTGTGAACACTTTCACCACCTTCTTGACAATCAGCCCAGCAATTTGTTTTTCTCTTTTCTGATAGGGATGCAGTTGGCCTAAAGTTATTTTTCCCTGTATTTTGCACTTGTTATCTGTTGGGAACAGAAGGAAACATCGCTTTGGCTCCTGAATGAAAGCAGCAGATAAGCATGAAGCTTTGGGCTGTCTACTACTTCTGTTAGCCACTACAGGAGCGCTGTGTATTATTGTCTTTCTCTTCTATTATGTATGCTGAAATCCCCTGCCAGGAGGGCTAAAACATTTACATTTTCTCAGAAAACGGGCCAGGAAAGCCAGATGCTAATATAAAGTTGACAATATTAGAAAAAGGTTAAGCTTCAGCACTGACATTTACATATATGCTTCTGGCCACAATGAATTCCAACGTATTAAACTCAGACTTATGATGCTGCTGCACAAAGACACAAGCTAGACACTAAAGGAGGTCTTGTGAGGAGAAATAATATCTGTTATCGGATCTGTTGATAGAACCGGAAAAAAAAATGACAAGATGCTGGCACAAAAGTCCTTGTTCAGGTCAAAGGAACGTAGGGAAGAAGAATTCAGGTATGCTGGATGTCACATGGGGCACTGATACAACTTGTTTGAAAATTACTTATTAAAATCACAGCAGATAATCTGAAATCCTGCCTCAGCTATCACAGAAACCATATACTGGTGATCATTCTCAGCTAGAGATTGTTTACATGAAAGTCATGCTTTCTGAAGATGGAAAAGTACTTCCCAAGTTCTTCTTAGTAGTATAAATTAAATTAAAATGAAAATTATTTGTAAGAATAATATGGCATTCTTTCAGGTTCTATAAATAGTGGCAATACCACAGAGTTCAGTAAGCCTTTGCTGATTTCTTTGACAGAAAAGGTGATTATATGTGATGTTGATGACTTCCTTTTTAAAAAATTAAATCTCTTTTCTATTTCCCTTCATTCATACATGTGGGGTATGACCCTATGTTATACAGTTTGTCCATTTTAAAAACTCATCCCCATTTACAGTTACATCAGCCTTTCTAACCCTAAGACTTCATTTACGTTGTGTCTTTCACCTGTGTTTGTGGTCTCCAGATACGTTTATGCGGAGACAGTTCGTGTTTCTATTCTCTTTTATTATTTGTAGAAAAACAATATCAAATTAATAGAACAAATAATGCCAAATTAATAAAACAAATAATTTGAACACACATCTTATCTTTAATCACTGCCCCTGAAAGTGACACCCTTGAAGAGTGATTTTTTCTTTCCCAGTGATAGTATATTTATTACTTTTTACGTATTTGACAGCTTCATTCCTCTCTTTATCTGGAAGTATCAAAACATTAGCCATTGGATCATTTCCTACAGGTATAGTAATATAATTAAAAAAAAATAAAACAAATTAGAGAAGAAAAATAAAAAAAAACATGTTCTTAAATGAAACCTTTTTAGTTCTTTAGGTTTGTGTATGTAGTTCACAGTTTTTATCAATAATGTTGTAACTACAACACAAGGATGGCACTGAGTAATTATAGCAGTACAAAAAAAAACCAACTTAATTTCTGCTAGGATTTGAGCACCATGATCCTGTGTCTAAGCATACAACATAACTTTTTAACTAACAATATTAAAAGAAAAAAAAAAAACACAAATCTTCACAGATATAAGCTTCATTTATCTTGTTATCTTTATATGCAACATGAATTTCAGAATTTTTATTGATAACATCAGTAGAAGATATTTGCATTACAGAGCATGGTAAACCATGGCAGGTTTTTCTATTACCTCTTTATATTATCAGCCACTGTCTTTTTATAAAAATGTGTATTTATCAGCAGAATGTCATATACTATGTTCTCTATTCATTTTGTGGAAAGAATCGTAAGGAATCTCTTTTATGGTAGCATGTTTTCAAGAGAGCATGAAATTATTAGCCTCCTGTTGCCCCCTAAGTTGTAAGCTTTATATCTTATTGCCTGTTTTATAGACATCTAAAAACAAGTTTTCCAAGCTTTCTTGATCTAACAAGAAGGTTCTTATCCACTGCAATATCTCTTAGACAAGACTGAAAGTCCTCAACCCACAAGAGATGCCATGCTTGAGATTGGAAGAAGCTTGACAAAAAGACGAGATTTCAGCCAGGGCAATGCAGAGAGAGCAAGTTTCTCACACATCTTCACAGACTGCAAGATTTTAATAAACATATTGATCCTCTCTTCAGAACTTCAAGTGGCTGAATGTCCCAGTTTTGGCTGGAACAGAGTTAGTTTTTCTTTTTAGTAACTAGAAGAGCTCTGCGGTTTTGATTTAGTATAGGATTTGTTATCAAAAGTGTATTGGTAGCACACAGATATTTATAGATGGTGTTGAGACATCACGGACTTTTCACCTTCTCATGTGTTTGCAGTGAGGGCTGGCGGGGATCATGGCCCACAACTCCCCTTAGGATTTGAACTCAGGATTGAGGGTCAAATTGGCCAGTGGAGTATTCCATATCATGCAGCGTCATGCCCAGTACATAGACGAGGGCTGATTGGAAATTTCATGCTCGTTCTTTCTTCTGAGGACTCTCTCAGACTCCTGATCTCTTGGAGTTCTCTCTCTCTCTCACTCTGTTTTTGGGCTTCTCACTCATCCGGGATTGCGGTGTTGGGACTTACCAGTTTCAGGATCACTTGCCAAGGCGGGACAGGCGTGGGTCACTGGGTGGTGAGAAATTATGCTGTGCATCACTTGTTTGTATATATTATTATCTCTATATCTCTCTCTATAAATATATTTATTATCATTATCATTATCATTATCATTATCATTATCATTATCATTATCATTATTACCACTACTATTACTACTACTACTACTACTACTACTACTACGACTACTACTACTACTACTATTAAATTGCTTTTATCTCAACCCATGAGTCTGCTTCCCTTTTTCCCTTTAATTCTCTTCCCCATTCCCCAAGGATGGGGGAGGATCTGTGAGCAGCTGTGTGGTGTTTAGTTGCCAGTCAGATTAAACCACTACATGAGATTCCCACGTTTTACTTTATGCCAGAAAAAAATGGCTTTCTTATGTAAAAATAAAAGCAAAGGCATCTTCTAAAGCATTTTGTGGAATTTTAAGAGCTGATTTCTGAGTACAGCTTCTTAGTTCTCTACACATTCCCAAAAGTTAATTGTTTATTTACTGCTTGAAATCATAATCAAATAGGATTTTATAGAGAAATATGTTGATCATGGTTTTCAACATTTTTGCTATAATAATGTAAAAATAGTCAAAATTATAAACATTTCTCTGCCTGCTTTATTTTATAAGGTCCTGTTTGCATAATCCATTTACTTCCTTTCAAACCTTAGAGAGTAACTTTACTTTGGATATAATACACCTAATTCAAATTTGGGCTCAGTGTGATTGTTTTACTCTGTTTTGGTTTTTTGAGTGGATGGAAGATGACTTAAAGTTTATAACGGGAATCTGGTAAACTCTTTGCAATGAAGACACTATTCATTTCATAAAACTTTTTTTTTTTTCTATATGAGAAACTACATTGGGTTTATTTGGCAAGACTAGAAGGATAAAGGGAGCTGCATGGGTGGTTTCTGTGAGAATGAGGGCTTCCACCAAATGAGACAGTCAGTTCCAGCCAGCTGCGAAACAGACCCACTGCAAGCCACATCTGCCAAGATGATGGTGGTTCTGTGATAACATAAGAGAGGGCAAAATATACTGTGTAGCAGCTGTGAGAGAGAAGAGTGAGAAAAATGAGAGAAACAACCCTACAGACATCAAGGTCAGCGGAGAAGGAGAAGAAGGAGGTCCTCCAGGCACTGGAGGAGAGATTCCTCTGTAGCCCACGGAGAAGGACATGGTGGAACTGGTTGTCCCCCTGTAGTCAATGGAGGACCATGTTGGAGCAGATATCCACACTATAGGCTGTGGAGGACCCTACAACACAGCAGGAAGACATGCCCCAAAGGAAGCTGCAGATTGTGGATACTCTACACAGGAGACTGTGGGGAGGAGCCCACATGGGAGCAGGTTTTCTGGCAGGACCTGCAGCCCATGAGGGACTCATGTTTGTAGCAGTCTGCTCCTGAAGTGTTGTATCTCACGGAAAGGATCCATACTGGAGAAGTTCTGGAACAACTGCAGCCATGGAAAGGATCCACATTGGAACGATTCATGAAGGACTGTATACCTTTATACCTACTGGAGCAGGGGAAAAGCCTGGGAAGGAAGGAGAGGAAGATATGAAGTGTTATAAACTGACTGCAACTCCTATTTCCCATCCCCTTGCACTGCTTGGGGTGGCAGAAGGTGGAAGAGTCAGCAGTGAATTTAAGCCTGGAAAGAAGGTGGGGGTGGGAGGAAAGTGTATTTAGTTTTGTCTTTATTTCTCACTATTCTACTCTATTATTATTTGGCAATAAATCAAATTAATTTTCTCCAAGTTGAGTCTGTTTTGCCTGTCGAAGGTAATTGGTGAATGATCTCCCTGTTTTTATCTCAACTCATTAACTTTTCTATCTTATTTTTACCCCTGTTGTGTTGAGGAGAAGGAGTGTGGGGATGGCTTGATGGGCATCTGGAAATCAGCCAAGGTTAACTCACCACGAAAACATCTCATTTTTAGGAAAAGAAAATATGACAGTTACCTTGTTCCTTAAGAAGAAGATTTAAACAGAGGATGTTAGGAAAAGTGAAGTACTTAGATTTCCTTGAGGTTCGTCATGCACTTATTTAACTAGAGCTATTCATTGATTCCATCTCATATTTAAAGTGTTCTTTAAGAAGGTATAGATTTTCCACATTGTTTCTTTTTATCCTAAATGGATGAAAAATAGTCAAGATTTTGCTGGGTTATTTCTTTTACCTAATTTTAACCAGGTGCTTTTCCAACGTGGTAGAGTTCTATCCCCATAAACAAGGTAGGGATATTAACAGATAACAAAGTTTTGCATCTTCTCTCCTCATCCTGCTAAGGAGAGGGAATGAGAGAGGAGCTGGGTGGGGATCTGGCAGGTCTCCAATGTCAACCTCTACAGCTGCCATCCTTTTGATCTGAGTGCAGCAAAGATTGATAACTTCCCTTTTCACAGCCCATAGGTGTAATGATTGTATTTATTTCTCCCTGAGTAGGTCATGGCATCAAGGGAAGACTGCATGTACTTCTCTACTCCAGGTTTTTAATAGTGGTAAGATTTCATTATCTGAAATATACCCATATTATCCAACTGAAACTGAGCTCAGTTTTCACACTTCTTGTCGTGAAGTGATTTATTCTGACCATAAAATTTAGAAGCTGAAAAATAATTTTTACATTATGACAATTCAGGGGCTCCATCTACTCATTTTGCTGTAGAGAAAATTAAGATGTTAGCAAAAATCTCCAGACTCCTCATCAGGCTGAGCGGTGAAAATTTCCTACTTGAATAAAAATCTGGTGATAGCATGGCCTTGAACATGTCAACAGATACACTGAAGAAATATTTTGTAAGTGTCTTTGCATCTATCTTTTCTTCCAGTTTATAGTTGCAGATAGCCTCTGATTCTTCACAGAATATATCTAACCAATTGCTCACCAAGACAATGTACTCTTTCACTTTGCTGATGACTAGCTAAAGCTCTGAAGCATGAAATTTGATTTTGTTACTAGTTTAATGTATAGATGCAAGTATGATGAACATTAAAATGTCAATGCATTAAATTTTGTTTTCCCCAGTAGTCTTGAAAGATGATGATAAAAATGGGGAATCAGAGATTAAAAGATTTCAAGGTCCGAATGAATCAAAGCAGTCCTATATCCATTAAAACCATGCACAAAGGTTATAAAAATTTCTGGAGTGAAGTATACCTTTGAAACAGTTGTGTTATAAAATGACTGAAAGTTGCAAGACAATTTTTAAATATCTCACAACTAGAACATTTATTTCTGATTCTAACACTATACTTGTCTAAAAGTTGGTTCTCAATAACTAGATCTATGGTGCCATTTTGTCTTCAAAGTTAAACAGCTGTCCTCTCCTTTCTATTAAAGTTGTGTGTATGTACACATATATTCATGTAGAATTCATCCCTCAATCTTCTCTCTGTTTAAGATAGACAACTTAATCTTCAAAGGACTTGCATTTAGGGGCTGGCTTGATTCTGTTTTCAGAATGAAAGCTCTGTCTTCCTTCGCTGGCAAACAGTTCCATCCTTAAACCTCATGGCTGAGTGAATAATCATCATTTATGTATGCTGTAGTTGGGTACAGAGTGATTTCTTAAATAAATGGTATAATTTTTAATATGGAGACATGTAAAAGTTCATACATATGGCACGAAAATCACTGAAAAGACTGGAAACTGCTTGGGCAGCTATTAAAATAAAATAGAATTTACTTTATTTTGATATTACAGACCCTTATTTCTATAATCATAATGGTGACCAAATTGCTTATAATTCCGAGTGTAAAAGAAAAGCAAATCCAGCTATCCAGCAATCTTAACCTGTAACCCTAAAGCTAGCTTCAGAGTTTATAAGCAATAAAGTCTTTGAAGGATACAGTAGGTAAGAGACCCATAAAGATCACACATCCTTTCAAATGGAAGGGGAGAAGAGAAAGAAAAGAAAAAGAAAAGATAAGGAATATAACTACATATACAGTTTCAGGATACTACCAAAACCCTACTTAGATCACACTTATTTACTAATGTGAGAGAGTTTTTATAAGATGTTCATTACATATAAACAAAGTACACATCTGGAAGTACACAGTACAAACTACTCAGATGTGGAAAAGAAGAAATGATGGTGCACCTGGAGGACTGGCTGAACAAATTGTCTTCTGATATGCTTGTATGCAATATCACGACAAGAGGCAAGGATAGCTGGCAAGAAATTTGCAAATAAAACTATCACTATGTTTTTCTGGCATTCCATCAAATCATAAATAATTTTGGTTAGAAGGGAACCTAGGAATGGTTCTTCTAGTTCAGTTCTCCACTCAAAGCAGAGACAACTCAGATTGGACTGCATGTTGTTTGCCTAGTCAAGTTTTGAATGGAGACAATTGAAACAAGGAACTCCAGGGATTCCAGTTCACAGAGCCTGAGTACCAGAAAAACCTTGGATTTTGAAAGGTTTCCTAGATCTTACTAGAAGCCATTACCCTGTAAAGCTTAGCAGCCACAGCTTAACAAGGGAGACAAACACCAACTTTAACTTTTGAAAGCAGAATTTTCATCTGTTTAAAGATACAGTTTCTACAGTTCCAGATTTGATTTGAAAATGGAATGATCCAACACTCCTCCAAATCTCCTATGCAATCCAGAGTGCTTGTTGGAAAGAGAATCACAACGCTTTCTATTTTTTCTGCTACTAAACGCAATACATATAAATATATTATTCTTTCTTCTCTACGTCCTTGTGTAATGTGAAGAAAAGGATATGGGTGTATGTGGTTCTTTTGAGAGATATGTACAATCCAAGCAGGAAGGAATGTAACTTAAGGAGTACTAAGATGAAAAAATATTTATATATTACCATATGGGAATACTGTTACTTGAAATTTTTGGATTAAGAAAGAAGCCAGGAATTGACAGAGAAGGATGCAGTAATTGTAAGCCAATCAGTTCAGTAAATATCTCTGCTGACTCCTTGTGACATCTTTTTTTCTACTTAACAGTTGTTCCGTTTAGTCTCAAAAAGCAGTCAGTTGATGCACATATCCAAATAATCTAACGCATAATATCTCAAATTTGGTTAGATAATTTTAAGCTGGATGCTTTAGATAATCAACATTTTTGATATTTTGTTATCTAAATGAAGATATAGCACATCAAATATGGTAAAATCTCAGAAATTCAAGTTATGATGGTGATATAAAGCATGATCTACCTGATGGAACTCACAGAGCTGCAGCTCCAACGTATCTGGCAATCATTATTTGGCTTCTAGACACTTGTTAAATCAAGATAAAATCAGCCTGGGTCAAGGTAAGTCCTGCTAGGTTCTGAAACTCTGTACTGTCAGGTTGATGTAAAACTTTATGTCGACCAACAGTGTCAAAAATGATATTTACTAGTCTTTGGGATCTGAAGAATAAAAGTGCTTTAGGCTTTAGAGGTTCTAAACTTCTAATTTATTCATTTTGGTTTGTTTGGCTTCAAACAATGTGTTTGGATTTTTGGGGCTTTCATATGGATCATGATTAAAATTTTATGCAAAATTCAGCTACCATGCTTCTGAAAACATATGCTGAGATAATCCTAATGACTAACCTCAGTGAACATCAGGGTAAGGGCCCAAGTTTATTGAGCAAGGAGAACAATCATTAAAAACTTTCCTCATACTTACAAGTCCATTGTTCATCATCCACTCACTATTCACATTCATCCTAGTCAATTCGGTACAGGCTGCATACCAATCTCTTCTGTTCACCAAGTGTGCTCCTGAAACGTGATAGTGAAATCTGGCCAAATGTACCAGGTGTGCTCTAACTTCCCATTTGTTTGGACAAATATTGCGACAGGCTTGTTCAGAAGAAAAGGAAGATATGGTTTCAGGAAAGGATGTAATTACATTCTGATTTGATTTCACTTTAGGTGGTGCAGCTAGAGTACTTGCCAGTGAAGACTGAGGCAAAAAATATCTTGCTCTGGGGCTGCTCCCAGCCTGCCATGCACCCTGGCTGTGGGCAGCAGGATGGGCTCTGGCTGAAGTCCTGCCCTACTAACCCCTAGGGATTCCCCATCTCTCCTGGCCTCAAGGGAGCCCCTATCACACATGGCACCCTGAGATGTAAAGTCAGGTCATAGGAAAACGAGATAGATCACATTCAACATGTTTATTAATTATCTGTATGACAGAGTTTTTTAGCCCAGTGGGGAGAAGACTTGGGGAAGATTTCATCAGTGCACACAAATATTGAAAGGAATCTAAGCGCAAAGAAGATGGAGTCAGGCTCTTTTCGGTGGTGCTTAGTGACAAGACCAGAGGCAATAGGCACAAACTGAAACACAGGAGAGTCCTCCTGAACATAAGCAAACCTTTTTCACTGTGGGAGTGACCAAGCACTGGAAAAGGTTGCCCAGAGAGGTTATGTGATCTGTCCTTGGAGATTTTCAAAAGCCATGTGGACGTGGGCCTTGGCAACCTGCTCTAGGGTGACCCTGCTTGAGCACAGGGTTTGGACTAGATGATCTCCAGAGGTCACTTCCAACTTCAACCTTTCTTTATGGCTCCCTACTGAATCTTGACTATGCAGTGACAGTTTTGGGTGTCACACCTTCCATTTATTGCCTTGCTCTCTTTTGTCCTAAAGGGAAAACTAGTTTTCAACCTTATGGTTCCTTTAATATTGCAGATGTAACAGACTGTTTTCAAAATCTTTGTGGCTTCAGTTGGGAATAAGCTAATAAAAACCAACTGAAGCCATTTACGTAGCAAGGGCAGAACTTGCTATGACACAGACTGAATAGTCAGTACACTAGATGAATAGCCACAAACACCAGGTGCTTCATACTCTTTTCAGATACTACTCTCTGTTCAGGAGCATCCAACAAAAAGTCTTGAGATGTTTTCTTGATTTGATTTGGAAGATGGGAGATTAGCTTCTTACAAGGTATGGGGTCCAGATAATCTGGTTTGTTGTTTGTGTGAGACTGAGGGTCTTAATACAGGTTTACTAAACCAAGAAATGCTATAAAGAAAAATTAGATTTTTTTAATAATTATTTTTTCATGATGGGAGGAAACAAAAGAGAAATAGAAACCTGTTGTCAGCCATAATACATTTTAGGAAACATATAATATAATATTAGAATTTATAGGTTTGCAGGCACTTGGCTATTAGGATTTTGTACTAAATCTAGCTTTGGATTAAATGTAATCCTTCAGGAGTATTTACAATGCATAATCCAATTATTAGTGTTATCATGGCTATGTTATCACAGATATTTGCATTTGAACTTGCAGCAAAAGTAATGTTAGAAGTCAAGTAACTCCTCTAAATGAAGAAACTATAACTGAAAACGTGTAAAGATATGCAATATTTATCCTCATTCATTTTGCCTGTGGTAATTTAACTTATAAAAAAGCTGAATGTTCATTCAATGAATTCAGGAACTTTTCACTTATAATAAGATATTCTCAGTAATGTAGGAAGCAGATTTATAAATTTGTTACCTTTTCATTCCATTTCCTTAATATAGAAGATTGGTGTAAATCCAGTATGGAGTTGTAATGTAGTTGAAGGTCATGCTTAAGTATTTCTGCTGACATAATCATAAACCAAAAAGTACAGTGTTGTGACTAAACTCAGATTTTCAACAAAGAGGCCTGGACTGTGCTGCAGCAAATCAGATCTTAGAAAGCACACTTGCCCTAGGCTTTCCCACAACATATAAATCCTACATCTTATGCAAAGCAAAACTCAGTCTTCTGTGTTGAACATTATGTTCTTAAACTGTTTCACTTCTGAACACACTAAATTACAAGTAATAAAGAGATCAAAACTGATTTTTTTTTCCTAAAGCAATTCAAATGCAATTCTACTTGTTAAGTACAGTTGAAATCTGCTTCACTACATAAAACTAAAGAATAAGATATTCCTCAGGGTCCTAGTCTCAAAGCACTTTATGCCCAACATATAAAGGATTTGCTCAAATTTTCATTGTAAATCAGGATACCCATGAAATTTCCTTCTTTTTACTGTTACAAAAGTATTGTCAGATCCCTACAACGTACCTACAGAGTTGTACCATTGAAATGAAAGCAGAGTTAACCACAACTCTTTAAACCTAATCATGTTATTTATATTTTCAGAATCTCACTTTCAGAATCTTGGCGTGCAAAATGACTAATCTCAGGGAGAGCAGGAAAGGAGAGATGAAACCAAACCAAACCAAAAAAAATCACACACCAACCAGTACATTTTTCAGTATATTCGTATCTATTAACTTCAGTTTCATTCACCTCAGTAATGAGACTATCTTTTTCCAGTGCTTCTTACTGCTTTTAATCATCTTTCACCAAACAATGGCTTTACTTTTGCATTTCTGTCTTGCCAAAAAACACATATTCGTGATTTCTTTCTAAATCTAAAAATTCATTTGCTCATGATGCAAGAAAGTGTCTACATATGTCAACAGGGTCATAGGGGAAAACTGTAGAGCCCTTTTATTCTAATTGTCACAGGTAAGTAGTGCAATGATCCTAATCAATCATCTTTACTAGGGTTTTTTTTATTATTATTTCCAAGACATAGGTGGAGTGTTTTTAAGAAACTGCTACATCTGCAATAACTTTTTTTTTTTTCCTTTGAGGTTTCATAATGACAGCTAGATCAAGTTGAAACTACTGTCTGGTATACATGATTTCTACCAGGTCAGGCATAAGTGCACATGTTCAGTACTGACCTCATAGTGCAGAGTCTCAGGACCTTGCTGAGCCTGTACACATTTTAGCTTGCCTTAACAAATGGCCAGTGCCCAAGTGAGCACTGTCAAAAAAGCTGATTTCCAAGATGTGATCAAGTTTACAAAAGTAACTGGTTGGTCCAAGCACAGTGCCGTGCTGACTGTGACCTAGTGTTGCTGCAAAGCACTGTGGAGAGCCACAAAGGCGTATCAGAGAGAAAGCTCAGGTGCCACACATGATTACATTTGTCTTAGTGGTTCTTTGACTGGCTTTACTACTATGGTGCCCATTTACAGTTGATTTACTTCTTTTCAGTCTCAAGATATCTCCAGTTCCAATGATATAACACAGTTTCTGTCACATCCCTATGCTTATTTTGTTCCAGAATACTTGCCTCTAAAAAGGACCCCTCTAAAAAGGCAGAGTATCTTTTATAGTGCAAGCCTTTATTTAAGGCTGTGATGGTATAGAGTTAATTTCCTTCACAGTATCTACTACAGGGTTATGTTTTGGATTTGTGCTGAAAACTGTATTGATAATAGACATTTTTGTTATTGCTGAGCAGTGCTTACATAGACTAAGGCCTTTTCTGCTTCTCACACCACCCCACCAGAAAGCAGGCTAGAAGTGCACAAGAAGTTGGGAGGGGACACAGCTGTGACAGCTGACCCCAACTGTCTAAAGGGATATTCCATACCATATGATGTCATAATCAGCATACAAAGCTAGGGAAAGAAGAAGAAAGAGGGAGGGACATGCAACGTTACAGTGTTTGTCTTCCCAAGTAGCTGTTAGGTGTGACGGAGCCTGGCTTTCCTGGAGATGGCTGAACACCTGCCTGCCAATGGGTAGTGGTGAATTAATTCCTTGTTTTGCTTTGCTGTGCGTGCAGCTTTTGCTTTACTTATTAAACTGTCTTTATCTCAACGCGCAAGTTTTCTCACTTTTACTCTGTGATGGTCTCCCCCATCCTCCTGGTGACTATGCTAAGGCACATAGAAAAGAAGGAGGTGATTGGTGACAGCCAACATGGCTTCACGAAGGGCAAATCCTGCCTGGTGGCCTTTTATGATGAGGTTACAGCATTGATGGATAGGGGAAGAGCAACTGACATCATCTACCCGGACTTGTCCAAAGCATTTGATACTGTCCCACATGACATCCTTGTCTCTAAACTGGAGAGACATGGTTTTGAAGGATGGACCACTCAGTGGATAAGGAATTGGCTGGATGGTCGCACTCAAAGAGTTGTGGTCAATGGTTCAATGTTCAAGTGGAGACCAGTGACAAGTGGTGATCCTCAGGGGTCAGTACTGGGGCCAGTGCTATTTAACATCTTTGTTGGTGACATAGACAGCGCGATTGAGTGCACCCTTAACAAGTTTGCAAATGACACCAAATTGTGTGGTGTTGTGGACACGCTGGAGGGAAGGGATGCCATCCAAAGAGACCTTGACAGGCTGGAGAGGTGGGCCTGGGAGAACCTCATGAAGTTCACAAGGCCAAGTGCAAGGTCCTGCACATGGGTAAGGGCAATCCCGAGCACAAGGACAAGCTGGGCGGAGAATGAATTGAGAGCGGCCCTGAGGAGAAGGACTTGGGAGTGTTGGTGGATGAGAAACTCAACATGAGCCGGCAATGTGCACTGGCAGCCCAGAAATCCAACCATATCCTGGGCTGCATCCAGAGGCTTCTTGTCCATCCATGCAGGCCTCCTGGTGTTCCTACCTGACTTTCTCTTTGTTGGGATGCACCACTCCTGAGCTTGGAGGAGGTGATGCTTGAATTTTATCCAGCTTTCTTGGGCCCCTCTTCCCTCCTGGGCTTCATCCCATTGTATGCTACCTCTTTTGCTTTCTCCTAGCTTAGGAGAAATCTCAACTGAATGTTATTTTCACTAGGTGTAGTTCAATATTATCGTAAGGACTGAGTTTATTTATGGGATTGTGACTATTGACTTTGAAGAATATGTACAAGAACTGAGGAAAGCAATTTGTGCCTTTGGGTTATCGATATTTATTCCTGCTATTTTAAACCAATAGCTCCCCCCATTATCTTGAGAAATCCTGTATAGTATTTCCATGGTTATTTATTCAGCTCTATCTTAATTCTGCAAAAGCTGATTGATATGTTCAGTTTTCCAGTGCAGAAAGCGATGTCCATGATTTTCATCTACAAACCTTGATTTAAAATACAAATTGAAAAAGAACTACACACTAATACATTTCTGTGTTTACAGAAAAAGTACATTTTAAACTTGGAGTTGTTTGTTTAATAATGCTCATATCCTTTAAATGCTATGTCCAGTATCCACTATTAGTCTAACTTCTTATTTCAGGACTGGTTTCCTCTTTTTTTCCTTCTATTACCCTATTTGAAAATTCTACCTATGCTAAAAGTCAAAATTGAGAGACCATCCTAAAATATTTTTAACCTTATTTTAAGATTCTTGGCAAGGTCTTCTAAATACTTAGAACTTGCAGCTGGTTTTGAAAAGCAGATTTAATTTTACTGTGTTGCTTATAGGTTTGTATTTCATATCGAGATTTTGAATAAAATATTATGTGCTTCTATGATATGAGACAGGATGACTTAAAATTCATGAATAGGCTACTTAGCATCTTCTGAGACCTTTTCCTCACAAAACTCATTTGAATCTCCTCTTGTAAAATACTACGCCTTTTCTAAATCCTGCCTAAACAAACGAGAGCTGTAGCTGACATCTATGGCCTCACCCTGCCATTCTAGAAACAAGGGTGTGTATTCTAGTGTACTGTTCACAGAATCACAGATTCACCGAATGTCAGAGATTTGAAGGGACCTCAAAGGATCATCTAGTCCAATCCCCCTGCCTGAGCAGGACCACCTACATCAGATCACACAAGAACGCGTCCAGACGGGTTTGGAACATCTCCAGAGAAGGAGACTCCACAACCTCTCTGGGCAGCCCGTTCCAGTGTTCTGGTACCCTTACTGGGAAGAAGTTCTTCATCATGTTTCAGCGGAACCTCCTACGTTCCAGCTTATATTCATTTCCCCTTGTCCTGTCGTTGGATGCCACTGAGAAGAGCCTGGCTCCATCCTCATGGCAGTCACCCTTTCCATATTTATAAACCTAAATGAGATCCCCCCTCAGTCTCCTCTTCTCCAACCTGAAGAGTCCCAGCTCCCTCAGCCTTTCTTCATAAGGGAGATGCTCCACTCCCTTCATCATCTTTGTGGCCCTGTGCTGGACTCTCTCAAGCAGTTCCTTGTCCTTCTTGCACTGAGGGGCCCAGAACTGGACACAATATTCCAGATACGGCCTCACCAGGGCAGATTAGAGGGAGAGGAGAACCTCTCTCGACCTACTCACCACACCCCTTCTAATACAGCCCAGGATGCCATTGGCCTTCTTGTCCACAAGGGCACATTGCTGGCTCATGGTCATCCTGTTAGCTGAGTACTCTATGGAACGGTGTCATGATGTAGAGAAACAGCATTCAAAGACCATCCTACACTCTAGAAAGGGGGGCTATAGGTTATGGGTTGGAAAAGATTGAGCACAGACAGTTATAAGACTCTAAATCTAAAGCACTACAGACTTGAAATAAGTTAGTAGCTGAGTAATTGCTTTGTGATAATTCCATAACACTGTAAATGACCACAGGGTGCAAGTACGGATTCACATTCATTATGTGATTAGTATTTTTCCACCAGCAACATTTTTAGCTAAATTATTAAAGGGCAAAGATAAAATGTCTGAGGAGTCTGAAGTGGCTGATCCATGGGTAAGGCTGCAAGCGGAATTTATCACTGCTGGTGATACACAAAGCGGATGCATGAACAAGTAGGAGATTCAGTAACAAGGGCTGTTAATACAACACTTTCTCCCAACAATAAAATCAATAAGGAAAAAAAAAAAAGTTAAACTCTAACAAACTGATTTTGCAGCTTTCAGCCTCAAGAAGATCCACATCTCTCTTAGGAGGCACAGCCGAAATTTATTCCTAGACATTTTGGAAATGCTACCATTCTATAAGCTTGTGATCTCTAAGAAAAACTCACCTTTGGAAAAAGCAGATAACCTGGGTTAGGGACAGGATATTTTTCTCCCAAACAGCCAAACAAAAAGCTAGAAAGGCCAAGAGAAGTAGATGGCAAAATTCAGAGAACTAGTATTATATTTAGTAATTATAGCAAAGTAGTATGCCAGCCAAACTCTGTAGGGAAATAACTTTATCTTTGCCACTAATTCACATTGCTATGAATGAAAAGTATCTTACTAAGTGACGAATTTCACTCCAGGAAGAGGAGGGTTTTATACCACCTGGTCGTGCAATCACAGACCAGTTTAGGATAGTCATATTCCATTTGTATTTCCCACAGGCTTCTTCAATATCTGAGGAATGCCAGTGAGCTCTCTTGATCTGTAAATAACAAATTTTTATCCAAACTGCACAGGTGATTTGGGTTTTGTGGTCAATATAAGAAGATACGTAAGAACAAAGTAATGAAGAGTTTGCTTCTGGATATGAATTTTTCTGCCTTTATAGATCTTTTCTGATACTTAATTTCACTCTTATCAGTGATGCTCATCACATTCTGGAGCAAATCAGAGTCGACTATGGTTGCCTTTTGCTTTGAATGAATTAGATATCGACATGTTCTTGTCTAGGACTAGGAGAAAAAAACACAAATTCCTACATACTGAGATTATAATTATTTATTACTTGTATTGAAATATCTCAACTTCACTGAGGGCTGCTGTAATCTATGGAAATTTATTGCTACTTATATTAAGAGCATTTTCTTGGTTAGAATTATGATGCGCTTTACAGATTCAAATCCATTTTGGATGATTTTATAAGTATCATTTTTATACACAAATACGTTTTAATCTCTCATTTCCTTTTGAGGTTTGCAAGTGAACTAGTCAGTAAAGTTCCCTTGCTGATTAAGATTTCAATTTTTTAAAAACAGAAGTCTTATTTCTCAGTTTCTCACATAGAAAAAACACTGAACTATTTTTCTGAAGAATATGGAAGCAGCACAACAGCACACTACAGCAAAGCTTAAATCGTCTTCTATAACCCAGACACTTTGGAATGAAAAAAAATTGGATACACATGAATCTCTACAAAGTGCAGAACTCTCAAGTGTAATGCCTCTGTAACAGTCATGCTGTTAGAAGAAGAGTGTTAGAATGGACTGGGGCATCAGTTCAAAGAAAATAAAACCAGAAAAATGTAGAGGTGACTAGTAATAAGGTATGGGAAAGAAAAAAAGAAGTAAGAACTGGATCAAGAACGTGGAATTAGAGTTCAAATGAACCTTGGCTGCCATACAAGGCTGTGTAAGTGGACTTAAAATAGTGAAGGCATAGCTTGATCTATATGTAATGTGACAAATTCCTCTCACTGGGAAAAAAAAAATGGGGGAGTGAAAATAAGGACCAGCAGCCAACAAAGTGGAGACTTGGGACATCATTCCTGAAAGATTGTTTAGCCTGGCTTTTTTCACTCTTGGAAGAGATGATGAAAATTATTGTGTGCATAAAACCCCAAATTAGACTTGAAAGGCCTGGGGAACATTGTATTTGCTTTATGAGTGAAGGACATTGAACTGAAGTAACAAAAAGGAAGTACTCATTTATAAATTAAAACCATATCATATCTTCTTATCAAGAAGAGCTGTGTATGATGACATTTAATGACATCACAGTACTCTGAATAATGCCAAGCAGGATGTTGTTATTCCCAGGTTGTGATGAAAATCTGAATTCCCAATAAAGGTTTGCAAACAAAAAATCAGATTTTGGGTAGTCTTAAATGAACCATTTAATGTAAGCTGTTTAAAAGATTCCTATTTAAGCAATTTCATAATTTTGAAAATAGTGCATAAATAGCTTAAGTATGAAATGTAGCCTTTAGAAGCCAAAAAGCTAGAACCAGTCTTTCATTTATGAAACAATGAGATGGAATAGTTTGATATTTCTTTTTCAAAAAAAGTATTCTAAAAGGAATACACTGAAATAAGCATTCTTGGAAAGTATCAATCAGCTTTGTCAATAGGGCATTTTTTAATGCAGAATAATTCGTTGAAAGAGCCTATTGCTAGTGTAGGGTAGAAGACATATTTTCGGTGAAGGGGCCTGACTCTTCAGCATGATAGTTACCTATCTTAGAGTTCACAACATTCTGTCTATGTAGCAGACATGCCTGATGCAGAATAACTTTACATACTCTAATTCCTTTTGAAAAATAGATAGTTGTTTAAATAAATCACATTATTTAACTGGACTGGGGGTTGCATAACTTATTGGACAAGATGGAATGTCAAAACCTGAAACTTTCAAGGAAAACTGTTAAAAAAAAAAGTCTGTGAAATGACTTATTATTATGCCCAAAATTCGATAAGGAAGATGCAGAGTACATATTGAACAAAGGAATAAATTCTCATCTGCATGCTTCCCTGTCAGAGAATCCTTGGAGACAGCTATGCTACATTTCAGTGTTTCCTACAAACCCGCTCCGTTGCTCAATCTGCCATCATCTGTGTGGGCTGCCTTCCAGATGAGAACATGTGGGAAAGCACAATGTCTAAGCTTCGTGTTAGTCAGGGAGGTTAGCCAAACGTCTGAAACGGATAACTGGGAGCAGGGCCAACAAACTCTTAGCATTTGATATGTGGTTAGGTTTTTGGGGAACTAAGCCAAGGAAACCTTCATAGGACTCTGAGGAAAAAATCTGAATGTGTTCTAAATAATGCTCTCACCATACTCTTGAGATATGGTAAGGATTGGTGAATTCAGCAGTCTTTATCTTGGTGCAACTGTCATGGACTTTTATGACAGTTTTATCTAATGAAAAGTGTGGATTAACATCTCATTGCTAATTTGAATGTAACACACGGAGTGAGGGTGGCTTTCTGTTAGGGTTTGTTGATTAGGCCTTCTTTTTTAGAAAGAATTTTGAATTTCATAGTTATTGCAGTGAAATGAATGTAAGCAGAATTTCCTTAGTAAAATCACAAGGGCACGTTTACCCTTTTTACTTTTACTCTTACCTTCTGTAGAACATAATTTCTGTACTTTACATACGTATTACTGTCACAATCACCCCAGTCAAATAAATAACTTGAAAAGGGGGAATTAAGAGAAAAGTTATGTATTAGCACAAATAGATATCTGTTCTCAGCTTTATTGGTGGTTTTTTTCCATAATATACTGTACTATGAAGACAGTCCTATTAGCATCAAAAAAGTACTAGCAGTACTGTGATTGGAATTTTCACAGAAAAAAAAAAAAAAAACACATGAAGGATTTAGGTGTTTTATTGTTACACAAAAAAAAAAAAAAAGATATTCAAGCAAAACCTAAAATAATAAGCAACAATTGCTAAAATATAAATTTTATATGTTTGTATGAATACTAAAGCAAAAATATTAAAAATGTGAAAATTAGTGCTCTTATTTCAAAAAATTATACATTTATCGCATCAGTCACAAAAGACATAGGGTGATATTCTAAAGAGTTGAACTCTATCATTCAGCTGACTTTTTGTGAAAGAGAAATAGTCTTTCCTGTAAGATTCCTGCCCTGCAGTCTACTTACCCCAGAGCTTTTGCCTCTTTCACTGTCTGTCATCTTTACGTACGCCCTTACGTATGCCATTCCTTTACGGAAAGTCTGGCTTCACCAGCAGCCTCCTCAAGGACAGCCTCTGGTAAAGAGGAAACTGAACACGTTGTAGCTGCTTTATGTCATTCACCTCTATATCTCAAAGAAAGGTCCACCAGTGACATGGGCAGAGTAACTCATTATTGCTAAAGGACTTAACATCTGAGGAACTCTCTGTTGCTTCTGTTACTGACTCAGGAGCTGCAGCAGAACCCTTTTGAACTCTTCGTAGGCACATAGAGGAGAAGATGGTACAGCCTCCTTTGTTCTTCTCATATCCTTCAATAAACACTGATCGACCAGGATAAGGAACTGCTAACGTGGACCAAAACTGGTGTTCAAGCATAAAGCTTAGTGAATCTGTATAATTCTAAACTTACACAGTATTGCCAGATCCTGAGATAAAAATTACTTTTTTGTTCATAATTTTTCATTTGCTGTAAACAATCTATTACCAATACTGCAAAATAAAAATAATACTCTTACAAGATAGCATAGAATTCAGAAGAAAGTATTTTTTTATATATATATTTCTGGCCTGAGATGTGACAGTTTCCAAATAAATCATGAATCCATAGGATTTAGAGCTACAAATGAATTACATGTTCCAGATTACTTTTTACTGCTTAAAATAATATGCCAATTTCTACCTATTTTTCAAAGAGACCCAGAAGTCAAATTTTCATTTCAAAAACATCTCTAAAATTTTTTTTTATAATGTCACTTTTATATGATTAACTTTTTAATCTGCATAAGGCTACTTTTTAGAGTCAAAAAAAAACCCCACAAACATAGAAAACTAAATTAGGTGTTCTATTTTAAATTAAAATTGTCCATTAAACAAAAAGCATGGTGGGACAGAAAATGAGGAAAACATTTTTTAATTATTCCAAATCATGTAGAAATAAAAGTTCACTACTTTCATTTCACTAGTGAATGATGAAATCAATTAATCATACAATTCTATGTATATCATACCCTCAAGATTAAATTCTACAATGATTAGGAAAGAAAAGGAGAAGTAAAGATACAGGGAATCAGTTTCCTTAAAGCTTGGATGTAGTGCAGGAAATAACCCTGATTTTTCTGTGTGTTCCAGAAGTTAGAAGGAAATAAAAGACGATATAACATTTACTCTGAGAGAAGAAACAGAAGAGTATTCTTGCTTTCTATTCCTTCCACATAGGACAGAGCGATGCTGCAGAAACACACCATTTTAAAATCCAATAACAACTGTTTAGCACAGTTTAAAGTAGATTATCACCAAAGAAAAGCCCTATCAGTAACTTTTCCCAATCAGAGCTGCTAATGTACAGTTCGCCACCTTGGCTGTAGTCACGCTGATCACCTGGCATAAGAGAGTCTTCCCACCAACTCAGGGTATTGCAGTAATGGAAAGCATCTTTTTCTCTTTAATACACTCAGATGTTTTCTTTGTTAAAAAAAAAAAGGAAAAAAAAAGAAAAAAAAAGAAAAAAAAGAAAAAAGAAAGAAGAAAAAAGATAAAAGAAAAAGAAAAAGGGAAAAAAAAAGAAAAAAATAGGAAAAAAAAAAAAGAAAATGGACAATAGTTTCTCCAAGAACCAAAACAGCTATGCTTTTTTGTTTTTTTTTATAATTATGGCTGCTGTAGAACTGGTGATCCAGCTCAACCATGCTATAAATGGGCCAAGGATCCTGTGTTTTTAAAACATTTTTAAGGGTGAACTGATTAATTGTTGATCCTTCCCAGCAGGAAATGAGGAAATGCAATGTCCCTTTTTTGGCAACAGCTTCTGGCAAGCAAACTTACAGATAGACCTAGCAGTAGCAGTGGAAAACTCGTGCCACATGAATCCAATATTTTCTCTAGAAGAAGTTCTAATGGCAATTTTCTTCCTCTGCAAAGCTCCTTCCAAAACAGAAGCAATAGTAATAAGTTTCCCTAGTGACATCTTCAGCAACAGTCTTGACAATCATCCTCTCATTACAGTTGCTTTAAAATAACAGTACAAACAGAAAGGATGATGAGAAAGATCTAATTACTCACTCATTGCTGACATGAAGACACTTTGGGATTACAGGAAAACATCCTGAAGGGAAGAGAATAAACCTGAAAGTTTCCATATAACTACAGGAATGAAAGATTTGTAAAGATTGTAGCAGCAAAGATAATAAAGGAATGAACCTGTAAGGATTTACGAATGTCAGACAAGAGTCATCACTAAATTGAACATGTTCCTTGGCTTGTCTCCTGAAACAATATAGCATGATGTGTGGTAGCGCGTTCAAGGTCACCTGTTTGTTGCAGTCTTTATCAATTGAAAATGCCAGGTTGAGGTGATTATCAGTGTATGTTAATTTGTATATCTATTTTAAATATGACTGATGTGAATGGTCTGTACGAAATGGATTTATTTCAAATATGTAAGATGCCAAACATTGCCAAAGTCCTTATGTATAAAGGTAGTTCACGTGCAGTGGAGCTACCGAGTTCAAATATATTCAGAATATGCAGAAGAGAATTATAAGTTTTGTAGCTTGCTGTCTTAAATTAATCCTGACATTTTACTCTAAACAGGTCTAACTTCCCATATCAAACACTACATTGCTTTAATCATACCATTACTATGAACTATTTAGTAAATCTTTTAACTTTTGGTTCCATTTCCTTTTTCATGCATGGATTATTTAGCTCTATAGCAGTACATGAAACGAATCTTATTTTCCCTGTAGAATCTTTATTTAATATACTGATTGCAAAGTGGAAGATAACTGCTCCACTGAAATTCATTTTTCATTTTTTCATAGTAGATGTTATTTACTGTAATACATAATGAAATCAAACAATGCAGCTCTGGGGTAACATTAAATTGACAGATACGTAGTACCAGCATTTTCATTATACAAATGTCAACATTTTATATCTTACAAGAGACATAAACAGCAAAAAACAACAATCACCTGCTTTTACCAGCTCTTCTTGGAATTTTGAGAATATCTCAACTTATATTTGCTGTTCTTAATAACATTTGTTATATTTTTACAAATAAAGCTTTACTGGTTATTTTGGTAGCTACAGATAAATTCCATACCATGTTCTAGGGAGAACAAACAATGAAATTTCACTTTACATGTTTAAAACAACATGAAAATATGGACTGAAGAATGAATAATAGATCAGAAAACAATTTATGAGGTTATTTGACATTCATTCACTTGCAAAATCTTTTTAATGCAAATATGCTTAATCTTTTTTCTCCCTAAGAGTGTCTGAAAGTAAATCTCAGGTGGATACTACTATTTCACGTTTCTACTCTATAATCTTTATTGAATCACTGAGTTCAAAAATCACTGACCCTGCACAGATGCAGGTCAAGCTGCTTTCCTGAGAGCAGTAGATAAAAAAAAAATCAATTATGTTAGACATAAGAGTCTACATTTTTTAGATTACATTAATGGGACCATGAAGAACACATTTCTAAGGGCTACTAAATACAATTTCTAAGTCCGCTAGTCATAAATATAGGACCATTTGTGCCCATATCCTAAAAAGTTTCATCTCTTTTCTACGAACATTGATCTTCATTTAAACAATGAATAATTAGAAAGTAGTTCACAAAAGTACATATTTGCTTTTCCAAAATTGCCTCATCACACCTTGGTGTTTATTTATTTTTTCTGTAATAGTACACTTGCAGTTATTAACAAATATACATATGCTTTTATTTTGCCCCCTGGCCACTCAAGCAGAAAAAAGCCAATAGAAGGGGTTTTACTATATTAAGTAATCAGAAAATATATTGCCTCCTAAATGTAAAAAAGATAAAGAAAAAATGTGTACATTTTCAGGGATGAGAAATAAAAGGTGAATTTTGTCACTGTACTAAAGTAGTGCTGATATGCCTATGATGAAATCTAAAAAAAATTGTAGAATTCTTTTTCAGAGTTAAATAATTTAAACCTGCGAAAGTATGTGCTATAAGTAAGATGTAGTACTTTTTTTTTTTGTCATTTGCAGTTTAGAAATGAAAGTAATCTTGTTTTCACAAGAGATATGGGCAAATGTTTGAGATCTAAAAAGAATGTTTTCTTACTGTTGCATATTAATGCTACTGTATTGATAATAATTAGGCAGAATACTACAACAGAGATTTTCATTACATAAGATCCTCTTCCCTTTCCAAAAATATAACCAAAAAAAAGTTGGCATAAATACATTTGCCTTCAAAATAAGAGTTTTATGCTTTGAAGCTCATCAGAGTTTGATGCTTGTCCTCTGTGATCTTGAAAGTTAGTCTTTAATTACCAGTATCTGAGTTTCCAGAGAATGTCAGGATACTTATTCTCCAGAATCCTAGTAAAGGTCAATGACATTTAGCCACCTGAGACAGCACAAATTTCCAGGCCTTTTTTTTCTTGCTCAAATTTCAACCTATGAATCACTATCAGAAGAAAGAGACAACCAGAGACATTAGAAAATACCCATGCAACTTATGAGCAAGCACCTTTTGATGTTGATAGCAACTGGGTTAAAAAAGATCAGATAGCCTGAAGACCTTTAACAAAACCAAACCAAAACACACATAAAACTGTAACAGCTACCAAAATTTCACAAGCTGTATTCAGCAAATGTCGTGGTTTTTGGACTGAGGGTCGAGACAAGAACCGAGAGGGAGTACCCACCAACCATGGTCCCGGGCAAAACATGACTCAGGCTTTCTTCATAAAACAAAACAGTTTATTAACAGTTACTTAACAGGAGACATAAGGGAACGAAACCGGTTACTTGAGAGGAGAAAAGAGAAAACAAGGCCAGATCTTAAAACAACACCTCCCCACCCTGTTTCCTTTCGTTCCTGGCACAACTTCCCCCCCAGCGGCGCAGGGGGACAGGGAATAGGGAGTGCAGGTCAGTTCATCCGTGTTGTTACTGCCGCTCCTTTCTTAAAGGAGGAGGAGCCTTTACACCATTTTTCCCTTGCTTCGGTGGATCCCCTATTCATGAAGAAAAAAGTCCCCAAACTTTTCCAACGTGAGCCCTGCCCGCAGGATTGCCATCCTTCCCCATGGATTGTACCAGTTCGGGCTTTACCAGTCCCAGCCTCTTAGGGAGCTGCTGCCACTCGCGTCGGCGTGGGCCGTCCCACGGACTCCAGATGCCTCCACTACCTCGTCGTGCATTCCATGCCCCATTATCAACAGTACCTGGTCGCGCATCCCCTGCTCCACGGCCTCTCCTGGGCTCAGGCATCTCCTTCCCGACGTGGGTTTCTCCACGGGCCGCGAGTGGGTCTCTGCTCCACTGAGTGCACCCTGGCTGCAGGGGGGCCGCCTGCCATCTCACACCGATTTGCAAGGGAAACCTCAGCTCCAGCACACCTCCTCCTGCTCCATCTTGACTGACCCGGTCGTTGTGGTTGTTTTCTCTTAGATCTTAATCCCCTCTAGAGGAGCTCAGCCCGGCGGGCACCCCGGGAGCGAGGTGCTTCCCGAGCCCCCCATGCGGCTCCCCCGGCGCCATCTTGAGCACATGGTGCCGGCCCGGACCCGGGCAGTCGCCCGGCCGGGAGCCGGGAGCGAGGGCAGCGCCCTCCTGCTCTCTCCTCGCTCCTGAGCAAAGAGCCCTTTCCCGCCCCTTTGTCCCAACTTAAATAGGGCAATTCGCAGAGGCGCCAATTTGGCTCAACCTCCCCGGGGGGGGGGATGGGACTCAGATCTGGTGGCACAGGGAGCAAATCCCCTCCCCTGCCACCAGAACACCCCCCACACATCAAACTATCACAGCAAATAATGAGGTGGGTGACATGCAGTGATAGAAAGGAAGTTTTATTAGTTATTTCCCCTTATTTTGCTACTAAATATTTTGAATTGTATTTGATATAAAAGCAGATCATAATGTTGTCACCTGAATCTTACAATCATGCTCTCTGTGCATCACAAAGAACTTCTACATGCCAATAGCTTCAATGTCAGCTTTAAAATACGTTTCTCTAAGACTTGTTATGGAGTAACCTTACAGATAATTTTGCAACAGGTTGCTTTTGTGAAGTGGTTAAGAGTTCAAAACATTAACTTATGTCCCCAAAGCATGAGTTGATCAAGAAAGAAAGCAGAGGAGACACTCTTCATTTTTCAAGCCTAGCCACTATGCTGTTGGAATCCATCTGGCTACATTTCAGTATCTGATGTTTTGGTAAATTAGCTTTTATATTTTGATTTTATATTACGTGTTTCTTAACTAAAAAGAGGAAGTGAAAAACAAACAAAAACAAATAACTATAACTTTTTTCGGGGGGAATGTAGATCTTACTACTAGCATTAATAGAAAGGGATCACTTAAAGTGTTGATTATGTCAGGCATAGATATTCTGCCTAAAGAATCCTAATGGCATCCTGATTTTTTCTCAATAAGTTTCCAGCTGTCAGTTACAAATTTTCACTGTTACAATATCACAGGTTTGTGTCCCCAGTTAAGGAAAACTGAGTTACATGTTTTCTGTGGAGATGCTAATACTGGTTCAATAGTGGTTTTGAAAAGTTTTCTGAGCAAACTTAAGTACCCTAGTAGTGATTAAATACTGAGGAAGTGTGATCTGGATGATCGGGTAGTGAGGTGGGTTGTGAACTGGCTGAAGGACAGAAGCCAGACAGTAGTGGTCAATGGAACAGTCATTGACCATGGTCATTGACTCTGTCAATGGGACAGAGTCCAGTTGGAAGCCTGTATCCAGTGGAGTTCCTCAAGGGTCAGTACTGGGACCTGTATTGTTCAACATAATCATCAATGACTTAGATAAGGGAATAGAGTGTATGGTCAGCAAGTTTGCTGATGACACTAAACTGGGAGGAGTGGCTGACACACCTGAAGGCTGTGCTGCCGTTCAGAGAGACCTGGACAGGCTGGAGAGTTGGACGAGGAGAAATTTAATGAAATACAACAGGGCAAGTGTAGAGTCTTGCATCTGGGTAAGAACAACCCCATGTACCAGTACAAGTTGGGAACTGAACTGTTGAGGAACAGCACAAGGGAAAGGGACCTGGGGGTCCTGGTGGACAGCAGGATGACCATGAGCCAGCAATGTGCCCTTGTGGCCAAGAAGGCCAATGGCATCCCGGGGTGTATTAGAAGGGGTGTGGTGAGTAGGTCGAGAGAGGTTCTCCTCCCCCTCTGCTCTGCCCTGGTGAGGCGACATCTGCAATATTGTGTCCAGTTCTGGGCCCCTCAGTTTAAGAAGGACAAGGAACTGCTTGAGAGAGTCCAGCGCAGGGCCACGAAGATGATGAAGGGAGTGGAGCATCTCCCTTATGAAGAAAGGCTGAGGGAACTGGGTCTTTTTAACTTGGAGAAGAGGAGACTGAGAGGAGACCTCATTAATGTTTATAAATATGGAAAGGGTGACTGTCATGAGCATGGAGCCAGGCTCTTCTCAGTGGCATCCTATGATAGGACAAGGGGAAATGGATATAAGCTGAAACGTAGGAGATTCCACTGAAACATGATGAAGAACTTCTTCCCAGTAAGGGTACCAGAACACTGGAACGGGCTGCCCAGAGAGATTGTGAAGTCTCCTTCTCTGGAGATATTCCAAACCCACCTGGACGCGTTCTTATGTGATCTGATGTAGCTGGTCCTGCTTCGGCAGGCGGATTGGACTAAATGATCCTTTGAGGTCTCTTCCAATCCCTGACATGCTGTGATTCTGTGATTCTGTGAAATACCTCAATATTCCAAATACTACCGTGTAGTTTACTGATATTGCCCTTTAGCTAGACATGCCATCTATTTAAAAAATAAAAAGTCCCTTGATAGACTTCTTGTAAGCCTCCTTTAAGTACAGAGAGGTGCTAGAAGGTCTCCCTGGAGCCTTCTCTTCTCCAGGCTGAACAGCCCCAACTATCTCAGCCTGTCTTCATAGCAGAGGTGCTCCAGCCCTCGGATCATCTTCATGGCCCTTCTCTGGACTCAATCCAACAGGTCCATGTCCTATGTTGAGGCCCTCAGACAGTGATAGAATGATAGTCCAAATATTTTGTAAGCAATGTTTAAAGTTGTCACTAATACATTCTTTTCTCATGTAAGATATCACTGGTTTTCTGTACAAATAAAAGTTAATATTATTAATAAAAATAATATTCACCTGAATAACTTTTTTTGTTGTGTTGCAATTCAAGCGTCTGCAGCTAATTATGTGTTTACTAAAAATAGATAATAGCCAGGGTAACAAAATGAACCCATTTTTATGATGTATCTGTGAAATGATGGAATATATTTCCAAAGTTGCTACACCTATAGCCTTGAAAAGTATTTTTGCAAGGTATAATTTAATAAATCTAGGAGGTTTAAGTGGTAGAGATATATTACAAAGGAAATCATACACAACATTCATGATTTTTCATATTATTAAATGAAAAAAATCAAAGATAATTAAATCGTAAGATTACAAATCCTTTAGTATTATTCAATCCGAGAGATCTCAGATATGTAAGTACACATCTGAAATTTTACTCTACTTATGTACTAGACATTTGAGCTCACTTGCCCATTTTTAATCATTCCTATGTAGACTTTTCTCAAAAATACGAAATGTTTTAGCAAGTGAGTTTTAGGTTACCAAAGAAGAAAAAGTCAGAGCAACTCAAAAAAACCTGAAATAAAAATGAAATGCCATGATAAATATTATTTTTATCCTCCCAACAGAATTTCATTCATTGTTAATAAAAATAGATCAAGGAAAACAAACTTGTAGATTCATATATCATTCAAAAAAATTACCAAGAAAATAATTTGGTGGCCTTTTTTTAAATTTTTTTCTTTTTTCTTTTTTTTTTCTTTTTTCTTTTTCGCTTTCTGCTTTTTTTTTTCTTTTTTTCAGTGTAATTTTTTGACAACCCATGTAAAATGAGCTGAGATCTGAGACAATCGGCTGCACAGACACCAAGGACAGCAAAGATGAAGCACAAGAAGGTGTGCTGGAGTTGAGATTCCCCTGCAGCCCATGATGAGACAGAAAGCAGCCCCCCTGCTGCCTGTGGAGTTTAACGGTGGAACAGAGATCCACCTGCAGCCATGGAGAACCCCATGCTGGAGCAGAGACGCCTGTGCCTGAAGGAGGTTGTAGAGAACGGTCTCTGTGAGCTGCTGGAGGCTGATAATGGGGCGGAGAGGCATCTGAAGCCCATGGAGAACTCTATGCTGGAGCAGGCAGCAGCTCCCTAAGAAGTCATGACTCCATGGGGAAGAAGCTCGTGCTGGAGCAATCTGATGGGCAAGGATTGCATCCTGCAGGAAGGACTCAGGTTGGAGAAGTCTGTGGACTGTCCTGTGAGGAGTAGATTCACTGGAGCAGAGAAAAAGAGTGTAAGGAGTCCTCCTCCTTTAAGAAAAGGAGTGGCAGAAACAACATGTGATGAACTGACCTGTAACTCCCATTCCCTGTCCCCTGTATCACTGGGGGAGGAGGTAGAGCTGGCATGAAGGGAGGGGTTGGGGAAAGGTGTTTTTGAGATGTGGGTTTGTTTCTTGTTATCCTCTCTGAATGAGCCATTAACTTATTAAATTGTTCTGTCCCCAAGCTGAGTCCATTTTGCCCAGGGCCATGGTCCATGGGTCATCCCTTCCTGTTCTTATCTCGACCCTCAGGGATTTGTTTACATTTTTCTCCTCTTCACCTCAGTGAGTGGGAGGAGTGAACGAGTGACCTTCTGGTGCCTTAGCATCCATGTGGGCTAAACCATGACAAAATGGTTACTATTCAAAAAGGAAATTCTGGAGGCACAGGAGCGAGCTGTCCCTGTGTGCCGGAAGTCGAGCCGCCGGGGTAGAAAACCAGCTTGGATAACAAAGGAGATTTGGGAACATCTCAAAAGAAAAAGGGATGTCTACAAGTCTTGGAAGAATGGGCAGGCATCCAGGAATCAATACAGGGAGGAAGTTAGGGCATGTAGGGAGATAATCAGGGAGGCAAAAGCCCAATTGGAACTTAGACTAGCCTGCTCCGTAAGGGACAACAAAAAGTCTTTCTATAAATATATTAATAACAAAAGGAGGGCTAAAGATCACCTCCAGCCCCTACTGGACTCAGGAGGTACGTTAGTCACTAGGGATGAGGACAAGGCTGAGGTCCTTAATGCCTTCTTTGCCTCAGTCTTTAATAATAAGGTCAGCAGTTCCCAGGTGAGCTGGCCTTCGGTGTCTGAGTGCAGGGAGGGAGAGCAGATCGAAACTCCTGTGATCCAAGAGGAACGGGTCAAGGATCTGCTCCTTCGGCTGGATGCCCACAAGTCTATGGGGCCTGATGGTATCCACCCGAGAGCCCTGAGAGAGCTGGCGGATGTCATTGCCAAACCCCTGTCCATTATCTTTGGGCAGTCTTGGCTCACTGGGGAAGTTCCGCTGGACTGGAGGCTGGCGGATGTTACCCCCATTTACAAAAAAGGGCGGAAGGAGGATCCGGGGAACTACAGGCCTGTCAGTCTGACCTCGGTGACGGGCAAAGTCATGGAACAGGTTATCTTGAGTGCTATTAATGAGCACATACAGGTTAACCGGGTGATCAGGCCCAGTCAACATGGGTTTATGAAAGGCAGGTCTTGCCAATCAAACCTGATCACCTTCTATGACAGGGTGACCCGCCTAGTTGACGAGGGAAGGGCTGTGGATGTAGTTTTCCTGGACCTCAGTAAAGCCTTTGATACAGTTTCTCATAGTGTTCTGGTGGAGAAACTGGTAACTGCTGGCCTGGATAGGCACACCCTCCTTTGGGTTAAAAACTGGCTGGATGGCCGGGCCCAAAGAGTGGTGGTAAATGGGGCTAAATCCGGCTGGAGGCCGGTCACCAGTGGGGTTCCCCAGGGCTCAGTGCTGGGTCCAGTTCTGTTTAACATCTTTATCAATGACCTGGATGAGGGGATTGAATGTACCCTCAGTAAATTTGCGGACGACACCAAGCTGGGAGGCTGTGTCGATCTGCTCGAGGGTAGGGAGGCCCTTCAGAGGGATTTGAACAGACTGGATCGTTGGGCTGAGGCCAATGGCATGAGCTTTAATAAGGCCAAGTGCAGAGTCCTTCACTTGGGGTATAAAAACCCCAAGCATCGCTATAGGCTCGGGGAGGAGTGGCTGGAGAGCTGCCTGGCGGAAAAGGACCTGGGGGTGTTGGTTGACTACCGGCTTGATATGAGCCAGCAGTGTGCCCAGGTGGCCAAAAAGGCCAATGGGATACTGGCATGTATCAAGAATAGTGTGACCAGCAGGAGCAGGGAAGTGATCCTGCCCCTGTACTCGGCACTGGTGAGGCCGCACCTGGAATATTGTGTCCAGTTTTGGGCCCCTCGCTTTAAGAGAGATATTGAGCTCCTGGAGCGAGCCCAAAGAAGGGCAACTAAACTGGTCTAGGGGCTGGAAAATAAAACTTATGAGGAGCAGCTGAGGGAGTTGGGGCTGTTTAGCCTGGAGAAGAGGAGGCTGAGGGGAGACCTGATTACGGCCTATAAATACTTGAGAAAAGATGGTGGGGAGGTAGGGGAAGGGCTCTTTACATTAGTGATGGGAGATAGAACAAGAGGAAATGGGCATAAGCTTAGTCAGGGGAGATTCAGGTTGGATGTTAGGAAGTATTTCTTCTCTGAGAGGGTTGTCAGCCACTGGAATAAGCTGCCCAGGGAAGTGGTGGAGTCCCCATCCCTGGATGTGTTTAAGAATAGGGTGGATGAGCTACTTGAGGATATGGTTTAATGGGGATTAGGGATGGTTGGACTCGATGATCTCTAAGGTCTTTTCCAACCTAGAAATCTATGAATCTATGAATCTATGAAAATGGTACCAGATTTTTCTTTTGGCATTCCACAATGATGTTTTAATTCTTTCTGGCCAGTGTATCAAACGAAGCAGGTGATGTTTTTTTTTAGTCTCTTTCTTTAGTCTCTTAAAAAGAATCTGTGACTATCAGAGAGAGATTGGCCTCTTGTAAACTCAGTTTTTGCTCCTGCTTTACCACTACTTTGAAAATCAAGAAAAACATATGTATATACAAGATAGAAAGACAAAACATCTGACAGGGTAGAAAAGATGGGAGAGCAATAATAATTTTGGTGAATGTGTGCCTCTGGCTGTCAGGAAAAAAAAATGTTATATGACCTAAGCGTAAAACAATTACATGCCAATGAAGATGACAGGAAAGGCACCACTGCTGAATTACTGAGCCATATTCTCCCTTATTTCAGACAGGATTGTGTCTCCTGTGTCTTTTTCATTTCTATTTCCCATTTTTACTCCTGATAAGAACTGACAATGTTTCACCTCTCTCTTTTTTATTTTATTCTCTATGCTGTGGAAAAACTCTCTGTCATTTGGAAGTGAATGCCTAATATTTTCTCTTATTCTGTTACATTTAGATCTCTTCTTCCTCAGCATTTCTCTATTGAAAAATGAATCTGTTTCCTTCTCTTTCTTTCAGCCCTTTTAGTACAAATTTGATAACTGGGAATCAAGTAGACAGTTTTCTTCAACTAAAAGAGTAAGACTTGAATTCTGAAAATATTTGCATGTTGTTTGAGGTACAGTATTTATTCCGACAAATATTGTTATGTTTCCATATGTGAAATCATAGATTTCATTTTCAATCAATGTCTTCAAATGACAAATAGAAATTAATATTGATATGGGAATGCACAGAAATCTTAAATCAGTCTTTTTGTAATAGTGTACTTCCTTACCTATAGCACTGTTATTTCTGCAATTGTTGGGCATTCAGAGGAGGTATCTTGTCAAGCTAAAGTTCAGTTCTTGTTGAAAAGTAGGTCAGCATTTCTGTTCCACTATTCCCCTAAGATTAGATTCCAACGACTTCATGAAAGTACTGTAGTTATAGATTTTTTTTAAAAATCCTGTCTTTAATATTTAAACTATTTGTTCATAAATTGAACTCCAATGTTAGATGAGTTCATTCTTTCCAGTGCAACCTGAACATTTAGTGATGTCATCTTGGGCAACCTAATTTTTTAAGAAATCAGGCACTTATTTGAAAATAACCAAACTAAGCAACCTTACCTATGATTGCATTGCATGATATCTCTACATTTTTTGAGAGGAAAAACAAACAAACAAACAAACAGATTTGATAAGGAATATGAGGAGAAAAGTGAGCTTCTACCCATGTCTCAAAAGCATTCCTCCAGGTCTTAGTCATTATGAAAAATATGTACCTATCCAAGGAGACAGCTGTTTACAATAAGGATCATTAACTATGTTTATGGTATTGCAACTTTTGAAAGCTTTGAAGAGAACTGATGGTGGTAAAGACTTTAGAGAGTCGTAAAGTCAGTTTCAATAGTAAGCCAGAGATATGAGATTCATTTGTACACATAAATTCCCGTATTTGAAAAACCGGACAAAAAAAAACTAGTTTGAAGAGACTATCATGACATTTTGGCATAAGATGGTTCTGAATATTCCTTTTCTGAAGACTCTTCTCTTTCCAGTCTGACCAGCAACAGAAAGATAAGTTGAACCCAAAAATTGAATATTGTAGGTTTTCTGGCACAAAGAAATATTACAATAATAGTAATAATACTAGTAGTAATAATACTACTACTAGTGCTAGTGCTAGTGCTAGTGCTACAGCTACTGCTACTACTAATACTAATACTAATACTAATAAAACGTGAGTTTTCAAATAAATTCAAAGATACATTCGTATGTTATATGAGCATGCTCACGCACAGATTATTAAAGTTGTTATTATAACATATTATTATATTAAAAGCAGATTTCAGACCTAAACTTTTGTAATTAAAAGAGTTCAGATTTAGACTTTGGGTTCAGAATGTCCTCCATCAATTGCAGGTGTTCATTTAAAGCAATTTAGCTTATAATTAAAAAAAAATCAAGAAAATATTTTTTTTCTCTCTCCTGTCTTTCAGTGCTGCAGAAAGAAAATGGACATGTGCTTTGTAGTCATTTGTGAAATTCAGAGCTGTAATTTACAGACTCTTGTTTATGTTAGGTTTTGGTCCAAAAGAATTAAGCCATTTTTTGGCGAGATACAGTGTGTCACACATTGTTACATCACACTGAAGATACCTAAATATGTTCCCTGGCATGACATACACCAATGAGATTAATTTTAGAGCATTTGTTACACAAACAATTGTTGTGGTTTAGGCTGAAACCAGGACAACAATTTACACCACCTTCACATTTAGACAATGATCCGGTAACAGAGCTTGGTGGTAGTATCATGAATATAATTTTCAAAAATATATTTTAAAATTGGTTTCGCAATGACTTTACACCTGTTTAGATCACATTTCATTTGCACTAGTAATTTATTCACACAACCCCCACTGTTCCTTTGAGTAGAAGATCATCTTGCCTCATAAGAAAATGTTTTAACTCATCAGTTTATCTCTCAAACAGTAGTTTCTTTCAACAGCCATTTATCCTACTAGACTTCTATAAAA
The DNA here is from genome assembly GCF_009769465.1 of Tauraco erythrolophus. NCBI lineage: Eukaryota > Metazoa > Chordata > Aves > Musophagiformes > Musophagidae > Tauraco > Tauraco erythrolophus. Next base: position 90,224,165 of record NC_141496.1, on the reverse strand, counting down.
GCATTTTGTAGCAAGCACAAAATTTAGTTATAAGCACATAACAGCGACCAGATTTCTTCGTGGTGCTTTGGTCAGGCTTTTTATATGTCTTTTTTGGGGCTATAATTGGAATTGTAGAAAGCTGGCAACACTAAAACTCAGGCCATTTTTTTAAAAGCCGAATGTCTCAACTTTTGCAGTTTGGTTGGTTGGGAGTGGGGTTGTTGGTGGTTTTGGTTTTGTTTTTCTTGTTACAAACAGTGGCTTAGGTCAATTGTAATGGTTATAAATAATAGGATAATAGTAAACTCAGTCAGTGCACTTGTCATGGGAGAATTTGTGCAAAATGTACCTGTCACAGATTCACTGGATCTGTGCATACTTGTTTTCAGAAAGAATATGTTTCAGAGACTATTGAAGTTTTGCAAACTGTTACTATTCTTACTACAGGTATCTGCTTGAAAAAAGAAAATGGCACTGTTATATTGCATACTTTGTTACTGCTTGCTTGTCTTCTTAAACTAGACAGAAAATATTTCAAAGAAGTTAATTTCAAGGAAACTGCAAGTCCTTTATTAAATCATGGGTGGATGTATTAAAATGCATTATTCTTCACATTCTTTTAATCTTTTAACTCAGTTGTCCTATGGGATATAAATTGCTTTCAGAGATACTTGTTCTGCAAAACATTAACTCAGTTTTTAGGCTTACATTAGCACTTTTTAAACAATACAAGTAATTAAGAAATTTAGTTGTATAAAATATTTGCCTTTGAAGCTCAAAAAAAAAAACAATGCTAAAAAACTTGTCTACTTGTTATTTTTTTAATTTGTGACACTGTATGAACTAAAGCACATAGTGTTTTTGTTTAACACAACTTCATAATGCTGTAGCACTGACAGTTGCTTTGTAAAACTATACAAAGGTTCTGACCTGTATATTGCTCTGAAACTCCAGCATGGAAGCATTCTTCAAAAAATCAGTGTGTTTTCCAAAGAAGTGGAAACTTAACCTTGCTTTTTTACTGAACTTGCTATAAATTGACACCAAAGCATGTAAAAATAAACCCAAGCAAATCCAAGTAATCTTAAAATGCAATTCACTGAAAATCTATTAAATTTGCTATAACCTAATATTTACAAAGCTTACAAACCTTACAAACATAATTAAAAACTTAAATAATATACAAAGTGTTTGATAATTTGAGAATTTTCTCTGATTCTTGTTTTTCATACTTTGAAATTGATTTGTGTGAGAGCCTAGTGTGATCTCTATAAGAATATCGGTCAGTAGAGGAGCAGCTACAGGTTTTACCCTGCGCAGAATGGAACTTGTGTATATTCAGGTTCAGCTATCTTGCTTTCCTGCAGGAAACCAAAACAAAAAAATGAGGAGTTCAGAATAACATTTTTGCATTGTCAGGGGTTTTGTGAGCTTTTTTTGTTGTTGTTGTTGGTTTGTTGGGTTTTTTTTAATTGTTTTGTTGTGTTGTTTGTTTTTTTTTTAATATAGCTAATTGCTTGCGACAACACCATGCATCTCATTTTGAATCCCCTTTGAAACGCAGTATGGAGATCACTGAACCTACCATTTTCTAAAACTAGCATATCCATACTTGTATAGCTGTGACCCAAACTAATAACTGCTGTTGAGATAAGGGAACAAAAAGAAACCCCAAAACCAAACCAAACCAAACCAACAACAGTCACACAAACAAAAAACCACCAATCAACCAACCAACCAACCAAAAAACTCTAAAGTGTGTTAACATAGAGCTACATCAGGACCTGATCAAGAATCTGTTCAGTGTACTGCGTTGTATGGACCTAGCTCCTTGGTCTATACTAGTTTCATAGTATAAACAAGTACAGAAATATTCTCTCTCCTCTCTGCTCCTGATTACATTAATATAGTGCCCTCTCAAACCCAGTCACAATACGATGTTTTGTCATTGCTAGTACACATTATGCAGTATTCCAGCATCTGACACCATGGTTATTATATAGGTATTCTGCAGAGCTGTATCGTCAAAATGGACAATTAAAGGTTTGGAAAAGTCTCATATTCCTATAGACTAATATATTCTTTATGAACAAAACTGATTTATACTATATAAATATAAATAATAAATACTATATAAATATACTTTATATATAATCAATTATTCTTAATTATTGATGTCCCATTAGGTACCACAACACCTTTTAACATTAGCTAGGAAACAGAAGTTCTATTTCCTTGAAAAATAAGTGATTTGACTTTAAATATTTCTGCATGAGTATTAAAAAGCAGAAAAAGAGATAAGTAATTTTGTTGATGCACAAGGAAGAAAGAAATGTCTAACAAAACAAATGAAAAGGCCAATCTCAGGGGAGTACCATCTTTTCCAAGAATAACAATTTGCCTTGTTGTTAGAATAGTCACATAGGGCGCCAGAGACATCTTTTGCTTACATCTTTTGCTAGCACTTGCCCTAACCGCAGATCGATGAGGGAAAAAAAAAACCCACAAAACAGTCACTTACGTACTGTTGGAGCACTTCTGTTTCATATTCTAACACATAGGTCAGAGAGAAATTGGCACTAGGCCTTGTGTTAGTAGCAGCGGAGTTTTGGATCTATATTCCTTGAGACGGAGGACTGTGAAAACCCCAGTGCATTAGAGTTTCGGGCATCTCTCAGTCTGATAAGCATTTTTATCAAAAATTATGCTGCCGTCCAACACACCTTTCAGGGAAAATTTTTATCCAAACCAATTCTTTGTATTTTTTTAATAAAAATGAATACTAAAGAAGATTTTGCTACTAATCTTAAGGGTTTTACACGGTACACAGCAACAGCATCCACAGAATCAAGATCCAGGGAGTTACAGGAGTAAAAAAAAAAAAAAGCTTTCTAGCTTTTGTTATAGAATCAACTGAAGTCTGCTGTTATTTCAGCTAGAAAACTTACAGACATCATGAACTCAATTTATTTTAACCAATCAAAAGTTCACAACATTAATATGAAGAAGAAAGCTGGTTAATATTCAAGGATCACCTCCTCCAAGCTCAGGAGAGGTGCATCCCAGCAAAAAGAAAGTCAGGTAGGAACACTAGGAGGCCTGCATGGATGAAAAAGGAGCTTCTGGACCAACTTGGACACAAAAAGAAGGCCTACAGAGGGTGGAAACAAGGACAGGTAGCCTGGGAAGAATACAGAGAAATTGTCAGAGCAACCAGAGATCAGGTTAGGAAAGCTAAAGCCCTGATAGAGTTAAATCTGGCCAGGGACATCAAGGGCAACAAGAAAAGCTTCTATAGATATGTCAGTGATAAAAAGAGATCAAGGGAAAGTGTGAGCCCTCTCTGGAAGGGAACGGAGGACCTGGCTACTGGGGATATGGAGAAGGCTGAGGTTCTCAATGATTTCCTTGCCTCAGTCTTCACTGGCAAGAGCTCCAGCTGCACAGCCCAAGTCGCAGAAGGCAAAGGCAGGGACTGGGAGAATGAAGAACCACCCACTATAGGAGAAGGTCAGGTCCGAGACCATCTAAGGAACCTGAAGGTGCACAAGTCCATGGGACCTGATGAGGTGCATCCGTGGGTCCTGAGGGAACTGGAGGGTGAAGTTGTTAAGCTGCTATCCATCATATCTGAGAAGTCATTGCAGTCTGGTGAAGTTCCCACTGACTGGAAAAGGGGAAACATAGCCCTTATCTTTAAAAAGGGAAAAAAAGAAGACCCAGGGAACTACAGGCCAGTCAGTCTCACCTCTGTGCACAGCAAGATCGTGGAGCAGATCCTCCTAGCGACTATGCTAAGGCACATGGAAAATAAGGAGGTGATTGGTGACAGCCAACATGGCTTCACTAAGGGCAAATCCTGCCTGACTAATTTGGTGGCCTTTTATGATGAGGTTACAGCATTGATGGATAGGGGAAGAGCAACTGACATCATCTACCTGGTCTTGTCCAAAGCATTTGATATTGTCCCACACGACATCCTTGTCTCTAAACTCGAAAGACACGGTTTTGATGGATGGACTACTCGGTGGATAAGGAATTGGCTGGATGGTCGCACTCAAAGAGTTGTGGTCAACGGTTCAATGTCCAAGTGGAGACCAGTGACAACTGGTGTTCCTCAGGGGTCAGTACTGGGGCCAGTGTTATTTAACATCTTTGTTGGTGACACGGACAGTGGGATGGAGTGTACCCTCAGCAAGTTTGCAGATGACACCAAGCTGTGCGGTGTTGTAGACACGCTGGAGAGAAGGGATGCCATCCGGAGGGACCTTGACAGGCTGGAGAGGTGGGCCTGGGAGAACCTCATGAAGTTCAACAAGGCCAAGTGCAAGGTCCTGCACGTGGGTCGGGGCAATCCCAAGCACAAGTACAGGCTGGACGGAGAATGGACCGAGAGCAGCCCTGAGGAAAAAGGACTTGGGAGTGCTGGTGGATGAGAAGCTCAACATGAGCCGGCACCGTGTGCTGGCAGCCCAGAAAGCCAACCGTGTCCTGGGCTGCATCCAGAGCAGCGTGGGCAGCAGGTCGAGGGAGGGGATTCTGTCCCTCTACTCTGCTCTCATGAGACCCCACCTGGAATACTGCGTTCAGCTCTGGAGTCCCCAACACAAGAAGGACATGGAGCTGCTGGAGCGAGTCCAGAGAAGGCCAGAAAGATGATCCGAGGGCTGGAGCACCTCTGCTATGGAGACAGGCTGAGAGAGTTGGGGCTGTTCAGCCTGGAGAAGAGAAGGCTTCGGGGTGATCTTATAGCAGCTTTCCAGTACCTAAAGGGGACTACAGGAAAGCTGGAGAGGGAATTTTTCCAAGGACATGTAGTGATAGGACAAGTGGCAATGGCTTTAAACTGAAAGAGGGCAGATTTAGATTAGTTATAAGGAAGAAATTTTTCACTGTGAGAGTGGTGAGGCAGCGGAACAGGTTGCCCAGAGAAGCTGTGGATGCCCCATCCCTGTCAGTTGTCAAGGCCAGGTTGGATGAGGCTTTGGGCAACATGGTGTAGTGGAGGGTGTCCCTGCACACGGCAGGGGGGTTGGAACTAGATGATTGTCGTGGGTTATGTTGAACCGCCCCACACACAGCCGGTCACTCCCCCTCCCCCACCCCCAGGAATGAGGGAGAGAATTAAAGGATAAACGTGAAACCCGTGGGTTGAGATAAGAGTGATTTAATACAGATGATTTAATACAATGTAGGTGCTCACCACCCCTCGTATGCGAAGCCCGTCTCGTCCCGAAAACTGCAAATCCCGGACGAACACGAGGCCCCGAAATAGAGAGGGGCAGAGAGGGAGAGAAAGAGAGAGAGAGAGAAAGAAAAAAAAACAGCAGAGCAACAGCGCAGCAAGCGCAAAAGAGCAAAAGTACAAAAAGAGCCAAAGCGCAAAAGCCCTTCTTCCCGGCTGACCCTCGCTTTTATACTGGGCGTGACGCTGCATGATATGGAATACTAATTGGCCAGTTTGGCCCTCAGTCTTAAGTTCCACACAAATGACAAGGGGAATCGTGTCCCCCTTGTCCCAGCTATGCTCCCCCCTTATCCTGCCGTGTTTCTGTACTCCGCACACTGAAAAGTCCTTGGAGTTTCACTTCCAACCACAAACATCAGCTTGCTATCAACATTCTTCTCAGAGTGAGCCTCTGAGTGAAACCAAAACAGGGAGCTCTTCTGGCTGTTAAAAAAACTCTGTCCCAGCTAAAACTGGGACAATGATCTTTGAGGTCCCTTCCAACCCAAACCATTCTATGATTCTATAACTCTGTTTTCTACAGAATAAACTGCATCTCTGCACTTGAACTATACTAATTGTTACTACACATTTTGAGGTGGAAACTCCTGGATTCATAGGACTGCAGATCCATCTCTTCTTACCATCCCTACCACTTTGATAATTTTTGCTTTCTTTTTCATGTTTTCTGTCCTGCTCACCTGCAAACAGAAAATGTGTCATTACCAGTCTTCATGCATATGTACGGAACTCATAGTAACTGTTGGAGAGGCACATGTGCAAAAAGAAGATACAGCAGAGAAGTAGGATGGTATTTACACACATAGCAGCAGCATAATCCATTTTAAAAAATGCAGATTAGCTGAGACAAATTTAATCAGTGCCTTCTGCTCATTCATGATAGTCAAAGACACAGTCTGCATCAGTGCGCAATTCAAAGGAACTGGATAATTTCATAGTGCACTGAGGAAAACTGACTTGGCATAGTTGACTTATTGACACCAGCTATCCTCCTGCTGTCACTTTGAATTCTCTATAAACAATCGTCTCTAACATCCTCTACTGCCAGAAACAATTCACACTCTGTGAATGATGAGGGTCAATCAGGACCTTAGCATTCATTTTCTAGTTTAGTATCCGAAAACCTAAAGAATGAAATCAATTGAGAAAATTGACATCTTCGAATTCGTAAAATAAAGATTTTTCTCCAGCTTTAGTACAGGTAGTTATATTTCTGTGAAATAAAAATCCAGGTATACCTGTATTTTTTTTTCTAGCTTAAACATATTTGAATTGTACTTCCATGTCTTCCCTGTGTACCATATTTATAGCTAAGCAGGGCCAGATACTTCTTATCAGAAGCATTTTGTGGCATTCTCCTTATATTTTTTTCTTATCAAATAAATAATATTCAATAACCTTCTTACTGGTAACTATGAGCTTCAAAAAAAATACATGATTAAATTTAATTTTATAGATCAGGTGAGTCACACAAAAAAATTAAACCAGCCAGCTAGTGAAAAATAAGCTACTTTTTCTTAACAGTGCTTATTGATAATATTAATAATATTTCTTTAATAGCAAAACAAACTGTTTTTTGATGATTACAACCTCATTCTCCATCCCAATTCATCAGTTTTACATCACTGTCAATCTTTTCAAATCAATGGATTTTTCCAGGATGGAAATACCAGTAAAGATGAACAATGAAAAATAAAGTCTACCATAGTAAGAATGAATACTTATATGTCACTTATATGTGTGTGTGTGTGAGAGAGAAAGAGAGAGAGATATTTCAATAGATATAAACTAATCAGTTAAGTTTTACAATTTGTGATATTTCTGTTCTGAATCGGATACCATGGATCAAAAATATAAATTCTATAAGAAACTATGAAAGTAGTTCAATACAATTAATCAATTAATTAATTACACATTCCTGTAACTCTCTGTAAGAGCTGAAAAAGGCAGCACACACATGCAAACACACACAAAACCAGCAGTGATGAAAAAAAAGCAGCTCTGACTTTGGATATATGTTGTGCTTATTTCAGATACAGTTCAAGTCACAACACGGGGATAGTTTTTAGGCAAAGAATAACAGTTGCAGAAGTGAAGGGGACCCTCTGGGGAAAGAGTTTTAATACAAGATGAACAGCTATTCTCAAGGTATAAATTAAGACTCTACCAGCACACACCCTTCACAAAATTACAGTTTACTTAAGCTAGAAGAAGGAAGAGTATGTAACATTTCTTCAAGTATCTTTGCATATTGTTATGTGTTAATTTGACCCAGAAACAGTATTCTAATCTGCTTATTGACTGAGATATTTGTTTGCCTAAAGAAAAATTTAAGGAGACACAATGCCTGAAAAGATGGTGTGACTTTCTTTAGGAACAGTTGTGAAACATAACTGTAGCACTAAAGAGAAGGAACCCTTAAGCCAACCAGCCTCTGCTCTTCTGAGGATAAACTTGTGATATGTTCTCAGAAAGCACCCCACTGCTTCTAGGATATAATTATCAATGACAAACTGAGAGAAACAGATATCACCTGTGAAACTGAGCTTATTGGAGGGAAATAATCCACACAGCCCAGAAGCTGTCAATAATAAACCTTACTAACACTAGGAGAAACCTTACCTGGATTGATTTCAGTGAAATAAATTACTTGCTTTTATGCAACACAGATATGAAATGTGCTGTGTTAAAAGTGATAAAAGTCAGGCATACAATAAGGACATATGGAGGGATTTCAATCTCTTTGGTCTACCCCATATTTTAATGTCTAGGAGTCTAGCCAAATGGAATTTTGAGGCAGCTGCTAAATGAGTGGGAAAATATCACAGCCAGACATAAATAATTAGCAGCCCCCATCTTTGGGCAAGTCAAGATTTACCAACTACTGCAATCAATTTAAGGGCTGAGAGCTTCTTGTTCTGAACGCAGCAGCTTTTCCTCGGATTGAAAGCAGGAGCTGTTCTAAGCCATTTTCATTTGATTCCCTTCTTACAGTACAGCATGTTGTACCGTGCTCAGGCCAAGTTGTCTGTGCCTGGCAAGTTTATGTACATGGATGTTGGATTTACGTGTTCTGGAAATACAAGGCATTTCTCATTTAGTTCTTTATACTCAGTTATAAGACTGTATTATACCTTGCTTTATTTTTCTTGAAAAGCAGCAGAATCAAAAAGGATGCTATGAAGCTGACTGGCACTTTACACATATGAAAAACTCAAGTATCATTCCATTTTCTTTTAGCCCTAATGTTATGATGATATCTATTTCTCTCTTCGACTTCACCTCTACATTAGCACCTCTTCTTTCATGACATTTTAGCATTTGTGATCTTCCTATTAGATTAAAGAGATTTTTTTTTTCTTTAAGTTACATGGTGTCTCAGTCTCTCTTCCTAAATTCTTAAGGAAATTCTGTTCTGATTTTGATAAACCTTTGAGTAAATACTATCTGTCACCAGTATGAAAGAACTAAAAATCTTCTCATGATATTTCACATGGTAATTTTGTATGTGTCTCTCACTTGAGAAAAACCCCTCTCTTATCTAAGATAAGCCCAGAAAAAAAAATATAATCTTATTTCATAGATTCATAGATTCATAGATTCATAGATTTCTAGGTTGGAAAAGACCTTAGAGATCATCGAGTCCAACCATCCCTAATCCCCATTAAACCATATCCTCAAGTAGCTCATCCACCCTATTCTTAAACACATCCAGGGATGGGGACTCAACCACCTCCCTGGGCAGCCTATTCCAGTGGCTGACAACCCTTTCAGAGAAGAAATACTTCCTAACATCCAACCTGAATCTCCCCTGACTAAGCTTATGCCCATTTCCTCTTGTTCTGTCACCCATCACTAATGTAAAGAGCCCTTCCCCCACCTCCCCACCATCTTTTCTCAAGTATTTATAGGCCGTAATCAGGTCTCCCCTCAGCCTCCTCTTCTCCAGGCTAAACAGCCCCAACTCCCTCAGTCGCTCCCCATAAGTTTTATTTTCCAGCCCCTTGACCAGTTTAGTCGCCCTTCTTTGGACTCGCTCCAGGAGCTCAATATCTCTCTTAAAGCGAGGGGCCCAAAACTGGGCACAATATTCCAGGTGCGGCCTCACCAGTGCCGAGTACAGGGGCAGGATCACTTCCCTGTTCCTGCTGGTCACACTATTCTTGATACACGCCAGTATCCCATTGGCCTTTTTGGCCACCTGGGCACACTGCTGGCTCATATCAAGCCAGTAGTCAACCAACACCCCCAGGTCCTTCTCCGCCAGGCAGCTCTCCAGCCACTCCTCCCCGAGCCTATAGCGATGCTTGTGGTTTTTATACCCCAAGTGAAGGACTCTGCACTTGGCCTTATTAAAGCTCATGCCATTGGCCTCAGCCCAACGATCCAGTCTGTTCAAATCCCTCAGTCCAGCGGAACTTCCCCAGTGAGCCAAGACTGTCCAAAGATAATGGACAGGGGTTTGGCAATGACATCCGCCAGCTCTCTCAGGACTCTCGGGTGGATACCATCAGGCCCCATAGACTTGTGGGCATCCAGCCAGAGGAGCAGTTCCTTGACCCGTTCCTCTGGGATCACAGGAGCTTCGATTTGCTCTCCCTCCCTGCTCTCAGACACCGAAGGCCAGCTCACCTGGGAACTACTGACCTTATTATTAAAGACTGAGGCAAAGAAGGCATTAAGGACCTCAGCCTTGTCCTCATCCCTAGTGACTAACGTACCCCCTGAGTCCAGTAGGGGCTGGAGGGTGATCTTTAGCCCTCCTTTTGTTATTAATGTATTTATAGAAAGACTTTTTGTTGTCCCTTATGGAGCTGGTTAGTCTAAGTTCCAATTGGGCTTTTGCCCCCCTGATTATCTCCCTACATGTCCTAACTTCCTCCCTGTATTGATTCCTGGATGCCTGCCCATTCTTCCAAGACTTATAGACATCCCTTTTTCTTTTGAGATGTTCCCAAATCTCCTTTGTCATCCAAGCTGGTTTTCTACCCCGGCGGCTCGACTTCTGGCACACAGGGATTTATTCACACCAATCTCCAGAAGGAGATGTGCTCTAACACCAGGATGGAAGTGGAAGATTAGTGGCTTCCATAAACAGTATGACTCTCTTTTCTATTGTCCACTGTGTCTTTCAATGCAAAGAACTTTCTAGGCAGCTAGCTTAATTTACTGTATCTTTTTAAACTATTTTTTTCTTTATATGATTGCTGCCTCAGCAGCTTGCTGCTTACTTCTATGCAGGTCCATATGTTTAAGAAAAAGGGAAATATTTCCAACTTACTTTTTGATTGTGGTGTCTTTGAAACTGTTTGGTTTGTAAACATCCATTATAGTTTACTTTTAAGTGAAGCATCCAGACGACTGGCCCTGACCCACACAGGTGCACCCAAAGGAAACAGCAAGTGATACTAGTAGGTCACTCCCTGCTGTAGAGGATGCAGGCACTCAAGTGCTGAGCTGAATTCTTGTGTAGGGATGTTGGCTGCTTGATGGGGTCTCAGATTCAGGATGATGTGGAGAGACAGTGAAAGCTTGCCTGACCCTCTCACTATTAGCCACTGTTATTTTTCCATGTTGTTATATTATGAATACCAACACATATAAAAACAATGCTATTAACTCATCGCATATCACTTTATTTTCTTTGCAAATTAATGTTTTTATGTTTCTTTTACTAGAAAATTTCGAAGCATATAATAAATATTATTAATTGTTTGTTACATTCCTTCTTTTAGTAAAATATGCATTCAATTATTTTTTGCATTGAAAATTTGAGAAAATAAATCCTCAAGACTATCTTAGCAGGTGTCACCATCCATTCCTACCGAAATCAAAAGATTTCCCGTCAGGTTGTGTGGAATCAGTCTCAAGAATAAGTTGCTCACCTATTTTATACAACTTTCATTGGTCTAAGTAAAAGCATTCTTCAAAAGGGTCTACTTCCATTTACAAACTTGTGTATATCAAATAAAGTCAAATATTTTATCTCTGCCCACAGTTTACTTAAACTTTGAATACTGGGTTTTATTCAAAACTCTTGCTTATTTTAATTCATATAATAGCAGACAAAACCATAAGTATGCCAGTGGCAATGAAAGAATATGAGAGTGCATATTCTCAACATTTTACAACACTAAACCTTATATTTGAATTTTTTTTTCTCTCACTTAGATTGATTCAAGCTAGAAACACAGAGCTGGGCATTTATATTTTCAACAGAAACCTTGTAACATCTATCCACTATTAAAGATTAACAAGAAGGAAAAAGATTTCCTTTTTTCAATCCCAAATCGAAATGTTTCTAGCTTCCTATAAGAAAAAGAATTGGAAGCAATCACTTTTCTAAGCAAACCTAACTTACAGCTACAATTTGGGAAAGAATAATGCTTACAGAATAAGAAAAAAGCCACCTGAACACTTCTATTTAAGGGTCTGACAGTGCTGCAAGTTGGGGAAGATCTCATTTCTGCCTAAAAAGGAAATAAAATAAATTACAACTGCTCAGGATAAAAATTAAAACTAAAATTCCAGTTATATACTGAAACAATACATATAACGTATTCAAATTCAAGTCCCGTGATCTCCCAGTGTTGTATTATTTAAGTATGTGATGGTTTTAATGTGCCAGCAACTTTTTTTCCCTTTCAGATATCTATTAATCAAACCAATGTTGCATTTAATAAAAGAAAATCTGAATAAGTATTTTCTTCTACTAAAAGGAAGCTTTTATAAAGGAAGCTGTGGCCAAGGGTAAGCAAAATAGTATCACGTAAACAATATGAATGCCAGCCTTCCTTGAAAAAGGCCACATAATTACACTGTTCTTCATTTTAATAAGTATCTGTAGTGGACTGTGAAGCTGTTTTGACTAACATGAGATAAACTGGAGTAATTATAAATCAAATATTTCCATATTTGCGTAAGCAAGGGAGGTGAAAATTGTTTTGGTAGCACCTGTTGATTCCATAGCACTCTTTTTTTCTTTCTTTTCTAATAGCTATTCATAAGAATTGAATAACACCTGATGGGTTGTGATTTTTTTTTGTTAGTTTTAGGGTATATGAGTTCTCCATGAGGTATTTTAACAGACACATGTTCAATTTCTCCGTGTGCAATAGAGTGAAGTAAAGAAAGACATTTTATCTGCAGATGAATCATCATCTACCAGCCTAACCTCTGGTGCTTTGTAGTTTTTTCCCTTATAATGCCTGGATAGGTATTGGTCTGTCGCTCTTTTTTCACTATTTTTATCAACTTTTGTTATTGTGGTAGTTGTTGTTTTCATGAAAAGCCTTATTCTGTCTTAAACCAGCATTCTCTGGGAAAATACTTTAACAAAACATCTGCAATCACATAACATTCTCTACTTCTGCAGCTACTCAGTTTAGGCTCCTCTCTGACTTCCATAAGGTGTTACGATTCTCAGAAGACTCAAATCAGGGACCAAGAAAACCTCTGTTGTGTGGAATTGTTGGCAAATATTACTTTCAATGGGCCTTGATCATAGAGTAACTAAAAGCTTCATGTAGCTGTATAATTTATTACTTTATCTTATCTCAATCTTAAGATCTCTTGGGTTTGGTTTTATTAAATCATCATTTGCGTTTTTATTCACGACAAAGTTCAAACTGACACTGGAATTTTAAGAAATATACTTCTGTTTTGAATTGCTGAAGTTCAAAAGCTACTGCTGTTATTACAATAAGCTTGCTTATTACTGTAATCATGCCTTCAGTTTCGTCGTTCATAAACATCCCCAAACATAGCTCAAAACAAAAAAAAAAAAAAAAAGGAAAATGGGAAGAAAAAAAGTTTTCCGACTATCGTTAGAATTCCTGGACATAGGTATTTATGATGAAAATGCTGCTACAACCTATCTGTAGTTGTGCTGCAACCTGGACAGTGCTAGGAGGAGCATTATGCATGGGAGACACACAACTTTATGCTCTAGAATACCCACAAACTACCAAGGCATTTTCCATAATTTACTTTTATGAGCTTCAGTTTCAAATGAATTTTACCGACTTAATGGTTTGGGAAATTATTATGGGAAACAATAATTCAGAGTTGACCTTTTCTGAGCTACCTGTTATTTGATTGGTTTAGCTAGCAATGTCTTTAATTGAATTTGTCAGCAACAAAAATATGTGTCTAACAGCTGCTGACTTACATTTCATAATTATTGTTATTACCTCAGATAAATATTTAAGCAGGGGAAGAAAGAGTGGGAGTAGAACAAAGTCACCTACAATAGCACCAAGTGAATGTCTCAGTGGAGAAGTTGTAATACTCATTGTTTCTCTAGAAATACATTTCTGAATTAGCAGTCAGTAATTAATTGTCATTTAGTGAAAAAAAATCACAAGTTATACATCAGATGATGTGAGGAAATAATGACTAAATACCGTGATATTTCCTTACCGAGAGCTTCATAGTATCATCAGAAAAATTACTTGAAAATTCAGTCTCAAATTCTGTAAATCCTGACTGCTACTCACCAGCCCAAAAAAGCTCCAGATATATAGATTTGTTCTTTCTTCTTCTTTTCGTAATGTATTGTAGGAGTAAAACCTATAACTTTTTTTTTTAATAGAGGTACTCTGAAACTCTCAAATGAAAATAGGATTAAGCAACTAGAGTGCTAAATTTGTGTAGAAAAACATTCTATCAAAAAATAAAATTCAATTCCAAATAATTCAGTTTCATTTCTTAATATTAAAAAAATAATAATAATTTTGCACTGTTTTTGTGAGGAGAGAACTCTTGGGATTTGTTTGTTTGGTTGGTTTTTTTTTGTTTGTTTTTAAAGTATCTCAGTGTCATTAAATCATATTATAAAGAAAGGAATCATGAAATGGGTTACTGTCTTCTTGTCTTAAACAAAGAATTTTTGGAGAATAAACAGCAGATTCTTTCAGACACAGTACTTCTTTCAGTCTATCTGACAAACCTTTTTGTAGTTATTTTTTTTAATGATGTTCTGCTTAATTTGTCACCATAGAACTAAAGAAAATGGTTCAAATGTTTTACATCATTGCTAAAAAAAAAACTCAAAAAAAACAACAACAAAAGAAAAATCTCTTTGAAGAAAATGTATCACTTCTTATTAACCTGGGGGATTGAATGCATATGAAATTATCTGTAATTCCAACTTATACACCAAAATTAACTCAGAATCAGGCCTTCTGATTTTTTAGATATGATTGATTGTTTTTCCTACTGTCATTACTGGAACTCTTCACTTTAGAACTTAATGAATAGTTTAAATATGGTTATTGAGACATAATGCATACTATTGGGAACATCTGACGCTGACTGTGTTTGGTTAATGTGGGATTTATCAGAGGCATAAAAAAAAAAAATCTAAGTACCAATCAGCCTGCCTTCAAGGAAGCAGTTTAATGGTTGTACTAGTCTGTATGAATGAATTGTACAAAGTGAGAAACAACGAATGACAAAGATTTTAGAGCAGAAATGTACATCCAAAGTCGCTGAGCCTCCCTAATGTTTCTGAAATTACAAATCTTGCATTTTGCTTAATATCTGCAATAAATTAGATAAACTCATTTCAACCTATGCAGGAAAAGAAGTGCTATTGCATTTCAGTTTTAGAACCATCATCAGCCTTGCTAACATCTCTTATATGCAATTTCTCCTAATGTAAGTAGAAAACATTCTGTTTCAGGGACATTGGATTACGTGCTACTACCTATGAAATAAAAGTTTATGTATGAAAAGATTTTACTCTAAGTATCCAAGACATTTGTTTGGCTTTGTTGTGGGTTTTTTATTCAGCTAGTGGACAAATAAATAACAGTGCATCTGAGATGATCTTGTGCTGCTCACGGACATAAGTGATTTGTCAAGGGATTTTTTAAGGCTTGATGTGTCACAAAGAGTAAAAATGGAAAGGGAGTGTAATTCTTATCCTGTGATTAGAAAATTCTGTTAATAATCCAAGTAAAAAATTGAGGCCATTGCATTCTTTGCTGCAATTCTTGTGCAAGCATTTTAGATGAATGGGAAATTTTGAAAGACTTCTAAGAAATTAAAAATTAATAAGAATATCTATCCAATGTGTTTCTATGGTGCACCCTGCATTACAGGCTCTATAATAAAACAGTGTCTACTGTACAGGTATTTTCAAAAATCTTTACCAATAATAGATACATGATCAAAATTAGGAAACCACAGATTTTAAAAACCTGTACAGGAAGCCAAGTTTCATGATGGTATAATGTTAACCTAGTAGGGGCTTGTTTTACACTATGTCATGACACAAGCCATGTCGTAAATCGCAGCAACACACTTTATAAAATCCCTTCTTCCTATATGATGGCATGTTGCTTATCAGAAGCATATTTCCATTCACCCTAAAAAGAGACAGTAAAGTTCAAAGTGTGTGAAGATACACATTTCTAATAAATTGCTTTTTCCAAGTACTTGATATTATTCTTCAACCAAAAACAGGTAAAACCAGACAAATCCACGATTTACCTCCTACAATTTCTAGCAGAATGTTACTAGGGTATCCTCAGGGGATTCAGACGTACTTTAGCAGCCCTGTAGCAGTTACCTGCCTAGTTTTAAGCAGGGAAAAAGGTATTGTCATACATAGAAGATGTCATCCATAATACTGTAGGAGATCAGAAATGTAATCACGAATCAGCCAAGCTAGAGAAACTAAATATATTTATTTATATCATTAAAGGATGTTGAAAGCACAAAGCAAGCAGACACAAAAAAAAAGTAAAGGATTTTCATCTTTTTGGAATCTTGAATGTTAAGTCAGTTTTTAAAATAACCATGGCTTTTTCATATAGGACTTCAGAAAAAAAAGCCAAATATTGGGTACCCTTTTAACCTATACTCGCTGTCAGCTACTGGGTCACTCAACATTGGTGCTCATGTGTCATGGAAGAATAAATAAAATATGTGGTAGTCTTAGATGTCTTTTGAGTGGTTTATAAAACAGAAAAGCTGATTATCAAAGACTCGCTAACATAAAGAAAGAAGAAATAATACACCGTATTCTGCATTGCAACATTTCAAAATTGTATATGCTACAGTATTATAATACTTAAATCTATAAAATAAAGTCTAAATTTAACAACTGCAGTAACACTTAACATAGATTTCATACTGTTCTGTAATGGAATGGCTGCCTCTAAAGTCCAAATATGCATGTAGGACACAATCAATCTAAATGATTATTTAGTAACATCTGTTTTTGGAAAGGAAGACAATTGTCTTCCATGATCTGACAAGGAAATGATAAAAAAAGAATATGAGTGAAAGTAACTGCACGACCTTTTTCACTAGCTAAGAGTAGGTACCTCAATAGTTACAATGCTTTGAAGAATCAAAAGAATAATACTGAGTATTTCAGAAGTAGTGAAAGTGCATTTGAATTCAAAAGGGAAAAGACAAAGGAAGAAAATCACTTTGGATGCTTTGTCTTCGGAAGTGTGATATTCTATCTCATAACTTGCATAAAGTACAACAGATCTTTAACCCCTGTCTATTCTGGGGAGACTATCACCATGCTGGATCACACAACAATGAGTTAGTCTTAGTTTTACACGTAAAGCCTGCTTTACCAAGGTCAGCTGTACAAGATCAGTTACTAAAATTATATATATGCATTAATTGTCCTGATTTAGAAGGATGCTAATTTTACACCCAGTTACAGATAGTCACTGTTACTATCAGACAATGCAATAGATACTGTTGAGATAAGAATTATAATGTAATATAGATATGAATAGATTAAAACCAGAATAAAAATCTTTTAATAGGCAAAAAGATTTTGGCAAGTTATAATCTCATTTTTTAATGTTTCTAAAATATATTGTGCTCTACTAAGAATACGTGAGGGAGCATATTTTGCTAATAAGTTTTGGTCAGTTCCACACAACACCTCCTGACTTAGATAAAAAGCTGTTCTCTGTGAATAATGAATTATTTTTTAGGTATTCATACCCCTCATCAGACAATAAGGTTTCTCAAAACTGTACAAAGTCTTAAAATGGCCTTTGTGAAATAATCATTATTTTTCTTTAGATGACCCTAACATTTGGGAAAACTGGTGAACACATTCACTTATTTTTGAACATGTGATTATAAAATATACATAAGATTTTCGTAAAAGAAGATTAACATACAAGTATAACGACAAGAGACACAAAAAATGTTCTTTAAAAAGATCTGGTTCTCAGATCTCAGACAGGTTTTATCAAAAGAAGGAGGTTCTTTTTCTCCCTAATTTTAACCCTGATTAAGTGGTAAAGTGAATTTTGTGCTCACGGTAAGTGGCTAAATGAACAGGAATTTTTTAACAACTGCAACACAGCCTCAAGGGGGAAAACAGTTCACTTTTTCACAGGCTGCCTCATCAGTTCTGAGCCACAAGACCTGCTTTTTGGCTTGATGTGCAGTTGACACTGCACAGACATCTGGGCTTTGACCTTTCTGTTGTGATTGCAAGATGTGAACCATTGTCATAACATCTAATTGTTTTGTAATGTGGTTCTTTATCCTCAGCATTTGAACTCACTTCACCATCACATCTCAGGGAGCCAAATAACTGTCAAGCTAAAACAATGTTCAAACTCAATCAATCTAAACTGGCTTAAAAAATATGGCCTAGAGGTTAAAGCTTTAATATTCTAATTTTTGCTTGCCAAGATATTGAACTGACAGTTAGTGCTAAGAATTTTAATACATTAAATTAATACTCATGTATTCTTATTAATAATATGAACTTCATCAAAAAAGTTTTGATAACTGCCTCCTTTAAGATCACAAAAAGTAAAATATTGCATCTTATTTGCCTGTATCTATGTTTTACATCATTTTCACAAACCACAGCGAATTAATTCTAAATAATGAAGACCTATTGTCTCCTCTTGGACATGTCTTAATGATCATTGAAAGTGCCACAGATATACCCTTGTTCATCCAAGTTTACACATGGAATCTGAGACACAGTGAAGTCTAAGAGTTATGCTTTATATTTCTGCACTACCACAATTTCACCCTTAAGAAGAATTACATGTTTACATTTTCAGAGCTGAAACTTACCAAGCAGAGAAAAACAAAGCACTGAACTTCTGGTAAACAGAAATCGATACGATACATTACAGAAGCAACCTCTATTCAGCTTTGAATAGTTCTTTTTATTATTTTGAAATTTTGCTTAATTAATTTCTGTAAGAGGTAAAGTTTGCACAATTTGGATTTATTTTTCCCACAATGTCTGAAATAGAATCTCTATGGAGGTTGAAAATTTTATATCATTGTATATCCGACATAGGTCCAAAATTATAAAACTGATATAAATCTTAAACAACTCAAACTTTGGTATAAATTTGGTCTTTTTTATCCCTCCATTTTTTTATTTCCCATTGGCTTTTCATTGCTATTGATTTCTTCAAGGAAATGTTTTACTTTTGATAAGATAACAGGATTCCAGCCCAGGAAATTACAAGAAAATACCTTTATTCAAGATTTACAATCTTAAAAAATTGGCAGCTGTCTAACTGCAGTGAATCAAGGCTTCTTCAATTGTGAAATATAAATATTAATACTAAATTAATATTCAATTAAAAAAAAGATACTACTGACAGAAAAGGCAGAAACAAACCAGATTTGTATTTATTAGATTTTACTTTACTTTGTTCTGAGAACACGTTTACTAATTTGGACAAAATAAATTACTGCATGGAAACTACTTGTACTTTTACAGTAAGAATAACTAAGTCGAAGGGATAATTTTATTACAACAAAAGTAATTTATATTTTAGATAACTAAAATAAATACACGACGTCCAAATAACATGATTTAGATCACACTTTGTTACTGATTTGGAAAGGCAAGGAAAAAAAAATCCCTCAGAAGGAAACTTTGTATCAAAATGGAATTTTATTGTTAATATTCTCTCAAATAAATAGACACTGCTTGTGTGAAATCACTTCTGCTTTTTGACCAAGATGTAATAAGTGACACTATACATCAATAACATCAAAAAACCAGTAACTCAGAAGACTGATCAGAAAAAACAGATGCCTGGTTTAAAAAGTAACAGGCTCTTGACTGGGTGATCTTTATATTAAAGTCAGAAATAATTTAGCCTGTTTACTTTGTAAATTCTCCATTTACCAACAAGAATAGAACAAAGGAAAGAATAACAATCTCTGCGAAATCAGTGGTCCTAACTCTGAAATTGATCCACATCGTATCATGACCATTTCTATGTCTATATAAAATGAAATGACACACAACTTTATTCTTCTCAGAATCTAGCACTTTGAAAGGTTTTCTTGTACTCATTGAATTCTGGAACATTAATCTTTTTCATACAACAAGGATGTGTAACTGGAGTTGTAGAACTATTCTTCCAGTTTTACTAATGGATGGATGGAAATATAGAAAATTATCACAAATGGTATCTAGCTTAACAAAAGCCATATGATTTCTCATTGAAAGATGAAGATTTGTATTTCTTAGCACTCAAGCTCCAGCAGTAATGCAAACTTTCAGTTTATACCCAAAAAAAAAAAAAAAAAGTATAAACATGGTTTAGTAAGGCTGACAGGCAAAGCAGCTGAAGGTCAGAAAAACTGAGAATCACCACTCATGGTTCTCTGAACTGTTACAGTCATTGGACTCTTCATTATTCAGAACTATTCTAACACCTAGGAATACGTGACCATCATTCCTGTCATCTCTGCTCAAGGTCTACAAGTAATTACCCAGATTCCCAGATGTATAGGAATGCAGGATTTCTGGAAAATAGGTGCTGAGCACGTATGAATCAACTGTTCTGCTCATGTGATGCAAAGTTGATCTGTAAATACAGAACAAATCTGCTACCTCTGTACTTCAGACTTCCTACACATGAAATCAATCGCAGGCTTACAATTTCGGGAATTTGCCAGGACAGGCAGGAAGACATTTCTTAAATTTTGTCACACAGACACAATACCGAAGGATATGGTTTTAGCAGTTAAATCTGAAATGACAATTTAGCTGATCAAAGCAATAGATCTACACCAACTTACCACCTCACCACGATGTCCTCACAGCACAACCAACGACTGGAGGATTAAAAGTGTAAGACTCTTCAGGATTTCCCTGTAAGAAGAAATAAAACATGTTTTATTCTCATTTCTACAGTAACATCAATAAATTCTGAAGGGTTTAAGAAAAATAAAAAGTACACTGATGATAAATAACTTCTGCAAATTGCTGTCATTGAAAGGCTGCAAAACAAAGTGGAATTTCTGGAGTAACCCTGATGTAAAACAATCTAGATCATAAATGGTCATATACTAATGATTTGAAACAGATATTTTCTGATTAAAGTGTCCATGAAGCAACAGTTGTGTTTTCAACCACACTGTCTTCAACGCTTTCTTCCTGTGTCACTGTGCTAAACCAACTTTTTCAATGTGCTATTTTTAGTGCAAAAATGCAGTTTCATCATTTAACTTATGCTGTTAGCTCATTAAGTACAGCAGAGGTATTACCAAAACCTGCAGTACTTGCACAGGCAGTATATTAATCAGTAAATTACCTCAAGAGTTTGTGAAAATAGAACTGTAACCTCACCAACAGTAAAGCTACCTGTTCACATATCAGAAAAGTGTCTGGCTCTACCATATCAGTGTCCATTCTCACTCATTTAATTAACTCTTTCTGACTAGAAGTCAAGCTTATGGAGGTTCTATAAACTACTCAAGCCAAAACTGATGAGTGTCAAGTGAGCACTGGGTGCAGGAATCATCTTTACTGCATATATTTGAATGTCACTGTGGGAAGAGTGACATTAAAAAGCACCTTTCCTTTCAGTTGTGCGTATATTTATTCACAATTTATTTTTGGATGGGCTTAATTACTCCCTACTCCACACTGGTCTTATTTCATATTATTTGTGGCTTTGGTATAATTGCTTTTGTGACAATAGCGTTTCTATAATGCAAAGATATTCCTTTCTAAACTGACTTGTTCTTTTGTTTCTTCTTCATCTTGTTCACACCTCTTGCCTTTCTGCTTTTGTGGAATGTATTGGCCTGTTGACCCTTCAGGCAAATAACCTATTTTGGCTGCCAAATATTCTTAAGCTATTTCATCACAGGCAAATAGTCTAGGCAACCGATGGTCTATCTTTTCTTCCACAATAAAAGATGGCCTGCAGGGGTAAAAAGCAAATCAAATAAACCCAAACCTCAATCGTTTTCTCATTATTGTATGAAACAGGAAATTTCTGCTTTTTGTCAGGGCTGATGTTGGTATTTTCATGCTGTATTAATTGGTTTATTGCTTCACCTCTGCCATCATCATAGGACTTCTCATCTAAACATGAGGGGTTTGTCCCTTCTCTCATCTGGTTTTCTAGCTCTAATGGCATACTTGTCTTTTCATGTATCTATCTTTCCCTTCTTGAATTTTGTGTACCTTAGTACTTCTCATGCTCCCACGTTCCCACTGTCTTACATAAATATGCAATTGTTCCAATTTTTCACTCTTTCTTTTAGTTAAGAACAGCTGGCTTAGCCTGACCAGAGATACTCTACTTTCCGTCTCATCCTTCTTGTACTCTCCTCTATGAGCCTTGATAACGTCTTAACTTTCAGTACTTCCTTTTCCCTTCTTTTGTCTTTGGAATATATGCTCCACTTAAAATAAAATAGTGAAAAAAAACAGCAAAAGCAGCAGATTTTAGTCTTTATGCTGCTAGCCTGCAGATATTGTAGACTTTATCCTGCCAGGCTCTTCTCTTTGTTCTAAAAAAATCCTTCCCAATAATCTAAGTGAAACATATATTGTGACAGTAAGAACAAGGTAATAATGCAGATACACAGACTGATAGCTTTTTAGTCTTTCGATCCCCTCTTGTACAGTGGACATTCAGCATACTTTCTACATGTGCATGGTACCCACATAGAAGTAAAGTTAACCTCAAACTAAGACAAGCAACAATATTAATAAAGAAACATTTTCTATTATCCAAAAATATGAGAAGTGTCATTGCCACTGCCAAGTATTTTGTACTCTCAGTAGAAATGCTTCCTGCCATTCTGTTGAATGTGATTGTTCTCTGCAATGTTTTTCATGTTCAAGGATCATATTCCGCAAGCTCAGGAGCTTATTGAGACGATGACTAAGTATGGGATGGATGAGCAAACAGTGAGATTGAAAATGGGCCAAACAGCTGAGTTCAGAGCATTTTGATCGGCAATACAAGGTGTACTTGAAGGTCAGTAACCAGCTGTGGGTCCCGCGAGTCACAAGTGGGTAATATTACGTTCAATGGCTCCATTAATGATTTAGAGGATGGGGCAAGGTGTAGCCTCTGTAATTTTGCAGATGACGCAGAACTGGGAGAAGTGGCTGATGCACCAGAAGTTTGTGCTGCCATTCAAAGGCACCTCAGCCCGCTGGAGAAATGGACTGACAGCAACCTCATGAAGTTTAACAAGCTCTGCACAAACAGCCCTGGGGGTCCTCACGGACACCAAGTTGAGCATGAGCCAGCAATGTGCATTTGTCATGAAGAACGCTCACAACTTCCTGGGCTGCAGTAGGAGGAGTGCTGTCAGCAGGTCAAGCGAGGTACTTTTATTCAGCACTGTGAGGTCACATCTGGAGCATAGTGTCCACTCTGAGCTCTCCAGTACAAAAGAGATATGGACAGACTGGAGAGAAACAATGAAATGCCATGAAGATATCGAAGTGACTGGAGCATCTGTCTTACAAGGAAAGACTAGCAAGTTGGGGCTGTTCAGCCTGGAGAATCATAGAATCACAAAATCATAGAAGGGTTAGGGTTGGAAGGGACCTCGAAGATCATCTAGTTCCAACCTCCCTGCCATGGGCAGAGAAACCTTCCACTACACCAGGTTGCTCAAAGCCTCATCCAGGCTGGCCTTGAACACTTCCAGGGATGGGGCAGCCACAACTTCTCTGAAAAGAAAGCTCGAGGGGAAACTCTTCAATATATATAAATATCTGAAGGGAGACTGCAAAGAAGATGGAGTCAGGCTCTGTTCTTTGATATCCAATAACAGTCCAAGAGGCAATGGGAACAAGGAAACGTAGAAAGAGGTATCTGAACATCAGGAAACAGCTTTTTACTGTGAGGGTGACTGAACACTGCAGCAGTTTGCCCAGAAATGGATGTGGAATCTCCATCCTTGGAAATATTAAAAAGCCATCTGGACATGGTGTTGGGCAACCTGCTCTAATTAGTTCTGCTTGAGCAGGGAGGTTGCTCCAGATCCAACCTCAACCATTCTGTGATTCTGTGATATTTGTTTATGGCACTTAGAATTTGCATTTTTTCCACCCACCAAGGCAGACTGGGGTTGAGAACCACCTTTCTCTTTTTTCTATATCTCATTGATGGCATTCAGAAACTGCAATATTCCTAATTATTCAAGAAAAAGTAAAAGGGAAATAAATAGCAATAAAGAATGCTTCAT
This sequence comes from Tauraco erythrolophus, assembly GCF_009769465.1. Taxonomy (NCBI): domain Eukaryota; kingdom Metazoa; phylum Chordata; class Aves; order Musophagiformes; family Musophagidae; genus Tauraco; species Tauraco erythrolophus. The sequence goes on along the minus strand of NC_141496.1, from coordinate 90,200,449 downwards.
CCTAAAAACTCTCATAATAAAATAGCAGTTTTGGAGGAATTTATTTTTTTTAAATGCACTGTACATGCAACACAAAGAAAGTTGTTAAAAATAGACAATAGAGAAGTCTTCTTTTTTTCCTAGAAATCATAACTATGCTAAGATCTAGTGACATTGAAGAAAACAATGAAGTTGGAGGAAAGTTTTCTTGCTCCTCAGATTGTTTTTTTTTATGAACAACTAGAAGATACTGAAAAAAAAATAAAGGCTGTTTCCTGAAATAGGAACTAGTTCAAGAAAATACTAACAAAGCGTAAATGACATGGCTTTAAAATGGTCTTTTTCTCCTAGATTTAAGTTTAAGCATGATCACTGATTTAGGCATTTATGCCCTCCAAGTATCCAAGCATGTAGAGACATAAAAATCTCAAACCCAAGATCCCTGAATATTCATGGAATGTGCAATACAGCCTTGATCTAAACTCCGTTGAAATCAACAGGAATCTTCCTGTTAATCTGCTTAAGTTTTGGCCTGGCCTTCCAGACTAACAATGAAGCAGATGAATGAAGACCCAAAATACCAGTATAGACAAAGAACTCTCAATTACATACCAGCTAATCACAACTTAATAAAACAAAATATTTTTTTTTCTGCAAATTTCAGAATTTTAAAATCTGATTTTCAGAATTTTAAAATCTGATTTCTCTCCTTTACTAACAGCAAAATAAATTCTGAGGTATTTTGGTCAAATTGGATCTGGATTTTTCAGTGAAAAATCTCACTCAGGTCTACTAAAGCAGCAGAAGTAAATGAGGTTATACAGAAATTGTACATATTTCAAATTTAGAATTGCTTGAACACTGTAAAAGAGTACAGATTGGAAAGCTTCTGAATCTTCTTTTGTAAATAATAGGAAAGTAAGCTTTACAAAAGAATAAAAAGACATCTTTTCTATTGTTTACAGTCTAGGAAAGTGAAAGTGGCAAGGTAGAAATACGCAGCTGGCTACAAGTCATTTTTCCAGCTACCGGTCAAAGTTAACACTTGTTAGCAAATACGAATATGTTACTCTCAGGTACCCTCAGATCCAACCAAAACAAGTCTAAATTCATGTATTTTCTATTTTCTTCCTTAAGCTTTTTGATTTTAGTTATGTATATGGAATTACAATAAGGTAATAATTAAAAAATAATCTGTCATTATAAATAGAATGTTATGTGTTTGATCCCATAAATGAGTCTCTGGAATGTGCATCAGACTTTGGGTGATGAGCACTGAGGCTAACAAAGAAGTTATAATTTGAGGTCTTCTGTAAAAATCTGCTATATTTCTATGCATGGTAAATCACGTTTATACATATGGGTTTTTTTAAGTACTGTTTAACAAGCTGGAATTTGATCCTGAGAGCCTAGCCATTCTGAATTCCTTCTGTTTTCTATGTCTGGAAACAAATAGAGGAGGAAGTCATCCCGAACTGACAAAGCATTTATCCCACTCCACTTCTCACTCACATGACATGCTTTCTGTGCAAAAGCAAGTATAGTATGGTTTGAAAACAGAAACCAAATTATTAATAATTATTAATCTCACAGGGGGTTTGTGACATGGCCGCCCTATGGAGGTTATGAAATGGCTGCATGGCGAGCCAGCCTAGGCTGTAGGCGAGCTGGTGGGTAACAAAGGTTGAGGTGGAAGGACAGGGAAGGGTGCAGGGAAGGGGATGGCAGGGCCACAGGAAGGAGGAAGGGGCTTCCCGTGGTGCAACAGAGAACGGCTGCTCCTCTTCTGCTTTTAGGAAGTGGCCCCAAAGAGGAAACGACTGGACCATGGTGCACTCCTGTCTTCAGCCGCTCAGCTGGAGAGATTTGCACCTTTCAACAAGGACGTCGACATAAAGATAAGGACTCAAAATAACATCTAGCTGGGGCTATTTTCAAGCAATGCACTCCTGGCACCAACCCCAGCCGTACAGCAGCCACGTCACAGTCAGCAGCAGGATGGTGGTGGCTCATGCCACTGTGTGTTGGTGACATGGCCAGCCTAGAACGGGTATCTGCTGGCTGCCAGGGAGACCTGAGACTGACAGCCTTGGCTGGAGACTGAGAGAGCCATGAGCAGGCGTTGCCCATGGTGACCAATGGTGGCTGCTCCCGTTGTTTGCTGATATTGTCCTGTTTTTCACAGCCTCAGGCCTAGACAGGGACACAACTACAACGTGGTGCACTCCCATCCTCTCCTTCCTCAGCCACTCAGACAGGGATTTCTGCAGCTTTCTACAAAGCCATGGATTTATGCACAAGTACACACAGCCCCAGTCTGCATCACACCATGGTCTCACAGGCAGCTGGAAGCTATCTGCAGCCACGGACATGGGCAGCTCTGTGACACCTGCCTTCTCTGCCTGAAACGTACCTTGAAATAAAGTTTCTGAGTTATGAACCCATCGGCTGGCTCTTCTAGTTTGCGTGGGGTTGCTTGGGAAACGTTTCAAGCCTTTCTTTATGGAATAGGAGACAGCATTTGTTAAAGCTGGCGGCATGCATACAGAAATGGTGTCCCAATGCCCATCTGCCTCACTTCCATGCTGACATCTGAGATCCCCCTTCCTCCCAATATTAAACTTAATTTGCTTGGTTAATTGATTCTTCAATCTGGTATCATCAGATAAACAGTGACAGTTTCATCTTCATGAACTTTGCAACCTTTTTTAGGCATTTAACTATTGCCCAAGAGATAACATGATTATTTAAAAATTTGATCCAGTCACCTGAACATCAGACTGTAAGCAGGTTAATAATATAATGTACTCATGGAATTGAATAACCGTAAATTCCTTCTGAATTATCACTTAAAATGCACAGCCTTTATCTCCTGTTATTACAGGAAATAGTATTGTGTGTAAGTATTGATTATTCACATTTATTAATTTTTTTCTTACAAGTTGGATACTTTTTTCCCCTTAACTGTAATTTGATAAAACTGGATTAGAATTCTGAGACATATATTTAGTTATGGTAACTTTCTCTAAAAGTATGAAAAACTAAAACTCTAGTGTTCCCATATGTTAGATGAATACAATTACTCCTTTCCTGAAATTATAAAACATTTCTGTTTATGCAGAACCTTTGAACTTGATAACATGCTCCTATTCATATATATCTTCCTGATAAAAAAATTTATCCACTTCTATTTTGCCGGAGAGTAATAGGCATATGTCCTCCTTCTCCTTGTTTTGTAAACAAGTGAAATACTATGAACATCCACTTTGTGGTTAATTTCCAAAATTCTTTAAAAAAAATCCATCAGTTGATATATTTTCCTGAATTATTGAATTTCATTTTATATTTTAAAAGATACCTTTACATAAAATTTAAATTTAAACCCGAAAATTTCAATTTTTCTTTCAGTGTGATACCTTTCAATATGAAGATACATTTTCTGCGTTTTCTATATAAAGACACAATTTTTTGTCAAAATTGTGTTTTCTCGAATCGCTAACAGCATGGGTCAGATTTTTCACTAATTCTGATTTTAAAAATTTACATTCATTAAAGAAGCCAAGTATTTCCAAATATCAGAAGAAGGAAGTTCTGAACCTTCTCCAGGATAAGAAGAGTCGGGTTAAAAGCAGCTGTTTTTCAAATATCTTGCTTTTTTTTTTTTTTAAATTTAAATAAAACCCAAAAACTAGAGAGTCTGAAGGCAGAGAGACAGACTCAGCAAGAAAGATTGTCAGTGTATTTGTTGCAATGTGATTACACTGAAGAATATGAAACAGCTTGAAGTATGAAAAAAAAACCCCTATGTATTCCAAAGCTAACTCCAGACTTATTTTATAGTACTAAATTTAGCTCACAATTTCATAGTGGTGTCAAGTCTTATAAGTCTATATGGAACCAGGAAAGATACCTTTCTGATCTTAGGTGACTAGAGCACAGCACATTGCAATCCAAACCCAAACAAAACAAAAAACAACACTGTGAGCCCGTCTTGAAAGTTACAGATATTGCAAGTTTGAAACTTTCCCATCTCCTACGTTCTTGTTATGAGCTTTTAAGAAACAATCAAAATATTCGAGGTTCTTTATTGCTATTGGAGACTAAAAAAGTAAACTGGAAACATCTCGAATTCACTTCTGAGAGGTGCCAAATATTTCTGAGGTGCTGATTGTGCTGCTGCCTCTTGACCATTGAGGAAGAACCTACTATTCTGAACTGATATCTGAGTTTGCAGGTTTTTTTCCTTGTTAAAAGTAGAGAAATGTAAAGTAGTATAAACTGCAAGGGAAATGCAGTGTGTTTGAAGTATTTATTTAGTACAATCTTGCAATGCCTTCGATTGTGGTAAAACAAGGTTATATACGACAATGGATTGAGCCAATTGTTTTGAAGTCAGGAGTGTTTCACTATAAACTATATTTTCACAGTCATACTGGAAGCAGAATGAATAGAAATATAGAAATAATAAAGAATATATGTTGTCAGTGCTGGAATGACACTGTCCAAATAACTACCTTTAATACACATTTCATTATGTTTTAACATGGCTGTGTGCATGGCAGAGATTTCTTAGGCTGACTTTATACACAGCTTAGTGCTTCCTTATGTATATGAAAACACCAATTAACTTTTTTACTTAAGTTGCTTAATTAATCATCACATCATAGGAATGCTGTGAATGCAGTATGAACTCATAAAACACATTCTAAAAAGCAGATACACTACTCATTGCCTTTTTTATAAACACATGCAAACATAAGATCCTTTGTGAATTAATTCACTCCTTTATTAATCCACTCTATTATCCTAATAGAGGATTAATTAGTTTGTTAGTCTAAACTATGTATTTTAGCTGTTAGTATTGAGTTTGCTTGCTCCAAGTACATGGGCTTTCATCACTTGAAAATTATTAACTTGTCCAGTTAACCACTACTGAAAGACTTTCCTCATGTTCAGTATAATTTCCCTGTCTGTTAATATTGTTGTTTTTCTTGAAGTATTTTTTTTTAAAAAGCAGTGCTTCCAACCAAAGACAGTAGACTAATACCTGTAATATATTTGCAATATTCTATTTACTAAGTACAAGTACAGCTCACTTTAAACAGATCAATTTTCTTGAAGAGTAATAAACACATTCTGTGTACATTTGAAAGAAAGAGAGAAAAAAGGGAGGGGGGAAAGGCGGCGGGGGAAGTTATATGGCTAAGTCCTAAAAAGAGAAATCAGAAGAAAAAAAAATAGAGTGAATCATTGCAGAGTTGTGATAGTGGGCTAGAAGTTAGGTAAAACTAACTTTTTCCTTTATTTAGGGACGCGAATGCCTTTCACAAGCCAGCTCAGCCCATTCACACCCCACCCCCCCACCCCGTCCCACACTATTTTTTCCTACCTACCTTTCCATGGCTCTTTTCTATTCTTATTCAATTTATTTTAATAATTTCACTGCTAGGGCTCATTTAATTCTCATCTCGGTATCATTAAGGATATCAGTATATCAGTATTGCTATGAACCTAAATCACAGATGATAAAACGTCAAAAATCATGAAGATCAACAGTGCAGCTGAGTATCATAGGGTAGCTCTGGAAATGCATCTATTTAGTTTCCTAAATTTGCAGACACAGAAAAATCTCCATTACTTAATAAGTGGCCATTTTTTATTTAAAAGAGAAAAAAAAAAAAAAAAAGAAGAGGCAAAAAAGGGGAAGAAAAGAAAAGAAAATCCTTCCCAGAAAGAAGATGGTGGATTACAGTGCTATAAATACAAAGAGGAGAATATTGCAACAGACCTCTACAGGATCAATAGGCTGTACCCTGCTTCAGAAGAAGATGACTTATAAAATGCTTGTGGTATTTCTTACCAAAATACTCTCTCCCTAAAAAAAAACTCTTGTGTCTCCAGAACTTTTATTTCCTGCCTCATATGAAATATATGAAAGTTAATATCACAGCCTCCAAACCTTGTTTCTAAGTCACAGGGTGTTACAAGCTCTGGAGAGAAAGACATGGAGCGCGCCGAGTGGCTGCAGAGGGTTTTGGAGACAAACTGTCCTGTTAGACTCTGTGCGACCACGGTCAGACCTCGCTCCAGTTTATCCCTGGTAAATGAGGATGAGAGTTTTCTGCTATGCCACTGACATGCCATGTAAATAAATTCATTGAAGAGCACTCTGAAAACATGTGAATGTGTGTGGGTAAATTTTATTAATTTCAATTTGACCTCATTAGGGCTAATTCTCTTGTGGTTGTCTTTTAGTATTCTTCATAATCACTCTTGTATTGAAATGATGGAAACTGACATTTATTGTATTCCATACCTTTGGTATGAAAAACTAATAGATACCAAAACCAAAAGAGTATGTCCCCTTGTCATGTTATTCTGCCTTCTCCACTGTCACTCCCCTGGCATACAATCATGAGTCTGGAAACCTCAGCACTGACACTTAAAAAAAAAAAGTGTCTCATTTTCATCAAGTTTACCTCTTTGATGACAGTCTGATGAATGGCATACCACCACAGGGAAAGGGGTAAAAGTATATGATTTGGGACTTCTCTTTGGATGGTCACTAGATTATAGATTTTTTTTCTGCAATGCCAAAAAGCATTCTTGACTATTTGGAAGTCACAGCCAGGGGCAGACAAAAGAGCTTGTTAACTACTGAACTACCTATCAGGACAGATGAGATTTCAGCCAAGCCTTTGCCTTTTTTTTTCGCCCCCCCAAGGGAATCTTTTTAAAGTGTTATTGTGCACATGGATATGTCTCAGAGTTCCAGATGAGGTCCCAGATGGACTTAGGACTCATAAGAAATCACTGTTGTGCTTTAGAAAAGAAAGGCACATCTACACCCAAACCAAAAAGTAGTGAGAAGAGAAGGAATTGAGTAAATCTGACTCATAGTTAATGTGGTACAAACAACTATCATGCTGAGATATCCTAGATCTGAGTAACTTCATTTAAATGCTGGAAACCATTCAACTGTATGAACATAACACTGTCTGTAACATTAGATATCTTCAGATTTAGACTATAAAAAGTATGTAGAAAACCTCTTAAAATAAAAGCACAGAAAAAAAAAAAAAAAGAGAATATTGGTTTCCTTATAAGCAGGGTAAGGGAACTAGAAGTTGAATCTTCTCCAGACTGGAGGTACTTAGTCTAAACAGAATAAGCGTCAGAGAGAAGGCTCAACACTTCTATCATTTCACTAAAAAGAAACTTTAAAAGTAAGAAATACTGTATAAAACTTTGGTATATACTTAGGATTCTCCCTTCATAGTACGTTTTTTTTTTTCTTCAGTAGAATTGGAAAATGTGGTTTTTATATAGAGAATTTCTTTGTCAAAAAGATTGTACTATCAGAAGTTGCTTCCTTATTAAAAGCAAATTTTCCTTGCTGATACAATGCTTGCCATTAACAATCTCTGATAATCATTCTCAAGATATATGAGTACACAGAGAGTGTTTGCTGACATCCTTAAAAATATTATGAACTTTAAAGTGAAGTGCAATATAAAGAATGTGAAAAATATGGATTGCTCGAATGAAGTTTATAGTGCAGTATTCCTTATCTAGCCATTTGCTTTTATTCAAGAAAGAACACCAGGAGATGTGTCTGGCTCCAAAAAGTAACGTCCAAGATGAGGAAAAACATCCATCCCTCAAACTGAAACATGTAAGTGTGAATAATTATATCAAAATCAGGAATTTTAACATATAGCAAATCTAAGGCCCAATTTAGCTCAAACTGTTTCCTTAGGGAACAGGAATGCAAAGTTCTGCAAAAATGCTAGATAAGCCAGAGAGAAAGAAATTTGGTCTAAAATGGCCAGAGAGTATTTCCCATTTCTAGAAATAGTGGGAAAGGAGATCATAATGCAGGCGTGCAAGAAGGATACTGAAATAGGTTGACTTAGATTTTTGTATCTAATGTGTTTAATAAGAATAAAAGATATTTTGCCCTTAAATATATTTCTCTGAATACTTTCTTGATCCCATATTCATGGTCAATTCAGGCCATTCAAGGTCATCTGTGTGTTAGTCCAGAAAGCTGGAAGCAGATGATGAAGCCAAGAGTTGTATTTGCATTTGGAGATGTGGAGACAGTCTGCTAGGACCTCTCACTCACCTAATCTTATTTTCACCAACCGACTGAAACACGGTTTCTCTCTTAGGCTATGGCACAAGCAGGCAGCCTTCCAGGACCCACTTTACAGCCAAGTAAATCAGTGTTTCTACTCCTGTAAAGTCATTCTCTGTAGTACTGCTATTTAGAGGCAGCATGACCAAGAATAATATCAAGAAACATGTCATTGCCCCAGTGGGAATGTAGTAGCACAGGAAGCAAAATAGAGGGGTTTCAGGCTGCTGTTTGGTAGAGATTTAAGCTCTAGTAAACAGTCCCCCGTGGAGAGATAAAGTGAAAATATGTTTAACCCTTTTTCACCTAGTAGAATGGCACTGGAGTTGTTTCACCTTGCGTTTGACAAAGTTTGCCAATTTCTATTACAATGCTGTTGCAAACCCAAGCTGTAAAAAAAGCTCCTAGGTTGTAGGAAAAAAAAAAATAGTAGGGCAGATAGTACTGCCCATCTCTATTAACATAAGTGTTTGTGATATTGATATAAATGTTAGTGTTTGTTCTACATCAGACAGAAGTTCCTGGCAGGCTTATCACAGGCTGAGGCAACAGCAGCAGCCAGGGGCTGAACCCCACAGGGAAGGCTCTACCCAACCTGGTGTGTCCCAACCTCCAGCTTGTCCACCCGGAGATGGTCCTACTCCCACAGTACCTTCCTGAGCCCCGAGCTGCCAGTGGAGCCTGGGCCTTACAGCCAAGCCATGGTGGACAGGTGCCTGCCCCGCAGTCCCTCACCTGGGTGCCATGGTGCCAGGAAGACCACGGTCAGACACCACGAAGCCTTGCCCCACAGCTGTGCCTATGTCTTCTCCTGTGAATCCCCTAAAGCCAGGTGCAGTGGGGCCCAGGGCTCTGTCCATGGCTACAGCTGAAGGTTGCCATTCCCATCTTTCCCCCTGGTCCTTGCCACCAGGACTCTATGGGCTGACCCTTCTGCCTCTATCCCTGCCACCTCTGTGGCCCCCTCTTGCCTCCATGTTTCACTTTAGCTCCATACCCATGCCCTGGCTCTGTGACTGTGTTACAGCCCCCTGCTCCACTGCCCCAGTCCCTGCTCCAAAACAGAACAAATCAAATTTAAAAGCGTTGTTCATTCTTTGTTGAGGTGGAACAAGTACTTCCTCCTTGCCAAAAATTTTAGTTGCTAGATCCTTTCGAAAAAAATTGAATTTTCTATGATGTTAAAAGTTCGGTCGTGGTCTTGCTTCTGCAATAAATAACATACCTTAGGCTTTTTGTTCAGGTATTTCTGATCTTTGGAAGAGTATCACATAATGTTGGGTGGAAAATATTTTTTTTTTATCACCTTAGTTCTTAATTGTTCTATTATCAAAGCACTATATAATTAATTTCCATACTAACTTTACATTTTTACAAAGCCTCCAGATTAATGTACTGTCTAGTCTGTAAACTTTCTAAGGTGGAAACTGTTGACACACTTTTTTCTCAGAGTACTGGGCACAGAAGACATAACAGCAAATACAACTTTTTTATGTGAGCTAATTCTCGTGCCTTGGAGACAACCGCAGTAGTGACAATGCTCTGTACTTGTAATAAAGTTAAAAGATATTCTTTTATAAAACCCACCAATCTTCTCAGTATAATTAAGAATTTAGTAAATGAAATGCATATAAAAATTGTGTTCTGATACTACCCTACTTTTTTGTTTTCTCCTCATTTAAAAATAAGTTGTTTCTACGGCTTTCTTATTCTGCCCTGTTATTGACTCCGTTATATATCTAGTGAATGCAAATAGTACTTGATAGTATTTGGCATTGATGAAAATAGCATATTACCACATAGAAATTGTTCAAAAATTCCTATAAAATAATAAGGAAAATCTGCTACTCATTAGTCAGTTGATATGTTACCCAGATGCTACAAAACAGGCATTGGTAAGCTGAAAAGTCATAAAAACAGATGAGGAGGGGAGGAAAATTTTGCAATTATTTCTCTTGGTCATACATCAAGAATGAGTGATAAAATGCACCCTGGAGTAGGACTGCAGTCAGCTTTTCCCTTTGTGCTGTGATTCTGCATTTTCTGTAAGTCAAGAACTGTGGTCTAAATAAAACATATGACATATTACAGAAAGGCCAAATATCCACATATCCAGAAAGTTGTGTTCTGTAGAATACACTTATATATCTTGAATGTATTACTGTTACAAAATACAGCAAATTTTTCAAAAATTCAAGTATATGAATGGAATTTCACACTGCAAAAACTCTTGATGAGTGTTAGAGAATTGGGATCCTCAATTTAATTCCTTTTAAGACATCATGTAGCCCAGTACTGGCTGAGTGAACTCAAAGTTTCCAAGGACAGGTTTGCAAAGGAAAGCCAAAGTGTTCTTCTACCTACTCCTGCCTTCTCACTGCATCTCACTAACAGGAACCTGTCTCTCTAACCCTTTCTGAATATAACACGTTTCTACAGAGAGTAGAAACAGTTGATTTTAGACCATAAACAATAGCAAGTGGAGGTTAAAACCAAAAGAGATATGAATCCTCCAAAATCTTCTGAAGAGATGGGGCAAGCAAAGCATGTTTTTCTTTACAGAAACTAAAAAAAAAAAATAAATAAAAAGAAGAAGTAAACTAACAATCAAACAATAATGTTCATGTTACAAAAAGACACAAAGTTAGAAAAGTTTATTCTGGGGTTACCAGTTCACTGTTAATGATTCATTTCACCTGGTACATCCATTCTGCATACAACGCAGTTAAGTAATTGTCATCAGGTAACTGAAAGCTCTTTCATAGTACTTTTATACAAATTTGTGTTTTCTAATGTAAGTCCTTTAATCATATTTGCTAAAAAGATGCAATATCCTTTTAGACTGGAGAAAAATAAAAATTCTTCAGTAGATAAAATGCTTTGTAGTATTAACTGTCATGTTGAAATCTGGATTATAGTTGCATTGATTTAAAGTAAGCACAACATTTTTTATCTCTCATATTTGCCACTAAAGAAACATAGAACAAGTTAGGATTCTCTTAGACTTCTGTTTCGTTAGCCAGCTTTACTTAAAAGTTCTTTAAGTGTCAAATAACAAGGAAGTTGGTGGCAGTGGCAGTAATATATATATAATCCCTTGATTGTATACGTATTTTTGATCATGCTTCTTACGTACGACAATAATTTAACTGCAGTCAGCTACATCTGGATCCTAAAAAGCCTTATTCACGTATCAAAGTATAGTTAAACAAGGAATTCCACTGCAGAGGGATTATTTGCGTGATGAAGTTAAGTCTATGCATAGCTGAATAAGCTGTAGGATAGAGCCACAGGCAATTGCTATCTCAATAGTTGCGCTGATTTTCAGCAGGAGGAGAAAAGAAGTCACTGTAACACTATTTTTTTTTTAAAGGAAGATTTGGAATAAAATCAATCTGTTATTTATAGGAAGTTGCAGCGCACACTGAAGTTCAGTTAATCGGCTTCTTTCTAAATGTTCTATTTGGCAATATCCCTTGAACAGGAAGATATTGTGATCTTTTGTGGCTAGAGAAGAATGTCTGAGCAAGACTCTCCTTTAGGGAGACTGTGTGTGTCCTGTCCAATACCACTTGCACTACAAATGTATTAGGAATAGCTAGCAATGACAAATCCACTGCAAGAAAATCCTTACGATGCTCAGTGAAAGCCAGTCTAAGCTGAAAAGTTAGCTTAAGCAGTGCAGCCCTGACGCCTAAATGCAGGTTGAACCACAACTTTGATCACACCTTCATTTATCCGAATTATCAATTCCGCGAACTAATGATGATGGAGGAGTTAGATGCCTCTGTCTTGACTAGGTTCCAGATGACTTAGTGATATCTATTGTGCTTGGTCTTCTTGAAAATTAAAACTGAAAAATAATAGTCTACGTAAGCAATTCATTCTACAGCTGGAAAAAAAAAAAAAAAGTTTTCTGAAGAAGAGTTTCTGTGTAGGATGATTACAAATTTTCAGTCATAGCAGGGGTATGTGGAGACTTACTGCCATCTGCTGGAAGGATTCCCTTCCTGATTCTACTTTAAAATAAACAAAAATGAATGTTTTTTTATGAATAAAGTAAAGAAATATTAAAACTCTTATCATTGATGAAAGTTAGATGCATAACATCTGCGTAACCATCTAAATGCTCATTATTCTGATGACATCAAGAGTGTAAAATTATGAAAATATGGATCTAATCTCCTGGAAATCCAATGTCTGAATGGGAGACTGGGTGACTAAACCAGTTTTATAAATGTGAACTAGAGGGCATAAATCCTGTCAAAAGCGAGAGATGAGAAGATGCAAAGGGAGGGCGAAATTAAAGACAAAGATGTCTCTGTGAACAACTGCATGTTTAATTTTACACATAAATTTCAATATGACTATTTCAGTCATGAATACATGTGAAAATATTATTTCAGGGAAAAAAACAAACCACCACCACTTAAGAAATGCGTATGCTAAGGGCAGGTAGCAGGGACCTTATAGAGAATGCCCAGCCTTCTGTAAGAGTTGGCAGTTCCAGAAAAGGAAAAATAACCAAACCAAACAGCACAAAAAAAAAAAAAAAACCAAAACCAAACCCTAAACACATTCATTTTGACGTCCTCCTAGGAGACCACTGTTTAGGTCACAAAATGCACAGCAGTAGTTAGCACTGCACAGTCATGTTGATGCTGAATGTGGAGGAAGCAGTAACATGTAGCTTACACAGCACTGGACATTTTTTAAGAGCTTTTCTGTCACCATTCTGTGTTCTGTTTCAGCTATGTATAGTCCAAAATCCAGACAACACCGACTACTCACTTTCAGCTCAAGGCCTTTGAAAGTCAGTTTTATATCAGCCCACTGAAAATTTCAAGACAGCCAGGTTAGATGTTGAACGGTTCAGGCTGAACTGTGATGTGGACATCAGTACTCAGCCTCACACATTGTCAAGTCTAAACCAGAATTCCTATAGGCGTATATATTCTGCCAAGAAAGAGAGAAGATTTCATGGTTAGTGTCTATTTCCTGTCTTGAGGCTAGCAGAACTCTATTGATACTGTCATTACATTAACCTAAAATCACTTGCTTAGAAATTAATGAAACTGGGAAGAAATTGCAATGAAGGATGGAGTGGAAATAAGACCAGCTAAGATGAAGAAATCAGGCCAGTTGAACCACTTGGAAATATTGAAATGAGATAAAGAGGTGCAGTGTATAATGGTTGGCTGACTAAAGAAGGAGGAATGTAAATACACAGTTGAGGAGTGTGGTGAGAGGGAAGTATGATTACATAGTCAAATGACAGATTGATTTCAGGCTAGCACGCCTGAAATATTTACTGTACCAAGAAAACTTGCACCAAATTACGTTGTAATTCAAACTGTACGGTGAAGAATTTATTTCCTCCTGGGGGTTTAAATTTCATGTCTTTTACGTCTCATCACATTGACCATTTCTAAGCTGCAAATAGCAGTTGCTAAATTCAGCACATTGGGATTCCAATCTCAGTGATTATTTATGGATCCTGAACTTTAACTTTGTCTTTAGGTCCAGTGTTCATTACCTGGGTAACTACAGCTTTGAAGTGACAGATGCAGATGAGATGTTCCGGGAGATGTCGTTTTAAATGCTCATGCCTCCTCCTCTTTTGTCAATTTATTCCAATGAGCAAGAGCAGTATGTTTTCCCTTTGCATGAGGTAGGTTCTTGAAAGTCAAAAATTTGCAGTTATTTTTCCACAGTTGGCAGCTAGCTTCTTGTGTACTGAATGTATATATACCACATTCTCATGCCTCTACAGGGCCACACTAGTTTTTTCTGGGTGTTACTTGGATAATTGCAGAGAAAAGCATTTCTCAGAAAGTCGGATGTGTCTAACAGGAAGAAGGGTAGGACAATAAATCTCAAAGAGTATACAAGCTACCTGAAGCCACTACACTGATGTCAGTTTAATACTGTGCTTGAGCTAACTAGAGAGGAAGATGTGAAAAGCAGAGATAATCTGTATTGAGGGAGCATAGGAAGACGTGTGAGAAATGAGGTGCCTGTGTGTGACCTTTATGATCAAAATTCCTACACTCAGGACAAGTTGTTAACCTTAATTGTAACTATATTATCCTGAAATCTAGAAGACTCAAGAAGAGATTAAATGTCAGAGGTACAATCAGATTCAATGCATGCATAAACAAATCTTATACAGACCTCATGTCTAGAAATGCCAAATGATCAACAGCTTTTGAAAAACTTCTCTGCAATTTTATGTAACATTGTAGTGAATCTGTGACCCTGTTTTCAAGAAATTGAGAAACTCACAGAATCAGTCTGGACAAAGACATTCCTTGTAAAGAAATGTAAAAAAAGGTGCCAAGCAGATTTGATCTATTACAGCATAAATAACTTGTCACTTTGCAAAACAATTTTCCGTTTAGTTCCTGTGTCCAACCTATGCTGCAAAGTGCCTAGACCTATTAGAAGTCATGTATGAATTAGAGAAAAAAAAAAATTAATAAGTAACATTACTGTCTGTTAGTAGAATTGATTTGTTTTCCTTAAATACTTTTGTTAAAAAGTGTATGTTTGTACTCTCATGAGCTGTTTGTTCCCCACAGGAGCTGCACCTCTAAACAGTATATCTTTCACTGTCCTTGCTTCTTCATATAGTAAAAGCAATACTTTGTAATACTTGCCACTGTAAAGTCATTTCCTTCTACTTTCACGGGGATTTTCTATGCACTCTGATCTTAGGCATCTTCTTTCAATACTAAACAGAACAAGGCAAACTTGCTAGAACCACTAGTCTGTGCTGTTGTATAAGAAATCTGTGTTATGGGCAATAAGTTAAAAATGCTGTTGTATTCATTTTTATAAGCATATTTTATACCGTTAAATAATACTTACTAAATATTTTGGGTCTGAATTACGTTTTAGTTTTTATTTTGCCAGCATCTGCTATATCATGACAATCTTGAATAAGAAAATATATCACGTTCGAAATACGAAATACATTTTTGCTCCTCTTTGGTCTTTTACTAGAAATAAAGAATTGTATTAGGCTAACTGAGGTAGTAAATCTTTAAGCTTACAAGACCTAGGTGCTGTAACAAAATAAATAAATCTAACAAATATAAATAAAAATTGCAATACAAATTGTTTTTTCTACTAGAGATGTTAACTACTTTATTTGTCAGTCTCATACGCAGTCTACACTCAAGTGCTTTTTGTAGACTGCTAGGGATAAGGATTAAGCTAAAGTTTCAAAAGAGTGTTAATGTTATTTGGAAATTATCTTTCACTATAATACAGATTTTTTCAGGGGCAAGGAAAAAAAAAAAAAGAGAAGTCCCTAAAGGACATTTTAATGAGCTCAACCTCATCCCAGACTTAAAACCATTACTGACACCCTTACAGTCCTAACACATGGGCTTTTAATTTTTTTTTTTTTTGTCTTTTCAAGAACTTTAAACTGATTCCTGCTGCATTTTAACAACAGATTTATAATGGAGACTATAGAATATTTTTGCTAATGCGACCTTTAGTTTTACTCTTTCTTTTTTCTACATATGGACTTATCTGTAGTGGAAAATAAGATATCATAAAAAAAAAAAAAAAGTTATAAATCTGAAGTAAGTTTTCTTCTTCCCATTTAAAAACATGAACTTTACATCTTACCATAACGTAAAATCTTTGCTAATGACACCTGCAAGCAACTTCACAGAAGAGAAGGCATGCAACTCTTTTCTATTATCTCCTTCACTCAATCTGTAGATAAATATAATCCTTTCTTAATGCAATGAATTTTATGTCTACAATATTTATACAGTATAACCATTTCCACTTCCACTGTAAGTTACCTTTGTCTGTGAAAAATATAGTTCTTAGAGTATAACAGAAGCATTTTATTTACATTTTAATTTTTAGTTGTGAAAGAATCAAAAGTAAATATGACCTTTAAGACAGTAATCCCAGCAAATATGTGTGCCGACCAGATGCATGTCAATTCAGCAGAATAATTAGACTTTTCTGTCATATTAACATTTTGATTCCTGTGTCACAGAAACATAGTATCACAGGAGGTCTATAATCCTGGACTGTCTATCTAGTTAAATTTTACACACTCTGCAATTCTCATATTTTTTTCTGAAACTACAGCCCTTCCTGTCACACAGAGCCTTGCCTTTAGCACTTTAATAAGCTCAAATTACAGGCTACCAATCTGAAGCATTTTGCAGGTAATAACCAGATCAAATATTCATGAAAATGGGTAATTCAGTTTTAAATATCCATGGACAGTTTGTTTCCATGGATGTTTTACTACCCCTGCATTGCTGAATGTGGCATGAGTGGAGAAGGGTTTAATCATTGTACAGCAGCAATGTGATTTTGAGTGTGCCAGTGCAAACTCAACCTGCATATAATTTGGATACAGTGAGCTATTTAGCAGCCTTACTCACATACTGCACATACAGGAAGCAATTTTTAATTCCAAAAAAAAACCTGAAGGTAAATGATCCATGAATTTTTCTATGTGCTTAATTCTACATGGTAATTATAGCTACCATTCACAGGACTGAATTTCAAACATATTTATTACAAAACCCAAGCGTTATAGGCTTTAAGGTTTTGATTGATAGAGAGCGCCTAATGGAGAAGCCAAAAGCACAACTCCCAGCCTATCTCTTGCCCTGCATCAATTTTATGGCAGGAATTCCCACAGTCTGTATATATTCCATTTCTAATTCAGAACATCAAGGAGAAATGCTAATGCATGGGGAGGTTTAGCTACATGAGTCCCATTAACTTTAAATGTGTTATGCTGGAAATATTCTCTGTCTACTTGGAATGCATACATATATGCTCTAGTCACACTCATGTGGAAGACTCAACTCCCAGCTTTGCAAGGCAGCATTCACAGTCCTTTATCCCTACAAACGCTGTTGAAATAAATTGGATTTCTGAACTGTAATCCTGGCATACTGATCTGAACACAAGTGTGTTATTACAAATTTAGAGTATATTTCCTTAGTTTTTTAAAAAAGTGTTTTCAAAATGAAACAGTTAAAATTGCATTGATCAGAATCTTACTTGCTGTCATTTAGCTGGCTTAATCACTAATTTTTTCAAGACTTAGTAGTGTTACAAGGAACAAACATGTTGTTGTTGCTCACCATGAGTAAAGTCAAGTCCACCACTGGAGTGGATCTGAAATGGGCAAAAAGGTAAAATAAAAAGGGTTGGGTTATGTAGGGAGAAGGCCAGGTCTTCACACTGCATTCTATGAAAGCTGAAAAATTTTGATGGCTTGAATCAAGCATTCTGACTTGCTTAGTCTCAAGATGAAACCGTTCGGTGAAGTTAGTCCTGGGGAGCATCTCTTTACCTTCACTTTTATGTGCATGTGGTCATTGGCTTGTAGAAATATGTGCTCTAGGATTATGGAAAAATGTCAAACTGGTGGTAAGAAGATGTCTATGGATTCAATTCAAATAGCAAGGTTTTGGTAGTAGGGGGCATACAGGAGTGGCTTCTGTGAGAAGCTTCTAGAAGCTTCCCCTATGTCTGATAGAGCCAACGCCAGCCAGCTCCAGGATGGACCCACCACTGGCCAAAGCTGAGACAATCAGTGACAGTGGTAGCACCTCTGTGATAACATATTTGAGAAGGGGAAAAAACTGCTGCAGAGCAGCATCCAGAAGAGAGAAACAAGAATACGTGAGAGAACCAACTCTGCAGACACCAGGGTCAGTGAAGAAGGAGAGGGAGGAGGTGCTCCAGGCATCAGAGCAGAGATTCCCCTGCAGCCCATGGTAAAGACCATGGTGAGGCAGGCTGCGTCCCTGCAGCCCATGCAGGTTAACAGTGGAGAAGAGATCCACCTGCAGCCTGTGGAGGAGTCCATGCTGGAGCAAGCGGATGCATCCAAAGGAGACTGTGACCCTGTGTAGAGGACATGCTGCAGCAGAATCCTCACTGGACCCGTGGCCCATGGAGAGAGGAGCCTACGCTGGAGCAGGCTTGCTGGCAGGACTGGTGACCCTGTGGGGGACTCACGCTGGAGCAGTCTGTTCCTGAAGGACTGCACCCCATGGAAAGGGCACATAGAATGGACCCATGCTGGAGAAGTTCATGAAGAGCTGCAGCCCACAGGAAGGATGCACATTGGAGAAGTCTGTGGAGGACTATCTCCCGTGGGAGGGACCCCACCCTGGAGCCGAGGAAGAGGATGAGGAAGGAGCAGCAGAGACAACATGTGATGAACTGGCTAAAACCTCCGTTCCCTGTCCCCCTGCACTGCTCCTGGGGAAGAGGTAGAGAAACTTGGGTGTGAAGTTGTGCCTGGGAAGAAAGAAGGGGTGAGGAGGGGAGGTCTTTTTAAGATTTAATTCTACTTCTCATTACTCTGCTCTGATTTCATTGGTAATAAATTAAACAAATTTCTCCAAACTGAGTCTGTTATGCCCATCATGGTAATTAGTGAGTGATCTCCCTGTCCTTATCTCGACCCACAACACTTCTGTTATATTTTCTCTCCTCTGTCCAGCTGAGGAGCGGGAGTCATATAGTGGCTTTGGTGGGCATCTGGTATCTAGCCAAGGTCAACCCCCCACACTATACATACAGCCATCCTTCTTAAAGAGCTTAGATTTTAGTTTAGTACTCTTTTTAGTAGGTATTAAACGCTAAGTTTTAACACCTGTAATTGAATGGGAAACTCATAAGGTGTGAAGTTACTCTATTTCTAAGGTCTCAGCACACTGAGATCTTCAGACTCCTGAGTTTCCTCTGAAGTAAATGAGAGTATAAGGCTTTCTATTCTGTTCGAGGTCAAGACCTACAGCGTTGTGGTGGAGCAAAGTAAGAGCTGGTTATATGAGCTCCAATTTTGTTTGCCTTGATAATCTGTGTAATCCTAAATGAAACTAAATTACACAGGTATGCTTCTAAGTAATCCACTGCAGGATAATAAAATATTACATGCAAAATATATCAAAAACCCAGGTAGATTTTATCCAAGAAGATTTTACTAGTTAGAGCTTTGTTATTTGCTGGTCCCACTTTAAGTCATGTGACAGTTACATACATGTCAGCTATGTGAGGTAGTAAAATTCATTCATTTAAGACAATAGTCTTAATTTTAAGATATGTGTCTGTGAAGAAGGTCAAAATTCATGTAGAGGCAGCCCAGCACATTGTCCATGGTAGTAAGTATTATGAATTATAATGTAAGAGAAAGAATGTGAATATATATACACTGCATTAATTTTCATGAATTTTTTCATCGGTGTGACAAATTAGTGTCTTACATTCTGTACCTGTAAAAGTGAGACTGGCAGGCATTTGCTAATATTCCTTGAATGAAAATTAGCAACGTTATATTTCAATTGCACTTCTTAGCCATCAAACTGTTTAGAAACCAAAGAGCATATTCAGTGGGCCAGTAAGCAACCCTGAATTGGTTGAATTTCTCCTCACTGACTCAAGTCATTTTTCTACCTGTCCAAGGCCTCTCTCCCACTGCACAGACAGAGGCAGGTTCTTAAGAAATTTACATTGTCTTTTATTGAAAGACACCAGAATATGACTTTTAACAAATTCTTTACTACTGACTTTTGACCTTCAAGGCTCATGACTAGGAATGAGAAGTAATGAAATCCATAATGCAATGGCATAATAAGGTGACCTGACACTATCCAGATTTTCTATCATCAAGTACCATGCTGTGTAAGCTGCTGCCTTTGTGCATTGCTTTTTTCACTCCAATACTAACCTGTTTATTTCTCTAGGCATCATATTTTGTCATTACTAAATTGCTCTTTGTGGATCAAATCCGTCATGGGTAACCCTGCACATATGCGTTCCTCTGCGTATCCCACTGCTAGTTTCCAGCTCTTGATGGCTAATTGCTAATGTTTAGCAGTTTTTTTCAATATATTCAAAATTAATCGCATGTCTTTCTCAACGCTCCAAGAGCAGGGAACAGGCAAAAATAATCCCCCAAAACCCCAAAAAACCCAACACATTTCTAGCCATGAGGATGAACATGTATAGTTTATTATGGTGCTCTGTCCTTAAGTATCATTAGTGAAAAGAAATCCTTCATCTCCACTGAACCTCCTGAATACATTAGCCTGTGTTTTATCTCCTTTGTTAAAAAAATTAAGATGAGAAAGTGAATTTTTAGTTATTACTTAGGTGTGAGAGAGAGGCATTAAAGCCATTTCTACAAAGTAACAGATTTTATAAAGTTTCTCAAACAAACTTTATACTCCATAGGTGTAATAATTTTTTAAAATAGCAATCACAATATAATCCGGAAAAGAAAAAAAAAAAAGCTATAGGGAGAACCACAGGAAATTAATGAAAAAAATCAAATTGACATCAAGGCAGAAATGGAGATAAAATATTGGCCTCAGTGACAAAAGGCAAAACTGCTCTATGTTTTGCTGAGACCAAGACTCCAACTTTCGCCTTATGGAATTTCCTGTTAGGAAGGTTTCCTCAAAGGACTGAGGTATTGGAGGGTTAGTGTAACTCTGGTGTCAGGAGCTAGAATGGAGAATGGACAGTCCCAGTTTTAGTATTGAAGTCCTAGAGCTAGGAGACTTTTAGGTCATTGCAGTTGTTTGGCATGTCTCCAGAAAAAAAAAAAAAAAAATTATCTTGGGTAGATGAGGACAATGCATGCTTCCAACAGTGGCTGTGCCTGCGCAGGAAAACATCTCCCTGTCCAGTCCCTGGAACAGGTGCAGAGCAGCAGTTGCATAGTTGGCAGTAATATAACACCCATATCTTGCTTGCTATTTCAGCTCCATGTAACATAATAAATTATGTCAACGTTACAGTGTTCTATGTTTTTTTCTTTTTCTTTTTCTTTTTTTTTTTTTAATCACAGAAACATTGCTCCCATTTTTCTGCACAGGTTAAATAAAATTTGGACTAAGAAAGATCCTCAGAAGATAGAAACTGACCTTGCACTTGTGGCAATTAAACTCTGCTGCGAATTGGGTCCCTACAGGTTAGATCAAGATTAAATTCTTCCTTTATCGTTAGTGTTCTTTTCCGTAATAGCTGTGTGTGCAGTGTAGATGTGATACAGCATTGAATGCTGAAGGCTTGGTAACATTAACAGAATTGGAGTGTGGTGGTTAATGACTTCTAAATTTCTTGCAATATTAATTCCTTTTCCCTTCCTTGACTCCTTTTTATCCGTCTGTTCTCACTTCTTAAGCTATTGTTTTAACTGCTCTCCTTCTTTTAATCAGGATGTAGTGAAAAATGCTTGCCCTTTCTTACTAATATGTGTGATGTGCCCAGAATACATAAGACCTGGTAACAAATCTACAAAGATTACTTTGTCGATAGAGAGAGTATCCAGTACACACGCCATGGCCAAAGAATGCTTAATACAAAAATCATTTGCTTCATGAAGGGAATAATGGAAGAACACAAACAGCCATGATCTTTTATTTTCCTGGTTAACAGTCTCAGAATTATAAAGTAATTTTTATTGGAAGGGACTTCGGGAGGTCTCTAGCCCAACCTCTTGTTCATAGAAGGGATGATCTTTAATTCAGACCAGATTGCTCAGGACTTTGTCTAGTTGAATCTGAAAACCTCCAAGGACGGAAACAGCATAAATCCTCCAGGCAACTTGTTACACTCCTGGAGAAAAGGTTTCTTCTTATCTTCAGCCTGAGCCTCTCATGTTTCAGCTTGTGCCTTTGCCTTTTAACCTCCTGCCAGGCACAGTTGTGAAGAGCCCGGCTGCACTTCCTCAGTCTCCTCCTAATGGTGCTGGGGATGCTGTTGAGTGCCTCTGAAGTCATCCTTTCTCCTAGCCAAAGTAGCACCAGTCCCATAGCCTCTTCTCATAGGGCAAGAGCTGCGGGCCCCATCATCCCAGTGGCATCCCTTGAACCCACTCCAGTTTGTCCATGTCCTTTGCACATTGAGGGTCAAAACCGAATCCAATATCCAGATGTGGTGTGATGGATGTGGAGTAGAAGAGGATAATCCCTCTCTTTGAGGTCCTGGCTCTGCCCCTAATCGTAAAGCCTAGTGTACTATTGCTCTTTGCTGCCAGGGTGCACTGCTGGCTTCATGTTACTGTATTACAGCCACAGCTTCAAGATATTTGCATGGATGTCTCAATCAAAATTTTTCCATTGCATTTTTTTTTCTTTAAAACATGTAAGTCAATCCCTGTATTACACTGAGAAATTTTAATCACTTTTCTGCACTGTCAGTGACACTGCAATTTCCTTTACCTATACCAAGGGACATCATATTACTTCTACATCACAAACTCCATAATCCTTCTCTAAATTTTGTTATAGTGATCTTTACTCTCCTATATCAGTTGTAATATTTCACTTTGATCTACTTCACTGTTACAAAATCTTCCATTTTTCTGTAAGAACATTGTAGGTACCCTGAACTATTTTTCAGTTACCTACTACTTACGAAGTCATGTTATTATAACTACGTCACTTGTTTTGTTATTTTTAATATCAGTAGTGATTATCTGTATAAAAATCCAATCTTGTCATGTTATGATCGTTTGCCACACAATAAAAACATCAGAATAAAAAGCATCTGTCAAAATCTTGAGAGAACAGAATGCAAACTGAAAAATAAATAAGTAAATAAATAAATAAATAAATAAATGTAAAAAAAAAAAAAAACCACAGCTGTCTAAATTTGAACACCCACTACAACAACGTGTAAGGACACTGCTTTATTTTTAAGCTATAAAGAAGAGAGTGAAATTTGACATAAATTCTGGAGTTACCATGTACCTTATATCTGTCTACAGACAGGAGAAATATAGCCAGTGCCTGCTTTTCACAGGGATCAGATATAATTATATTTGAAAAAGATCACATAAATATTGAAACCAAAAACTCTAATTATTTAGGATCTAGCATTTATTCCAGTGAAGATTCTACTACTTAAACACTTAAGAATTTTACAAGGATATTCACATAAGTAGCACAGTATCCACTTACATCACAAAGATAATACTAATATTTAGTCTATTGTCCCTGATTCTGATCTCTGAAAGATGCTGTTTCTCGAGCACATTTTGAACAATCACTTCAGAAAAAAATGTTTCACCTCATCATAGCTACCAATGATTTTTCTTCTCTTCTGAAGACAGACACGAAAACATGACTTTATATCAGATGCATTGTCATCTTCTCTTTAGCTGCCATTTACAAAGTTTGACAATGTTGTTTTAAATTGACATATAATCTTTAAATCTAGTCCAGGATCTTTTAACGAGAATTTGCTTCAGTTCTATTTTTCTTTCCCTTCTATTTGTTTCACTTAAACAGTTTACCTTAAAATTTATATAGATTCATCGTTGTAGAACAGAATGTTGTATCATAAAGAACTTCTATTATTTGCCCCTACGGATTCTCCTGAAACTGAGACTGAAGTGTAAGCAAGCTGGTGTCACAAAAATCCTGAACTGGTGATGTATGTGAGTGAAAGAATTCTCATGAAGTACAGGACGGACTCTCTGTGCATTTCAGTACTGTCAGAGGATGCTCATTACTTTATAAAGCACAAGGGTATTAGTATTAGTTTGAATACTTATGTTGTGAAAGTGTTTCGAGTGTAAGTAGATGAGATATCAGCATTGAAGACGAACATGCTTTACTGCTTTAATACGTAGCACTGTCTTTCCTAAATATTTTTATCATCCATAACATTTTCATTTATACTTCAAATCATCTGTATCTGCCATAAAGCTACTCTGAGCTATATGTGTGAAAATATTCTCAGTCTCTATTTTTCTTAGGCTGACGGACTTTGTGTGTGGAAAATTTCGTGGAGATGGGCTATTTTCAGAAAATTGTCTAGCTGTTTGAAAGTTGCAAGTGCGCTGAGCCTTAAGGCAATAAGACAAGTAGAAAAATGTGATTCCATAAAAAAAGTTATGGAAAAAAAGGTTAGTTACTATTTCCTTGGTTGTTTAGCCATCCCTTTGATCCGGTATGTTGCAACACAGGCACAAGGGTCTGTTCATGTAGATTGTGTTTCAGGAGTCCTAAAAAACTTTCAAGAAGCTTCGAGAAGCGCATTTCTATAGTCTTCATTTAGCAAAACTAGCACTGAAATTGACTGGAGGATGTGGATCCAAGATTTTTGTGGGTTTACTGTTATTCTTATTAAGTACAGGACTTTTTGAAAAGACAATTTGGATTAATAAATATTCACTAAAGGTAGATCCACTTAAATGAAAAGTAAATAAAATGTGTGATATTGCAAAGTACTATGAATTTCAGAGGAAGCAGGGAAAAGTTCCTTCTTTATTCATCATTTATGAATGTTGGCAATGCAAAAAAAGCACATTTCACCATCAGGGGAGTTACAACAAATACTGGAATTTATTAATGATACACGCAATGTTTTTGCAGTGTTAGAGACAGTCTAGAGAAGTTTTTCCAGGAAGAACCAGCTGCTAATTTCTCAGCATGTTGTAAAGTGTTCACAAGTGAGGTACAGAATTTCACAGGAGAATAAAACAACATGTAAGGCCAAATTGTGCCACTTTGTGGATCCTCTATTAAAAGTGAAATATTTTTAGTACACAAGGCCAGTGTAAATGACATAAGCTGCTTTTGTCTTCCAGGACTTATACAGAGGTGTTGATTGCTTTGCTTGTGGGTGAACTTTTGTTTTGACTAGCTGATGGTTTAAAAACCTCTATCATTATTTCTTTATTGATCATATAGATTTTTGACCATTTTCTTTTTGTTTTAATCATTCTGTCTTTCATTGCATTTATATATATATGTATATATATATATATATAAAATCCTGGTAATTTATTTCTACTGTTAAACTGTTAAAATAGAAGGAAAGTTCATCCAGACAGTCTTAATTTCCTTTAAAACAATAAAAGAGTGAAGATATTTTCTCAAATTTGCTTTAACTAGGCATCAAAAGAGGAGGTGATGGCATATCCAGCAGCTAACCTACTCACTAATATTCCAGATGTTTCAGCTCAAAAATAATGTGTCATGACAATACCACAACTTTAAGAACAGTCATTGCCATCATCAGAAAGGACATGTATTGCAGGAGTAAAAAAACAAAAAACAAAAAACAACAAAAAAAACCCCAAACAAACGTTTGGGGGCCTAGAGACAGTAGAACACGGAAGGAGACCCAGCTTCATACTTCCAGCACTGCTTCAGGAACTGACTGCCAGTGACATTCCAGAGTTAAGTATGCAAGGATGGAAAATTTGAAGGTGTACCATCTGTATGAACACTTAATCCTTGGGCTACCAAATAAATAAAATCTCTTCCAAACAGCCAATGCATCAGACTCACAATTTTCTTTTGTGTTTTGTTAAATCTTGATGTTTATCAGACTGGATGATGTTACCAGGGCGTTAACAGAAAACAGTCAAAAATTCTGTGTGTACAGCCTCATTATGGTCTCTGTTCCTTTGTCCTGAACCACTTAAGCATTTTATTATCACCAGCAGATTTTAGATAAGTATCTTTTGGGCTTGTGCTTAGAAGACAAAAAAAAAAAACAACCCACAACAAACCTATCAATTTTACTAGTCATTAGGTTTTTTGCATCTATCTAACAGCAGATAAAATGCCCACATGTATATACATGTGCCTACTTTTTTGAAGTATCCCAATAATCTAAAATGTCACAGCTCTTACTAAGGTCTGCTTGTATTTTTTCTGTATTTTTCCCAATAATCCCTATCAAAACATGGATATCATCAAACCAATATTGCTTGATTTCTATAGTTCATGGGAAAATATTAGTACTTTTAATAGAAAGCCTGTTAAAAAGGGATACCCACTTCCCAGCATTTTCATCAGTTTTAATAGATCTTTTGACATGTCAATTCTGGATTAGAATAAAGTTATTCTTATTTATTCTTTTCAAAAACTCTGGATAATTTTGATTTTTATATGGTAAATAGGATCGTACTTCCTCTCAACATGACTGTATGCATTTGAGCAGACAGACCCTTCTTGGTTTTACTTGCACAAGTGGTGATGAATAGGACCTACTTTGTTTATAGCCCACTGACATCTTTGTAGCTGAAGTGGGAATAGTCGGGTCAGAAACCCTCAGTAAAACCACTGTGTATCAGTGGTTGCATACTTCCATGGGAGAATTTCCAAATGAGCTAATTACTCTTTTCAGGGCATCAACGGAAAGACATTGCTTCTGGAAATTTTATAACAGTTTATTTCCTTTTCTTCTCTTATCTGAACATCAAACGCTCCCTGAACTTGAAACAGCTCAAGCTGCTCATTCTTCCTAGCAAGTCACTGAAGAGATTCAAAGGTGTACACGTCGAAAGGCTCCCTTTCTGTCTCTCCTATACCCCAGGAAAAAGAGTCTGCTGATCAATACATTGCCTAAAACATCTAACAGAATTCTCACAATGTATAGACACATTTGCCTAATTTCCTGGTGTTTTGAGGGTTGTTTTTCTTTCCCCCTCTATGCTCTGTGGTTACTCAGAACAAAAGAATCTTCTACTACCATTTATAATCCAGACTGCACACACGATAGCACAGGTAACACGTCTTTAGTTAAATCACAACACTCAGCACTCCTACTGTTCCTACAGAAACAGACACAGATGCACAGAATGCTTTCTATTTATATTCACCCAGTTCTCATTCAACGCTTTGTGAAGATGCACACCTTCAGCAGCTTTAGGCTTTTAGGGTACTTCCATAACTGTTAATCCCCACTCTCCTTACTGCACTTTAGGTAAATATGGTGGCACAAGAGAAGTTGTGGCAATATTCTATAGGTCACTCCTCCTATACCTTTAGTTGATTCAGTATTATATGAGAATAAACAAGCCAAAATATTCCTAATCCCTTGGGTGGACACCTTTTACATATTCTTAATAAGAGTGTATTCTCTTCTATGAGAATGCTCCTCATGAGACCTTGAAATGAACAAATTTCTGCTATTTCAAAGCAGAACCTCCTCCATTCATCCTTGTTCATCAGGACCTCATCTCCCTATAAATCCATTATAAATCCAGAGTTATAAATCCATTTTGTGCCTACTCCTGACCTCTGACATGCAAATCCTGGAAAGACACACCTAACGTTTAGAATTCTGGTTGGAAAAGCTTATTTGCTTTCTTGGCTTGCTCCATATCCACAGGATTTCCTGATTTAGCAGCCGTACTCAGGGAATTTTGATGCACAAAACTAGAAAAGATGTCTGCTCCTGCTAAGACCATTAGAATAGACCGCATGCTAAGCATCTAGGGAGTGCTGAATCGATTTAAAAGCTGAAAAAAATTTAGAAGCACTTTGACAGACTACGTCCAGACATAAAAACGACGAGGTAAAATTAACCTATTTACAATTCTGTTCAGATATAACAGTCTTATTTCAGTTAAATCACAGGAAACTACCTAAAAAAAGAGATAATACAGGAAGTCAGGTACAATGTTAGTTGTATAATCAGATGTGACTTTATGTAACTTAATAGGATTTGATTCACTTTCACTTGTATAAAAGACTAGTCACTTGATTTCTGCTTATAACAAAGTATGCACTGGTAGAAATTGGAATCTAACAATAAATTCCTTTGTGAGGAAAAAAAAAAAAAAGTCAAAATTGCTCAACAGCCAGTAGTCTGAATGTAGAGGTGGAAACAAATGATGGTATGCATCACCTTCTCCAGGCTTATATGACAGTTTTGATTTAATTTGAAATTCTGACTTAATTGAACATCCACCAAAAATCTCCCTTGATCGAATTCTGAAAAAATTCTTATTTTTGTTATGTTTATGGAGTCACATTTTTAAAATGTGCAGATATCACTAAGAGAAGAATTAATCCTGCTGTCTGCATGAACATGTACAAACAATCCAACAAAGATGTTTAATGTTAACAGGAGCAGTGGGACATTTTTCCCATCTTTAGTATATAGGTATTTGGAGAGCAGTTCTATACCCTTTAATTTATGCAGGGTGACTAGCTGAAGTCAAAAAGATTTATAGGTAGCAAATAATTTACAGCAGTAAACCTCATGTAGTGAGAAATGTTTCACAGAGTTTAAAATCAGATGATAAAGTACTACCACTTCCATACCCAAACTTCTTGCAAAATTAGGTGCTTGAATGGCAGCAACTTTACTTCTTATATCATGCTAAAATTTGAAAAAAAAAAAACCAAAAACAAAACAAAAACTCTAACGACTGCAAAAATGCAGATGTATTTCTGCTACCCTTAAATAAAAACTTGGAAAAAGGGTGAGCAGAAATTCTTCACATCAGTCTTTTCCCGTGCTTATATATATATATCAAAAAAATATATAAAAAATCCACCTACTATGCAAAGTAAAACAAAAAAGGTCACTTTTTTCCTTGAAGCTTCTTTTAAAACAATACAGTAGTTTAACTAAATCGAATTGTATCCCTATTGCTATGGGTTTTTT
Organism: Tauraco erythrolophus; assembly: GCF_009769465.1. Taxonomy (NCBI): domain Eukaryota; kingdom Metazoa; phylum Chordata; class Aves; order Musophagiformes; family Musophagidae; genus Tauraco; species Tauraco erythrolophus. Next base: position 90,171,897 of record NC_141496.1, on the reverse strand, counting down.
TTACCTCTCAGAACTACTCAGCTTCATCCTAGATCCTTTTTGTCTCTCTCTCTGGAGAGCCATGAACATCTAATTTACAGCTAGGTGAGGTAACAAGATATTGGACCTATGTCCACCTGGAATCTACTTACACATTTCTCCCTCAAATCTGAAGTATAGCTATGTCTTATAAACACTGACAAACTTAGTTCTTCATAATAATGGAGCAAAATAATTTCAGGGAATTTTATTTAATTTCCCTGAGGACTATTGACCTAACAGTCAAGAAAACAGTATACTGGGAACATCAAGATCCAATTTAACATCTCTTCCACGGGCTGAGTATTGGTGTGTAATTTTAATGTGAACAAAAGAATAGGGTTAAATGGATACAGTCGGTGGGGGGTGCTTTCATTTGAGTTAATGTTTAAATATGATCTGGGTAATCAAAGATTTCTCTACCTGGAAGACTCCATAATCTAATTCACGACACAATGAGATGTAACATTGTACTTCGTATTGAATTACAGAATAGGAAGCAAATATCAAATTTCAAAATGCATTATCTTTAGTACTTTACAGCATAGTAAATTCCTTCATCGTGTTGATATATAAAACATCTGTATAACTAGACAAAAGTAAACAAAGAAAAAAATCCTAAAACTTTTTCAGTTTCCTTTTTCTTAATATGACATGTCCTGCCTTTTGAAGTTGTTTGTATTATTGACACTTTCACAAGATAATTTCTCTTTTGTGAATAATCAGCTTATCATACCTTCTGTTTCCGTAGCTTGATACAGAGAAAATTTTATTCTGTTAATAAGCAGTGAAGCCAGAAAAAGCCATGTCTGATCTGCAGGCCAATTTGAAAAATGTTGATTCAGCTAGCATTGATATAACTGAAATTGTACTTTGTATTTTTTAGTTCAGCACTACCTTTTAACACTAGTTAAAACTAAATAAACATGAGACACATCTTTCTAGGTTGCAATAACTAGAGTTCTGTTCCCTAGATGAAAACAAGTTTAACTTTTAAAGATTTTTAATGATCTCATGATTAATTTTGAAATTGAAGTTCTCTGGAGCTCTGGGGATTTGAAGAGAATAGTAAAATATCCTAATTCAACTAAACGTTAATGAATTTATATGTAAGCTGCTATTGTTTAAAAAAGAGGGTTTTGATCATTATAACACAAAAATACTTCCAAACATTTGTAACTTTAGAAACATATATGGAATCCTTTATGTTCTTGAATAAAAATTATTCAAAGACTAGCAGGTAGGCATTCCCTTTGGACATAAAAATGAGTTTCTTTGGAGAAGGAGGTCAAAGATTATACTAATGTTTAGCAGTTAAGTTTTGGGGACTTGAAATTAAGGTTTTATTCACTTATCTTCCATGAGAAATTATCTAAAATACTTCCACTTTAATTTTCAGTGTTTGTCGCATGCACAGAGATGTTTTTTAAAGAGGCTACCCAGTATTGGATGAAGAGTTTCTTAATTAAATTTTTGTTTAGCTGCCAGCTGTCAGCTGTGGTTATCCTCTTTCAGGATAGATGTTGAGGTTATAGACCATACGTTCTGTCTAATAATGTTATAAAATTACCAATGTCAAAGATACCACACTTGTAAAGCACAAAATCACAGAATGTTTAAGGCTGGAAGAGACCTCTGGAGTTACCTTGTCCAACCTCCCTGCTCCAGCAAAGTCATCTACAGAAGGTTACCAAGGACCATGTCAGGATAGCTTTTGGATACCTCCAAGGATGGAGCTTCCACGACCTCTCTGGAACCTGTGCCAGTGCTCAGTCACCCTCACAGTGAAAAAATGTTTCCTGATGTTCATACAGAAGCTCCTCTGTTTCATTTTGTGCCCATTGCCTCTTGTCCTGTCACTGGGCACCACTGAATGTTTTTTTAATATTTCTAAGGATGGAGATACCACAACCTTGCTGTGCAATCTATTCATGTGGTCAGCAACCCCAAAGTAAAAAAAAAACAACTTTGCTTATGTTCAGATGGATTATCCTGTGTTTGAGTTTGTGCCCATTGCCTCTTGTTTGTCAATGGACACCAGTGAAAAGTGCCCTGGCTCTATTGTCTTTACATCCTCCCTTCAGATATTTGCACGCATTGAAGAGATCACCCTGAGCCTTCTTTTCTCCAGGCTGAACAGTCTCAGTTCTCTCAGCCTTTCCTCATAGGAGAGTTTCTCCTGCACCTAAATGATCTTTGTGATCCCTTTTTGAACTCACTCCAGTATGTCCATATCTCTTTGGTACTAGGGAGACCAAAGTGGACACAGTTCTCTAAGTGTGGCCTCACCAGTGCTGAATAAATGGGAAGGATCACCTCTCTCCATCTGCTGAACACATTTGTCTTACTGCAGCCTAGGAAGCTGTTGGCCGCCTTTGTGTCAAGGGCACATTACTGGCTAATATTCAAGTTGGACCACCTCGTAGCCTTCTCTGCAAAGCCATTTCCCAGATGAAAGACCCCCAGCATGAGCTTACTCCTATCCGCGTGCCGGTCTTTGCACTTTCTGAACTTCATGAGGTTGCTGTCAGCCCATTTCTCCAGCCTACTGAGGACACAGAATCATAAAATCATAGAATGATTTGGGTTGGAAGGGACCTCAAAGATCACCTGGTTCCAACCCCCTGTACTGGGCAGGGATGCCTTCCATTAGATCAGATTACTCAAAGCCTCATCCAACCTGGCCTTGAATACCTCCAGGGATGAGGCATCTTCAACTTCTCTGGGCAACCTGTTCCAGTGTTTCACCACCCTCATGATAAAAAATGTCGTCCTTATATCTAATCTAAATCTGCCCTCTTTCAGTTTAAAGCCCATTGCCCCTTGTCCTATCACCACACATCATAAACCACCAGTCTCTCCAGCTTCCTTGTAGAATGATCCTTTTAGTTACTGGAAGACATCAATAAGATCACCCCAGAACCTTCTCTTCTCCAGGCTGAACAGCCCCAACTCTCTCAGCCTGTCTCCATAGCAGAGCTGCTCCAGTCCTCGAATCATCTTTCAGACCCTCCTCTGGACCCGATTTCAGCAGCTCCATGTCCTTCTTGCATTGGGGACTCCAGAACTGAACGCAGTATTCCAGGTGGGGTCTCACGAGAGCAGAGCAAAGGGGCAGAATCCCTTCCCTCGACCTGCTGGCCACGCTTCTTTTGATACAGCCCAGGACACGGTTGGCTTTCTGGGCTGCCAGCGCACATTGCCAGCTCATGTTGAGCTCCTCATCACCCAACGCCCCCAAGTCATCCTCAGGCCTGCTCTCAATCTATTCTCCATCCAGTCTCTATTTGTGTTTGGGATTGTCACAGTACATGTGCACAACCTTGCACTTGGCCTTGTTGAATTTCATTAAGTTTGCATCGGCCCACCTCTCAAGCCTATCCAGGACTCATTGGATGGCATCCCTTCACTCCACTGTGTTGATGACACCACACAGTTGTTGTAATCAGCAAACTTGCTGAGGGTGCACTCAATCCCACTGTCCATGTCACTGACAAAGATGTTAAACAGTGTCGGTCCCAATGCTGACCCCTGAGGAACACCACTCGTCACTGGCCTCCACTTGGAAATCAAACCATTGACCACAACAGCAAGCATCAGTGCAAACATCCAACCAATCCCTCATCCACTGAGTGGTCCATCCATCAAATCCATGTCTCTCCAACGTAGTGATAAGGATATTGTGCAGACCAGGGTCAAATGCTTTGGACAAGTCCAGGTAGATGATGTCAGTTGCTCTTCCCCTATCCATCAATGCTGTAACCCCATCATAGAAGACAACCAAATTAGTCAGGCAGATTTGCTCTTCGTGAAGCCATGTTGGCTGTCATCAACCAACTCCTTTTTTTCCATGTGCCTCAGCATAGTTTCCAGGAGGATCTGCTCCATGATCTTGCTGTGCACAGAGGTGAGACTGACTGGCCTGTAGCTCCCTGGGTCTTCCTTTTTTCTCTTTTTAAAAATGGAGGCTACCTTTCCCCATTTCCAGTCAGTGGGAACTTCACCAGACTGCTGTTACTTCTCAAATATGATGGATAGTGGCTTAGCAACTTCATCTGCCAGTTCCTTCAGGATGCGTGGATGCATCTCAACAGGTTCCATGGACTTATATACCTTCCTGTTCCTTAGACAGTCTTGAACCTGATCTTCTCCTGCCGTGGGCAGTTCTTCATTCTCCCAGACCCTGCCTTCGCTTTCTGTGACTTGGGCAGTGCAGTTGGAGCTCTTGCCAGTGAAGAGGCAAAGAAGTCATTGAGTACCTCAACCCTCTCCATATCCCGGGTAACCACATCTCCTGTTTCTTTCCAGAGAGGGTCCAAATTTTCCCTAGTCCTCCTTTTATCACTGACGTACCTATAGAAGCTTTTCTTGTTGCCCTTGATGTCCCTGACCATATTTAATTCTATCAGGGCTTTAGCTTTCCTAACCTGATCTCTGGTTGCTCAGACAGTTTCTCTGTATTCCTTCCAGGCTACCTGTCCTCGCCCACACCCTCTGTAGGCTTCCTTCTTCTGTTTGAGCTTGTCCAGGAGCTCTTTGTACATCCATCCTACATCTTTGCAGAACTCCTGGCATTTTTGCCCGACTTCCTCTTTGTTGGGATGCACTGCTCCTAAGCTTGGAGGAGGTGATCCTTGAATATTAACCAGCTTTTTTGGGCCCCTCCTCCCTCCAGGGCTTTCTCCCATGGTACTCTATCAAGCAGATCCCTGAGGAGGCTGAAGTCTGCTCTCCTGAAACCCAGGGCAGTGAGCTTGCTGTGTTCCCTCCTCACAGACTTAAGAATCTTGAACTCCAGCCTTTCAAGGTCACTACAACCAAGGCTACCCTTGAGCTTCCTGTTCCCCACCAGCCCTTCCTTGTTGGTGAAAACAAGGTCCAGCGTAGCACCTTTCTGTGTTGGTTCCTCTGTCACTTGGAGAAAGAAGTTATTGTCAACTCATTCCAGGAACCTCCTGGAATGCTTATGCCCTGTGTTGTCCCTCCAACAGATCTCAGGGTGGTTGAAGTCTCCCATCAGGACCAGGGCTTGTGAAAATGAGGCTTCTCCTATCTGTCTATAGATAATGTCATCCACTTGGTCTTTCTAGTCAAGTGGCCTGTAGCAGACTCCCACTGTAATGTTACCTGTCCCTGTCCTCCCTTTAATCTTGACCCATAAGCTCTCAGTCAGTTTCATCCATTTCCAGGCAGAGCTCCATGCACTCCGGCTGTTTTTTGACTTAGAGGGTGACACCTCCTCCCTGTCTCCCCTGCCTGACTTTCCTAAAGAGCTTGTATTTTTCCATTCTGACACTTCAGTCATAGGATTCATCCCACCATGTCTCTGTGATGCCAATAAAATCATAACCCTGCAACTACACACACATGTCTAACTCCTCATGTTTATTTCCCATGCTAAGTGCGTTTGCATAGAGGCATTTAAGTTGGGTCCCTGATGAACCAGTGTCTGGCATTCCTTTCTGCTGCTCTTCAGGTGCACTCAGCTTGTCTTGATCCCTCTGGATGACAGCACAACTCTTTGTTGTGTATCAGTCACTCAGTTTTGTGTCATCAGTAAACTTGCAGAGGCTACACTCTACTCCACTGTCCAGATCATTCATGGAGATACTGAACAGGATTGGACCCTGTATTGCCCCCTGGTGTACATTACTAGTTACCAGCCTCCATGCAGATTTCATTCCACTCACCACCACCCTCTGGGCTTGCCTGCTCAGCCAGTTTTCAATCCACCTCACTGTCCAACTCCAGCCCATTTATCAGCAGCATGTCTACGGGGATATCAGGGGAAGGTGTGACCGGTACCTCCTGCTCCTGACTCCTGGTAATAGTGCCATTATCATTCTGTCAAAGATTCTTAAAAGATCCTGTCTGTCCCCTTATTGTCAGGTGACAGAGATCATCTTAAAAGTCATACTGAATTCTAGGTAGATGATATCCACTGCTCTCTTCTCGTCTACCAAGCTTGTCATTTCACCATAGAAGGTTTATCAGGTTGGTCAAGCATGACTGTCCCTTGGTGAATCCATGTTGACTGCTACTAGTGATTTTCTTGTCTGCCAATTGGCTGGAAATGATTTCCAGGATTAGCTGCTCTATCATCTTCCCAGGGATGGATTTGAGGCCTTACAGGCCTGTAGTTCCCTGAGTCCTCCTTCTTGCCTTTCTTGAAGATACAAGTGACATTTTCTTTCCTACAGTCTTCAGACACTTCTAGTCACTGTGATCTTTTGAAGATAATCAAGAATGGTTTTGCAATATCAAGCAGATCCCTTGGCACTCATGAGTGCAACTCATCAAGGCCCATGGACTTATGCATGTCCAGGTTGCTAAAGTATTCCCTGGCCTGATTTTCTTCCATCAACAGTATGCCTTGCCTGCTCCGGATGTTGCCCCTGGTTTCAAATATCTTGAGATTTTTGTAGGTCAGTCGTGCTAGCAAGACAGACACAAAAGGCAGCGTTCAGTACCTCAGCCTGTTCCATGTCCTATTTCGCCAAGGTCCCCCCCTCATTTAGCAGTGATATCATACTTTCCCTGGTCATCCTTTGGCTGCTGATGAGCTTAAAGCCCTTGTTGTTGCCTTCAACATCCCTCATCAGACTCTATTCCTGGACTTCCCAGGTTATCTGTACCTTTTTCCACCTTTCTTGTGCTCCTTTTCTATGTCTGAGTTTTGCCAAGAGCATCTTGTTCTTCCATGCAGATCCCAACTTTTTTTTGCTTGATTTCCTGCTTGTTGGGATGGACTGTTCTTGAGCTTACAGTACTTAAGCCTTGAACATAACCATCTTCTAGGGGTCTTCTTCCAACAAAAGCTTTATCCAATGGGATTATTTCAAGCAGAGCCTTGAAGAGGCCAATGCCTGCTTTCTTGAAGTCCAGTGTTGTTACCTTGGATTTTGCCCTGCTCCTTCCTTTTGGGATCCTTAATTCCACCATCTCAGGATGACAGCCAAGGCTGCCTTTGGCTTTCACATTCCAAACAAGCCCTTCTTTGCATGTGAGTATGAGATCCAGCAGAGCACTTATCCACTTTGGTTCCTTTGTCACTTGGGTCAGGAAGTTGTCGCTTGTCACCTGTTGCAGCAAGTGTCCTGGGCTGCATCAAAAGAAGCGTGGCCAGCAGGTCGAGGGAGGTGATTCTCCCCCTCTACTCTGCTCTTGTGAAACCCCACCTGGAATACTGCATTTCGCTCTGGAGTCCCCAGCACAAGAAGGACATGGAGCTACTGGAGCAAGTCCAGAGGAGGGCCATGAAGATGATCCGAGGGCTGGAGCACCTCTGCTGTGAAGACAGGCTGAGTTGAGGCTGTTCAGCCTGGAGAAGAGAAGGCTCCGGGGTGATCTTATTGCAGCCTTCCAGTACTTAAAGGGGGCCTACAGGAAAGCTGGAGAGAGTCTTTTTGCAAGGGTATGTAGTGATAGGACAAGGGGCAATGGCTTTAAACTGAAAGAGGGCAGATTTTGATTGGATATAAGGAAGAAATTTTTCACTCTGAGAGGGTGGTGAGGCAGTGGAACAGGTTGCCCAGAGAAGTTGTAGATGCCCCATCCCTGGTAGTGTTCATGGCCAGGTTGGATAAGGCTTTGGGCAACCTGGTGTAGTAGAGGGTTTCCCTGCCTGTGGCAGAGGGGTTGGAACTAGATGATCTTTGAGGTCCCTTCCAACCCAAACCATTCTCTGATTCTATGATTCTAAAAGTATTGGGGTGGTTGAAGTCTCCCATGAGGACCAGGACCTGCAAACGTGTGGATCCTTCTGTAGAAGGCCTCATCTACTTGTTCTTCCTGATCAGGCGGTCTGCAGTAGACTCCCACTCTTATGTCACTCATAATGATGTGCTCTTTAATCCTTACCCAAAAGCTCTCAGTTGGTTGATCATTCATCCCCAGGCAGAACTCCATGCATTTCAGCCGCTGTCTCACATAAAAAGCAACTCTACCTCCTCATCTTCCTGCGCTGACCTTCCTAAAAGACCTGTATCTGTCCACTGCAGCATTCCAATCATGTGAGCCATTCCACTGCATCACCATGATTCCAGCAAGATCAAAGTCCTGCAACTCTACACAGATCACTAATTTCTGGTGTTTCTTCCCCATCCTGCACACATTGGTGTATGGGCACTTCAGAGAGACACTCCAGCATGCTGATTTCCCAGAAAGTGCATTTTAAAATAGAGGGAGGTAGGTTCAGGTTGGATATTAGGAAAAAATTTTTTACCATGAGAGTGGTAGAACACTGGAACAGGTTGCCCAGAGAGGTGGTGGATGCTCCATCCCTGGAGCCGTTCAAGGCCAGGTTGGATGAGGCACTGAGCAACCTGATCTGGTTGGCGATATCCCTGTTCCTTGCAGGGGGGTTGGACTAGATGACCTTTGAAGGTCCCTTCCAGCCCTAACCATTCTATGATTCTATGATTCTAAAGTGCTTAGGGAGGAAAATGTATGTTGTGGGATTTTGTAGTGTTTCATAAGTGAGTCATGACACACATCACATGTGTCAGACAATTTTCCCAAAGTTCTTTCAACGTTAACCAAATTTTAGTTGGATTTACAAAAAACATAACAACTGATTGTCATTATTTCCAGATTACTTCAAAATTTCTTATTGTGTTCAATATTTCAATTTCAGAAAGAACAGAAATTCTATATGCGAACCGAAAAAAGCTACCTTTTACTAGCAGAGTTCAAATACTTTCTGAGCTAAGTCACCATATTAGTAGTCCCAATTGATGTTCCAATAAATGAATCCTTTGTTACTAATCTTTCAACAAACATTGATTCAAACTTTTCGCTTGGTTTTCCATGAGTCAGACAGCAATACTATTTGTATAATAAACACTATATTCCTAATTACTTTTGTCTCATGAAGACTTTCTGTGGAAAACAGACATTAGTTACTCCTCATTATACATCAGCACTGAAGGCTAAGCTCTGGATAAAAGTTATGAACAACCTATAGTCCTCGCATGAGCCAAATTTCCACTTAGGTCAGGAGAGTTTTGCTTATGGTCAAAGCTTTATAAGCAGAAGGAGTGATTTCTGTCTGCTTGGATGTTGGAGGTCATAATTTTACCCGCCAACATTTTTTTGGAGTTTTTGCAAAAAGCTGTGAGTGTGTACTGGAAGTAATAAGAAACTCCTGTCTCATATTGTGAGTGCTGAACTGGAGGCATAACTGAAGTGAAACAAAACTAAACTTAAACATATTTTTTTGTCAAATGCAAGTATTTTTATGAAACAGTAACAGAAAAGTCAGTTTTTCATAGTAGTCACTTTCACATGAAACACACTTGGTCAACATTATTTTGAATTTATGCTTAGCAAAAAGTACTTGAAAACATAGAGGCCTATCCCATAGTTTGATATTTACTTTCCTGCTATCTTGCTAGACTAATTGATTCAGACTCTTTCCAGAATTTAAACAAGCAAGCATCAGAGTGATTAAGAATCAAGAGCTGATGACAATAAACAGGGTGATGAGGTGAACACATCCGTAGGGAGAGCCATCTTTCAGAGAGACCTGGACAGGCTGGAAGAACTATGTGAAGTTTAACAAAGTCAAATGAGAAGTGCTGGGATGAGATAACCAAAGAACCCAGCACAGACTAGGAAATGTGTGGCTGAGGAGAAGCCTTGCTGAAAGGGAGTTGGGGGTCCTGATGGACAGCAAGCTGAACAGTCATCAGCAGTGAACGGCAATGAAGGCAAGTTGGGTGCTGGACCACGTGTCCAGGGGTGTTACTAGCAGAGACAGAGAAATGATCATCCCACTATACTCAGCACTTGTTAGGTTGTACCTGGAGTACTGTGTCCAATTCTGGTCCCCACAGTTCAAGAAAGACACAGACAAACTGGAGAGGGTCCAAAGGAGGGCCATGAAAATGATGTAAGGGCTGGAGAATCTGCCCTATGGAGAAAGACTGAAGGAGTTAGGTCTTTTCTCCCGGGAGAAATCAAGACACAGGGGGTAACCTCATCACGATATTCCAGTATTTAAAGGGTGGCTACAAAAAGGACAGAGGCTCTCTCTTCAAGAGGAGTCACAAGGAGAAGATAAGGGGCAACAGGCACAAGTTGCACTAGGAGGTTTCATTTCAATACAAGACAAAAATTTTTTACAGTGAGAACAATTAGTCACCGGAACAACTTCCCCAGGGATGTGGTAGAGTCCCCATCTCTGGTGGTTTTCAAGACGTGATTGGACAGGATGCTAGATAGTCTCCCTTTCCCCCAAAAGGTTGGACCAGACAATCTTTTGAGGTCCTTTTCAACCTTAGCTGTTCTGTTATTCTGTGTATTTCTTTAAAATTATAATCATGTAAAATGTAACATCTAATAGATGGTAAGATTTATCACTTGTTAGAGAACAAATGAAAAAAAAAAAGGATATTTATTCTCGAGTTTAAGTTACCATTTTCAAATCAGTAATCAGTTTGCTATGTAACATAACATATTTCATATATATGTATATATACACATATATATATATATAAAAGGGGAATGTAAAATAAAACAGGACTGTTTAATTCCCAGTTACCTGCAGTGAAGTTACATATTTTGCAGACCAACTGTGCTGTTACTGACTCAGTGCATTACAACTTCGGGTTTGATCAAGCTTATTGGTTCAACTACAGCTTAGTACTTAGGTGCAGTGTTAAGCAAACATGCAGAGCATGCACTTCTCAATATGGAGTCCAAGCTAATAGTTCCTCTATGACTCAGAACCCTGCAGGCAAGAAGATATCCAAATAGACTGGAAAAAACAGAAGAATATCATAGACCTGTCACTAAACTGAGGTGATAATTCCTGAGCTGACTCTTGTACCATATTGTTCCCCTCCTTTTCTTTTTTTTTTTTTTTTTTCCATTATTCAGGGCATGAAATCCTGCTTGACTTCAGCCAAGGGACTTTACAATATTTCATACTAAATCAGAAGCAAATAAATCCATTCAGAGAATATGTGGCTTTTGTCTTCTATGATAGGTTAACTGTCCCAAGGTACAAAGATAGCTTAATTTAGTTTACAATTTCTGATGTTAGTCATTCTTGTCACATTGTAAGAGGTACCTATAACCATGTTTGGTTTATGTAAAACAAGAGTCTCCGTTGTTGATTTCTCAACAGGAACTGCAGTGAGAAATTAAAATAATGGGTCTTACAGAAGCAGACTGCTGTGATGACAGTAAGCTAATTTCTAAGGCTCGAGAATTTAAAAAGTGTTTTGACAACTAGCAGTGAAAGCTTTCAAGCCAGTTCCACTTCCACAAAAAGTGTCACAATTTTCTATTATGCATTCATAATCACGGACTTCTTCACATGAAGTAGAATTAGCAATCCTGATTTATTTTTCATTACAAAGAACTTTCAGGTTTTTAAAATGCTGTGCTTTAGTTCTATATTCACTTCAATGCTAAACACAGTGAAGAGTTTATATTCAAATATTCCCATACTAAATAATAGGAAAGACTAGTAACATTTCTGAGCAAATTGCTGCACACTTTATCCGGTATGTACACAGTCATCCATATACCATATACAATCTGAGATAACGTAATTTTCATCAGGCAAATAGTCTGGTTGATTTCAAGGCCTACACCAAAAACTAAAGGCTGATCTTAAGGTTATACTAAAGCTCGGACCTACTGATGATGATCTCTGCTGTGAGGTTCTGCAGCTCGGTTCCCTGCAGCAATCCAGAGCATTACTGAGCAGTCAGCCCACGTTTCAGGCATTAAGCCAGCCTTATACCTGCAGTACATCCTCCTATGACTACCCTTACCTGCATACATTTGGAACTCCGGCACACACTGTTATTGATGGGAAGTCTGTTCCCGTTTCCTGTCTCCTGACTTTCAACTTGTTTGTTCCCCCACTCAGCAGTAGCTGAAATTCCTTAAAATTGGACGTTCAGTTTGGCTTAGGAACATCGAAGATTAACCCTACGTTTCAACATATTGCTCATGCAGTCTATCGTTTGGTTTGGGTTTAGGAACTGTCTGCATTTACAAATAGATTAGGTGCTAGAATGTGTTAAACCAAATCTTCAGTATATTGTAAGTTTGGGACCTTCTACTAGAGTTTCCCTAATGTGAAGAAGCATTATGTTCTGCTATGCTTCTGGAGCACGATGTCTGAAGTATTGATTCACCCTACACTTAACGCCACAAAAATGTACTCCATCAAATATAAAACAAGTTTTATTAAAACCCTGCAGAAATGTGTTGATGTCTTAAATTAACTTCTCTTCTTCTCAAGCTGAGAATCAAAAATTTTGGTCTATCTCCAGTTACCAACAAACACCCAAAATCATTTTCAGTTTAATAAAATTGATTTGAAATTTCTCGTTCTTATTTGTATACTGAAATCAAAACATACCTCAGACGTAACTGTAATTCTTATATAATTATGGAATGTAGCTGACAATAGATTAGATTGTTTTTTGATACTGGGCCACAGATGTTATGTAACTCGACTACTAAGAAGTATATTTGAATAAAATTTTTATTTTTAAACAGGATATACATTAGTTTATTGATGACACAGTGACAGCACCCAACATAGAAATTATATTATGATTTAGTTCTATTTGTTTAAGGCTACGGTAATGGGAACACAATCAATAGAATCTGGCTACTGTGAGATCATGTTTCCCCATTAATAGATGTCTAAGTAAGTGCTTACGTATAAAAGTGAAAATTGTGAGAATGTTTCATCTGAAATTCTCATTGGCACCTTTTCCAGTCATTTATGATGAATTGTGTGCATGTCTAAATCACACCTTCATATCAAATGATGCAAAGCTGTAGAGGTATATAAGCCATTTTTAAATATAACCCCTTAAAGTCTTAACGTACCTCACGGCTCCTATTTCTGAGAATATTTCCTGAGGATTTAAAAAATTGTGTTATCTTCCCCAATTCATATGACTAGCTTGCTCTAAGAAAAAGGACATTCAGGTATTCATTTGAAAATGTTCTACAATCTATCAATATGTGCTGCAGCCTGGGGTTACATTGGATAAGAATTTTTCTATGAGAAGAAAATAAAAACAAACTCATAAGAGAAATAAAATTCAGAAAGCATTTGTACTGACTGGTGAAGCATTTGAACTGATAGATTAATGTGCAAATCTTGATAAATTCAGTAATAAGTACCATGGAAATTATATCACTTTTATTATTATCAGTATTAAAGTTGAATTTGAACAAAAAAAAGGAGTCAATATTCTGGTAGGTCTTGCTGGGAAGTTGGTTGAAGTGAAATATCTAAGAACTTGGGAATATAACTCTTACAGACTGTGATTGCTAAAGTTAAAATTAATTGGACATTTTGGAAAAATACCAAAACCAAATGGAGAAATACATTAGGAGAAAAAACGTAGAATCATAGAATCATAGAATGGTTTGGGTTGGAAGGGACCTCAAAAATCATCCAGTTCCAACCCCCCTGCCATGGGTGGGGACACCCTCCACTACACCAGGTTGCCCAAAGCCCCATCCAGTCTGGCCTTGAACACTTCCAGGGATGGGGCAGCCACAGCTTCTTTGGGCAACCTGTGCCAGTGCCTCACCATCCTCGTTGTAAAATATTTCTTTCTTGTATCTAATCTACTGGAACAAAACAGCTTAGGCCTGCAGTGGATCTTTCAGTCCCAGAGTCAGTCCCCTGGAATTAAAGCAACCACGAAATACAGTAACTCAGAAAATCATTGTCATATTAACACAAAGGTGGGGTTTGGATTGCGGTATGTTTCACTAGAATGCTGTTCCAGAATTTTATCAAGCTTCTGTTTATTTCTAGACAAAATTTATTAATGGATGATATTTTTGTTCTTACACTAACAGTGTCCTATTGTTTAAATAGCTTTTTTCTCCATTTAATATTGACATGCACTTCATCCTTTCTTCCTAGTCCTCCACTCTCTCTCCTATACCTAGAAACAAATGATGTCCCCTTACGTTTTTTGTTTCATAGTGCTAATTAGGTAAGATTTTCTATTTTCCCTTTTAAAACGAGCAAAGCTAATAGTCTTTGTCTGTATCGATTCTATTTTGAATTCTGAATTTTTAATATCATGTAGATTTCATTTTCATAGAAGTTTTTCTGACAGATTCTGTTTTCCTAGGGAGGGATACTAAGGATTCCTAGGGATAATCAGTAGTTCAGCAGCACTGCCAATATGAAGCATTTTATCAACTATTTTACCTGTTTTATTTTATAAGACGCCATGTGTCCTATCGCAGGATACCAGGGAGAAGAAATCAGCACCTGCCTTTCCAGTTCCCTTCCTCAGGAAGCTGTAGGGATCAATGAGGTTGCCCCTCAGTCTCTTTTTCTCCAAACTAGACAAACCCAAAGTAGTCAAAAACCTGATTTTGGTGCATTCCATATTTTTTTCCTCCGTAAAGTCTTTGAGGTGGCTTATTTCAAAGAGTTCAAAAGACGAATAACTTCAACCAGAGGATCTTAGCCACTGGCTTGCTGAAAATATTTAACTCAGTATTTGGTATCTTTTTTGGAAGTATATTAAGAATTGAAAATTATAAGTAACGTGTTATTCGTAGATGTCCCTTTTCATTACACTGGATGAGAATTGAAGGTACAAAAGGCATCATTTTGTAGAATTGTTTGATGAAATTACTGCTGAGAATACTATCAAGAATTCGATAATTATTTTAAAAAGAAAAAAAAATAAAGCTTTGTAATAAGACCACAGACCAACTTCCTGCCCTGACTGAGTTAGACCAAGCGTCTCACATCTAATCATACAACATTAGGCAAAACTAGATTCTGCCTTCAGATCTCCCATTGTGCTAACCACTAAGCTTTATTAGAGACTTGACCTCTATGCCCTTTATTTTTCCTGCCCAATTTATCTGAGTTTCGGCAGAACTAAATTTAAAAATATTCTAGCTGGATTTATTGGGCAATATTACTCTGTTAAGCAATACCAGGCTAGCACTCATTCTCTTCACAATTTGGTCTCTCAAAAATGCTCAGACTTTTGCTTGTGTGACAAAAGTCCTGAAAACTCAACGTTTCCATGACAGAGGAAACTCATCCTCCAGAGAGCTCTTTTTTATAGGATACAGGAGCCATAAAACCAGACCCTACATCAAAATATGCATTTAAAGCAGAAAAAAATAATCCTGTTAAGAATAGCTCTTAATTATGATAAAAACGCCACATGCTTTGAAGAGCCTTATAACTGATCTAACCTTTAAAAAATAGCACTGATTTATCTCTCCACCATCACATTTTAATAATGAATCTCTCTGATAAATGTGCATCTTTTAAAAAAGACACACAAAGGGCCATACTGTGCTTACATTACGTGACTACCACCATTGATTTAATGACATTACTTACAGAAATAAAATTAATAGGACTGCAGTTTCCATATATAAATGCTGAGTATTTATTTTCGAGAACTAGAACTGGCTTAAGATGCTCCTTAATGATGGGAAAAATAGATATATATTCAAAGAAACAGTACTGACCTACTATCTGCACTTTTCTCAAGCTATTTTCAGCACCTTCTGCACATTTACATTTTATAAGCCGGAAAGGAACATTTCTCTACATTTCTTTATAAAAAATAGGGGCTGACTTTGGTTTCTGCCTGTCTAGAAGCATGCTTCACTGGATAAAACTTCAAAGTCTAATCATTCACAGCCTGTCTTTTGGCTTGTGGCAAGGACATGGCTTAGGTCGAACTTTTATACTATCAGTGCTTTTGGGGGGGGCCTATTAGCAAAGCAGTGTCAAGAACATATAGTTTAAAAAACAAGGTCAGAAGCAGTTCATCCTCTTGTAAAACTCAGAAATCCTCACTCAGGCCTTACATCACATATGTACCACTTATGTGCAAATCCATACTAAACAGAAAGAGCAAGGTGATGTTTTCCTGGATAATAATATTTAGATGTTCCTTCTGAAAGTTTGCATGCATTCAAATTAGTTCCTATGAAAAAAAAACGTTATACTGAAGACTGTATCTTTATGGAGTGTGATAATCTTTTGGTGATATCTTTCACTCTCTTTTAAATAGTCTAAACATTATTATGGTCTGCTTCATATTATATTGTGTCTTTCCAGTGCGAAGCTGCAAGCTCGAGTTATTGAGCTAAGTAAGTAAAACATTTTAGACGGTAATGTGGGCTAAAATCCAGGCTGATAATCCCTGTAATCAGAAGTTCAACTGATGTCAAAGATAGCTCCCCCCACAGCACAGCAAAGGAATAGAAGAGGCTATCAGAAGTATCACAGCAGCGATTGCTTTCATTCCAGGTGTTGATGAATTTCTTATCAACGAACACAAAGCCTTGATGTAAATAGCAGGATACAAAGAATAACCCTAGAGCTTAGTAAGATTTTAGTAAGATTTTAAAAAGCATATGAAAAAAAACAACAACTAGCAGCATAAAACCAATAAACGAAACAATGAATTAAGTGTACAAAGACAGCAAACAAAAATGCCGGTAGTTGAAAACCCATAGTCATAAAAAGCCCACTGTAATTAAAACTCAGTCATAATACACAAAAAGAGAAGACCAAAACCACAATTACAGTACTAGAAAACTTCAGAGAAGCGCAAAGTGTCCTTCACTTGCTAATTATAATTGTAACATTGCCACCAGTCCATGAGTCAAAGATGGCTAAAATACGTTATGAAGCTTAGTCGAATAATGGAATGTAACCAATTAAGAGTAAAATTGAAAAAAGTTATGGAAGATAACATAATATTAATTTTCATACCCTATATGTAGTGCAAACGGATGATACAAAAACTTTGGAAGACATTGTATCAGAATGAAGAAGTAGGATTTTTATAGCATGCTAATTAAAAAAATTAGAGCAGAAAAGGATACACCATTATAGATAAATATGAAAAATATGCCTGAACTAAAATGTAAGTATGACATTTCAATACAAGTATTGACGAACAAGACCAGACTTCTGTAACACCACTAAAGTCAGACTGCTATGGTGAAGAAGAAAATGAACCTTGGAATATGTTACTTGCAAGATGAGCTCACTTTGTTATATTACCTACATCTGAAAGGATGTTTAAGATTCTCTTGCAATGCTGAGGAGTCAAAACATAATTTAAACAAAGATACTGGTTTTAAACATCATTCTCACTCACTTATTTCCAAAGCCAGGTGCGATGTTCAGAATCTTACAGAGCCTATCCATAATTATGCCCTGCCCGTATTTATCTCTGACCCTCAAGTTGCAATTACATAAACTGGACAAAACATTGACTAAATGTCTGTATTCCTGATATGCTTCTGTGTAGACAAAGCTTTGTATTCTGGGGTGATGACACACATTCTGAAAGAATGGATGTCCGAGTGACCGTTTTCCTGATAAAAATCTTGTTAATATCTCAAAACCAGATCAGCAGTACAACAAATAAGTGATTCCTTGACAGAACTATTGGATGCAGGAAAAATGAAATGTTTATATTCAGCTTATTATGCACAGTTTACATAATGCTATAAAAGGTAAAGGAAATAAAATTAGTGTTTCAGAAAAAAGCAATTTTTTCAAGGTGGAAATATAAAATAAACATCAATAAAGAGTTGCAGTGGGTCTGCAGTTATTGGATGTCCTTTCTTCCTCCTTTGGGCACTAAACTATTACAAGACAATAAATCAGCTGGAATAATTCTGCTCATCTCTACAAACAAAGGATGGATTTGATCTAAATCAGGGAATAATGCAAGATGAAGTGTTCTGAACAATTATTGCTAAGAAGAAAAAGGCATTCACATTGCAAATGTTGTAAGAAATGCAATATTCATATAGATTATACAATTCTGAAATAAAAGATGTACACACTTTCTCTCCCTTAACAAGGAAAAGAGAAATCTGTAGATTTTCCAAAGATGAAAGAGAATTCAGGAAGATGCAGACAGTTCAAAAGAAAAAGATAAGATACGTATTTCAAGAATACTTGACCTACTGTCAAAATAAAGACAGGCATGAAATAAAGATGTAAAAAATAAGATTATGGAATGTGTTACCAAAGCAATAAAAAATAAGATAAAAGGTTATTAAAAAAGGCACAGACTGTTCCTAGAAAAAGAAAAATAAAAGGTGCCACATTCTACTTTTAAACTCAAAAAGAAGAGAAAAGGTGATGGGCAATTTGTCCTCATACAGCATCCCAGTTCAAAATCTCTGTGGGGAAAAGACCCTTTCATAAAGAACTCCTGCTCATTCAAGATTTTCAATGTGTTGTGGTTTTTTTTTTATTCTTAGTTTTTAAATTATCTTAATCCAAATAAATCTTATCTAGAATATTTTTTTCAATTTATCTTTTTATTTAGAACCGTTTCCTTTTTGTTATGCTTGTTGCAGATGTGTCAGTCTTTATTTTTCTCTAAAATTACTCGAACTAGTCATATTGCACGGTTTTAACAATGTCTAAATGTCCTGCCAGTTGCAGCTGGGGAATGACAGTGACATGCCTCTTTTGTTAAAATTAAAATGGAAATCTTGTCAGGTTGATATTTTAGTGCCATGGAAAACTCAGTCTCATTTGAGCCCTCTTTCATACAAGAGATAAAGCTGGAAAACTGTATGTGTTTTTTAGGTAAAAGGTAATAGAAATACAGAAACAGATCTCTTTTTCAAATCTATACTTTTCACAATTCTGCATGTTTTCCTTATTGCACACTGTAAGTGCCATTTACTACAGAAAAACAGACACACATGAGGAAAATATATATTTCCAAGTAATTGCTAGCCTAAATCCTGAAAATAAAGTTGTGGTTTTTTTCTTATATGCTGATTCTGCTTCCTCAGAGCTGTGAAAAGAAGCCATAATTTGGCAGCAAATAACCTGCAAAGAGCTGCCTTTTTCACCAAGGAGTTCCATGCGAAAGTGAATGTCACAGTCAGGTCTTCCACACCTGGGTGCGAGTACAAGAGAAGCAAAAGGCTGTCAGGAACTGGGAGGCAGGCTGGCAGAGTAAATCCGGTCTATTTGAACCTGTAGCAACAGAAGATCTGTTGAACATACCCCAAGAATCATGACTTTGAGCACCTTCGCAGCGGATAGAACAGGTTGAGCTTGGAATAACCATAAGAAAGAACCAGCTAAAATCAGGTCCATAGCATCTATTAGGTAACTTCTCTCCAGTCAGTGCTATTCACATGATAATCTCTAGGTGCAGAGAAATTATACCGAGAAATAAAGGAGGACGAGGAAAACATATCTGTCTGTTTCATTTTTAAACCAGAATTGAGGAAGGGTGGGGAGCAAAATCGTACTGGATGTCAGAAAATTAAACTTGAATTATTGTGCAAAAAATTTCCTATTGTTCTAGGGAACAGTAAAATACGTCAGCAGCCCAATGCTCATCTAATAACGACAGCGGTAATTGGCCACCACCTGGTTCACATGAATAATCCTATTGATTTCAGTAGGACTACTTGCATGAATAAGCCAATTGTAATTTTACTCTTACTAAGCATTCATGTATTATCCCTCTTGAGTCTCATAATATTTTCTGAAGATCTTAAAAATTCATCTACTATTACTCCTTTTTAATAGTCCCTCAAAGTCCATGTTCTCTACCTTCAGGATACCTGTATCTTTTTCCTTATACTATGTTAATAATCTCTGATAAAAAGACAGCTGCACCCTGAATAATGCATCCATTATTAGGAAGATGGTAAAGTTATTCATATAGAATAGCTAAAGATGTTATCTTACTGCTTAGGATCGCACACTTTTGTTGTTAAACACATCAGTTCTATGTCCCACCATTTTTTTATGACTCAGTTTACAGTACACGAAGTTAATTTACTCATACTTTTTCAAGTCATAACCTAAAATATTTATTCTATTTAAAAATATTAATGTAGTACATAATTTCTTAAAAAATTATAATTTTTCTTCAGTCTCCATATGACTTTCTCCTGAATTTTAAAAAATTTCCAGTAAGGCATATAAAATAACAATGAGACTCTCATGCTATGCTACATTACTTTTACAGTTACACCAAATGATTTTATCCAAACTAATATTATTACAATAGCTACCAAAGGAGCAATGATTAGACACTTAGTTTTAAGTGTTACCAATTTTTCCTTCAATATTAAAAAATGGCATTGCTATGTCTGCAATGTAAAATCTACATTTTTACGTTCTTGAACTAGATTAACAACACTGTGATGGTGAAGATGCTAGTATCTACTCTTTGCACAGTGCTTAGCAAGGAAGGAAGAATGTCACTGCAATTCTCTCATTTTTAAGTGTGGACATCTCTACTCTTGTTTGCAGACTTATTAGCCACTGTGCATAAGAAAGCAGAAAATTCTGAATCAGGGTGATCTGGTGGAGGAAAAAGTGTGCTTAGTGAAGAAGGTGAGTTTTTTCATACGCCAAACCCGTACTATTATGTGAAGATTTTGCTTGACACACAAACTAACTGCCAAAGTCTTACATTTTCATTAATGAATCTCATTCAGAGATTATTATACAGCATTAAGTTACATTAACATGATTGCAAGCTTAAAGCCTGATTTATTATAAACATATTATAAAGATTACATTGCCTTATTTTTCTTTGCAATGCATCAGCATTTATTTTGTGTCAGTGGAGGCATTCACTTCTAGGCATTAGGAATGATTTACTGGCAGCCAGAACTTCACAGCAGAACCTTCTTTTACAATTCTTCTCTGAAAAGAGCAGCAAAAGCATTGATAACAAAGTGCTGTGTAGGCCTGCATTTTGGGGGTCTGCAATTAAAAATCTAAAACAGATCCCTGTAGCTGATGTATCTTAAATCTTTGGGTGGACAGGTACCAAAAATCAAACTGGAAAGAGAAAAACAAGGGGGAAAAAATAATGTAGGATATGCCAGAGGCTTTTGCCTACACAATATGAACTTCCCAAGCGATGCGTTAGTGTTCTGAGACTGCAAACTTTGCATAGTAATCATATTGTTCAATTTAAGTTACACATTAGGTATGAATAACAAATCAAATAGTAAGCATTTTTATCACTCTTTCCTTACACGATTTTAAAAGCCACAAATGGGGAAGAAACTTCTCCAAATAACTAAGAGTAAATACTGAAATCTATAGCACAAAAAGAAGCCTGAAAATATCCTTTCTTTTTCAAAATGTAATACAACTTAAATGGCCTCAGAGCTGGAATCTGGGTATCGTAAGTATTAGTGTGTGTTAAAAGCATATGATAGCAGAGAGAAATAGTTGCTATTTTAACGCTTATTTTACTAAGAGTTCACAAAGGGATTTTCTTTAGAAACACACCCAGCAGTCCTGTGTATGCAAAACACAGGTGAGTTGTCAAACAGACAAAGAATTGGCAGGAATAGAAATACTGTTACAGAATTTGTTAGCGAGATTTATGCATCTCCCACACCGTATTACACCTTTTCCTTTCAATGTCTAAATCAACCAGCATAAGAAAATTGTATTCTGAACTTGTTCTAGATAGCTCTCACAATTCACATTTTACTTCACATTTGCACTAGAATTAATTGAGTTACAAGTGTGTCACATCACATAGAATATTTTAAAAAGAAAATCAGGAAAATCTTAAAAGAAAGTTTTACATGAGATGCACTTTATAAACAGCTAAACAGAAACCAGACAGACATATTTGCTTTTAGAAAGCCTTTTTCCTATCATTATTCTTTCTTCTTTCATGTATTCCAAGACAGCTTCTTTCACTTCTTTTTCATCTATCCTTCCTACCATTTTCCCTTCCCTCCACACTGAAAAATCTGCAGAGCAAATCAGCAAATCACTACCAGTACTGAAATTAATTACAAGAAATCGTACTCATAACATTATATATTTCCCCCTACTTTTAAAAAATAAATCAAGATAATAAAGTTTTAACTACTATTTAAAAAAAAAAAAAAAACAGAGCCACAGTATGAGTCCTGTGATACCTAAAATTGTGCCTGTGAAGGTATTATTCTCCTTTAAAGAGCTCTGTATCACTGACCTTCCTGGGATTAGTTATTTGTATAGATACATAAAAATTCTGTGTATATATAGAGCAAAATCTGAGCTCTTTATATATTCAGTGGAGGCTTCAGAAGGTGATTGAAAGCACTGTAATTCTCAAACATCCTCTCTCCATTGACTACATAAGAAGCCCGGATTCATAAACTGGATGCCTTGATTACTACCAGCAGAAGCATGAACCTGTCCTCCCTTCTTTTTTACATATCTTATTTTATCTTTTACACATCTTATTTGTATGACTGTGGGGCGAATCTACCTGCACAGCCAACTCAGCCAGAAAACTAAAACAGTTACCAAAAAATGGTCCTTCAGTGATATCATCTCCTTAGCTGCCTGTCTACTGGCAGGGTTAAATGTCTACCTTAGATGCTAACGCTGGACTACTGAGACCACATCTACATCACTAAGGCCAGCAAGCTCTGAATTGTAGAAAGAAATGCTTGGTGCTGATTGTCTGCAATTTACACTACATGCATTTCAGGAATTTGGTTTGTCTGTTTTCACTTTGGATTAAGTACCGTTCTGGTGCCCGTCTTCCAACATAGTATCATGCGGAAGGAATCCAGTTTGTACGTTCCAGTGCAGCCTAATTCATAGTGACCTAAACTGGTACGGAGATTTGCTTCAGAAATTGGACCTGTGACCAGAACAAAAACGCTAACGTAGATATATCCTGAGATCCTTTTATCTATAATGGAGCTGATTACCTCATTACTGTCATTATTAACAATGTA
The DNA here is from genome assembly GCF_009769465.1 of Tauraco erythrolophus. Classification (NCBI taxonomy): domain Eukaryota; kingdom Metazoa; phylum Chordata; class Aves; order Musophagiformes; family Musophagidae; genus Tauraco; species Tauraco erythrolophus. Next base: position 90,149,118 of record NC_141496.1, on the reverse strand, counting down.
AAGACTAAATAACTTTTCGGACACACCCACTCAATATATTCGGTTTGAAGATGATTTAACGGATTACGTTTTTCAAATGTTTAAAAATCGAAGGCCTAAAAGGATTAGAAAAGTAAATCAAAGCATCCTTTTTCCAGTTAAAGAATCACAGTAGCATGTCCATAAGATCAGAGTTTTTGTGGTTTACTGTAAGTTTTTCCATTAAATCAAAAAGTTCAAGTATTATTTCAGCTCAGTAAAGCATTTTATTAACCATAAAAGATTTTGAGTGTTTTCACTACTAAAAGAAAAAAAAAAAAGTAATTCTAAAATGGAAAGTAATTTTGACTGAAGTAGAAAAATCATTTTTGTGTCAAAATAAAATATTTCACTTGATTTTTAGACTTGTGTTTGCTCAAAACTGGGAAATGAATTCATGAGATGTTTTATTCAGACATGCCTATTTTTTTCAGCAGAAAAAAAAAATACAGTTCTAGTTTTAAAACCCATAAAAGGTTAAAAAAATCAATGAAATAAAAATAGACACACTCATGAATACATTAACAGATTGCAGTGATCCTGGAATACCACAAAGTAAAACCAGTCATCTAAAAAACTTCATCTTTGCATAAATAACAATGTAGGTAGAAATCTAGCTGGAGAATGAAACAACATAAAGAATGAAGCACCTCCACCTGCCTATTCTTTTGGTTTTCAGATTCCTGTCAACCCATGCTATCAATGCAGTTTGCTGGCTATACTGCTTATTGGTCTAACTTGGGCAGTCAGCAAATAAAAAAGCAAAAAAGGCTTAAAATAAAAATGTTTCATCAGCTGCTTCTGCTGAAGATTCTTTATGGTCTGTCTTTTAACAATAGCAATATTCCATGCAATAATGTGAAAACCAACACACTTCATCTAAAAAGACATAGTCAACTTTGAGAATCATTATTTTCAGGATGTAGGGCATCAGTCACCCATTGATTGCACTTTAAAATAACAAGAAAAAGGAGTGGCTCACATCACCAATAAATAGCTGTGCCATAATTTTGGGGCATGCCAAAGAAACACAAACACAACTGAAAAGCTGTTATTTGGCACGTGAGCTACTAAAAACAGATCATTAAGGGATGAATAATTTGATAGGCTTTGTATAAATAACTAAAACCATCTGTAGGCAGAAAAATACATATCTAGCTTGAAATTCTCAGAGCTGTCTGTGGAATTTTAGCAGAAGCTGGTTATTCAGCCTTCATAGGTAGCTTTGAAAATTTTGATCTTCCTTTTTCTTGGCTTTCCTATTTTTAAGGAGGGAGAAATAACAACTGCCTTACCTTCTCAGTTTTGTACCTTTGATACAAAACGACAATAGGCAGCTTTCTTGTACAAAAGTGGCAACTCCCATACGTTTAATTTCAGTAGGAAGGGGAGGCTGTTGATGTCTGCTTTATGAAACGAAACGTGTGTGACGTAACAAGGAAATGTACAACGTGAGAACTACCCTTCTCTGACAGGAAGCAAGGTTGGGTATTACTGCTCATTAGATCACAGTACCGATAAAACCATTTCTATACCCTACATGCTGTGGAGGTGCTTTCAAGCCGTGTGTCGTTTTTAAATCCAGTAGGTAAATCATAAGGCAAAGCATAGTAAGGACCGTGGAAGGACAGGTTTGGACAGCAGTTTTATGTGAACTGACCAAGGCCAGGTTCTTAGACACCAATACCTTAAATTGTCTTAGTCTTTATCACATTTGCCATCAGGGAAATTTTCCTTTACTAATATCAGGCAAGTCAGGTGTAACACCGTTTGTGGTCTATGTCAACAGATCAAAGTCACTTTTTACGAGTTCTATTCTCACTCATTGCATGCAAAACATGGCACTAATTTGATCCTATCTAATCAGATCTTACCTAATTATCAGTTTAACCTGGAGATCAGCATGGCACACTTGGATTATCCAGGAAGCAGGAAAGAACATCGCATGAAAAAAAAGATCATGGAACCATCAAACCACAGGATGGTTTGGGTTGGAAGGGAACTTAAAGATCATCTAGTTCCAACCCCCCTGCCTTGAGCAGGGACACCTCCTACTAGATCAGGTTTGGCAAAACCTCATCCAGCCTGGCCTTCAACATCTCCGAGAATGGGGCACCCACAGTTTCTCTGGGCAACCTGTTGCTGTGCTTTGCCACTCGCAAAGTGAACAATTTTTTCCTTATATTGAATTGAAATCTGCTCTCTTTCAGTTTAAAGCCATTGCCCCTTGTCTTAACACTACATGTCCCTGTAAAAAGTCCCTCTCCAGCTTTCATTCTTGCACCCTCTAGGTACCAAAAGGCTCCTAGAAGGTCTCCGCAGAGCCTGCTCTTCTCCATGCTGAACAGCCCCAACTCTCTCAGCCTGTCTTCATAGCAGAGGTGCTCCAGCCCTCGGATCATATTCCTGGCCCTCCTCTGGACTCGCTCCAGCAGCTCCATGTCCTTCTTGTGTTGGGGGCCTCAGAGCTGAATGCAGTATTCCAGGTGGGGTCTCGTGAGAGCAGAGCAGAGGGGCAGAATCATCTCCCTTGGCTTGCTGCCACACTTCTTTGGATGCAGCCCAGGACACGGTTGGCTTTCTGGACTGCCAGCACACATTGCCATCTCATGTTGAGCTTCTCATCAGCCAACGTCCGCAGGTCCTCCTCAAGGCTGCTCTCAATCTCTTCTCCACACAGCCTCTATTTGTGCTTAGGATTGTCCCAGCACATGTGCACTTGGCCTTGTTGAATTTCATGAGGTTTGCATTGGCCCATCTCTCAAGCCTATCAAGGCCTCTCTGGATGCCATCCCTTTGCTCCAGTCTGTTGACCACACCACTCGATATGGTGTGACACAGCTTGGTGTCATCAGCAAACTTACTGAGGGTGCACTCAATCCCACTGTTAATGTCATTGACAAAGATCTTAAACAGTGCCAGTCCCAATACTGATCCCTGAGACACACCACTCATCACTGGCCTCCACTTGGAAATCAAACCATTGACCACAACTGCTTGAGTGCAACCACCCAACCAATTCCTAATCCACTGAGTCGTCCATCCTTCAAATCCATGTCTCTCCAACTTAGTGATAAGGATATTGTGCAGGCCACGGTCAAATGCTTTGGACAAGTCCAGGTAGATGATGTCAGCTGCTCTTCTCTTTTCCATCAAAACTGTAACCCCGTCATAGAAGGCAACCAAATTAGTCAGGCATGATTTACCACTAGTTAAGCAACATTGACTGTCACCAGTCATCTACTTTTTTCCAGTATTATTTTTTGCCTCAGTATAGCTTCCAGGAGGATCTGCTCCATGATCTTGCCAGGCACAGAGGTGAGACACACTGGCCTGTAGTTCCCCAGGTCTTCTTTTTTCCCTTTTTTAAAAATGGAGATTACCTTTCCCCTTTTCCAGTTAGTGAGAACTTGACCATACTGCCACTGCTTCTTAAATATGATGGATAGTGGCTTAGCAACATATCCTTCAACACTCGCTGCTGCACCTCATCAGGTCCCATCAACTTGTGCACCTTCAGGTTCTTTAGGGTCTTGAACCTGATCTTCTCCTATAGTGGGCAGTTCTCCATTCTCCCAGTCCCTGCCTTTGCCTTCTGTGACTTGGGTTGTGCAGCTGGAGCTTTTGCCAGTGAAGACTGAGGCAAAAATGTCACTGAGTACCTCAGCCTTCTCCATATCCTGGGTAACCACACCTCCCGTTTCCTTCCGGAGAGGGCCCATATTTTCCCTAGTCCTCCTTTTACACTGACGTACCTATAGATGTTTTTCTATGCATTGCTTATGCCCTGCTGTGTTGTCCCTCCAGCAGATATTGGGGTGGCTGGCATCACCCATGAGGACCAGGGCTCATGAACATAAGGCTGCTCCTATCTGTCTAGAGAGAGCCTCATCTGCTTGATCTTCCTGGTCAGGTGGCCTGTAGCAGACCCTCACTGTAATGTCACCTGTCCCTCCTCTCCCTTTAATCCTGACCCCTAAGCTCTCGGTCAGATCTTCATCCATCCCTGGGTGAAGCTCCATGCACTCCAACTGTTCTTTGACATAGAGGGTGACATCTCGTCCTCGTCTACCCTGCCTGTGCTTCCTAAAGAGCCTGTCTGCTTCCATTGCAACACTCCAGTCATAGGATTCATCCCACCACATACCCATAATTCCAATAACACTATAGCACTGCAGGCATGCACACATGCTAACTCCTCTTGTTTATTCCTCATCTCAAGAATAAAGGGGCAGATTCTAAATTCTGGATGAAAAGTTCCGTTCCAGGAAGACAGTAACTGGCATAAGCCATGCTTTTTCATTAGATGAGCTTCTTAATTCTGGATGGAAGAAAAAATCTTAGTACAGAGAAAGAGAAGGGATTCTTCCACCTCAGAGAAGAACCTCAGCATTTTGGAAGACTGGGATTAATCCTAAAATATTTTAATATTCCTCAGGAAACTGACACTAGAAACGTGAAAACAATCATTCAGTTCTGTCAATATCTCTTCATTTTCTGAAATCTCTTGTAAATTGATAAGTTACAATTTTTCCTAATCCTTTGTGAGCCTCATTATTTCCACACTCATCTTTCCCCAAATAGCTGAAGTATTGCAGATTTAAGCACTGGTGAAGAGTTTTTTAAAGCATTTGATAAAGCTTCAGATATCCAGATCTGGAGATAGATGGAGAGAGATGAAGATATTTTGTCATTGAGGACAACAACTGTTGACTACAAATTCGTGATGGACTAACGAAAAGTTTGCCTTGAGCACAAGCAGCCACAGAAACGGAAAAAAAAACTGTTGTCCAGTTGCTAGAAGCTTCTCCCATGTCTGATAGAGCCAGTGCCAGTCAGCTCCAAGATGGACCTATGTAGCACTGGCCAAAGCTGAGACAATCAGTGACAGCAGTAGTGCCTCTGTGATAACATAGTTAAGAAGGAGAAAAAAACAACAGCAAGTGCAGTTGAAAACAGGAATGAGAAGATGTGAGAGAAACAGCTCTGCAGACACCAAGGCCAGTGAAGGAGGAGGGGGAGGAGGTGTTCCAGGTGTCAGAGCAGAGATTCCCCTGCAGCCCATGGTAAAGACCATGGTGAGGCAGGCTGTGTCCCTGCAGCCCGTAGAAGTTAATGGTGGAGCAGAAATCCACCTGCAGTCCATGTAGGACCCCATACCAGTGCAGGCAGATGCCTGAAAGAGGCTGTGACCCTGTGGAGAACCCATGCTGGAGCAGACTCCTTGCAGGACCCGTGGACCCATGGAAAGAGAAGAGTCCACACTAGAGCAGGTTTGCTGGCAGGACTTGTGACCCCATGAAGGACCCACACTGGAGCGGTCTGTTCCTGAAGGACCACACTCCATGGAAGGGACCCATGCTGCATATATATATGACTAGAGTAACTTTGATAGAGTGGCTTTGATGGGTCCTTTGCATCCAGCCAGGGTCAATCCACCATAAGTGTTTGACAGGACAAGGGGCAATGGCTTTAAACAGAAAGAAAGTAGATTTCCATTAGACCTGAGGAAGAAGTGCTTCACTCTTGGGGGTGGTGAAGCATTGGAACAGGTTGCCCAGAGAAGTTACAGACCCCTCATCCCTGGAAGTGTTCAAGGCCAGGCTGGATGGAGTTTTGCGCAACCTGATAAAGTGGAAGGTGTCCCTGCCCATGGCGGAGGCGTTGGAACTGGATGATCTTCAAGGCTGCTTCCAACCCAAACCAATCTATGATTCTATGATTCTATGAAGCATGTGTACTCTGAAAACATGTGTTACAGAAGTGTCCATATTAATAACAGCAACACCAGAGGTACAACTGAATCATCACCATTAGCGTACCCAGCAGAGACAAACGACTTGCCTCAAAATCCAAGGCTTATAGAAGCATAGCAGACAGAACTAGAACTGTGAACTAATAAAGTAGAATAATATGCTCGTGTCACTAACACCAACTCTCCTGTTAAGCAAGACATATGCGTTGTGGGTATGTTGCTACCACTCGTGTACTGTTTAGTTATTACATTCAATATAATTTATTGACAACTATGTCTCTAACCAAGAATGCTTTTTTTTTCTCCAATTGTATCGAGTCTATGGAAGTGCTATGTTCTTCTACGCTCCAGAATCACAAAGCACTCTCCTTTACAAGTATATTTTTTTAAGGAGTGTGATCAAAATTTTTATTTTTTTTTTTATTCTGGAATTATACGTATGACTCTCTTCCCACAACAGAGATTTATACCATTTTAACATATTGAAATGCTGTCTTTGAACCAGGTTCATATTCACAAACTGAAAAAAAAATCACTGATGCTAGTAAAGCAGATATACTAAGAAATTGGGTGTGAGGATATTGCCATGTGCTGAAAAATAAAGAAAAATAAATCAGTACAGAAAACTATTTCCTTTATAGATCAAGAAAAAGAAAATTTCAAAACATAGATATAAGTGAACTATTTAATATATCATACTGTGCAGGTTTACATTTAATTAATGTAATTTATTTGTAATTAAGTAATTTTTTAATTTGCATTTAAATCATATCTACCTTTAACTCATTATATCACACAAGTATATACTTAGTTATCTCACAGAGCCTACCAGCATAAACATATGAAAAACATGTGAAATTAAAGAAATATTTCTGAAGTACCAACTCACATAAAATATCTTCCTAATACTGCAAGATTCTGTCTTGTTATGCGTCTCTAAGAAATTAAATTTGTACATCGTGTGCGTGGTGCAGAAATAATGATACCCGATTTATAAAGGATGGGCAATCTCTTTCTGTTCTAACGCAACATAGACTCATCAATGACTGCTTTTGTGGTAGTTTTTAGATGCCTGTGATGTCATGGCTGCTATATCTTATTACAATGCATTGGGCATAAATGCATGCTTCCTGCTCTTACGTTTTTTTTGTTTCAACCATTTTTAGTGTTAGATGCATATGCAGGTCTACAATATAGTTTGCACACAATTTGCCTATGCTAGGAAAGAGGGAGAAGTTCAAATACAACACTATTATACTTCTCAGTGTAAAATTTCTCTCATCATGTAATTATCATAGAATCATAGAATCATAGAATGGTTAGAGCTGGAAGGGACCTTCAAAGGTCATCTAGTCCAACCCCCCTGCAAGGAACAGGGATATCTCCAACTAGATCAGGTTGCTCAGGGCCTCGTCTGACCTGGCCTTGAACGTCTCCAGGGACGGAGCATCCACCACCTCTCTGAGCAATCTGTTCCAGTACATTATGACTTTCTTTCCAATTCAATACTATAAAATTTTAAATAGCTAAATTGAAATGTCAGTTTTTCCTGTGTCTAGGAGTGCAAAACAGAAATATGAAGAAATACAGTGTTATGTATTTATTTAAATTTGACCTGGACTTTTCTGAATGGAATCTTCAGTCAGAGAGCTTGTAAACAATGTCATTGCATTTGTTTATATTTGTTGATAACACTAAACTAATCCAAACTTGCTTCAAAACAGCTGTGAAATACCCTGGAATAATCCTACCTCTCGTCAATTTTGTATTTTCGTTGATGAGAGTACTTTCCAAAGCACATTTTCATACTGTCATCCAGCAAATAATGCCCCACACAGGCATTCTGCCCATTTTCGGACCACTACCTTCCAAACAGATGTCCCACTCTGTTTACAAGGGAACAAAGAAGGTAAGGCAAATGTACTTAGAAATAGAGCTAAGTGACTTCCCTTCAGCTTTAGAACCAGTTTTAAGGTATGAAACTCCCACTCTCTCAATCTGATGTGGGAGTAACTTTTAGAACCCGACTAGTCTACTAGGGATGTAAATAAATTGATTTGCATGTAATCCTTGTAAATGAAAATGTGCCTATCATACTGCTTAGCTGTGCTCTCAGATGTTGAAAGATTAGTGTCCTGAATGAACGCACAAACTCAAGTGTTTTTCAATTAAATTTTGTAATATTCTACCACTGACTACCAAATAATAAAAAAACCACTAGAATTCATAAGCATATTAACTAAAGAGACAACAGATGGTATTATTTGTTAGAGGGCTGCAGTTATATCTAGCGTATACAAAGCTCCTGTGATTATTTTGCAGATGTTTTTTGTCTTGGTTTAAGATTTGCCCAACTTTTGGGAGATATTTTTATATGTAAAATAAAGACACGATAAAAACATGTAACATGTTTCTGATAGAGAGCACTGATACACAAAATAAATAATTATGAAGTATCAAGTTACTCAATGTTTAGAATAATTTAATAAAAACAATTATTTAGAGAACTCTGCTTAGGAAAATACCCTCCACTGATGAGTTGCAATTATCTGAAATGTGTGAATTATTAAGCTAAAATTTATCCAGATATTTTTTTTTCAGTCTTACTAATTTTCATATGTTAAACAGACAAACAAACACACACACAGACATGCTTCTGTCCCAGGTCTCCATCTTTACATGAACCAATATAGTATCAGCCTGTTCTGTTTTTGGGCTCATTCTAATGGTCTATCACCAATTCTCCAAAAGACAAATTAGCAGCACCAATGAGGTATAACCACTTTCCACTAAATACAGTTGAAGTCTTTCCAATATTTCCTCTCTTGGTTAGTCCTTTCCTTCTTTGTCTAGGCAGCAGACTGACACAATTTGTCATTCTTAGGAGAAGAAAATGTCACTGTTATCAAGGTGCCTCAGCAGAATAAAATAATAATATTCAGCCTTTGCTAGCTTTTGGTCTCAAAGCATTTTCCAAATAAGCACAAACATATATACATATATACATATATACATACGCATACAGAAAATCCACACAAAAACTTTTCTGCAGAAATAGAAGAACACTCAGCATTTTCACAGAATCACAGAAACACCGAATGTCAGGGATTGGAAGGGACCTCAAAGGATCATCTAGTCCAATCCCCCTGCTGGAGCAGGACCACCTAGATCAGATCACACAAGAACGCGTCCAGGCGGGTTTGGAACATCTCCAGAGAAGGAGACTCCACGACCTCTCTGGGCAGCCTGTTCCAGTGTTCTGTTCCCCTTACTGGGAAGAAGTTCTTCCTCATGTTTAAGTGGAACCTCCTATGTTCCAGCTTATCTCCATTTCCCCTTGTCCTATCATTGGATGCCACTGAGAAGAGCCTGGCTCCATCCTCATGGCAGTCACCCTTTCCATATTTATAAACATTAATGAGGTCCCCCCTCAGTCTCCTCTTCTCCAAGCTAAAGAGACCCAGTTCCCTCAGCCTTTCCTCAGAAGGGAAATGCTCCACTCCCTTCATCATCTTTGTGGCCCTGCGCTGGACTCTCTCCAGCAGTTCCTTGTCCTTCTTCAACTGAGGGGCCCAGAACTGGACACAATATTCCAGATGCGGCCTCACCAGGGCAGAGTAGAGGGGGAGGAGAACCTCTCTCGACCTACTTACCACATCCCTTCTAATACACCCCAGGATGCCAGTGGCCTTCTTGGCCACAAGGGCACGTTGCTGGCTCATGGTCATCCTGCTGTCCACCAAGACTCCCAGGTCCCTTTCCCCTGTGCTGCTCCCCAACAGTTCAGTCCCCAACTTGTACTGGTACCTGGGGTTGTTCTTACCCAGATGCAAGACTCTACACTTGCCCTTGTTGTACTTCATTAAATTTCTCCCCGCCCAACTCTCCAGCCTGTCTAGGTCTCTCTGAATGGCAGCACAGCCTTCAGGTGTGTCAGCCACTCCTCCCAGTTTAGTGTCATCAGCAAACTTGCTGACCATGCATTCTATCCCCTCATCCAAGTCATCGATGAATATATTGAACAATACAGGTCCCAGTACTAACCCTTGAGGGACTCCACTAGATACAGGCTTCCAACTGGACTCTCTTCCATTGACCACTACTCTCTGGCTTCTCTCCTTCAGCCAGTTCACAATCCACCTCACTATCCAATCATCCAGACCGCACTTCCTCAGTTTAGCTGTGAGGATGCTGTGGGAGACTGTGTCAAATGCTTTACTGAAGTCAAGATAGACGACATCCACTGCTCTACCATCATCTACCTACTGGGTGATGTCCTCATAAAAGGCTATCAGGTTTGTCAAGCACGACTTCCCTTTAGTGAAGCCATGTTGACTGCCCCTAATGACCCTCTTATCCTTGATAAGCCTAGCGACAGCACCAAGGATAAGTTGTTCCGTTATCTTTCCAGGGATGGAGGTGAGGCTGACAAGTCTATAGTTACCTGGGTCTTCCTTCTTGCCTTTTTTGAAGACCGGAGTGACATTTGCTTTCCTCCAGTCCTCAGGCACCTCTCCCATTCCCCACGATTTAGTAAAGATGTTGGCGAGTGGCCTGGCAATGACATCCGCCAGTTCCCTCAGCACCCGTGGTGCTTATGGATGGCCAGGTTGCTTAACTGGTCCCAAACCAAGTCCTCATCAACCAGGGTAGACTCCTCCTCTATCCTGACTTCCTCAGGGAAGAAAAAAGGGAAAAAAAAGGGAAAAAAATCCATAACTGACACTGTGTGTTTAACTTTAATTATGCCTTTGCCTTACTAGGGAAGAGATAGACAGATTCTGATTTTCTTATGCTTAGATAATGCTACTTGACTCCAGAAGGAATTTCTAGGATTAACTTCTCTTTTGTGAGAAAAGGTTTCAGACTCTGAAGTTGGACTGAATGCTGACAAGGTGCTCAATACATTCTAGTTCTCAAAAGACCGTATTAACCGGTTGAGATTTTTCTGGTTTTATACACGACCAAAATGTTTGTTTCAGGATATTCAGCCCGTGTGGAAGAGCTGTTGTGTATATTTACGAGCAGAAATCTCTCTCTCCGCATTGGTCTGCATATTAGTTGATTCATGCACCCACTTGCTTTTATGTTTGATGGCAGTTGTTCTTTTTCGTTTTGTACAAATTCTTTTTCATAAGAACACCAATATTGAAAAGACCTAGAACAGCATTAAATTCATTAGTGATTTTATTAATTCTGCTCGTCATCAGGTACAATTCGTCAATTGTGCATACCTTTCTGCTCTATTTTTGTTAAACGCATCTTCTCTGGCATTTAAATTATGACGAAAAAGTGGCTGACTAATGTGAATTTCTCAATTTATTCATGTTCAATAAAAAGCTATTCATCAGCTTAAACTCAGCTGTGAGTTCAAATCAAATTTAAACCACCTGGGAGTAAACAAAATTGCTCTTCTTCCCTAGCACGTCAGCTGCGGATAAAAATAACAAGCACATTTTCAAGGAGCTCAGGATTCTGAAATCTCTGTTTCTACCAATAAATTTTACTGAAATGATTTAATGATTAGAAAGAAGTACCCTAGATGCATTTTAGATTCAATATTTCGATCCATGATTAAAGAGAAGAGAAAGAAAAAATAGTGGTAAAATCTTTATTAGAGGTTATAAATAGTTTTTTGGGTTTTTGGGGGTTTCTTTTTCATTGTTTTTCACTAGGGTCAGTACTAATCAAACACACATTGCAAGCAAATTTTAGATTATATGGTCACATTTGCTCGACTATTTTTTACAATCTTCATCATCTTATATCTTTTCTATCTTCCTTCCATTTACAGACTATGTCCAAAACCTTTCCGTTGGAAAAATGAGACTATTGAAGTTATTGAAGAAGCCAGGTGGTGTTTGAGGCCTTGGCTATAAAATATATATTTAAAATACTGTTTAGCTAACAAGGTAGCTAGTTAAATTAAACACTGTTTTGCCTGAGTTCTGTTTAATTCTGACAAGCCAGTTCTGTTTAAAATCCCAGTAAAAGGTTCTGGTTAATCTTCAGGACTCTGGGATTGGGACAGTCAACTCCCAGGATCCTTTTCAGGAGTTAAGCTGCTTATGCTCAAAGCCACCTCTGATACAGTGCGATGCTCTGAACTGGATTCTGGCTGCTGGTCTCTTCTCTACTGCCATCAGACCTGCATTGCTCTTCTCATTTGGATGTTGTAGGACTTCACTAGACCTTACAGGCATTGCCCTTTGGTCACCAGTTTCTCCTTGTTTATCTTCCTTTCTGGAGCAGCCACTGTACTGTAGATTGTTAAATTACAATTAATGTATTTTTAAATAAAGAATGATAATTATGAGATTTCTTTCTGGAACAGAGTGTGAACTTATGCTGTGAGAGTCTTTCCATCTCTTCTGTTGTAAATAATTGCTTTCAATGTTTCACTTCAGGCAATGGGTGACAACTAGAAGTCTCCATCTACGCTGTTAGCACATGAACTGCTGCTGAGCATGGATGAATAGCACTCTCCTGTATGACCACACTCCTCCTTACGTGACCAAGGTGTCGTGTAATACCCTTTTTCATCTGGAATGCTGTATCTGGCTCAGAGTTACAATCAAATAGCATTTTTCCTTGCTGTGCAGTCATGCTCTTTTATCAGAAACACAATACATTGCTCTGTATAGAAAAAGATGAACCAACAATTGTAGCCTCTGACTCAAACAGGGAAATGACTTAAGAAAGGAACAGGTTGTAATTGGATGTACCACCAAGAAGATTATACGAAAGATGGTATGAAATGAAGACGACTTCCTCCATTTATTTACCTTTTATAAAATCCTTCTGCTTGGAAACTCTTTGAACAAAAACCACCTATGATATTAGTGAGATAAAGTGATATTTCTGATGGTGTTCAGATTACTGAAGCTCTTAAGGAACCTAGTGAAGATTTCAAATCAATAATTACTAAATAAATGCTCAGACATATCAACTCACATCAGAAAAATGAAAGACAGGAAGGGAAAAAGTAGGAGAGAAAAATGCAGCAATCTATCATTTAACTATCAGGTAAATGGCAGAGCTAGGATCAGAATCCATGTGATATTACGTATAGCTGGCCAAGAATTTAGTTAAAACATTTTCTTTCATCCAGAAATGCTCAGTATCACTGAAAAGGAAATCTTTATCAGAAACAGAAGTTTCACAGATAGTGAACTGGAAAAATCTCTGAGTTTCATAGTACTATTCTAGTCGAAGAAAGAGCCAGCTACCTATTGTGGACATGAGATAGTTTAGTCACTAATGCCCTGCTCACTTCTGAGATAGGTTCTTGCTTTTGTTCCAGGTGGGAGCAACCTGAATTTTTATTTCCTATATCTCAGTCTACCATAAGCAAAGATTTTCTGAAACGTCGTAGTGAATGATGTTTATCAGAAATTACACAGTGAGATACAGTAAGTTAGATAGAAATATTTAGAGAATTAAAAATGTAACACCAAATGACACATTAACACTTATTCAAGTTAGTAATAAGTGCTTCCAGACAAGTAAACAGCAGGAGATTTGGAAGAGGATCACAGCTGTTTATCAAAATCAAGTAACAAAAACATGCATGGCATTAATAATGTTTGCATAGGTGTGTATGTATATATATAAATGCATCAGTGTCCTTTTAATGACTGAACTTGTGTGAATTTTTAGCATCTAATTTATGCTACATCATTTATTCTGCTTATTTACTTGAGTGTTTTTATGACAAATTTAAATAGAAACCTAAATATTTATTAAGCTCTGTAAATTATCTCACTCATGATCTTAGAAAGAGCTAATTCTTTATGATATTTAACTCTCCTAGGATCAGAAATTCAGAAAAATATAATTTTAGAAACAGTTTTTTTTAAGATGAAGGATAATGATTTTTTGCAGCTATTTGCAAAGGAATAGCTAGCACCTGTGTGGTTTTTCATTGGAGTTTTACAGAATTTTGAAGTTAAACCTGCTACTTATGTATCTGGCATTGATGCCAGATACAACAGTAAGATACTTATTAATTTTTTCCTGAATTACTGAAGTTATAGTCATATGTGCATTTAAAAGTGGGTTTACTGGACAGCACACACTGTATCATCATGAACCTTCTGCCCAGTGAAGACCAAATTCAAAGATCACTGTATCATCCATCAGCTATTTCTTGCTCCTTTTCTGCTAAGAAGGAAAAACAAAAGGAAAGAAGGTAAGACATTTAGGAATATTTACAGAGACTGGGTGATTCACTGGATGTTACGATTTATTTCCTAGCAGAAAGGAGTTGAGGAAGCTTCACTGCAAGGAGACTTTTCAAGGACACTATTAACATACTTCTGGTGACATTCAATCTGTTTGATCAAATGGTTACTTCCATGTGACCTCTTTATCTTGAAAATGCTTTTGCTTTCGTCAAATGGTGATAGGTATTCTGAATTTTGCAGGTAATTCCCTTACGGAGGTTATCTTCAGTTATGTTTCCTCAGTGTATCTGGTTTTGTGAGTACTGGAGTTAATGAATGAAATACTGAGTTATCTTCTGACTACATTTTTTATACATATTAGAAAACCTTTTGGTTTTGTCTATATTTAGTCTACATGCACTAAACATTAATTCAAAGGATTCCTTAATGAGTCTCTCTTTTGCACTATTCTTTACTATTTTGTGGAAAAATACTGCCAACTTATATTTGACTTACAGCCTGGTTTATTTTTCTTTTAAATACATCTGTTTTTAGATGAAGACATGGTTGAGAGAACCACTGGCCTGCACACCATATATCCAGTTTAATAGGGAGCTCTATCCTCTCTTCATTTTCAACGAATATGACTAAAAATCATTACATTCATGTTTTTGGATTTTATAAATATACCACACTTCAATAGGTGAGCAGATATGCTTTCCCTCAAATTCATCATTTTGAAAATACATATACCGATTACACAAAAACTTAGTACTCCAGCTTGCATTACATCATGTCCCCAAAATGAGATGTCATAAAACAGAAATAGCCTGAAATAGAAATGTGGAATTCAGCCACCTTTGTAAAAGATACAGTAAAAATATAGAATTCATTAAAAATGTATAGTAGCTACAACTTAAATATTTACAATAACAAACTTATCTTCCTCATATTTCTCATTATTTATCTATGTTTGCTGCTTCTGTGGATGAGTATTCATAAAGAACACTAAGTGCAACAATATTATTTTTCTCTGCAATCATTAATAGAGTTATGTATTATCTCCTTGTGAAATCAAATCAATACTTTAAGCAGGTTTGTTTAAATCACAAAAGCACATCAATGTTTCAGTTTATTAACTTCTTAATAGAAATTAATGACAATATTTTTGTGAAACAAGTGAAGAAATAATGGTTCTACTTGTATTATCACTTCCGTTATCAAACAGAAATATGTTACTGCCAGGGAGGAGCAAGCATGGCTGCTCCCTAAAGACAGGTAAAGGAATGGATACTTCTGATTGCCAGCTGCCTAATCTGAACAATTCAAGGTGGTCAACTGTGTCATTTTGACTCATTGTCTCAGACCACGAAGGTGTCCTGAGTAGGCTCCTCTTAGGAAGTGGGTTTAGATTGAAGTTCTCTTAATTCCTTGTTCTCCAAAACCTCTGTCTCTGACTTACTGCCATGAAAGAGCCAAGAGGACGCTGTTCCTTTGACATACATGAAAAGAAAGGAATTTGGAGAGAGATACTGAAAGAATCAAGAGAACTGTAGAAGCTCACTGCGGACACTGCCAGTTAGGAAACTTACAAGCACAACCTTTAAAGGAATAAATATTTTTAAGCATGTGTATTTCTTTCTAATCCTGGCTGTAACAGGTACACTATATTCTTTGTGTCTACACAGTGACACAGAAAAAAAAAGGAAAAAAAATAATTCTCAAATCAATGTGTCATAAAATAAAATATGATGGAGATTGTTATTATATCCAGGTGAAGATATTTTCTTCCACCCCACTCACAGGGAATACATGGTATCATTTGCTGGTTCCAAAAATCTTAAAATCAAAATAGGGTTTTATTTCAGTGAATTTATTATTTAGAGAAAGTTTTTCTTGCTACCTACTGTCAGTGTTAGCCTACTTGTTTGGAAAAGATGGTGGCATGGAGTATGCTACACACATTATAATGTCTGAAATTGGTGCTGTTGCATTTACATCCCGTTGTTTTGGTAGTACAAGTCTATAGGGGCCTACGCATAAGTAATTGTGTTTGCTTTTTACCTGCAGTGCATTTGATTACTAAACTTTCTTTTAGCATCTTTTGTAGATGAAAACATGAATGCTCATGAATTTTTTTTTGTTTTGTGTAACTATAAACAGCAGCATGTAAAACCTTCAAGCTGGAAAAGCGGGAGCTAAAGCATACCAAAAATTATTACTGAATATCATTCCAATGAATACTTTTAGACTAAGAATAAAAATGTCTACTTTCAATAAAGTAGGCATGTTTCAACTTAACTTCAAAGGGTAAACTCCCTTAAGCTTCACCAATCTACATCCATAATATATTCAACAGAATACACCCATACAGCTGATCTGATGTTCATTACACAGGCAAAGCATACACTTAATGAAATGACTGGGCTATTTTATAATACTGCTCACACAGGAAGATTATTTATTATTGAGCACAGCTCCTGCTGTGATCTATTTTAAATATAAGATTGCTATGATCAGTCACTGATGCCTCCCAAGATGCTTCTCCGTTAACTACAATGCATTCTAGTAAGGAGAAATAGTTGATAAAAAGAAAATAAAAGAGCTGATCTTCTTTTCCTCCAACTGGTATGTTTCCAAAAACCTTGAAGCTTTATGTGTGCTTCCACATTCATTCTCCTGTCATTGAATATTCTAAACCATACTTTAGATCTCTAAGCTATGCACACACCAGAGTAATATAGAAGTATATTTGTTGCATGTTTTCATCAAACACTTGACTATGACTTTTGTAAAAGAAAGCGTATATCAAAATAAAGCAGAAGACTACCTTTTAGGTGTGAAGGGCTCTCACACTTAAAATGGGTTTATTGTTTACCGAGTACTTACCAATAAATACATTCATTCATTGTCTTTAGTACTCTGACTCCTGCTATCAGTCCCAGTGGTAGACCTTCCTGTTTTTCTCTTTATTTTTATTGGCAGCTTCCTTGCTGTACTTTTGAGTATGCTGTTTGTTGGGCCGTATAGCGAAGCAATCAAGGCATTGGTTTGGATGAAGAACAATCAGACAAAAAGAAGAGAAGAAAGGCTAAGCTGCTTCATCTGATGCTGCCACTGAAAGAAATGCTTCACCTGTCTAAATTAATTAAACTGGTTAGAATTAATTTGATGCACCTTTTCTGTTTTCAGCTGAGGACAGCTGAATAAAACACCTCTTGATTCCAGGAATAGCAGAAGACAGTGAAGCCTAGCAGAGTTAAAGAACCACAGGCAGATAAGCCACGGTAAACAGCTTCATTCAGAGGTGAAATGGAAATAAATGTACGAATGAAAAAGAAAGAAAACATCTTCTGCACAGTAACATAAAGCATAAAAAGCACATTATTTTTAATAGAACTTTATGATGCCTTTTTATGCTGACTACAAAGTCTGTCAAAAGTACCCATAAAACTAAACTACAAACTGCTTGTTATTTTTCCAACTATTTCTGGGAAATTAAACTTATTGCTAAGCAGTTGTATTGGATGTTTTTCTGTATTGGTGGAAAATAACATTAAACAAAGATCTTTCTTTGAAGAAAATAAGGAACAGTAATATTATTTCAATGGTGTATCTCCTAGTAAGTAATTTTTGCTATCGTTCTTTTCCCGGGGACTGTGGTACCATGGTTTGTTTAAACCCCTCTATGAGTAGGTTGCTGCTGAAAGAAGTGGTCCTGGTCTATGTTGCCTTCTGTCCTAGTTATTTCTTTCCATTTTTGCCTTAGTTTCTGTCCAGTAAGTTTATCTGACTGAAACTTTCTTTTGCTGCTATCGCCAACAGCAGGGATGTAGTTAGAATGCGGAGTGGAACTGGAAATATAAAGTAGTAGCTTCAACTGTTCTTTGTGAGGTTGTTCTTTAGTTAGAACAGTTAAAACTCAAACCTAAAAATTTGCATGAGATGACATTTTTATATATATACAATATATATATGTATTCACACACATATACACGTATTTTCTATGCAGATGATTACATATGTTTGTAGGAGAATACTTATTCAGCTTAAACTATATGAATGAGATTTGAGCTTTGCTCAGTATTTACCAGATTTTATAGGAAAAGTAATCTAGATGCACAACCTTTTAAATTAAACATCAAAACTTGATGAACAGATCTAAAGGAACAGATTAATTACAGTATGATCCTACATAACTCAGACCAATACGAAATCCCAGCAAACAAACAAAATCTAAAAAAGATGAAAGGCTCCAAGGGTTCAAAGCTTCAGAAGAGTTTAGTGAAGTTTAGCATAAGTAATGTTTTTTGTATATTGCCCTAAATCTTAAAAACTCTGCAGTGAGAAGATCTTAATCTGTGGACAATCAGAGTGGTTGAAGACAACTAATTTGAGAGTCATCTCCTGTATATTTAATGTGAAATTAGGGGACATGCTCTGAGACTTCCAGTTTTATTTATCTTTCCTGAAAGGTTCGTCTTTTTGTTTTCTATTTGTGTTTAACTTTGGTATTCTCTGTTCTGCTCAAGATGAAATTCTAAATGACTGAAGATGCTTCTGGAGTATTCTTAATTAAAATTCAAGGCATGTAACATACATTGTTTTACTGTGTCACACCTTAGCTAACACAAAGAAAACATCCCTTATTTGCTGAGTAATTTTTTTTCCAGTTTATCACATTAAGCAACTAATACTACTTATGTCTCACCACCTCAAATATCTCCAGCAGTCTTCTCATCTTCACAAGTGTGGTACAGGAGTCAACTAATGCTCTTGAGGCGTCTGTCATTTCAAGTTTTACTTCTGAGTATTTCAGAAACAGAGTGATGAAGTCACATTTAATATTTTATGTCTTGTTACTGAGATAAAAAAGACACAATGTAAATTCAGTAGAGTAGTCAAATACCATCAGTCAGCCTGTATTTCTGAAATTTTATAGTAGAATATGAATTGGAGGCACAAAATTGTAGATGGATTAGTTGGGATTTTACTCCATGTACAGTAAAACATGTACAGCATTGTTTAACTTTGTTGGGCATTGTTTCAATGATGTCTGTCGTAAATTGTTGTTACCTGGCCATTCATATTTCCATCACCTCAAGCTGGATTAGTGATTATTAACCTAACTAACCAATTTATTAACCTATCTAACCAACTGAGTGACTCAGACTAAAACCCACTGCCTTTATATATGCATCATTTTAGAAATGTTATACAAGCTCTTCCCCCAGCTTTTCAGATAGAAGAGCTGTGGCTCAAAAACAAGTTAACAAGCAGTGCTAAACAAAGAATGATTAGATTCTTAATAGAGTCAGAGTAAAAAATAATAATTGTTGTCTACATATGTGATACAATTTTCATTGGCCACACATTGTGTAGTCTGTGACATTCTTAGGCAGAAGAGAATGCATTAGTGTCAGTCAGACAATTTCGACTTCAAATTCAAACTGGAATTCTAAAGCCAAAATTAAACCAGACCTATATGTATATGTGTATGCACTTAAGTGCATTCATTTGCCTAAATGTTCACATATATAATTATATTTACACAATGGTGTCCTGGTTTTGACTGGGACAAAGTTAGTTTTTCTTTTTAGCAACTAGAAGAGCTCTGTGTTTTTATTTTAGTCTGTGATTTGCTATGAGAA
Source organism: Tauraco erythrolophus (assembly GCF_009769465.1). Classification (NCBI taxonomy): domain Eukaryota; kingdom Metazoa; phylum Chordata; class Aves; order Musophagiformes; family Musophagidae; genus Tauraco; species Tauraco erythrolophus. Next base: position 90,129,529 of record NC_141496.1, on the reverse strand, counting down.
GACTCTCGATAGCGCACTGATGTTTATATTCGGCACTGAGACATCAAGGACTTTTCATCTTGCTGTGTTCTCGCCAGTGTGCAGGAGCACAACAGGCTGGGGGAAACGTACCCGAGACAAAGGGTGCGCAACTCCCCTTAGGATTTGAGTTTAGATTTAGGATTGAGGGCTGAATGAGCCAATGAAGTATTCCATATCATGCAGCATCGTACCCACTATATAGACAAGGGCTGACTGGAAGGAATGGCCTTTGTTCTTCCGGGGGCTCTCACTCTTGGACTCTCAGAGTGCTGTCTCTCACTCTCTTTTTGGGCCTTTCACTCATCTGGGATTTTGGTGTTGGGACTTATCTGTTTTGGAATCATTTACTGGGATGGGACCAACGCTGGTCACCAAGTGGTGAGCAACTACCCTGTGCATCACTTGTTTGTACATATTGTTGTCATATACATTTATATATTCATATGTTATTATTATTGAGTTGTTCTTAACTCATGGGTCGCCTTCCTTTTTTTCCCTTTAATTCTCTTTCTCATCCCCTAGAGGTGAAGGAGGGTGAGTGAGCAGCTGTGTGATGTTTAGTTGTCAGCCAGGCTAAACCACGACAAATGGGATTGTAAAACATATTTTCGGATCTATTAAAAAATCTCTAAAAAAATGACATTGAAATAATATGTCAATCTAAACTATATTCTGTACTGACATCTTTGATTTTACCTTCTCTGAGAAAAAGGGGAATGAATACTTACATGATAACAAAAAGTGATTTACAAGTATTTTCAACATACCAGAAACTTTTAAGCATCAGTATTGTATACAAGAGATTTCAGAACGGAAATACACTAACTTCTGCTTTATAGCATTATATCATCAAAATAAAGTGTAATTATTTTCTCTTTCTTATGAGAAAAAGCTACACCAGAATTAAACATTCCCATACCAACATGGCAAGCAGTGGTCTTTGGTGGGTTTGGGAGTTAATAATGAATAGGTTTGAATGATAACAATGAACCAGGGTTTGGTCTTCTTTACCTTAAAGGTAACAGTTAAACTATATCCCCTGAAATGTGGTCATGCATGTTAACTGGCTTTGGCAAGAGAGTAAAAATCATTTAACTACAGCTGTGGACTACACTAAATTATAGCTGGCCACATCAACCATGGCTTCTGCTTGGTATCTTGAGTAGGTAGAGTTGAAAGGAAATTCTCATCACTCAGTATCATTACAGTCATGCAAACTAAGACAACAGAGCAAATGTGGATTTATGTCTTCTCCAGGACTAATTGTTCCGACTATCAGGTGTCTGATACCAGTCTGTAATCCACTCAGAGAGCTTTTAACTTCCAATTTCAGGCTAATGCATTTCTACCGTCTTTTATGCTTCAGTCAGGTCAACTCAGGAAGATACTATTGGATCCTTGAAAAGCAGGAAGGTTCACACTTAAAGGGGAAAAATATTAAAAAGATAGATATAGAAAAAAGCTGAGAAAAAAACTAAACTAGGAAGTTAAGATAGATAAAAATAAGCAGAAATAACGTTTCTGAAGAGAAGTAAATTAGATGACAATGGTATGCTACAAGATTTATACACCTAGGAAACTTGTCTTCTGAAACCTCTCAGCAGTTACAGAATCTAGCTAGGTTATTTCTTGAAAGAGCAGGATTTTTCATGAAGAGCGATGAGATTATCTCAAAATTCCATTTACTTTTTCCTCTGCTTTATAACTGAATTTCAGAAAAAATCAGCTACATGGTTAGTAACTGCATTACTTTACGCTTAATTGTGCACTGTGCAATTAGAGCATTTCAATGACTCTGTGTATTTTATATGACAAAAACATTTTAATTGTGTTTTTAGTATCTTTCTCTTAATTTACATATACAAAAAGGATTTTGATGCTTCTATTCAAACTCAGCAGTGACCAACTATTCTTATAGAATATGATATAACAAACGAGAGAAAGAATGCTGCAATAAAGTTTGGAGCACATACTTAAGATTCTTCCTGAGCTCAAATTGTTTTATTCTATTTTGATTCTTCATAAAGTTTTAATAAAATGTCAAAAGAATATATAAGGAAACACAGAAAATATTTGATCATATTAATCTAAGACTTGTAATTTGGTTTAACAGGAAGTAAATTTTGTGATAGATGAAAATCAAGGTCATTCTTACACAAAACATCTATCATCTAACAGCTTACACTGGTAAACCATGTTAATGCTAACACACATCAGATTGCTTTATTCTTTTTTAATATTGTTTCTCCAGAAAAACAGATTTCAGTTCTTCAACAACATCTCAGTTCAAAATCAACAAATGCCACAAAAGCACTATTAGGAACTACTGAACTGCTAGACCATTAATTATTCTTCAAAAATGTGATTTCTTTAAATGTAAGATCATCTGTCTTTCAGACAATAAGCATTGTCACAAGACTTGCAGAATTGATTTATCAGGAGAATTTGTTTTCTGGGGAAAGTGACAGGTTTAATAAAGGATGAGATTTTAGGGAGACTTTAATTAATGCAATTAGATAATTACCCCTTAACCATTAGCCATGTACATTAAAACTCACATATTGGTATCACTCATAAAGCAAGAAAAAAGACAAGACAAGAGAAATAAGAAACACTAATAAAATCCTTAACAAGTAACCTTATCAAATTTATCTACCTGTTCAAAAAGGGATACCCTTCTTGCAGTGTATATGTTCAGAAGATATGTTGAGGACACTGGGTTTTTCTGTCTCATGCAACAGGCTCCCAGAACTGCTAGCCAGATCTTGCAATGGTGACAGACATTCTGAAGACTTTTTCAGGCTACCTCACAATTGTCCTCCTAAGTCATGACATGGGGTTTGGTTAGTAGTTAGGAGTTACGGCACCATTAGCTGCAACAAGATACCGTAAGTTTCTGTAGTATTGTGAATATCCATGAAAATTGATTGACATTATTGCAACTGGGACAATTTCTGGCACAATCTGTGACATGAAGTGTGAGTTTAAAATTCCCCGAGGCAAAAACAGATATCACAGCCTGACTCTTATTTCTTCCAAGTCAATACATCAGTCATGAGACTGGTAGAGGTATTGTAACAGCACCGTTCTCAACCAAATTCTCCACGGGGCCTGGCTCAGATTATGTTCCTGGAAGGCAGCTGGCAGATTAAGCTCTAGGAGAGGAACAGATGAGGAAATATTCACTTTGACAGTTTTGATGAGATTTTGGGTACAAAGTAAACGCCCATGTGCTCAGTGCAGATGCAGATGCAATGTTGTGCAGAAACATTTGTGCATATGTTTAGCATGAAACATTTAGAAAACGAGTGGATTCCATTTGCAAAACTCAGGTGCTGTGGCCTTTAAAAATACACAGGTCTCATTTGCAGCTCAGTAAGAGTTTCGAGGGTTTAGATTTTGGATTTGAGCTTCTGTTGTGGTCCATGGGGCTGAAGTTCTGTGCATCTAGCACAGAAAGTCAGATTCTCATGTATCTAAGTCAGAGGTCAACAAACTGCATCTCATTGAGTAAAACAGATGCATACAGAGTTTATCAGTGTTTGACAATGACAAATCCTCTATATTAAAGTAACATTTTTTCTAACCATCTCTGAAATGCAAAGAAAATTCTTTTGCTAGAAAATTATATACTTCTATAAGAATCTGATTTCATATGCCTAAATCACTGTTAAGAGACCTGTCATGAACTTCCAGACCATGGACACGTATTATTACAGATGATCAAAAGACATAGCATTATTTTTACAGTGCTTTACAATTAAATTAAAAAAAAAAAAAAAGAAGAAAAAAGGCCCATTCTATCAAGAAACTAGAACACAGGGATTTAATACTTTTGTCTATGATTTCACAGATAGTATATAGTTGAATTACCATGTTATTTAGAACACTGACACTTTTCTTCTAACAAGAAAAATGTGCTCTGATTCTTTAGTTACTTAACAAAAAGAACAAAAATAACATTCAATTTTTGTAAAGATTAAAAAGATTAAACTAGATGCATATTAAGTATCACTCACATATAAAACTGTTCCACTGGAAAAGACTCTCCAGTGCACGTGGCAGGCTGAATTTGTCATGAACCCTAAACTAGTTTATGTGCTGTACTATAGCCCATTCCTGGTTGAGTTAAAATATGATTTCTCTGTTAAGTGGCGTTTCTTTTTTTCTGACTACTTGATAAACTTCATAAATAATTTATCAAGCTCTATTTTCATTGCCTTTAATTTGGGTTTTATTGAAAGAATGTGGGTTTGTTTCCTTTAGAAAAGAACACTACAGCATTTACTTGACCTTTTACTGATAACTGCAGTATGTATAATGATTATCTGTTGGAGACAAATGCCTTCTATTGATTGGAATAAATTATTTCTCACTAGTTTACTAGTTCATAGGTCAAAACCGCAGCACTAGAGCATTTACCCGAGAAGTTAATGGCATTTTTTGTTATGAGAGAGAAACTTTGTGGTGCATATTTCAGGTGTCTCTCAGACGTGAGTATGCAGTGTGATAATTGTTATTCATTGTAAAGTACTTTTAGAAACATTATTGTTTCTTTGTGGAACAGAAAATACCTTATTCCACAGCATTGTTGTGCCTAGATATGTCAGGTTTCTTGATGCTGGCCTTTACAAAACACATTTTTACAGTCTAGGCAATTATATATATTAATTTTCTTAATAACTGAAGTCCTGGAACAGTGGCAAATTTAAAGGCCAAGGGGTGAACCAAGGGTGAAATTCCCAGCTCTCTTATAGTAGGAAAAAACCCACTGTTCTGAAATATGATGAAATAAAAGATCTGCGATATTACTGATATAGTTTAAAAACTTTAATTTTCAAAACAATTTGTAATCAGTTTACTCTACATATCTTTTTAACTGGATTTCAAAACTATGTAAAGATATTCAACATACACTATATTTTCTATAAACTATCAAAAAGGCTTATAAAAATTTATTTCTTAAAAAAGGTGACAAACACACATTATGCAACGGACTGAGTAGGTATAAGGTTTAAATTAGGTTAAACTGCCATGAAATGTGTAACTCATTGCTGGTTTTATCTCTTTTGAATATGAAAGTTTCAATTCTGAAGTCATGCTGATACATCATGCTTTACCTATGCATCATTTAGGTCCAACAACTCCTGTTCATGGGATAAGCTTCAGAGAGTTTTTTTTCTTTTCACTCTATTAATTTTAAACCCAAAGGGTCTAGTGATTTAAAAGTAGTCAGAAGGCTAGAAATTTTTGTCAGAAGCAATTTCGGTTTCAGTGAGAAAAATGAAGACAGTTCTCTTATTTTAGTGAAGAGAAAAAGAACTGTGTCTAGTTTAACCCATACCAGATTGCCAGTCTGGGGAGGGAAATTATACTTTAGTTTCAGTTATTCTAGTGACTTCCTTATTTGTTTCATGCTTAAAAAAGGTAAACATTTCCACTTAGTGTGAAACTCCTCTTCCAAAATACAGATGGTCAAATGAAATCAGACTTCACAATCAGCAGTGAACTATAATTAATTATTATCATTTGTAAGTTTCAAATAATTCACATAAACTTAAAGAGGAAGTTAGCCTGTAGTGGTTGGGGTTTTTTTGTTTGTGTTTGCTTGTTTGTTTGTTTTGCTTTGTTTTGTTTTTTATTTTTTTCGTCATGGGTAAAAGGAGCTTCCCAGTTTGTACCAGTAGAGTTGAATTAGTTAGCAAAACTCAAAGGAGGCTATGAAAGATATGTTACTGTTGCAAGCACATTCTCAAGCCAAAACAGAATTTTTTTTTTCCTACCTCTTATGGGTATGTATGCCTCTTATGTATGCCATAATGCAATAATAATTTCATTTATCTTTCATTTTGCTCAGAGATTGAGATTTTTCCCCAATAAGACCAAAAAAAATATTGGAAGAGAATTCTGCCAAAAGAAAAAGCAAGTATTGTGGTGTCATTTTTCTTTCCTTCTTCCTTTTACTTGCCTTTAATAATTAAAAATCTTGCAGATTGTTGGTCTTTCACACATTTTTACTGAAGTCTACAGAAATGCACGCATTTGTAAATTATTTTGACAGAAGGATTTTTGATTCTTTTACCAAAAATAAAGAAAAAGATGATGCATATTTGAAAAGTGAATCTTTCAGTATTTGTTTAACATTTTACTACTAAAAAGGATAAAACCCTGTAACTTTTTAATCAGGATTTTCTTGATGAATATAAATTTTACCTCTGTCACTAGATTTTGTTGTAATTGGCACAGGTTCACAGATGGTCTTTAACTGAACACAAAATTTGGGAACATTTTGCTAGTCCGAATATTGTCTAATCAGCATATCTCATTAGTTAGAACTCTAGTTTTGGTAGCTGGCATTTAAACACAACACATCTTAATCTGATCTTTTAATTGGATTTTAATTTCATCGTTGATCAAGCTGGATGACATCATCTGATCTAAAGTTTTAATCATACATTATTTCAGTTAAATGGAATTCAAGACATGGAAGTTATAATGGTGTCAATTATAAAGGGGAGGGCGAGAGTGGTGAGTGGGAGGGGATCCAGAGAGCAAATAAGACCTTTACAGGAGTTAAAATTCAGTAGAAGCTAAGAAAAGGCTTTTTTTTTTTTTTTTTTTCCCCCCGGGAAGGTAAGGGATTTAACTGTGAGAATCAGCAAGACTACAGAGGATATTTAAAAAAATATTTAGTAGGTATCTCATACAGATAATACCTGAAAGAGAGAGCTGCAGCAACAACACAGCAGCAGATGGAAAAGCATGAGGAGCTCAAGAGGGAGTTACGGTAATAGAGAATGAAAGGAACAATGATTGCTTGAGAAGGTGTGCTGGAAGGAATTCAGAGAACAACTGGTACCTGAAGGATTACCATTACATGCATTGTGGTGAGGTGAGAGTGGCAGGATATCATCGGGGAGGCTAGAGAGAGGGATAAGGAATGACTTCACATGGGACACACGGAGAAATTCAGGCATACGGGCTATGGAATCAACAAAATCTCAGCTACAAATAAACTATCTTGTTGGATTTTTTGTTTACTTTTTGAGGGTTTTTATTTGTTTGCTTTTGACAAGACAACTGTTCTCAAAAGTTTCAACATCCCTTTAATCAGTCTACCCGGATAGCAACTAATCTCTGCAGATACATCGGAGTGGACAAGCAATGCTGGCAGCAGAGGGAGGATGGGACACAACACAGGATCCCCAACCACCCACACAGAGCCGGGTGATCCCAGGAGGGTGGGCAGCCCCATTGGGCAGCCTGGGACCATATCCCTACACTGGCAGGACTGTGACCAAGGGCAGATATATACAGATTTTATATAGATACATACAGATTTTATATATATTTTAATATAAATTCTGTATATATCTGTATCTATATTTATGTGTTTATATGTTTTCTACTAACGGTCTTTCATTCTAACAGTGCATATTGACTGATCCAAATAATGCAAATTGCTTCATAGGAAGCTTCTAGGACTCTTGTTTTGTGTGATAACGTAGGAACTAAACAGCAACTAACAACTGTTTTCATCAGAATAACATCAATCTAACTGCTCAAGAGGCTTTTTTTCTTAAAAAGATGCTGAGACAGTTGATGCTGATATCACATTAAGATCTCAAAGCTATAGCATCAACATTTCACAGGGTTTCCTCTGAAATGTGAAAGAACCATCAAGCCCACCGAAGAGCTTCCCTTCTGCTTGCTCACCACACGGGGACTGCTAATATTCTTCATACTGGAGTGAGCCAGTGAACTAACCACAATTCTCTACCAAATGAATGGAACACATCTCACAGATTGCTGAGTTATATTTTCAAAGGAAGAAGGGCTGGGCTTGTGAACCTCTGAATTTCAGAGTCAAATAACCAAGACTAAGCTAATACTGTGAAGAATCTTTGGTCATGAAAAAGCCCCAAACAATTCTCTATATGTTATTTGTATATATTGTGTACATATATGTGCACATACACACATTATAATCTTACTTTTTAATCTATCTATATATATCATATGCTATACATTATAAAGATGTAACACATATATTTATATACACATATATTTATATGTATGTATACAAATATTCCTAGCTAGTCACACTCACGTGCTTTGCTCTCCTTCCACTCACCTGTCACAGAACTTAACAATAGTAAGTTGATAAATAAACATAATTTTAAAAAAGAGGATAATTGGAAGGTTAAGAGATCAATACTTGATGTCAAGAGATAACTCTAGTGTCTCAGTAAATCTATCAAGAAGTAGCTTTGCGGCTGGACAGGATTCTACCACAAATATGTCTTATCCATCAGCTCACTTAAAGACAAGGAAAATGAAAATAATGATGTCAATTATCATTTTAAAGTCACATCTGAAATACTTAAGGAAGGTGGAGCTTAAGTGACATAAGCTTCTAACACAAATACTTTTTAAAACCTTCAGAACAGAAAAAGGCCTTTTGGAGTGCAATATGGACACAGAGAATTGAGAGAAGAACATGCATTATTTTTTCAAGTAAATTAGTATCACTGAGTTTCACTTCCAACACAAGAATCAAAAACTATTTTCATACATTTCTATTCATTTTAAGTCTGAAAAGAATAATCAAACCTCATTAAACTTAAGATTCTGTTGTATCAACGTTTTTAAATTCCAGATCTCATTTCTTAAATCATAGAATCATAGAATCATAGAATGGTTAGGGCTGGAAGGGACCTTCAAAGGTCATCTAGTCCAACCCCCCTGCAAGGAACAGGGATATCTCCAACTAGATCAGGTTGCTCAGGGCCTCGTCCAACCTGGCCTTGAACGTCTCCAGGGATGGAGCATCCACCACCTCTCTGGGCAACCTGTTCCAGTGTTTTTATCAAACTGAATCTTTACCTTTTCAGTTTAAACCAGAACCAGCATTATTCTGATCCCTCCCTGAAACATTGTAAAAAGGTCACACACACACATTGATTCCATATAGATTTTTTTACGAAAAAAAAAAATGTCTATAGATTCTATAAAAGAAATCGACATGAAAAATATTTATAAAGAAGTGGCCAAAATCTGGTACCTCTGGAGTATTTTTTCCTGTTCATGCTAGCAGAGTGCTGAAATAACACATAAAGCTGGTTAATCTAGTTAGTGGGTGATTTTCCTAACTCCAGGGAGCTATTTTAATTTGTAAAAAGAAATAGTAAAGAATTCTAAGAGGGGGAAGATGTAGATGTATCAAGGAAGAGAAGTTGGTAGCAGAAAGTAACAAAATGTAGTTGTCTTTTCTCAGATGCATAAATAAAGTGTGACTGGAAACCAGAGGCAGGAGAGTGAAAACAGAGAAGCTAACCAATCCTGACAGACCTGAGCTATGTTGGATGAAAGAAATTGATCAACGGAGTACAATTCCATACGTAACACAGCTACATGATTACATTAAAAATTCCGGGTCGTGTGGTCCACGGGAACTGCAGAGCGCTCATATAGAAGCCTTTTTTATCTTAGTTGCCACTGTAGTCTTGACCAATAGGTTTTTGGGATATCTTTAGTGGACTTAGTAGGACTGCGGTACCTTCTGAAATCTCAACAACTGATGGATTTTCAATCATTTAAAGCTAAATAATTGCCGTAACTGTTTATACCACAAACCACTACTAAATAACAATACTGAAGATAATACTCGAGCATCAAACAAATATAATTTCAAAATCCTGATACAATTTGCTTTCTAAATATACCATCTTAGCTTCCAAACAACAAAAGAAAAACAAACCAAAGCATCAAAACAACGTATGCTTATGTGTTAATTTAAACAACTTGTGGATGAGTTAATTTTATATCTGGATTATTTATTAAGATACAGCAACTTTGATCTGTTTTAAGAAACAGATGCCTGCAACTGCAACTTTTTAGATATCAAGTTGTTAATTTGACCGACAATTCACTCAGGCACTTCGGGATTTTTTCTATTATACATATTCAACTCACTATGAAATGCTTCAGAACTGTTCAAAGGCCTCAAGAGGGGCAAAAAGCATTGCCAATTTTATTGCCTTAACATCTAAGGAAATTGTGATCAGTCCAAAACCAAAACTAATTTCCGCCATTTCAGAAAAATATCCATTAGTGAAATCTTCACCTTTTTCCCAAGCACAACAGCTTTTTGTAGCCAAAGTTTATATAAACTGAACTCGATTGTAATTCTAGCTCTCAGGAGAACCTGCTTGCTATTTGGCAGCTCTTTGATTTGTGATTCTTTGATTTGGTAGCCTCTTATCTCTTTTATAATTCACACTCTCTTTTCCTTCCTAAGCAACAAATATTTTATCTCAATGGCAAGCCATGCTGAAGATGAACATGAAATAACTGAAAAGTGTACTTTTTTTCCCCACTAGCACTTTTATGCCCATTTCGATTTTGGATGATTAGTACCCAGGAAACATCAGTCTGTATGCTTCTGGCACATCATAATATTACAAAATTTGGTACTTACAGTGATCTTACTATAGATAATTTTGAAATTTCCATTTGATTTCTGCATTATTTCCTAAGTGTATGCAGATAGCAGGATTGAATGTTACGTCTTGGAAGTTTAGCATGGTTGTTGAAGTTTGCTGGATGTTTTGTAAGAAACGCTCAGGAATCAAAGGGGACGCAAATAAACTGCCTAATTTTCTTTTTCTCTCTCTCAGTTACAAACTTTAGAGAATCGCTAACATCCATACATACTTTTTACTATCTTCTCATGTAAGCTAGAAGAAAAATCCTGTTTGCAACTAAATGAACTTTTCCAAAATGTTCCCTTATCAGAGCAGTAAGAAAAAATAATGTAAAATGTAGCTGAATGACTTAGTCCTTCCTGTCATGGAATGGGGAGGGCAGTAGGTGGTCTTCGCAGAAGGAATTTTTATTGATTTTTTTTTTTAACAGCAATTCTGTCTCCTGAAGCCAAAAATTCTCAAATCATTTCACAGAAGCTGGCAAAAAGCTGGTGCGCATCACCTATTTCAATACTAATAACAGATCTGGAAAAGAATCTAACTAGGAAACATAAAAGTGAAGATTGTTACATTCTGCTGTCCGTCCTAGGAGCCATCTACTTCTGAACAACTCATTAATGTGATAAAATTTGTTAAACATAGACAGCACATTCTACTAAGAAAAGCAATCATGCTTTTTATTTTCTCCTCCTTTCACTTCCTACATCATAATATCAAAATTTCAAACCCAGATGAAAACAAAAATTATTTTTCAATGTAAGGTAAGAATGAACCTTTTACACTAAAAATCACTGTTCCCCAACTCCTTATCTTATTATGCACATCATGCAAATCATTATTCTCATTTTTCCTAACAATGTATTCATATAAGGATTGCTTTTGATAGTGAATCAATGTGAAATTCCTAGCAATGTCACAGAAGTGAAAACTATGTTTCTGGTATAGTAGTATAATATAATGATTCTGCTAATTCAAAGAATCACAGAATCATAGAATTTGGGTCAGAAGAGACCTCAAAGATCATCTAGTTCCAACCTCTCTGCCTTCCACTAGATCACGTTGCTCAAAGCCTCACCCAACCTGGCCTTGAACACATCCAGGGATGGGGCAGCCACAGCTTCTCTAGATCACCTGTTCCAGCGTTTTACCACCCTCAGAGTGAACAATTTCTTCCTTAGATATAATCAGAATCTACCATCTTTCAGTTTAAAGCCATTATCCCTTGTCTTATCACTACACGCCCTTGTAAAAAGTCCCTCTCCAGCTTTCTCGTAGGCTTCCTTTAGGTACTAGAAGACTGCTATAGGATCTCTCCAGAGTCTTCTCCAGGCTGAACAACCTCAACTCAGCCTGTCTTCATAGGTGAGGTGCTTCAGTCCTCTGATCATCTTCGTGGCCCTCCTCTGGACCCACTCCAACAGCTCCACGTCTTTCTCATGCTGGGGACCTCAGAGCTGAACTCAATGCTCCAGGTGGAGTCTCACAAGAGCAGAGTAGAGGGGGAGAATCACCTCCCTCGACCTGCTGGCCACACTTCTTTTGAAGCAGCCCATGATACGGGTGGATTTCTGGGCTGCAGGTGCACCTTGTCAGCTCGTGTTGAGCTTCTCACCAACCAACGCCCCAAGTTCTTCTCCTCAGGGCTGCTCTCAATCCATACTTTGCCCAGCCTGTACTTGTGCTTGAGATTTTCCAGGCTCTTGTACAGGATCTTGCATTTGGCCTTGTTGAACTTCATGAGGTTTGCATTGGCCCGTCTCTCAAGCTTGTCAAGGTCCCGCTGGATGACATAAATTCCCACCAGCATGTAGACCACACTATCCAACTTGGTGTCATCAGCAAACATGCACTCTCACTGTCCATGTCACCAACAAAGATCTTAAACAGCATGGGCCCCAATACTGACCCCTGAGGAATGCCACTCATCACTGATATCTGCTTGGACATTGAGCCATTGACCGCAACTCTTTGAGTGCTGCCATCCAGCCAATTCCTTATCCACTGAGTGGTCCATCTGTAAAATCCGTATCTCTACAATTTGGAGACAAGGTTGTCATGAGGGACAGTGTCAAGTGCTTTGCATGATGTCAGCTCCTCTTCCCTTATCCGTCAATGCTGTAACCCCATCCTAGAAGGTGACCGAATTAGTCAGGCACAATTTGCTCTTAGTGAAGTCATGTTGGCTGTCACCAATCACCTCTTTATTTTCCGTGTGCCTCAGCATAGTCACCAGGAGGATCTGCTCCATGATCTCGCCGGGCACAGAGGTGAGACTGACTGGCCTGTAGCTCCCTGGGTCTTCCTTTTCTCCCTCTTTTAAAATGGGAGATTTTAAAATTCCCCTTTTCCAGTCAGCGGAAACTTCACCAGGATGCCACAGCTTCTGAAATATGGTGGCTAATGGTTTAGCAACTTCATCTTCCAGTTCCCTCAGCACTCACAGATGCATCTCCTCAGGTCCCATGGACTTGTGCACCTTCAGGTTCTTTAGATGGTATCAAACCTGATCTTCTCCTATAGTGGGCAGTTCTTTTTTCTCCCAGTCCCTGCCTTTGCCTTCTGTGACTTGGGCAGTGCAGTTGGAGCTCTTGCCAGTGAAGAGGCAAAAAAGTCACTGAGTACCTCAGCCTTCTCCATATCCTGGGTAACCGCATCTGCTGTTTCTTTCCGGAGAGGGTCCAAATTTTTCCTAGTCCTCCTTTTATCACTGACGTACCTATAGAAGCTTTTCTTGTTGCCCTTGATGTCCCTGACGATATTTAATTCTATCAGGGCTTTAGCTTTCCTAACCTGATCCCTGGCTGCTCAGACAATTTCTCTGTATTCCTCCCAGGTGACCTGTTCTTGGTCCCATGTTCTGTAGGCCTCCTTTTTGTGTTTAAGCTTGTCCAGGAGCTCTTTGTTCATCCATGCAGGCCTCCTGGTGTTTTTGCCCGACTTTACTTTTGTTGGGATGCACCACTCCTGAACTTGGAAGAGGTGGTCCTTCAATATTAAACAGCTCTTTCAGGCCGCTCCTCCCTCCAGGGCTTTCTCCCATGGTACTCTACCCAGCAGATCCCTGAAGAAGCTGAAGTCTGCTCTCCTGAAATCCAGGGCAGTGAACTTGCTGTGTTCCCTCCTCACAGACTTAAGGATCTTGAACTCCACCATTTCACGGTCACTACAGCCAAGGCTGCCCTTGAGCTTCACATTCCCCACCAGCCCTTTATTGTTGGTGAGAACAAGGTCCAGCATAACACCTGTCCTTGTTGGTTCCTCTACCACTTGGAGAAGGAAGTTATCGTCCATGCATTCCTGGAACATTCTGGATTGCCTATGCCCTCCTGTATTGTCACTCCAACAGATAACAGGGTGGTTGAAGTGTCCCATGAGGACCAGGGCTCGTAAACGTGAGGCTGCTCCTGTCAGAGGGCCTCATCCACTCCGTCTTCCTGGTCAGGTGGCCTGTAGCAGATCCCTATTACTATGTCAGCCGTCTCTACCCTCCCTTTGATTCTGAACCATAAGCTCTCTGTTGGCTCCTCATCCATCCCCAGGTGGACCTCCATGCACTCCAGCTGGGCTTTGACTTCAGGGAGCAACAACTCCTCCCTGTTTCCCCTGCTTGTCCCTCCTAAAGAGCCTGTGTCTTTCCATTTCAAAACTCCAGTCACAGGATTCATCCCACCACACCTCAGTGATGCCGATAAGCTCACAGCCCTGCAGGCACGCACATACCTCTAACTCCTCTTGTTTATTCCCCAAACTATACATGTTTGCATAGAAGCATTTAAGTTGAGCCCCGAATGATTCTGACTTCCTCATTGGAGTGGATGGAATTTCTTTCTGCTGCTATTCAGGTACTCTCAGTTTGTCTTGATCACGCTTGATATTATCCCTCTCCTCCTTCAAGTCTTGTTTAAAGCCCTGTCAATGAGCCCTGCTAGCTGATGTGCAAAGACCCTCCTTCCCCTTTGAGAAAGGTGAATCTCATCTGGTGCCAGTAAGTCTGGTGCTATGTAGGCAACCCCCTTATTGAAAAACCCAAAGTGGTGATGACACCAGCCATGGAGCCACATATTAATAGACTGGGCGCACCTGTTTCATCTGTTGTCACTGCTCACAACTGGAAGGAGAGAAGAAAAGAGAACCTGTGCTCCAGATTCCCTTACCAACTGTCTCAGGGCCCTGAAGTCTCTTTGGATCGCCCTTGGACTACATGTTGCAGCTTCATCACCACCCACATGAAAGAATAGTAATGGATAATAGTCTGAGGGCCATACCAGGCTAGGAAATTTCATTTATAAAATAGGAAAGATCAGGAAATAGTTGAGTTCTGTGGCATTTTCCGGGGAGTATTCTACTTGATTCTGTAAATCTCAGAAAAAAGCCTCTGAATCTTGGCATGATATTATTGCTTCAAAACCAAAAAAACCCCACCAAGCAAAAAAAAAAAAAAAAAAAGAAAAATCACCCAAATTTCTAAAGGCCAAGCTTTCAAGAATATTAAAAACAGTTTTGGAAGTGTCAATATGTTATACTTCCAGCTTTAATTATTTAACTATGAATTAGTGCTAAAGTAATAACCCACTATATTATTAGAGATACCTTAAAATCACAAATTCTGTGATTTCTTCCAGGTGGAAACCATGAGAAATACAGTACAATATTTTGTTACTGAACATCATGATTTTTGGTAACACTGATAAATTCAAACTAATGACACAGAGCTATCAAGATTGAACTTGGGCTGGGAACTACCATATATGTGTGGGTGAAATCTACACCATGTGGAAGAGATATAGAATCATAGAATGGTTTGGGTTGGAAGGGACCTCAAAGATCATCTAGTTCCAGCCCCCCTGCCATGAGAAGGGACACCCTCCACTACACCAGGTTGCCCAAAACCTCGATGCAATAAAGCCTTAACATACTGGTAGGAAAGAAGCAAAGGCTATCACAGCTATCCGTGAAGTACTAGTTACTGACCGTTTTCCTTGGTAAATGTTATATTATTAATATTCTTTGCTTGTACCCACACACCTACAGAGCAGATATATGCATAAACAACTTCAGTAGTTACTAACCATTAGCTTAACTATAAATCCATGGTGTCAGATTTCATGCTCCTCAACAGCCAGAAACCCAAATATGCATGCATCATGTTCCTTGCTTCTGAAGAGAAATAAATTAGCTTGTAAAATGTTATAAATTATGTCAGAATAGTTATTCAGGTACCATGCGCATATTTTCGTTTTTTGATCTGCTAGAATACCATAAAATTCCTTCTGTAACAGCAGAGCTTTTTGTTAACACGGCTGATCTGTCTACATATTTAAACCATGAAACAATGTCTTTTATTTCTTCAACAAACAGAGCTCTACATTTCAATGTGTTTGTATTTTTCATATTCACAGTAATAATTTTCCAAGTGAGGGAGGAAGCATCATGTCACAGATGGAAAAAATCAAACTTAGGCATTTTATTTTGTATCTTGTGTAAATACAAGAATGAAACAGATGCTTATTAATTAAGTGTAGGCAGGTGACGACAAGGCACAATGGCACATTGCACCAGCTGTGAAAACTGCACACGGCTTTTTTTCCCCATCAGTCATTTTCATATTACAGAGCAAACATTCCAAGTGTCAGAAAAGGTGTCAAAAGATAATGATTGTGAGAAATAAGAACTCATCATTGCTGAAGCTTCAAAAACTTTTACCCATTTTACATTGCTGCACACCTCCAGGTGAGAGAGGAAGAAGGAAATTTAAGAAATTTTATAGCTATTTCAGTTACCTTAGAATCATAGAATCATAGAATGGTTAGGGCTGGAAGGGACCTTCAAAGGTCATCTAGTCCAACCCCCCTGCAAGGAACAGGGATATCTCCTACTAGATCAGGTTGCTCAGGGCCTTGTCCAACCTGGCCTTGAACGTCTCCAGGGATGGAGCATCCACCACCTCTCTGGGCAACCTGTTCCAGTGTTCTACCACTCTCATAGTAAAAAATTTTTTCCTAATATCCAACCTGAACCTACCTCCCTCTATTTTAAAACCATTACCCCTTGTCCTATCATAACTGGCCCTCCTGAACAGCCTCTCCCCATCTTTCCTGTAGGCCCCCTTGAGGTACTGGAAGACCGCTATAAGGTCACCCCGGAGCCTCCTCTTCTCCAGGCTGAACAGCCCCAACTCTTTCAGCCTGTCCTCATAGGAAAGGTGCTCCAGCCCTCTTATCATCTTCGTGGCCCTCCTCTGGACCCTCTCCAACTGGTCCATGTCCTTCTTATGTTGGGGACTCCAGAACTGGACACAGTACTCCAAGTGAGGTCTCACGAGGGCAGAGTAGAGGGGGAGAATCACCTCCCTCGACCTGCTGGCCACGCTCCTCTTGATGCAGCCCAGGACGCGGTTGGCCTTCTGGGCCGCAAGAGCACATTGCCGGCTCATATTGAGCTTCTCGTCCACCAGTACTCCCAAGTCCTTCTCCTCAGGGCTGCTCTCGATCCAATCACCACCCAGTCTGTATTTATGCCTGGGATTGCCACGACCCAGATGTAGGACCTTGCATTTGGCCTGGTTAAACTTCATGAGGTTGGTACGGGCCCACCTCTCCAGCCTGTCAAGGTCCCTCTGGATGGCATCCCTCCCTTCCAGCGTGTCGACGGCACCACACAGCTTGGTGTCATCTGCGAACTTGCTGAGGGTGCACTCCATGCCACTGTCCACATCGCCGACAAAGATGTTGAAGAGGGCCGGGCCCAACACGGACCCCTGAGGGACGCCACTTGTGACCGGTCTCCACTTGGACATCGAGCCGTTGACCACTACTCTCTGAGTGCGGCCATTGAGCCAATTCCTTATCCACCGAGTGGTCCATCCATCAAACCCATGCCTCTCTAATTTAGAGAGAAGAATGTCGTGCGGGACAGTGTCAAAAGCTTTGCACAAGTCCAGGTAGATGACATCCATTGGTCGACCCTTGTCCACCGATGCTGTCACCCCATCGTAAAAGGCCACCAAGTTGGTCAGGCACGATCTGCCTTTGGTGAAGCCATGTTGGCCTTCACCCACCACCTCCTTGCTCTCCAGGTGCCTTAGCATGGTTCCCAGGAGAATCTGCTCCATGACCTTGCCAGGCACAGAGGTGAGGCTGACCGGTCTGTAGTTGCCCGGGTCCTCCTTGTTCCCCTTTTTAAAAATGGGGGTTATGTTCCCTCTCTTCCAGTCATCGGGGACCTCGCCAGACCGCCACGACTTCTCGAATACAATAGCCAGTGGCTTGGCAACTTCATCCGCCAGTTCCTTCAGGACCCGCGGATGGATCTCATCAGGTCCCATGGACTTGTGCACCTTCAAGTTCCTCAGATGTTCTCGAACCTGCTCTTCAAGTACAGTGGGCGGTGGTTCATCCTCACAGTCCCTGCTAGTTCTTTCCACAGCTTGGGTGGTAAGACAAGAGGCTTTACCATTGAAGACTGAGGCAAAAAATTCATTGAGTACCTCAGCCTTCTCTATGTCCCGGGTGACCAGAGCACCAGTATCCTTCCGGAGGGGGCCTACATTCTCTTTGGACTTCCTTTTGTCCCCTACATACCTATAGAAGCATTTCTTGTTGCTTTTTATATCCCTTGCCAAATTCAATTCCTTCAGGGCTTTAGCCTTCCTCACCTGATCCCTGGTCACTCGTACAGCTTCTCTGTATTCCTCCCAGGCTATCTGTCTCCGCTTCCACCCTCTGTAGGCTAACCTCTTTATTTTCAGTTGGTCCAGGAGCTCCTTGCTCATCCACGCCGGCCTCCTGGTCTTTTTGCCCGACTTGTTCTTCGTCGGGATGCACCTCTGCTGAGCTTGGAGAAGGTGCTCCTTGAATGTGGACCAACTTTCCTGGGCCCCTTGTCCCTCCAGGGCCACCTCCCACGGCACTTTGCCCATCAGGTGCTTCAAGAGGCCGAAGTCCGCCTTCTTGAAGTCTAGGGTACAGAGCTTGCTGAATGGTTTCCTTGCTGCCCCATGGATCTTGAACTCCACTGTGTCGTGGTCACTGCAGCCAAGGCTATCCTTAAGTTTCACATCGCCCACCAGTCCCTCCCTGTTGGTGAGCACAAGGTCAAGCATGGCACCCCTCCTTGTCGGCTCCTCTATCACCTGCAGGAGGAAGTTGTCATCCACGCATTCCAGGAACCTCCTGGACTGCCTGTTCCCTGCCGTATTGTCTCTCCAACAGATGTCAGGGTGGTTGAAGTCCCCCATGAGGACCAGGGCTTGTGACCGCGAGGCTGCTCCTATCTGGCTATAAAGCGCCTCATCTGCTCTGTCCTCCTGGCCAGGTGGCCTGTAACAGACTCCTACCGTAACATCCCCTATCCGTCCCCGTCCTCTAATCTTAACCCATAAGCTCTCTGTCAGCTCCTCCTCCGACTCCAGGTGAAGCTCCACACACTCCAGCCGGTTGCTAACGTAGAGAGCAACACCCCCTCCTCGTCTCCCCTTCCTGTCCTTTCTAAAAAGCTTATACCCCTCCATGTTGACACTCCAGTCATAGGAGTCGTCCCACCACGTCTCCGTGATGCCAATAAGGTCGTAGCCCTGCTCATGTACACGCATCTCTAGTTCATCCTGTTTATTTCCCATGCTGCGTGCGTTGGTGTACATACACTTTAGCTGGGCTCCCGACAAAGCCGACTCGTTGGCTGGAGTGACAGGGGTTCTCTTGGGTGGCAGCATAAGTTCATTTGAACATACCTGTGATCCTTCCTCAGCCTCTGGACCCTCGGTGCTGGCACTGGCGCCATGCTGACAGCGGTGGGCTGAACTGTGCTCCCCCTCCCCCAGCAATACTAGTTTAAAGCTCTATGCACAAGTCTGGCAAGCCTTTGTCCAAGCACCTTCTTCCCTTTCTCGGTTAGGTGCACGCCATCTGCCCCTAGCAACCCAGGCTTCTCAAAATTTACCCCATGGTCAAAATACCCAAAGCCCTGGCTGTAGCACCAGTCCCTGAGCCATGAGTTAACCTGCCAGATACGTTTGGCCCTTGCAGGTCCCTGCCCCTCGACTGGAAGCACTGATGAGAACACTATCTGTGCCCCAGAGTCCTTGACTGCTGCACCCAGGCCCCTTATATCAGTTCTCATTTTGCAGACACTGAATGACTAAGATATTAATTAACTTCCTTTGAAAACAGTATGCCACCATGATAGACAACATTTAAATTTGCTTAAATCTGTTTTAAATTTGAAGGATACATGTATTCTCTATCTCCAAAAAAAAAACCAGAGTAGAAATGAGCATTTTAAAATTTAGACAGAGTGAAAACCAAAAATATCGAAGAAGAAAACATTTCCGTCAGCTTGAGTGGGTTTGTTTCCTTCTCTCCTCCATCATGAAGTGAATGTACACTTTAGTCAAAGATACTGTGATTATGAGAAATAATCAAGATAGTAAGATGAATATGCAGTCGAGGAGAGGAGAGGAGAGGAGAGGAGAGGAGAGGAGAGGAGAGGAGAGGAGAGGAGAGGAGAGGAGAGGAGAGGAGAGGAGAGGAGAGGAGAGGAGAGGAGAGGAGAGGAAAAAAAATAAAGAAAAGCTAATTCTCTTCATAACCTGAAGTAAACCAATACTAACTGTAAAACAAGCAGTTACAGGATCTGTAACACTTCAAGATTTTGAAGCCTGGCACATGCAAAACCTTTTGGCAAGTCTAGTCTCACATTCTATTCACTATAATAGTTACAAAAATCAAAAAAAGAAGGTAAGGCAATGCTTGACTGTTACAAGAAAAGATTACATGTATAGTCAGTGTCAGATATTTACAAAATATTTTTAAAAGACCATTCCTATTATCCTCTGACTATTTTTGTGAAGACAGTATACCATGTAAGATGCATTGACACTTTTCCTTCCAAAACTTTTCAGACATTAAATTCTCTTCATCAAGAAGTTGGCTCTATATAAACATTTCCATTAACTGCAGTTAAAATTCAGGTTGCATAGCAGAGTAAAACTAGATTGAGTTACTTCTAAATATTTCTTCTGTACAACAAAATACTCTATTAAAGAAGTAAGAAAACTTTTAATAGAAGAATATAAATAATATCACAAAATGTCTTATGTGGTATTACTTAATTTACTACTTAGCTCAGTTGCTTAGCTGTTTTTTTTTCAGAAATTTTAAAAGGCTCATTAAGCTAGCTTTGTGTAATTTTATTGGGTTTGGACATTTAACCAAATGAGCTTGAATTCCATTTTACATGCACAATGGATTTGCTTTAACTGCCACTCTCTAAAGAAAATAAAAATTCCAATTAAGTGATCATTTTGATTAGTAGACACTCCTAAATATACGTAGCATTTTGGTAAGCAATTATTATTTATGCAATTCTTTAGAAGTAAATGTAGTGTGTATTAAGTAGAAAAGGCTACTTCACCTTCTCTGAAACTGTATTTGCAAATTCAGATCAAATGGGCCAAACAAATTTATTAAAAGTAGATTTGGAAAAAAGTAGTCTAGGGGTTGTCCCTTTTTTAGCTTCCTGCTTAATATGTACTTTTATGATTTTCTATGTGCCAGAGTTAAATTCCGTTATCTTCCTTGACTATTGTAACCACACTTACAATGTCCACTTTCCAGGAAAGTGTTTACTCTCCAGGTATTTTTGAGGCTTACAGCTATGAATTGATCACAACAATTTAAACAAGAGATGTAGCGTTCGCTTGTACGGAGACTTAGACTAAGGTTTTCCAAGTGCATCGCCTCAGGTAAATAACTTGCTAATCATGTTACTAAACTATGCAAAATCATTAAAGAAAATAAATACTCACTGCAACTATCTTCAATGAATGTATGGAATGAGACTGTAGACAAAATGCCCGGGTTGATGTCACACTGAAGTGACAAAATCTGATTTTCCCATTCTGTTGCCACAGAGCTTTGATATATTTTGTGACAGATTATTTTTAGTCTTTCCAGTTCAGTGAGCTCCATTTTCCATAAAGTATTTATTTATGTAAACTAGAAAAATGTCAAGTCATAAGTTTAAGAGTATAGCTTCTCAGAATAGCCAGTAAGATGCTTGTCTTAGTTGTAGGTTCAAAACATCTGAAGTAGAGGAAGATCATGATCCCCTTGTTGAAAGTCTCTCAGACCTCGTCATCATGTCCTAGTGATAGGACAAGAGGCCTTGTCAGATTTAAACTGAAAGAGGGGAGATTTCGGTTAGATCCAAGGAAGAAGTTCTTCACTCAGAGGGTGGTGAGGCACTGGAACAGGTTGCCCAGAGAAGTTGTGGATGTCCCATCCCTGGAAGTGTTCAAGACCAGGCTGGATGAGGCTTTGAGCAACCTGGTGCGGTGGAAGGTGTCCTTGCCCATGGCAGGGGCATTGGAACTACATGATCTTTAAGATCCCTTCCAACCCTAACCATTCCATGATTCTATGATCATGATCTCCACGGCTAAGGATCCTCAGGAACCCAAGCCTTCCCTGCAAGATGAATTGCCTCAGATCTGTGGCGCTATAAATGCACAGCTAATTCAGAAAAAAATTCTTAACAGATGATTGTTTTACATATGAAGCAATAAGGATTGAAACTAGCCTGAAACTGATTAGTCTTAACCACTCTCCTCACAGCAGCTCCTCAGTCCGTGATGCACATATAGGGATACATACACATATGTACACTGATATATACAGATATGCACATACACACTTACATATTCACATAGGTACACATATGAAGGACATGGACCTGTTGGAAAGGGTCCAGAAGAGGGCCACAAAGATGATCTGAGAGCTGGAGCACCTCTCCTATGAAGACAGGCTGAGAGAGTTGGGATTGTTTAGCCTGGAGAAGAGAAGGCTCTGGGGAGATCTTCTATCAATCTTCTAATATCTAAATGGGGCCTACAAGAAAGCTGGAGAGGGATTTTTTACAACAGTGTGTAGTGATAGGACAAGGGGCAATGGCTTTAAACTGAAAGAGGGCAGATTTCGATTAGATACAGGAAGAAATTTTTTATGATCAGGGAGGTGAGGCAATGGAATAGGTTTCCCAGAGAAGTTGTGGATGTCCCCTCCCTGGAGGTGTTAAAGGCCAGGTTGGATGAGGCTTTGAGCAACCTGGTGTAGTGGAAGGTGTCCCTGCCCACGATAGGTGGATTGGAACTAGATGATTGTTAAGGTCCCTTCCACCCCAAACCATTCTATGTTTCTATGATATCTTTGCACATATAGAAACTTTTGCACAACACAGAGCACAGGTATTCTGACATCGCACTGTGCACTTTTTACTTTCTCTTCCCCCTGCACCCAGATTAGGTTTTGTTGGGGTTTTTTTTACAGAAAAGATGACAATTTGGGTATTAATATTTCGACAAAAATACAAGGGCAAGCTGATTCTTCTCTTCTGTGCATTTTTCTCTCAGAGAAAGACTGAAATAAGAGCAATAGTTGGAGTGATTTGACAACATAGCTCCTTCAGGAGTCATAATGTCAGTGGTCAACCTAATAACATGGAGTACAAGAATTATGAAATTAATTACTCTTTGTTCCTTCTGATCCCGATAAACAAGCTGAATTACTTTTTGTTTCTAGTGCTGAGAAGCTCAATAATCAAAAAGAAACACCTCGTGTTTCTCCAAAGAGAGAAAGAAAAAGAGAAGTTTAATTTTGCTGAAAATCGGTGAGTAGAAACTTAAGAGTAAGGTCAGTCACAAATGTGAAAAAGCACTATGATACCCCATGTAAGTATCCTACAGTTCTACTGTTACGATGTGAAATATATTACATTGTCTGTTTTTTAAGTCAGACACGTTTATGAAAGTTTATCCACCAGATGTCAATTTCACATTTTTTGGTAGCTTTCTTTATCCTCCTTGCAAAGCGTGAATGATTGGATGACTCAGATTATTAAGGTATACCAGCAGATGTGAATGATAAAGCTATTTATCTTCACTGCTCTCTCAGGAACATAATAAAGTTGTTACTGAAATTTAAAATGAAACATAAGCCTCCCAAACCTTTTCTAATAACTACTCTCCACAAGACTATTTTGAAACCTCTTGATAAAATGTTTAGCTGAGAAATATTTGCTGAAGAGACATTGATATCAAAGACAAGCATTTAGAACTTAACTTACTGTAACACTTTGTGAATTTAGTAGGAAGGCAGGATCGAAAAAATTCTTCTAATATCTTGTTCTGTAGATGCATACACTAGATGGCACCGATAAAATATTGCTCAATTCACTAATCATCTCGAAGTGCTTTTCTATTAGTACTGAATGCTTTATTTCAGGATTTACAAAATAAATTAAGTAAGATAGCAACATTGTTTTGGCACAAATGAAAGTAAAAATAAAGGATGAAAAGGAAATAATTTGGGATTGTCTCAGCATATTTTATAAGGCCATTAGTCCCTGAAGATTCATTCCAGCAGTTCCACAGCCACACTACATACACCCCAAGAGACTTAGCACTGTCTGTTCTGAATGGAAGTAGCCTAAATTTACACAAAACTGTGAAAAATAAGGTGTGGGTTTTTTTTCATCAGCAGTGTGTGGTTTACCTTAGGAAGGGATGGTATTTAGGAAGAGTATTTCCCTTCCAGTTCATTAGCTCGAACAGCTCAGCAAAGCTTGATGCCATTCTGATCTACACTGGAGCCAGGCACGTTTGCACGAGAAGAGTGCACATCTCTGTGCTCTCTCCAAGGGTATTCAGAAAGGTTATTCATAAGTACAGATAACTTATCTGTAAGGCTTTTCTCTGTTAATGGTGGGAGAAAGACAGGCTCTTCTGGTGGGTGATACCCCACCTGAGTGCTCTGAGCTGGCCTGCAGCAGAGCTTAGTAGTCCCATGTACAGCAGAAAGGTCTAGAAAGACTAATTTCATAGAGCTAAAATTGGTCTCTGTGACTACTCCCCAAAGTATATGTTTTTGTGTATACTTAACACAGCTATCACAAATAATTCCATTTAAAGAAAATGATCTGCAAGATTCTGTAAGAGTACTGCTAACTGCATGCACAAATGTTTGAAAGTCATTACCTGTTGCATGTAGTTACTTTATTTGCTAAGGACAATAAAATACAGTTATATTTTTTTGTAGCACATCGTGGTAATCAATGTTTTCTTTACAAATTCCTATTTTATACAGTAACAGAAAACTTGACATGATCTCTGGTCCTTGAGGGGAAAAAGGTAATGACATAATATTTGAGGTCTGCTATTTCTGTACGCTTGTTTGTACTTATTTTAGCATGAATAATGAGTCTTATTTCAGAAACTGTGTGGGGCAAGTAAGCAGTTATGCTTGTTTAATTAAAAAAGAAAAAAAATCAGCTGAGCTGTAACTTCCAAAAATGCATATATAAAAGTTATTTTTAAAAAGAATCTGATTAAATATTCTCTCTAGTTACACAGAACTTCCTTTACACACATAACATCTGTCTCTAGGTCAGGTTTACAAGTAATTGCAATTAATTATATTAGAAATGGTGAAATACATTGCTAAGTGTCGTGCTTGAAACAATATGATCAAAATGTGTTTGTGACAAAACATGGGATATGTTAAATCAGTAGTTGCACTAAAGGAAAGCTAGTCTAAAATTCTCGCTCATGAAACTTAATTCAAGTTCAGCATGCTCTAGCACACACTTTCAATCCTTCACCCTGTCCTTTGTTCTTTTCAGTTTGAAGCATTGGCTAACTGTAACTCTTGTGGATGAAGAATTTCAGAACACACAAGAAAATAAATACATATTGTATATTATTAAGCAAAACAAAGAGATTATTGTGAAGCCTCCTCTTTTCAACTCACACACCAGCATATGTCTCTGGTTACACAGACTTTTGGGATATAAAACATAACTTTGGTTTAAGCTAAGAATAGCATTTCAGAGCCTACATTTTTAATCCCTTAGCCGTCTATAATTTAAGCAGATACTTTAATATTATCTGGCCAAATACACGAAACAGAATAATTCTAGTACTCGGTGTTGCACTTGAGAATGTTTGTACAATGAGTTAGACTCATTTCTTTTTCAGCTTTGGGCGTCTGGGGTCATTCAAGTCCTGATTCAAGTCACCAGTTAAAATAAATTTTATGTTCCCATCCTGCTTCTCATCCCTCTACTGGAAAATGATTGACAGCATCTGCTTTGGAAAGCACAGAAGGACAATATAGAATTATGTAAAGATAGCTATATTCACAGTAAAACTTGGAAAAAAATTCATATATTTATTAATTATATGCAACGTGCAAAATTTCTAGGGATATATCTAGGAATTCCACTCCCAAAGAAGCACAAAGATAGAATATGTCTCAGGGAGGACGATTATGCTTTGAATTTCCTTTACAAGGGGCATTAGCATTCATTCCATGTAGTAGCTCTGCCCTGTGTGCTTAAGAGAGCAGTTACGCTAGACCAAACTGGAACATACAAAAAAGAGTAGTCCTTGTATGTACATGCTTAAAATGTAAAAAAAAAATAAATGAAATAAAATAACACTCCAATACAAGAGTCCTTCGCGGATTTTCACCTATTATTCTTTCGGTCTGAGCCAATTCTACAGATCTGGCAAGCCTACCTCAGTTTTGGCCATCTGATACACAAATGAGCTTGGTCAAATACTTTGGCAACCGCAGGCTTATCCTATGACTGTAATATAACCTGGAAAAACTATTTTTTTCCTGAAAAGACGGATGTTTTGAAAATGTTAGTCAGCTTTTATTGAAACTGATCTAAACTAAACAGAAAAAGAACTAGAATTATTCAGAATTCCAAGGTAAATATTCCATCATACTTCAGGCTTTCATATTTTATTTTCTTATCAAGAGTACTAAAATAGGTTCAGCTTTAGCTGACTTTTTTTTTTCTCTCTTCACTGCCTTCTACCTCAAGTATACACTCATACCATATTTACACTAAAGAGCCTGGTTATCTTATCAACAGATTTATGATTTTGCCTTATTGCCCATAAACTGACCCAGGAGTGAAAAAACGACTGAAAAATGAAGCCATTCTCCTTGGTCAAATACCTTGAACTTCTCTGATATCTTCCTACACAGTACAGAAACAAAGTTATCAGGCCTTCAAGCGCTTACAGAAAGAATCATCAAGAACTAGTTTGCTTTGAGATGATTTGCACAAAGAAAATATGGACATCAGGAAGTGTTTTATATATTTTGTTCATGAGCCAAAGCATGTTAATTTGGCCCGTCACGTCTCTAGAACACCCACAGAAATAAATGTGTGTTGTATCCAGCGACACATGAGAATGGAAAGAAGCACGGCTAAACTGACAACGAAGAGCAAGATAATAAAATTAAAACCATAAGCAAGCAGTAAAATGAATCAACAAAATATTTACCACAGGTTTTACATAATGTCACATCTTTTAATGTGTTTATTTCAGTGTGAATAATGAACTAATAATAATGAACTAATATAGGGAGATATTCCATCATGATGAGTCATTTTACTACTGGCAAAACTAAAGCAAAGAGACTGAATTCACAAAAGCAGTCACTGTGAGGACTGGAACTAAAACAAAGGAAATTTCTGAGCGAACCCATGAAAGATCACTTCTCCCTGTTCAGTTTTACATACTGGTTGCACTGGGGGCATTTTTTGGGCTGCTGAGGTTTGGGACTCTGCTTATAATCCAACAAAGCCCTTCTGCATTCAGGCCTCACTCTGATGTACTACAGGAAACTTTAACATTCAGTCATACAAATTGCAAGTATTATTATTCTGTGTCCCACATTCTGTAAGAAAGAACTGATTGGGTAGTCTAACACCCAACTGGAATGGATAAAGTAGAATGTCTCAAGATATCCCAAATTCAAAGCTGTTCCTGTTCATTACAATTGTGCATGCTTTTTGTGAAATGGTACACCTCCTAGCGCAAAGAGCATATTTTATATTAAGCAGCCTAAAAACGTCCTGAAATTGGTAAGGAAGAAATACTAGAAATATTTACATTTTTTTTTTGCATATTATTCAAAGATGAAAGAGAAAAGTTGGTCCATGGGGCTATCTGAAGTTTTATCAGTGATCTTATTTTAAGAGTCCACTCTTACTTTGGACAATACTATTACTATTTTAGCATACTGATAGTAGTTTTTAATGTAAAATATATACATCTATATTTATGAACTTTGAGACATTCATTTATTCTGTTTATGGGAAGTCTAATTTTTAATAGGCACATAGGTTGGAGAATTTGAATAATATTCTTTTGACAGACATCGAACTCTGGGCAGTAATATTGCATCTTACATATTTTTTGTAGTTCTAGGGTCAATGAAAAAAAATTTTGTGTGAATTCATGATAAAAGTAAAATGTAAATTCAAAGATATGGAAACTATAAAGCTTGCGTAACTTTCAAAAACATACAAAAAATTTAATGACGTTTTACGTTGCCTTTAAACAAAACAGCAAGTAACCAGAACTACCCAGTAGAAACAGTATGTTTATTTTAAGAATTCTTTTGTCACTTCAAAGTAATTTGTGAAAAAGAAAATCTATTATATTAGGTTTGTGTAATTCAGCTTATAATTGAAATAAATTCTAGTGCATTATGCAATGTCATCACATTTGATATCCGTTCTGCGCCTTTGGGAACAGGGTTAGGTGAGCAAGAGGGAGAGAGAGAAATGGTGCAGGGTTCTCTCTGGATGTCAGCAAGAAAGGCCCAGCAGCAAATAGCTAATAAAATAGGTGCTTTAATAAGACAGAGTAAGAAGAGGAATATAGATAGCAAGTAAATATTATGTACCTTTAGATGCTGAGAACCCTGCGTTGGTGCAGCATGGAACAGGCACTGGACAGACTTCTCTCGATGGATCCATCTGTACATGATGCTGCACCAATGCAGGGTGCATTTTGCTGCACCAAATATGAGTTAACTAAATGTTTTAAATAATCAACACTCAGAACTTAGAAAAAAGCTCAGCTGAACGCCATGAAAATTGTGTTAATTTTTAAAGAAAAAAATATTGAGTCTGAGGTATTTTTCATAATTCAGTGTTATGGAAATAAAGGAAACTAAGGATTTGTTATTACGATTCAGCTGCTATTTACCACAGCAAGTTATCATCAGCTTTTCCTGGAGAGATGGACATAATTAAACATTGGACATTGGTTAAACATGGATCTTTCATACAGCTCACTTTGGCGTTCCTCAGATTCTTACAACAGTGACATCAAGCATCAAACTCTCATTATTGGTAAATCAGATTTAGATTTTGTATAACTAATCTGATACCTTTGATAATTGCCGAGGATTTGCATTAAAAACAAAGTTTTATATTCGTGTCCACTTTTTCCCTCAGAATAGGATAGCATAGCTTTAACCCTGTATGATAAAAGTCAGATTTAATGTGATATAGTATACTTATTCTTCATGCATTTTTACATCCTGCAGTTGAATTGATTTTATCAATTTTTTACCAAAAAATTTAAAAAAATAAGAAAAAAAGAAACAAAATCCTACTCAGAAAAGGTTGTATATATATTAAAACATATATAATTACTTAAACATAGTATAGTTTATGTCATTTAAATTCCATCTCAGACAGGCAGTAATTTTGAGACAAAGAATGGTTAAGAATTCTGTAAATGGAGTATTAAGTTTAGCACAGCTCTACTTGCATTTAGGCACAAGTGCTTAAAAACACTCCTGCATGTCTAGAACACTAATTTTGAGACTCTCAGAAGACAGGAGCCAATAGCTTGAATTAATAAATTATGAACTAGAAACGGAATTGATTTTCCAAAGTCTTAAGTGCTTAAGGAACTTAAGACATTTTTCAATACAGTACATGAGCACACAAATGTACTTTTTCAGAAATATCTAGAAATACAGATATATTTCAAAATACTGTGCTGCTCATTTCCTACTGCTAACTCAATCATTTTACATCAAACATATATACATGTATATTCAAAAATTTTATTGAAGTGTGATGGTATGCAAACACTGCATTTTATAGATAACTGAGGGGAAAAAAAAGAGAATCTGTTTTGAATCATTAGTGTCTATGTAGAAACAGAAAAAAAAAAAGAGCTATCTACAAATTATTTTGGAAAACGATGTAAAAATCTGTCATTGAAATAGCATTATTTATATGCATTAATATGCGATGTGATATTGAACTTACAAAGTTTACTTGTAAAAAAAAATAAAATTTGCAATAAACCCACCAAGTTTCATACTGATGTTCATTTTTTCCCTCATAATAGAATAGCATAGCTTTAACCCTGTATGATAAAAAGCAGACCTAATGTGATCTAGTGTACTTATTCTTCATGCATCTTTCCATTCTGCAATTAAATTCATTCTATCAATTTTCTTACCTAACTTAAACTGTATTTTGATTAAGGCTGTGAACTAAGAGTAATTTGTACTTTAGTTTAAGTAGTTGAGAAATCTAGTGAAGTTGAAAAATACCAGTGAAGCCTGACTCAATTGCTGAACTAACACACTTTGTAGCACATCTACTATGTTATTCCCTTACCCCTTTAGTGCATTTTTTTTTAAATTTCGACATGTTAATAAACTTAAAGATCATGTAATATTAAATATCCCATACTATTTTAAAACATAGAGGACATATGCCTTTTGCTTTAACTGGAGGTGGTTTATCTTGAAATGAAAGACCATCAAATTACAGAGCTCACCAGTTTAATGTTATTCACAAAGCTAGAATTATTATTTACAGCTGAGATTGAAATGGCGAGAAATGTCTCATGACTTTCAGGTTAGAAAGATGTAAATTATTTACCCTAGTAGTATGTGGAACAGAAGAGAAGGCTTTAAATTTTACTAAGAGTTACGTCAACAAAATCCTTTGAAAACAGCAACAAAGCTTGAAAATAAGGGTAACAGAGAACAATCTTTCCTCTCTTTTTTTTTTTTAACTGTCTTCTTCACAATTTTTTATCCTTTAACAATTATGTCAAGCTAAAGACATTTTAAATTTAATTTGTATTATGTTCATATTTTGAATTACAATAGATTGTACTCATCATAGATGAGAAACCTCAGTTCATTTTGTTGTTAATGATAAAGCAACAAAATAATCTGTATGTAACATCAGATTAAAAAAAGGTTGAGATACTGAACACCAGTCTTTACCAGATTCTGGAGACCAGAGGAAAAGCCTGGAGCAAGGCTGACTTATACTTGGTGGAAAAGGGTGAGTTTAGGGAATACTTAAGGAAACTGGACATTCACAAATCTGTGAGCCCTGAGGGATGCACCCATGAGTTGGATGACATCACTGTAAGGCCATTCTAATTTTTGAACATTCTTGGAAACAGGAAGAGATGAATGGGAATTGGAAGAAAGCAAATATCCCTAACTTCAAAAGGGGCAGGAAGGAGGATCCAGGGAA
Organism: Tauraco erythrolophus; assembly: GCF_009769465.1. Taxonomy (NCBI): domain Eukaryota; kingdom Metazoa; phylum Chordata; class Aves; order Musophagiformes; family Musophagidae; genus Tauraco; species Tauraco erythrolophus. The sequence goes on along the minus strand of NC_141496.1, from coordinate 90,098,636 downwards.
CTACAGGCCCATCAGGCCTTATCTCAATCCCTAACCCTGGGAACCATGTCCAGGCACAAGAACAACAAAAAGCTCATCAGGAGTAGTAAGCATGGATTTATCAAGAGGAAGTTACGCTTGACAAACCTTATAACCTTCTACAATGAAATGACAAACTAGGTAGACGAGGGGAGAGAAGTAGATATTGTCTACCTTGACTTTACTGAGGCTTCTAACGCTTTCTCCCATAACATCCTCATAGAGGGGTGGATCAAGTATGGGCTGGATGAGCAGACAGTGAAATGGATTGAAAACTGGCTGAATGAACAGGCTCAGACAGCAGCAAAGTATAGGGTAGTAACTAGCAGTGTACCCCAGGAGTCAATACTGGGTCCAGTCATGTCCATTGTCCTTATTAAGAATTTGAATAATGACACAGAGTGTAGCCTTGAAGCGTTTGCTGATGATACAAGACTGGGAGGAGTAGCTGATAGGCCAGAGGGCTGTGCAGCCATCCAGAGGGACCACGGAAGGCTGGAGAAATGCGCTGACAGCAACTTCATACAGTTCAACAGAAGAAAGTGCCAAGCCCTGGACCTGAGGAGGAATAATGCTAGGCGTATGGGAATTCATACTGTTACCCATCTCAAAAACTGCTTTGCAGAGAAGGCTATTAGAGGATCCAAGTTGCACATGGAACCAGCAATGTGTTCATGCCACAAAGAAGGCCAACAGCTTCCTAGGCTGCATCAGGTGGAGCATTGCCAGCATTTCAAGGGAGTTTATCCTTCCCCTCTACTCAGTACCGGTAAGGCCACACCTGGAGTATTGTGTCCATTTTTGGCCTCCCCAGTACAAGAGAGAGATGGAGCTGCTGAAGTGAGTTCAACGAAGGGCCACAAAGATGACTTAAGGGTTGGAGAAATTCTCCTGTGGGGAAAGGATAAGTGCACTGGGATTATTCAGCCTGAAGAAGGGAAGATTTAGGGCGATATCTTCAATGTGTCCAAATATCTGCAGGGAGAGTGTAAAGAAAATAGAGCAAGGCTCTTTTCAGTGATTCCCAGTGACAGGACAAGAGGCAACAGGCACAAACTGAAACACAGGAACTTCCATCTGAACACCAAGAGATACTTTTTCACTAAGCACTTGCATAGGTTGCCCAGAAGGGTTGTGAAGTCTCCCTCCTTGGAGATACTCAGAAGCTGTTTGGACACCGTCCCGGTCAACTCCCTGTAGGTGATCCTGCTTTAGCAGGGAGTCTGTACAAGATGACTCCCAAAGGTCCCTTCCCACCTCAACCATTCCCTTTATGTGATTCTGTGAAACACTATTTGTAACGTTATTAGTTAAATAATTGGTCATCAACATTTGTCATATATGCCATATGGACCTTGACCAATTTTCCTGCGTTGAAGCTCAGTATATTGCTAAGTGGCTAACACAACGGATGCAAATAACATGTCTCAGTATCAAAATATACCTCAGTTCTCCCAGTCACTGTGAAGGTAGAACATAAGAACGTATAAAGTAGGTCAGGTCCACAGCATCCCACTTTGGCTAAAGGGTTGTATAAAAAAAAAGAGACATGGAGGGTTATTTTTCCCTGACATACTATTTTACCTTCTGGCAATACGATTTTAGCTTCTGGCAATTGACATTTAGGGACAGAGAATAGGAAAAAGTTAATAGAGCCGTACATGAGATTGCAATTTGGTAAAAATACCTGGAATTTGTTGTTACTTCTATTAAATAATAGTGGTTAATAAAGTGTGTTTAATACAGTGTAATTTTATATTATTATTTTCTTTTACTTTGAAATATTTGTTCTGAGTTCAGTGCTAACTCTTGAAATCATAAGCCATTTATGGTGACTGTGAAGTAAGAGGTATATAAAAATAGTTTTCCTGAGAATGCGGGAGATAAGTTTCGAGAAGAAGTGGATTTAATTTTTCTCAGCAAAACAGGTTTTTGAACATAAGAAGAGAGAGGAGAGAGGTAATCCCATGATAAAATATGAAATAGGCCAGGAATAACGTACTTCCTAATAAGAATCAGGGAGAGAAATAAACAAGGTTGGTCAACATGCAAAATAAGAATCTTTATCACCTATCAACTTTAAAATCCTTTTGCTGCAACCTTCCAAATCTGTTTTCCATACACTGCCTCTGTACTAGTCTTCAAAAGATCCTGTTTTTAACTAAATTTATCAGTAAAAGAAATTTCAACATTTGATAGCATGATAAAACACTTCTGCAGAGTCAAGATAATTGGCAATTCTTTAAACAAAGGGTTACTGTTTCTGGAAAAAAGCTAGTTTGAACATGTGGAATAAAAATAGGCTTTCTTGGGGAAAACATAAGTAAGATGTACGATGGCTAAGGGCAGGAGAGGTTATAAAGTAAGACAAAATTTATTCATTTTGTAAACCTATTGTTAGATGTTTGTAGTTGTATTATATAGGCTTTGCTTTTCTACTGTATTTCCATCCATGTATACGGAAATTGTTATAAAAACATATAAAATTGTTTATTCCAGCATTCAAGTTACAAAACCTACTTTGACACAGCCAGTTAAGCAATATTAGAGTAGATAAACAAGATTTAAATTGCACCATGCTGACCAATACATGTACTTGTTTAGATGAAATTATTTTTAAAAAAATGATGTTAATTTCAAAGTTGGAATTATCTTCCAGAATTCAATCCCAAAGACTGAAAAAAATAAAATTACCTGACTTCAGCTTTCAAGATAGTTTACTGTGAGAAATGTCTAACCAGTCATTATAAAGAGGTGGCAAGTCATTATTAGATAAATGTTACAGTACAAGTCTATGTTTGCAGATGATGTCAAATATCTGTGATGGAAGTGAAAGGAATATTTAGACTACCATTTTAATTAATCAAAGCATATTTGAATAAAGAAAACCATATAAAACTGCAATTTTTTAGGTTAAAATAATAAAATCTTTTAGAGAGATTCTGAAAACATTTTGTCAAACCGTCATATATTTATTTTTCTAAAAGAATAATTATTTTGAAATTCTGTCAGACACTATAAAATTAAAAAAAAAATAAAAATTTAAAAGTACTTTTTTTTTTGAACAATGAGTTTTGTTCATCAATCTCAGGACCAGTATAGAATTTAATTTAGACTAGAATAAAATATATTTTATGGCTCTCTTGTTCAGTTCAAGACCCACAGAAATTTTGAGCATTATTTTGTTCCCAGGAATATTACACCTTTAAATCCCATAATTAAAAAAAGTGTTAAACTATTTGGTAGGGGAAACATTTATTTTCTGATAGTCTCTTATGGGCTTTTTGTGTTTCAGCCTGCAAAAGCAGAATTTTTTTAATTGGTGAAAAAATGAGGAAAATATTTAATGTATTCAAAATTACTATATTTTTTAAAATAAAATAACTGTTAAAGAATACTGCTTGTACTGAAAGTCATATTTATATATTGAAATATAGCAAAAAATTTTAGAAAAAAGATTTTATTTTTGCTCCTTGTCTTATTTGGTGTTTCCTACAATAAGTGCTTACATTTCCTACAATAAGTGCCTACATATATTTCTGCATAAATCAGAAAAGAGATGGATACGTTATTTATGCTTCTAGGAACATACAACTATTTAAAACCAGCTTGCTATCTCCATAGTGCATTACTACAGACTATAACATAAGTTATGGAAATGGAGCTTTGTTGGTAGTTTTGGGGAAGGAGCTGTGGCTCCTAACATACTTTACACTCTTATATCAAGAAGAGTAAATACTCATTGATTTTGCTGGTATTATGCATGACTTCACTTAAATTAGAGGCCAGGGAAAGAGCAAATGAGACTCTTTCATATTTCATATTTATGAAAACTATTTCATAATCTAAGCTGAATTGACCAACATACTTCTAGTATCACCCAGAGGTAAAAAGAAAATGTAAAAAAAGCACAAAAAAAACCCTCAAGTGTCCAAGCTTTCACCTTATTTTTTACTAGAATCTTAGCTATTTCAAAAATTCTCTGAAGGAAACTTATTTGTTTTTAGCAATACATATCTGGCCCACAAATTGTTCAAAGAACAAGCAAAGCACAATATTCCGTGAAAGATTTTTCCCAAAATGCTAACAATACAGAAGATTTTATCAGATCTTTGAACACTACATTGATACATAAAATAAAGATTTTTGTCAAGTAGGGACAAATTCTGTGTCTTCTAACCATTGTAGGTGAGAATAAATAGGAAGATAAATGCTGAGTAACCACTTCTTAAAAAGTTTTTCCTTCCAGGATTCTATCCTTTTAAATAGGCATTTATACTTAATCGCTACACAAAATAACAGTGGAGGTCTACTATAAATAGAGCATTAAAGGCTCTAACTTTGATTTTTGTCTCATTTCTTATGTAACATTTAAAGCACTTCTAAAAATACAGTTGTTCTATACACCATAATAAATTTTCTAAAATTTGTTTAACTGTTATTAGGGTAAACAGTAGATCAACTTACTTTAAATTTACTTTTTGGATCAAGATCAGGTCTAGTGGAGAATGGAATGAATACTAATAGTTTATCTCTCAGCAATTACAACAGTAAAAAGGAAATACATTTTAATAGTCTCAGCAGATTTCTTAATGTAGTTTGCATGATCAAATAATTCTCATGAACAATTTGAAAGTCTTATTATACAAAGGTCCCAGTGCCTTTTTCAAATTCAAAAGAAAATGTGATCTTATAATGGTTCTTTTGAGATAAGATAGATTAAAAAATAATTAAAAAATAATAAAGATAATAAAAATGATACATTATTATATATATTCATCCATCATGTATACTTACCACATACTTCACAAACCCCAAGTCAGATTATCCCCGTCCTGACCACTGATAAGCACAGATCACTTTAAAAACATGGCTAACAATTTCTCTTTTCCAAGAAAATTTCTCTGTATGTATCAAACCGCTCTAAAAAAATTTATTAGTTTCTATTCATTCAAGTGGTTTGCATATGGATAATATTGGACTGTTCTGAACTAATGTTTAAAAATGCATAACTAAGCCCCCAGAAAACAGTTCAATGTGCAGATATTGGTTACTATAAAAATAATAATCACACATTTTTAGTGGTATTTATAAACAGATATAATTATTACCTATTAGAAACCTTCTTGTACCTGGGAAACAGTGACAACAAAGACAGAGCCAAAGATGACAGGTTATTGATGCTACAACATTCAATATTTCTGTATTCCTGTAACTCATCACATACTTACATGTTTTAGAACTGCAATGATCATACATTTGAACAATTAAAGTCTTGCTTTTTTACCACAGAAGTCACAGAAGCTCACATAAAGAGCTCTTAATATGCTGTAATACTGACTACATTACAAATACATTAATATTATATTATTTAATACCTGGTTAAAGGTAGTCTTTCCTGTCTTTCAGAAGCGTTATTTATGGATTACGTCTAATTTCATTAACTTCAACAGACAATGGATCAAATTCGTAAAGGTTCGCATAAAGATTTATTTCCAGGTTGGTGTTCTTATGTTCTCATAAACACCATGTGATGTAAAAAAGACATATTATACAGAAAAGTTGTTCACTGAGTAACCCCAGCCAGCCCAAGTACAAATGAAAGACATACTACACTGCAAGGAAAGCCTTCACATAAATTTCCGAAATGGTATCGTTTCTTTCTTCAGAAAAGCTCAAAATATTAGATAATCTTTAGCAATTGAAGAATGCTAAGGAAGTTTTCCTGCATAATTTCACCAATGTTGCTCAAGTTAGAAGTTAAAAAAGAAAAAAAACACACCAAACAAACAACAAATCAAACAAAAAACCCCACAAAAAACTAGCTGAATTTCTGTTCATGTTAATTTTGATAGTTATATTTTCAAGAGGAAAAAAAAAGTTTATTATCCATATAAAGTAAAGGGAAGTAAATTAAGAATTTCTGCTGCAGTGGAGGATACAGTGAGTGGTGTTGCAATAGTCCAAAGTTAGCCTTTCAGTCAGAAGTTCATTACTGTTTGATTATATTCTTTAAAACTAATAACATGGAAAAGCCTATAAACAAACTCAGTAATGAAACAAAATGGGCTTACAAAAGGATGATTTAAACATTTCGGTGTTTGGAGAAAGATTAAGAGCTAAATAATTTTCCCTGCTAAAACTAAACAGTAAAACTAATATGCTTCGATTTTTTAATAACCTCTTTCAACTACAAGTCTTGACGTATCTCAGAGGTAGATGTTGAATGTAAAACTAGTCAATACACCAATCTTTAGTGAACACACAACAGAACTTTGCACACTGAGCCATTTTATCCAAAGTCATTGTTACTTAGCTCATTCCATTAGCTGAACTTGCTTATTTGGGGATTAACATTACTACTTTTAAGCAACAAAATAATCAGTGTGGACGCTCGATGTTTAAGGTCCCACTGGTCACAAGCCTACTGGCAATACTGATGAGAGATTCAAAAGTTCTAGTAATGAGGTAACTTCCTACCTCAGCAGAACTACAAAATTTGCAATAATTGCTATTTGTCTAATTTGGTAAATAAAGATTGGAACATTACGTATTATTCTAGGTAAATACACAGAGCTTATCTTTCTGGGGAGAAAAGAAAAGTAAACAAACATGAAGGAATGAAAATCTGCAAAGCTTTTAAATGTCTTTAATTCTTCTGAGCAATATTATTTTTTAATCGTTCATTAATATTGCCAATTAACCATATTTATATTATTCCCTTAAACAAAACAGAAACCTAGCAAGTCAAGGACTAAAGAAAGGTGAGAGAATAAAACATTTTCTGTTTTCACTGCAAGGCTTTATCAAATGGCAGCAGTTTTCTTTCTCCTGGTGTCTATGTTATTGATACAAGAGCATAAACTGACAAGAGTAAGTCTATTAGTATAAAATTAGCATAAAATTCTCTTATTTATATGTTTAGACCATGTTGCATGTCAACATCGCAAAGACTCATTGTACAATCAGTTCTGGAGAAAGGATGATAGGATCAGCAGCACAGAAACTGGACAAACAATTCCAAGTGATTAACCCCTCCCCTTCTTTCTTACATTATTTTAATTTATTTTTTTGTCTAGAAACCTGTGTATCTGTGTTATTTTCTTCTGTTTACTCATCACTAATTCTGTTTGAAGACAGGCAAAATTCAGGATGAGTGTTTGTAGAGTTACCTGGATTTTTGATTCTTCCAGGGAAACGAGTAGAAATTAAAAAGGCATAAGATTAAGGATTTTAAGGAAGTGTTTCAGATTTCCATCTTGTCAGAGGTGTAACTTCTAAATTACTAACAAAATCATTGACTTGTTTCAATTAAAATTAATTTTCTGTGAAAAGCTTATGTATTTGTAGTTTCAAAAGGCTCTTGTCTTCTAATTCCTTCTATCCAAGCTCACAAGCAGAGAAAAATCAATATTGGGTGTAAACCTGCCACACTTTAATATTTTTTGTTACTTGTGGCCTCCTAGCCTATGAGTTTGGGATTCCCAGTCCTTCCTTTTTTTTGTAGAAAACAAGGATAGGGCATAGTGAGAATTCACTGCCAGACAAGTTTGAGAAAAGCGTTTAAATAGCTTTAAGGAATTAGAAAGGCAGTTAAAAAAAAAAAAAAAAATCTGAATGAAATTAATAGCATCTGCACTAAAAAAAACAACCCTCAAATCAAAAATCTCAACACATTTCACATTTGAAATCTGTAAGTCTTAAATACTGTGGGAGTGACTAGAGTCCATCAACTCAGTAGATGGATCTGAGGTTGTAGAAATTAAACTTCTGTGGTATATTTTCTTCTACTCCACCTTGGGAATTGCTATTAACATTAATTGGAGCTGTGTGCACAGATCAGAGTGAGAAGAGACCCCATGCTGCAGATAATAAAATGTTCAGACATGAAGGGGAGGAGAAGGAAATCCCTTCTAATAACATTAGGAGCTCCTCATTACAAATTGGAAATTACAGACCAGATGTTTTTAATTGATTTTCCAGACTGGGTGTAAACTCAGAACAGCAGCAACATTCACACTAGCAAGGTTACAGATTATAAAAGGTTATCACTCATTTTTCAAGTGATGGTCTGAATGCCATTAGAGAAAAGAACAAGAACTCCAATGTTTAGATAGGTCCCCTAATTCCAGATAATTTCCCTGGGGTGTTTTGTTGGGGTTTTTTTTGAGGTGGTTTTTGAGGGGAGAGAGCAGAGAGCATTTTAATCACTTTTCTCCACCTTCCTTGTCTCGTTACTGCAGGAGACAAAGGGATATGCTAGAGCTCTCCTTAGTGCCTGTTACTGTGCTTTTCTGTTTGTTTGCTGCATAGCTACGTCCTTTCCTTTCCTCTACGTCGTATTCTTCAGTATCAGAAGTTCAGCCAACATCCTCTAATTCCTTATGTCCTCAGTTACTTTTTTGATTCATTTCCTTTCCAAAAGCAGACAGACATGAATGTCGGTGAGGAAACCAAATTAACTTAATCGCCGTTTTCTTGGCAACAACAGCGAGTGGGTATAAGGTAAGGATGGTCATGTAGTGGATTTTTGCCTTAGTAAACTTTCCCTTTTTGCCTTGCAGAGACCATTATGTATTCACTTTCTTGAGGACTCTAAGAACCAATCCTTCACAACCTTTTCTTTCCAAAAAGAAAAATCTGTAAATGGGTTGACAACAAAACACAATCAAAACCCAGGCTTTGATTGAGTCAAATGATATAGAGCAACACAAATTGCTTTACACTAACAGAAACTATTAAAGCATCTGGTCCCTTCAAAGAATCAAAGTGTATTATTGTATATGTTTGTAATAAAACAGGGGCTTTCTGTCAATACTTGAGAGAAGAAGTAGCACTGTAATGTTCCACAAATAAATGCCTTGTCTCTGAACTCATAATTTTAACTTGTTTCTGCCCTGGTCTAGTGTATCCCCCAGAAATTCATGAGAGGAAAGGAGAACTGATGCTTTGTAAACACTTAGAGCTCGCCAAACAGCTATGACAGGTATCCTGAAGTAACTTGAAATGACCACCAACTGCTAATGCCTGTGCTGTATTCATGGACCATCTATCAAGGACTAGCCTAGCAGACCTCATATCCTTTGGCAAAGTCTGGGGATAAAATGGAATTATCATATAAATATTCACACTTCTTTCTTCATGGCAGTAATCTGTCATTGCAAATAAAGATGAGTTTAAATGAGTTACTATCTTTAACACATAAATTCCTTCGTCTTTCTTTTCCAGATAGACATGATAGGGAACATAAACAAAGAGATATTGTTATTGTCTATACTAATTATGTCTCCTACTTAATAGAATAAGTAAACCAATTTGCTACAATCTTTGTAGGAATATGCTAAAGCAATGCACAGAAAGTGCATGAAGTTCACTCTTTCATTCTTGTGAAAATATTTTGCATGTCAATGGAGTTGTTGCTCCAGACAACCCTCAAAACCAAGGGGGTAATTTCCTCAGAAATTCAAAGAGACTTTGCAGTGATTTTCTGGCAGCATCATCTGGGTTGTAAAATTAATTATATGCATTTTTTTGTTTAATTAGAATAAATTACTTGTACCTAAATGTTAGCAGTTCTTTTGATTTTTAAAATTATCTATCTTGTTGATCACACCATTTAATCACTATAAGAAGTTACAGTCAAAATATAAAGCAAGAGAGAGCAGAAAGACACTTTATTAAAAAAATGCTACTTGTTTCAGTACAGTTTTCTGTCGTCTTTTTGTCATGTTACATGTGTTACCGTAAAGTTGCATTGCAATGGTAAATGCAAGCACCACAATACATGCTACTTCTGCCTTCTTTATTTTGGAAAGCTGTCAGACCATTACTGTGGAAGGTTCAACAGATACTGTATTGTAATTTAAAAAGGTTGTGTTTTGAGGACAAGCTTTCACTGTATTGATCTTTACAATTTACTGCTGTCTTATGATGCTCTGTTCTAGACAAGGCTGGCCTGCTGCCAATCTCATGAATGTTGGCAGAGATGGAAGAATTTTAAGAATGGCAAAATAAGGAGGTCAGAGCACCAGGGAATCACCTTCCTTAGTTTTCACGCGGTTCAAGCATTTGTTACTTTCAAAAAACTTTGAATTTGCACCTCAACAACCAGGAGAAAGCATGAGCAGCATTCAGTCTTACACACATACACCTCTGCGTCTGCGAAACATTGTCTTCCTACTCTGCTGATGGGGTACCTGAGTAAGCCCAGGCTATGTGCTTTGCATCAGCTTGCAGTCTGATGACTTTCCAGGGACTGCATGGTAACTCAGAGTCCTAGCATAAATTCCTGGAAAAGCCTGCCTAGCTTGTAATAAAGGTAAACATTTTGGATAAGAATCGTTGTCTAAAAGGAACTTTTCACAGAGAAAATCTTTTTCAATTTTGCTTGCAAAATGGAATACCCATATTTGGACATTATTGGCCAAAATTCCTGAAGACAACCTTCTGTTTAGGCAGTCATCTCACTTCTCATACACCTTAGAAATATTTTTCCTTAATGGTTTCTTTCTATTAAGTGACTGCATGGAGATTCAGCTTCTCTCAGCATTGTGTCAAAACAGCTATATGCACACATAGGGCAGGAATAGCTTACAGTTGAAGTTTCCATCCTTTTCCTATTAAAAATATTATTTTGAAAAAAAGTCTTCCCTCTGCAATTAAATGAACAAGCAAACTCTTGTAAACTAGAAGAGCTTACGTGGCATCAAAAAAAAAAAAAAACAACCCTATAAATTTGATGTCCAGAAAAGGAGCGAAAGCAGAGCAAGCTGCTATTTTACTTCCTCTGAGTGCTCTCTCATGCCCCATCAGTTTTCAGCTCAGGATTTTCCACCTACATGTGTTTCTGTGTCTATTTATACACTCCCAGGAGATCTATCTTCTATGATAGTGTCCAGTTTCCCCTGAAAGCCATATAAATGTTCTGTATTCATGGCATCCTGTGACAAGGAGTTCTACACGTAGCCTCCCTATTGTGCGAAGTAGTGAGATTTGGTTTTAAGAAAGATCCATCTGTTAGTCTTATATGATGCCCTTAGATCTTGCACTCAAGGTCAATGTATGGTTTCACACATACATTATCAACCCTCCCAGCGTGAACAATAATTTTGCAGAGTTCTATCATATCTTTAGCAAATCAACTCTTTTTCAAAATTTCCTCATACAGCAGTTGTTCCATGAATTTGAGCATCTTTCTCACCCTTTTCTGAACCTCCTTCTGTTCGGCTCTATCTTCTTGAGAATCAGAAGTCTACGCAGTTTTTAAGGTGTATATCAAATGTAGTTTTATACAGAAATGCAATTATGCATCAAGGCGGGGGAGGGTGTTGGGTTGTGGGTGTTTTTTTCTTTTTCCTTTCTATTCTTTTCAGCTTTACATTCTATAAAGCTAAGAAACCATTTTTCATCTATATGCAGAGAAAGAGAGATCATAAACATGTAGAGAGGAGCTTCACTGATCCTCTGCATACAAGGCAGATATACTATTCCTCTCCGATATGGTAAAACAGAGAAAAAAGGAAAATTTCCCAAGTATTTGGCATCACTTTTTCTTGTTTATTGGATCATGTCTTGTTGAATAAGCAGGAAATCACCTCTGATTTTGTAGTACTCTTCACTAAACCTAAACTCTAATCTGCTGTACTATCAACACTGACACACATATACTGGAGGAAGTTCTGTAAACTATTTAAAAATCTATATCAAATATTATACCTGTGGAATTCCAAAGTGATGAAAGGACAACTTGAGGCAATGTATAGTAGTGTATGTTTCACCAGAAAGGTAATGAGTGCACTTTGAAGAGGCCTATGTTGGTCTTTGGCATCCAAAGCTAGATAAAAAACATCCAGAAATGGAATGTATATTTCTGTACAATTGCCATGCAGTTCCTAAGCATGGTACATGCACATCAGCAAAGGGTAATATTACATAAATCGTCTGCACAAGTGAACTAGAAATAAAGTATTTTAGTAAAGAAAGCTCCCTATTTTGTTTATAAACAGGAAAATCCTAATTTCCCAGAGCAAAGGCATCACTTCCATGAAATACATAAATTTTACCTTTGTGTTTTCTGTACTTGTGTGTGTGTGTAAATGCTTAGACAAAAAGAGGTTTCTTTCAAAATTTCTTCTTCACCAAAGCTCCTTGAGGAAATATCAAATTCATTAGAGTGCTATGAGAAGAAACTCAGACATTTGAAATAGTATTTTTCATATTATTCTAGTACTTTAAGAAAAAATGTTTATGGAATATTAAAATTACAGGCAGTATAAATAAATTGAAAAAATATTTTTTATCTCAATTAATGAGGTTTACAAATTGCAAATCATTCACTATTTCACGAAAGGTGTATGAAAGCTAGGTTAAAAAAGAACAGTTGGCCAGATATAACAAGTATTCCAGCACAGAAAAGAAGTCTAGTTTTACACAATCTATACATACAAAATGTAATCTCTTTTATATGTAAATTCTGTCTAGATTTTTTGATCTGAGAAAATCATGTGTGCTGAGAAATCTTTACACTGCAGTATTTTCACATTGCATATATCATGCTAGATGTTTGAAAACAGTAGCTAAATATAGTGAAACCATTGAGCATGACTGTCTCAATATCAAAGCAATTCTTAACTCTCTACATATGCTGCATGAAATATCTGTCTTCTTCCAGTCTTTCAGAGAAAGATGTTTTCACCTTGTGCCCCAGCTATTTTAATAAAGTATAATTTTCTCAGCATATTTTACATATCTGAACTTCAAGAGAAATTATTTGACTCTCATAAAATCTAACAGTAAAGAACAAAATGAAATTATACCATTCAGAATGTATTTTATAGGAGAAAAATCAGAATGGCTGTATTATGACAGTGGCTTACAAGCGAAAAACAGAGTTGGAATTAATCTCCTGGAAGAGTTCTAACTGCTTGATCTATTCTATACAGATTATATTTGAAAACAAGCCTTGACCTAGCAAAATGTGTGAGTCTCCAAAAATCACTGACAATTTCACAAAATAAACACTTATAAAAAACGTTTCTAGTCACTCATATTCAGCCTTCCTCTGCAGATGTCCTGCAGGACAAATAGTCTTTGCCATGTCGAAATCAAGTTAAAACATTCAGCTTCTTGCCAAATACTGTGAGTGCTTCTATGCAGCAACACCAGATGATCTTGGAATACTCATTTAACTCAGGGACAAAACAAGGTGAAAGGTAACATCAGAGGACTGGATCTAGTCATAAGGAAGAATTACAGTCTTCACCATCCCAGAGACATTTTTTTTTCATTGACTGTCAAGATCAACCTCAGCTTTTAGCTTCATTCATTTGCTGAATTGTAATACCAGAAGGTGGTGATTTTTTGTTTGTTTTATTTTTCGTAAAGGTTTCCCTACCTGAATGCAGAGCTTCACCTGAAGGTATCTCAGCAATTGAATAAAATTCCTAAGAACTCCAAATCTGTCAAGGAATAAGCTAGAGTGATAGAAGTATGACTGCAGCATATCTTCATTTCCTAATTTACTGTGTGATGAATAATGTTAAAATTGGCTAAACACAATAGCTACAAGTTTTCCTAAGTAAATATAGCACAAATAAGTAATGCTTAAAACAGAACTAGCATTTACGAAATAAATTAATAAATAAAAGAACATATTGAAATACATATGCTCTTACGGAGAAAGTGCTGAAGACTACATTAAGAAACCTTGAAGATTTGTGCATGATAACTAGGCAATTAAAGAATATAGTCGAGATAAGGAAACTCTGATTAACTGGTTATAAAAAAAGGATTTGTATAGTTTATTTTTGATCTGGGTATTTGGTATTTGGCTGCTCTGAGTCTGGATTATTTTGAAGGTCTGACTTGAATTTGGATAAAAGGAAGACAAAGTTTGTGTAAAATCTACTTTCAGCAGCTCTGGTTTTAGGATTTGTCCTTCTCGTAGACCACTCTGTTTTCAGGATACCTTAGCTCTAATTTGAGGAGAAAATTATTTAAAAAAAAAGAAAAAAAAATGCCGGAAGGGAGTTAAAAGTATAAAAAATTTGTGTCTCCTGATCTTGCTGCCCTAGGACAAGTCACTTCACCACACAATTTTGTATTCTAGAACAAGATATGAAAAAGAAAATGCATTTGTGATGTAAGCTAGTGTGTTACATGCAGAGGAAATTATCTGAAGATCCTGTAAACTCAACCAGAGTAAGTGTAGTGGTTAAAATTTGTCTGAACTTTATAAAACAAAACTATACATTCCTCTGACATTATGTTCTCATTCTGCCTTTAGTAATACTGTTAAATCTGTTACATTAAATAGCAGAACAAGTATGATCTTCCTGCCAGACACACAAAACCTAGACTTCATCCTTCAAGTTAAACTATGGATTCTGTCATAACAGGGCTAAGGAAAAGAAGAGATTTGTTCTTAGATTGCATCTTGCAGACAAAGACAGACAAAAGTCAATTATTTGTTGGCGTATGTACAATCTCTAAATCAGGTATACTTGCAGTTTTTTCTACTTTTTTTTTTTTTCTTCAGTAAAAGGCACTGAGATGAATTATTATAACTAGCAACCAATCATATGAACACTAGCTGGTTTGATTCTGTCACTGACATTGATCTGATTATTATACACTGCAAAATACATAAGGGACAATCAGTCTGTGATAATGACCATACAGAGAATGGGATAGTGTAATGTCACTCACTAAAGCAGGGATCACATCACAGAAGGTTTATAACTCCTGCAAAATTAGAAGGCTGTCTGACTGCCAAGTACTGTCGCAGGCACATTGCCTAGCACAGGGATTGCTTTCATGACTTGGCAGTGCACAAAGATGGTGATTTTTGTGAAAAACTGTCGACTTGCCCTGACCACAATTGCATAACGAAAATTTATCCACATCCTGACCTTTAGTAGATATCACATGGTACAGGGTAAGAGGCAAAAGATCTCCACATTGTAAAACATACAATATGCTTCACAGAAATTCTGTCAGTAATGTGTTTGTTTGTTTGTTTTTTCCTATTTGCAATTTAATTAAATAACAATTGTATCATGTAGCATTTATGAGTATCTCGACATTAGAATTCTGAATGTTGAGAAAGCTGATTACTAATCTATCAGAAGTATAGCTATACAACAGTATTTCATTTGAAGTACAAATGAAAAAAATAGTATTTCAAAGAATCAGCAAAACACAAACTCAAAAGAAACAATATAAACACTGCTATTCTCTAATTTCTAATCTCTTGAACAATCTGCTCAAAGTTGGACTAAAAATATTATGTTTGTCATATTACTAGTGTTTAGAGTGGGTGTTATTCGAACAGCTTTACTGATTTAATTTTTTGACATTATAAATATTTTTCACACTAAAGTTTACAAGAACTGGTTATACTTACTGCAGAAATCCCATTTTATTACTGTCTGAAAAGATGCAGAACATTTCAGAGGGAGGAAACTTTTGAAGCATCTTTTCTGTACATTATGATTTTTCTTCCGTGGTGAGAATTACATTTTTTACACTTCAAAAAGGCATTTTCTGTAATTCTGCAATGAAAGTAATTATTCCTATCTTATCCACATCTTTTCTACCTTTTTTGTTAGTTCAACTCATCTACAGTATTTATATCTCTGTTTTATTTTGTGTTTTATTTTCCCACTTTGGCTGGTTGTTTTTGTTTTGTTTTAACAAGGTCAGCTTTTGTCTACCTTGGTTTCGTTGGGCAGTTCTGGCTTTTATTGGTAAAACTATGTGATACTTTCTGTTACAGAAGCTTCATGAGTTTTAAACAACCCGGACAGTCATCCATGTCACCTGTTTGAATCACCATTCTTTTTTTCAAGCTCACAACAAAAAAGTAAGTCAGTAACTTAACATTATTAGCTTGGGGGAAAAAAAATAAATTAAGGAATGTTCTTACACTGTTCTGATACTTCTTGCTGAATAAAAAATATAAATTCTTAATAAAAATAAACCTAAAAATCCTTCATAGAAATTTATTGCTATTTAACAACCAATTTGTGAACTGCCTGTCCAGAACAAGTGTATTTCAACCTAGATGTTAAGGAGAAGACTGTCATTCCTATTCTGTTGGCCCCTTACTGTCATTTATAAAGCAGAAAGAGAAACAGTGAAGACTGAGTGTTGACGAGTAAGGAGCTGTGTGCAAGCGTGCAAGGACACCTTGTGTAATATCCTAGAAACTGAAAACTCAAGATTTCAGAGTCAGGCTTAAATTTGTTACAGGAGCAGAGAAGAGGTGGGATGTCCTTATAAACAAATGATCTCCAGATCAGTAGATGAGATTTTCTAAGTTTTAAGAGTCATTGAGACTTTCATTTCAGTTTCCGTACTCCTGATGAGTTTCCCTAGTTGGTTATTTTAGGATAGTCTTAAGGGTTTTTGTTTTCACCAAAATTGTTGATAACTTATCATTAAACCCTGATGAACAGCAGAGTCATTTCTTATCCAGCACTGTTTTCAAAGTGCTTGACATTGCAATCTCAGTGTCCTTTTTTGGGGGACTTTTAATGTAACATTTACAACATACAGATTAATTTATTCTGGTTACAATTTTCCATCATGCTATGCTATTGAAGCTGAGGAAAATACACATGTATTTAGGGAAACCAGTTTGCTTTCATGGAAGTGGCAGTCAGTGGAAAAAGTAGCTACATCTATACTAATTTTGTCTTCTAGATAATTCACTTCTGATTCACCCAGTGAGTTTACAATTTTCAAATAAATCATCATCGCAGAAAAAAACTTTTAATAATTATAATTTTTTAACTCTTCGTTTTTTTTTCTCTCACCAAGAAAGGGAGATGTTTGCATTGAATGATTTCTGTGACTTTTGCCTACTTGGTTCCCTTAATCTTTCTTATTATTATTTGCATTTATAGACAGCTGGTTATTTTAAGGTTCATCCTTGCGTGTCAAGTCTTTGCAGGAAAAAAAGAAATATCTTCTTCTTAGACTTGGTTCTAGGATTTCCACTTAATTCCAAAACCTACAGATCTTTCTGTTCCTGTGTTCAGAGGTGCTATATATTAACTACAGTTTGAAATAAGATTTGTTCAAAGTGTATGCATCTGTGCTCCTGTATTTTTCTACTAATCCATATTGTGTGTTACTGCCCCTGCCCCTTTTACCCAACAGGTGGTCTTTTCATTGTTTCATGAAAGCAGATGTCATAGGATATAATTGTGAGCAGATACCATCATATGTGTTCTTCTTATTTTGATACTGTTGATTCTGTAACTTTGTGACTGAACACAGTTGAGGCTTAGTAAAAGGATATAAATACTTTTAGACTTCTGTGAATGTTCTTCATTTCAAACGTTATTGAAACTGAGGCAGGGAGAGCATAAAAAAAATATATGGTTTGGATTAAATTAGGAAAAGCAGTCAAAGGTCCTGAGCATGTGTTTTTTGGTTTTGTTTTTTGTTTGTTTGTTTGTTTTTAAATTTTCCAAACCCTTAGCAGCTATTAAATTGCATTTTGTGTTTTCAATGGATCTTCATTTTCACATTTCAAGGACTTTTAATTCTGGTGCTGAATGAAAACTCATATGAATATAAGTAGTTATCTAAATATTACAAAACAGTCTTTGCATCATTTCCTTCTAGACAGTTACTGAAATGCATGAAAGAGCAACTAGAATACAATTCATAGTGACCCTTAATAATGCTTTATATTAAGTGTAATTCCCCTTAGTTAATATTTTAGCCAGAGAAATACTAAATTAATGAAATAGTATCTGTTGATTACAAATACTATAAAAATGTTTGTTTGAGGTTAGTATGATGTATATGTATACAATGCAGTACTGGGGTCAGGCATGTAAGGCTGATGTTCTTTTATAATGTGGCAAGGATTAACCGCTATAACATTTTCAGTTTTGATTCTTGTTGGGGGAGTGTTCCAATTGCCAGTAGAATGACACTGGTGATATCCTTAAACTTTGTGTCAGAAATATCAGAATAAGTTTGATATCTTTACAATTACTCTGTGTAAACACTTATTGATAGGCAAAGTTCTGGTTAACAGTTTAGCAGTGGTGGCTGGAGCAAACTGGAATACTCAGTTCTTGTAGAACATCAGCAGTTTAGGTCATTGCCACAAGCAAAGACTGTAGACACATGCCCCCATCTTAATTTTGTTTTCTACCTCCTATTCTGTCTAGAAATGCTTGCCAGCATCAGAGTCAGTGAAGACTACATGATTAAGCCCTTTGAACAGTTGAGCTGCACACAAATGCCAGCAGTTTATTATCGATAAGATATATAATTCTTGGTTTTTATGAAAAAAAAATCCAACAAGCTCGATCTCTACATCATCACACAGGATTATTTTAAGATGAGTCACTTTCATGTTTGACTATCATGGAACTAGACATCTATGCACAGGTAAAAAAACCCGAAACAACAGCATTTATTCAGAAATACAGACCATGTAACTCTGTGGGAGACAATGGTTGCCTGCCACTGTGGGACCTGAAGGAATATGTGGAAGATTTTGAAAAAAAATGTTCTTGCAAACTTATCCTCTTTCTTTGTGCAGTTTTTGTAATTGGGACCCTCATGAGACAATAGAAGAATCATGCGTTGTACAAATTATACAGTATCTGCAATTTTAGAAGACGTTAGTAAGAGGAAAAGCTCTTGAGTAACTTCTTAATATAATTCTTAAGTTCAACAGAAGTGGTAAAAGGTGGTAGAGTGGTAAAGTATGTTCAAATAATTCTCACAGAAAGCATCCTTAAGGCTAATCACTTTTTATATGGCTAAGACATTTGTAAGCCATCTGTTAAATGCAAGAGTAATAGCCTGCTTTTCCAGTTTGTAGCAGCAGTAACTCTAAAAGCCTAAAACCAAAAAAACATCGGGAAACCTCACAAAATGCTAAACCTACAGAAACTGCATAAAATATGAGTGCTTGTAACACAGCAGTGTCCCTTGTGCTGTACTAGCTAGCCACAGATTTAGTAGAAAACCTTTAATTTCATCATTTACTGCAGAAAATAGGCAAACGAAATATGAAATCTGTAATATCCTGACTTTGACTGTTAAGACATATGCAGTTCATAAGATGAGACCAGCAGGAATAACATACCTCAAAATATTTCTGCAGAAATTTGGGGAATAAGAATAAAGAATCTGAACTAAGTTTAGCAAACACGTTATGTTCTTGCTGAACGAAACAACAAGAAGCTAAATTGTGATTGACTCCTTCGGGAATGCAAAACTAGGTTGGAGAGTAGTAAGCAAAAATAACCCTTCTACAGCTCAATTTCACATTTCCTCTCTCTTAGACAAAAAAAAAAAAAAAAATCCAAACAAATAAAAAAAATGGGCACTGACTCAGTCTTGGCGTGTACATTTAAATCTCTGCAGTCTCTCATGCTTTGGGAGCAGTAAATATAGACTCTTCTCTCATCTCCCAAAGAAAGGATTTAATTGGCTCTTCTAGTGTTACATGTACATTCATCTTTAGAACAAGGACAAAAGTGGTCTGACGAAGGTACATCATATACATAACATCACAATCATTATTCTGTAACCGAACAGTGTGACTGCCTCACACCTTTGCTATTGATTAGCCATAATTCATTAAATTTTGCTGTCTAGGATAGGTAAAGAAAATTAACACCTTCATTTTATATGATAGAAAAACATGTGTTCTTAGAGTAAGTGGGACACCTGTGATGGCACAGACTCAGCCAAAAGAAAAGGCAGCAGAAAGCAGAGCAAAGCTTTTCTTTGTGCTCTTCTGATAGCTGAAATCTCATAGTTCTTTGTATTACAGCTTACATGGTAATGTTATTTCACCTTTTGCAGATCTTGAATTCAGGGATGCGCTTACCTGACTACACAAGAAAAGATTTCCTCCTGTGTGTCTCCAATTATCTGTTTGCATTTCAAGACTTTTGCAGTAAAGTGTCTGGCTTTATCTGTCTCTCTTTCTCCAGCAGAATAATAGAGAAGGAAACTCAGAAATCTGGATCCTGCTAAACGTCCTAACCTTTATGCAGGTTCTTTTAGAACTGGGCTGTTAAGCATCATTTTCAGGAGAAAAAATATGCGCTGTTATCCAAATGAATTATCTCAGTAGTGCTAGTTCTCACTTGGTTGTAGTGCAATCAGATGACAAGGTTTCAAATATGTTAACTTGTGTCGTAAAAAGTGTTGGAGAGATTTTCAGTCCCAAACGAGCTAACAAAACAACTCTTTTTGCCAGTATTTTGACTAAAATATTATATTATATACTGGGAAAAACTCCCAGTATATTAATATTTGTCTAAACAAGAACTCACTGTTTGAATCTATAGATGTAGAGTAGCCCAGGAGGATTTTCTGCAAGTACTCAAAATCAAGTCAGTGGAATTGGTCAGAGATTTCTCAGTAAGAAAAGACACGAAAATTCTAGCACTCACTAATATATGCTCACATTAGGTTGTAAAAGTCTATGTTTGCAAGCTACATTCCCATTTTTTGTCTTTTATAAAATAAATAAGCATATCCCAGGGTTATTTCATAAAGTGATGAGTGATATACAACAGGTAATGTAAGGGACAGCTTAAGTTGTCGGAATTATTGTCATAAACAGAAGACATAAATCCTTGTAATGCCCATGTAGGCAAGATCTCGGCATTAATAAACCAACACAAAATCAGTATTAAAATATGCTCAGAGAAGGTAACAGGTAAAACCTAAAACAGTTATACTGAAAGGTGAAACAATGACAAATAAATTACTAACCCGATATTTTCTGTTTCAGACAGAACAGCTTTGACTCTTCTCAAAAGAAATAATCTAGTACATATTGTTTACAAAAATATATTTAGGAGGCTGGTTATTTTATCATCCATATTTCAGTTAATAGCTCAGAGTTGCTTGCAAAAGAAAAAATAAGTTGTCATCAGAGTTGCAAATACACATTAGGCTTTAGCAAAGAAGTCCTGTGTGAAACCAGCAAAAAAGGGCTTTAATCTCAAATGCCTTTATCGTGCTATTACTCAAGCCATGAGACTGCTTGAATACATGATTATCAAAAAGATAGTCCATGGTTTCCTATTCATGGTATCCCTATTAATTAGATAATATAGGGTTCTCATTTTTCACTTAAATTATTTTTTTTCACTTTATTAAATTTTGAACAATCAGTTTGGATCATAAGAAGTAAATAAAACTTACATATTTTTTGAGTAAATTGTTTGAAAAGACCCTAAGCAAAAGAAAGATCACCAGTGGCCAGGCTTGCATTATTTATCTGAATGGAGGATTTTAATGAAACCTGATCTCATATCTATTTCCCAATAATTGTGCATCTGCCTCTCAGAACCATGCCATAATATTTTCTGGTAGTCAATCTTACAACATCTGTCACAAGTGTAGCTTCCTGTCACATTTCTGAGATCATACACGAAGTCATACAGGACTATGCCAGGCTGCTCTCTTGGCCAGAGATACTGCTCTGCTTGTACCCACCAAAAAAATTGGTCCATGGCAGATATTTCTAGAGGAGCTAGTATTACAAATCTCTCCCCTGCACATTTCACCACACCTTAAGAACCTGTAGCAAACTAATACTGGAGGAATCTAATTTTCTGATATATTTAGTTGAAATTGGCATAGCTTGAAAGTTATTTGGGGCCACGGAGATTGGGAGAACAGAGTGAATGTGGAAGATCCTTTTCTTCAGAAAATTGGGTGAATGCGCCCCAAGGAATGAAACTCTTTAAAGTTAGCAAAGTAAGAGCTCGCCCAGGTGAAATAGATCTCACTCTGCAAGGTCACAAATGGCCATTCAACTACTTAAACAGCACTGTTACAGTAATTAAGTGCCGAAAAAGTGAGACAACTGCCTCTTGAACATGATCGGCTTCACATCTAAAAGAGAAGACTTGGTATATACAAAAAATAATAAAATAAGCCAGTTCATTATTGGAACATATAGCATCCACAATTCTTTTCTGATACAGATAATACAAAATTATCCTTTATTTCACATCAATATTACTAATATTACTAAATTAATGGGTTTGCCTTTAATTACTTAGATAAATGAGTCTTTTCACTTTTTTTTTATGCTACTGGTCGTAGAAAGACCAATATATTAATCTAAACCAAAAAATAATTGTCTGAGATATCTTTCAAAGATAGAAACAAATTGTGGTGCATTACATTTCCATTAAAGAGAGAACGGGAACAATGTCATGTATTTTAAGTTAGTCTTCCATTATTTTGCAAGTAAGTGTAGCAGACAGTCCAGCACAGCTGGGGCACCTTCTTTCCTTCTGATGCAACATATGAAAATTGAACAAGGAAATTCACCTACATGAGACACAGTCTATTGCTCAATCTTAAATTCATTCAGAAACAACTATCATATACTTTAAATTGACTGTGTACTGTTCATACCTTTCCACATAAACATAAAATTAACTGCTTTTTCATAAAATAAAAACCAAAACACCTTCAAGTAAAAAATGATAATAAAAAGAGGATTTAAAAATTGTTTTCACACTAGTGAAGCCAGATGGTTTCTGTGCCTTCAGACAAGATGACCCTAAGTTTTTAGCAGAAAATTCCTATTTAGATTAATGTATAACATAGAAAGCAAATTTTTTTAACGATTTTATGAAGCACTCCAACCCAACTATAGAATAATTAAGAATTAGGACAACCTCTATTTATAGGCATTTTTCTTTGAGAGTGCTTTTTACCCTTTCAGCATCTCCTTCACACCATTCCAATTTCAACCAGACAGCTAAAAATCTGTGATTTTTTTCCTTCAAGTTTATCTATTTTATTCTTGTGACATTTGCAGGAATTAATTGTTGACGACAGCTTTCTTATCTCTTGGCATAATAAAACTAGAAAGAATGTTTCAACTTACAGGTATACAATTTTAGCAAGAACAGGAGAAAACAAACGTTCTCATCATTAGTTACTGAACTATACTTTTGTCTATGGTGATAGCTTTTTCATTTGATAGCTGGATAGAAATAAAGGCTAACAATTACATTCCAAACATGAATTTTCCTACCTCTTCATACTAATCTCTGTGAAATTCACCTTCACCATGTTGACTAAACAACAGATTATATGTTGTAAAGATATTAAGAAATTAGACTTCTATTTTTCTTCCATGGAAATAAATGCTTGTTTTTTCACTCTTTAAAAATAAAACCAAACCACAAAAAAAAAAAAAAAGTAAAAAATATAATCCCCAAAATGTTAATAGAGCTTGAGAGAAATAGAATAAGTGTATATTACCGAAAAAAAATAGGGAAAAAGGAAAAAACTCTTCTAGAAAGCCAATGGTCACTGTTTAGGGATAAGATTCAGGAAGTTTTCTCTAGAGTTCACCTCTGTTGTAGAAGCAATTTCAGCCATAAGTGGTCTTCCCAGAACTACAGATCAATGCAGAATGCAACCTGCAAATTTTAATGAGAGTCCTATAAAGGAGTTCAAAATCCAGACTTCTTCAAGGGAGCACAGCACCTTATGCCAAAACGTTGTCCTCCAGTTGTTCATTCTCAGAGGTAAACTTGTACACTTTATTTCTCAAAAAAATGTAGATGGAAATATCCACATGCTACAAAGGTTGTCCTGTGTCCTGCCAGTGCTGAGCCATTGATTTGATGGACAGAGGCCAAAACTATAAATTTTACATAAAAAGGATAACTAAAACCTGAAAAAAAAATGCCCAATGGCAGTCAGGATACGCATTAACATGAATGCTATCTCTACACTTGAAATGTTCTCTTTAAGGTCAAAATAAAGCTATTTATGTAAATGTAAAAAGTGAAATATCGTAACCGTTGTATACGAACTCTTCAATAGAAATCTTTGCTTCTTATTTTTACTTCCTTGGCTTTTACAAGTCTTTAGCCCCTAAGGTAGGAAAAGCATTTGCCTGGATTATAACAAGGCAAAAAAGAAAAAGTCAATTTTCTTAAGAGTAAACATGGCAACTGTTGGAAATGATGGCTAATTTTACCAGTATGGAAGAAAATAATAAAAATAAATTAAAAAAAATAAGAGGGAAAAAAAAAAGAAAAAGAAAATGACAAGAATTCAGTGAAGAAAGAACATTGTCAAATTAGGTTTCCAATTCTAATATTTATTAGATACTCTCTTGATTAACAATTGCAGCTGATACATATAATTTAAGAACTTAATGTGAAGCTCATACACACTTGGAAGATATTCCACAGCGAAGTTAATATGGCTTCAGCTATGTGCAATCTTACCACTACTTTAAACATAGAAAACATAAAAAAAGAAGTTGATCAACTAGGCTTACTTCTACATTTTAGAGCATCTTACCAAATACAGAGGAGCTTTTACATGTCACTAATAAAAAGATACGTACTGTAAAAAGTGCTTAAATCAACAGGACATGTGATATCAGTAACTGTTATGTAAGATCTTGAAGAATATAGCTCATCACTTCCAGGCTTTTGTGAAGACTCTTAAACTATTATTTATACATAAAATTCAAAACCTAGCTTTAGGTGCTTCAACACTTCAAAACCTCTAGACCTCTAGAAATTAAAAAATAATTCAGTGTCCAAAAATCTACCCATATTTGTCAGTGTAATTGCACTCTTCCTCAAGAAAACAGAACATTTATTTCTTCAAGATATTACTGAAGATAAATTTCTAGAGTCTTTTTTTTGAATACTTTACTACCTAAGTTTTGTGCCTGGACATTCAAGATGTGGAGAAGGTGAATGAGAAGAAACATTTTGCAGATGCCTTGAAAAAACTCTCAGACTATATTTTGGTTTCATTCAATTTCTTTTGGACAAGCCTGATGGATTCTCTCATACCAAGTCAGGCATGCCAGTATTTGCCTTGGCATATAGAGTTTACTGCTGCAGATCAGATTATAGCTTTTAAAGGATCAAATACTGTCAGAGAGCATAGATGAACATTTCATCAAAAGCAGTTGTTCAGGAAATCCTGATAGAGGAAGAGTGATTTGAAATTTGAAAGATGCTTACTGCTTCAACTACCATGCTCTAGTGATGCAGAATGCAACATAACTATAACATCAGAAAATATTTCTTCTTCAGGTTTTCACTACTTTGTTTCGCCTGGAATATCAACAGATAAACTTACCATTGCTGAATCCTTCCACCCTGCACAGCAGCCCTTCCACTGCAAGCAGTGAGCTTCTAAAATCTGTTGCCAAAAGAGGCTGTGTACACAGATAGTATAGGCAGGTTTAAAAAGATGGGAAATTCATGGACAAGAGGTCTGCAAGTAAATGTTAAATAGAATAGGCAGACATATCTCCCTAACAACTTTAACAAATTCCTGTGGCTGTTATGGCAGTACAAGGTGCATGGACTGCAGATATTTACTAATCAGGTGTTATCAGAGGAGCATTTCCTTTTGCCATGGTCAGACATAGAGCTTGGTCAGATACAGAGGTGGGTCAGACACAGCAGCACCTTTACTGAGTTTGCATTATAAGCCAAAATCTGTCCCAAAATGTCAAACCAAATATTTTATTGCGATGATATCTCTTTCACTACTAAAAGACTCAGAGTAGATGGCAAGTAACGTCAGAGTCCACTTTTGTACAATGGAAGAATAAGCATGGGAGGGAAGGCCTGAGAGAGGGAAGAACATGCAAGAGAGCATTTGCAAAAACGGAGACATATCCATTTATTTTCTCTTCTAGGCTTGGGCTGACTGATCCAGCTGATTAGCTCTGTCAACCATGTCAGCACCTTGCATATGTTTGATTGCATCTTTTCAGTTATCCTGGCCTCCCTACCTTCTATCGTAACTGAGAAATCTATCGAATTGGATTTGACCAGTTACGTATAAGACATTGGTAAGTTCTCCTTTTGTACCACATAAGCCCAGTGGATGTCTTACTTTGCTTACAGTTTCAGCTAGATAAAGTTATTTCCATTATACTGAAGTTCAGCACTGCCCTATGAGATTATAAATGGCATTGTTGCAGCCTGTGGCTGGAGTTCAATGCAGATGAAAGAATAAAAACATCAGCTCCCAGAAAGATACGGATTCCTCTGAAGCATTGGCGTGTGTAGAAGGGGAGAGCAAAAGGTCTGCAGAGATAACCCTTTTCTGCCTTTACCCCTTTCCCTCACCAATTCACAAAGGAAAAGAAATAGTCAGGGATGAACGACTAAGCCAAAAACTTTGGCTGTAAATTGCAAGCCTTTATAACTGTCACTGAAGCAAGTTCAAAAGCCTGTTGTAAATGAATGCTGATGCTCTCTAGTATTTCCATAAGTGAAATTGCTGCCTCTCTTTGAAAATCAGCTTTGGGCTAGATAGCAACATATATAACAAACACCCACATATGTCCAGATCTTACTGTGGGATGTGAGCTCTAGGCACTGATATTTAACAGAGCGATATTCTCAGTGCTGCATATCATTTCCATACGCTATTTTAGTCTGATGACCTTCCATATTTTTTTTTAATTTCTTTCTTTCTTTTTCTTTTTTTTTTTTTTCCCATTACTTCCTAACTGAGTTAGGACAATCGGCAAATAGAGGTTTTTGTTTGATGTTTGCTTGTTTGTTTGTTTGTTCGTTCTCTGGCTGTTTTTATGTATTGGAAACTATTTCAATAAGATACTTTGTAACACTTTTCACATGTAAGACTAATGCAACTACTTTAACATAAAATGCATAAAATAATTTTATATATGCCATCAGAATGGTATGTGAATAAAATACATTTCCTGAAAAGTCCAGTTATATTCTAAATTATGCTGCTTAGCTATTGCCAAATTTAAATATCAGGGCAAAAAAAAAAAGGAACAGAGATTGATTTTTATTTGAGAAAGTTTTCTAATATACAAAGATGCTTTCTTCCTTGCACAAGGTTTTTATGCTCAGACATAACTAGTTAATATTCACAAAGTCAGAAACATCTTCAAAATGATAAATTTTTTGAGGGTCTAATAAAACAATACTGATTCAGTCTACTGAGGTCACACAAACACAATTGAATCCATTGGTTCAAATCAATGTCAGCGTTTTTGTCAAAGTTAATGAATGACACCATTTGTGACATTTTATAGGAATTAAATACCATGGTTCAGTTACTGTAAACTGCAGCTAAAAAGTAGGACACTGAGAAAAAATAGCTTTAAAGGGGGAGTAGAGATGAAGTTTCTTAAAGAGTATTTCATTTAACATGTATTTCTCTTTCCTTACAATAGTTGAAGGGTAAATCTGATGTAATCCCAACTGTATTTTAGACTTCACAAATCGACAAAATTTAGTTTCAGCTACTCACAAGCCATACATATGCAACAAGCTTGGCTTTTTATATTTGCATTGTGCTGTCCTTTCATGACATTGTGCATTAAAATGACTGCAGCTGTCACAGGAAAACCAAGCTCCCTAAACCTTAAAAAAAAAATGTTCAGCAATAGATGAAAACCACAGTGACAATTTAAGGAAACTTGAGATAGAAAAATAATGATTTTTTTTTCCTAATAATATGATTAATCGACTAAATCTTTCAATAAAGAAAAATTGTGTTTGAATGTCTTGGTCTATATTTTTATAAGGTGATCATTTTAGTCTGTGGTCAGAATAAAAATAGGAAGATTTATTAGGTGCTTACATCCTCTTAATAATACAGATTTATTCTCTACCCTGTATTTCCAAATAGGGTAGTGTAGCATCAAATAAACCAAATGAAGGTATTTCCACATCTTCATTGAGGAGATTTTCCTACTTCTAATAGATTTTGCTAAATATCGAGCTAAACTTTTTCATTTGTAGTGCTGAATCATGTTATGGTAATTAAAATTTAAGTAATTGCAAAACTCTCCTCACTACTTTCCTTACTCTTTAATCACCACACCTTGAAATGCTTGAAAAATGACATTATCTTTCACTCAGATGTCTTCCTGCTAAATCATGCAAATTTTCAATCATACCAGAAAGTAGTTTTTCCCTTTCCTTTCTTATTTTGTCATTATATTAATTTCGTCTTCTGTTTCACAGATTTTGATGTTGCCTCAGATAAAAACATATATTAAAAAAAACCCTACCTTCTGACAAAATTTTGGGGGCCCTCTTCTAGGGCCTTCTTTGCCTGTAAGTTAACTTCACAGTGATAAAGACTTCTTTATGCAGTTTTTGCCATTTATTTTCTTTTCATTTTATCTTATCTCCAACTTAGTCTAGTAACACAATTTTGAAAGTGTAGTAGTGTAAACTGTTTTGAACCCTCCGCATAGGTTTCTATATATAGACTTGCCTAAGACAATTGGTAGCTTTGTAACTTCTGAGGTATTTTTAAATATATTTTGTTAGTCATTAGGTAAACACTTGAAAAAAAAAAAAACCAAACACACACACACCAAAATCCAGAAATATACAGCACGTATCTTTAGTCATCTCTACATCACCTTTTTTCCTGGCAATTGTTTCATTTCACTATTATATGATACAAACCATTCCTTTTGTTAAGTATCTCAAGTCAACTTGCCTGAGTCTTTGATAAAATGACTGATGCAAACATAAAAACAGATAAATGGAGAAACAACAACAAAAAAATCTGTGGCGATAACTGTAATTTTTTTCTTGGCAGAGGAAAAAAATAACCAAACCTAAACCTGAAATTGTCAAATACTCAAAACCAAGTAACAACAGTTCCACAAAATCTGCACTGAAAATTCAGAACATCCATTCTCATAAAGACTTGATTCATTTTGGTATTCTCCATACTGGAACTGCTAGTAAGCATGTCCAGAAGGCAACAGAAAGATATTATCAAAGGAAGTGATCTGTTTCTTTAACAAAAAATTCCAGAGGAATTTCTTATGCAGCAAATAGGTTCAGAGAACAGGAAACTCATAAATAACAACTAGCGAATTCTTGAAGATTTGTGTTTATATAGATGTGCAGGCTGGATAATAAAGACACTTTTGTAAGTCACAAGAGAGAATTGTAGGGATTAACGGACTAATCTTCCATCTGTAGCAAACTGTAGATGAAAAACTTTAGTCTGATAAAAAAACAAACACAAGCATTGCCCTTCCTCCAAATCACACTAAGTCAAATTAATAGTACCTTAGATTCAGTTCTCCTTTCAGGTAATTAATAAAACATACAAATTAACTTGCATACAGAATGACTGATATGAAGGTAAGCATCCAATAGTTCACTATGTAAAATCATCAAAGTGACCATTTTAGGGTTACTTTTTCCTTTTACTTCACTACAGTTATTTTTGTTATATCTGGTTTTAATCTGGACAATGAGACCATGATTATATTTTTGTAGTTTTCTTCTATCCCATCCTCATCTCCGACTCAAATCTAACAACAAACAAACTTTAATACCTGACTGATAACGCAAGAATTCCAAGTGGTAAAATAAGATGTTAATAATGAACTAATGCTAGTAAGACACTTCAGAACACGGTCTCTAGAAGGCTGTTAAATCTCTTCTCTTCCTCATGTAGTTAGGAATAGACTTCATACTTTCCCCAATGCTAGTTGGGATTTGGAGGATTTCTATCTTCATGGTTAAGTATACTATATTTTCTTAAATATTTCCCATTGCATCTGCTATCCTCATCCTCCTAATCCTTAGAATAGGAGACACAATGGGAAATATTTAAGAAATATTTAAGAATATTTTCCTTATCTAAGAGAAGACACTAAAGCCAAAACTGTACATTTTCTGATTCTTTCTGTAATATTTACCTAGATAACAGTGACCTCAACTCTTGTATTCTTTCATTCTTTATATAATTTTCTTTGTAAACACGCAACCATTAGCAAATGACAACATTTTAAAAAATACGAAACCTGAGGTCACAAACATGACAAGAGATAAATGTAAAACATGTATATATAGCAAGCAGAGATCAATTCTCTTGAGAGGAGCTTTTAAAAAGCACTGCAAAACTAGATCCTTGGCATAAAAATAGGATGATGGTGAACAACACCCTCATTACAACACAACTCTTTGAGTCTTGCAAGTCAATAACGCTTATGACCCTTTGCTATCTATCACATTCTTTGCAATTCAGTAACTACTACATCAAGCTTTTTTTTCATTTTAAATATTTTATCAATTAAGAGAAATACCACAAGTGGAGATATGATTGAATGAACACTAAGATTTAAATCAAATTTTGCCTTATGAAACATACAATTTAGTAGTTTAAAGCTCACTGGGTTTGATGGTGAAAGACCTGCAACTTAGTAGTTTATTTGCCACGTACATTTTGGTAAGCCCTAATGGCAGAACAGACCACATGTTCACTGCATTTCTTGGTGGCATTGTTGAGAAACGATGAAACAATATAGTTACATTTGTTAATTCATTTAAATTGCATGCAAGTTTGAAATATCCCTTAGCCTAGGATAAACATGTTTTTTTAAAACCACAAAACTCTATGGGCCTTTGAGGCTGTACAGACTCAATTGTTCAGTAGAAAATCATAGTAAATTAGGAATGAATTTGCAGAGAATGTCTCCCTCATGAATTATGCAAGAATTGAAATGAAAATTTGGTAGGTGACAGGAAAATAAATAAATAAATAGATGGACATAGATACGATCTGATGTGTCAGTTTTAGAAGTTCCCTAGGGAAGTGAGATGGGCAACATTTAAACTGAGGAAATAGGACGCCACAGGTAGAGAAAAACTGGATGAAAAGCTGCAGAAAGAGTGAGTTAGTGTCCTGGGTTTGTCCGGGAAAGAGTTAACTTTTTCGCGGGAAGCTGAGAGGAGACACAGCACAGGCAGCTGACCCAGCCTGGCCAGGGGGCTGCTCAATAAATACTCTGTGATGTCATATGAGCTCAGAGTGTATACTGGGGGAGATAGCTGGAGGAGGGGGCTGAGTTCTGGGTTCCGCGTGGCTAGCCGTTGTAGCACTTGTTTTGTATTGCCCTTGTACTGGTATTATTGTAGTTATTATCCCGTCTTGTTTTTCTTGTACTGTCTTGTTAAATTGTCCTTATCCTAACCCACCAGTTTTGCTCTTTTCTCCTGATTTTCTCCTTCCCACCCCACCGAGGGAGAGGAGCGAGTGGCAGCAGTGTGGTAGCTTAGCTGCCAACTGGGCTAAACCATGACAGTAAGCCTGCAAAGCAGCTGCTTTTCATGATACTTCAGCTCTCTGTAATAAATATTCTCATGGATGACTGCATGGCCCATTGGAGAAGATGAGTAGACTGGCACTGCAGAAATTCATCTGGGCCTTCAGTTCCCTGTATTCAGCACACTGTTCCCTCATTACCTACCTCACTGCTACAGAAAGAAGTATTTTGTTGGAAAACTTTGCTATGAAGCCAATTTTCCCTTTGCCAGTAAGAATTACAAACAGTACTCTGCTGATCAGGGGATTTAGTGGCCACAGAATAAGAAGGTACACTGAGGGAAAGGGACTAAAACTGAGAATGATTAACAAGAGGTAATTAGTAAGAGTAAATGATAGAGGAGATTAAAAAAAAATATATCCTTGAAATTTATCTTGAACGATCTTCCAAATATTCTGCCTTGATGTCTCCAAGTCTAAGGCAGACCTTCTTTCTCTTCTAGGGTGAAAGGGATATTTTCAGCTATTCTTCTGCAGAAATTCTGGTGTGAATTGCATTAATGACATCCTGTATATACAGTGTCAGAGTTATTAAGGCAGCCTGTGTCACTGACTCCTCTAAACTTAATTCAATATAATTTTCTTGTTTTATTTTTGTTTCTAACATCCATTGCTCTACGAATGAATGTCTTCTGGATGCAACATGTCTCACTGCATAGTCATCTGTCTGTATAAGATAATTACGTGATCCAAGTTACTGACAGTGTTCTTTGATTTGCTGTACAAACATATAGAACCCAAATGGTTAATGTTCATTATCATACATTAATTTAACAGTACAGAAGTAGTCCAGAGACTTTCCTTAAGCAAGCTCTGAATATCACCGGAGAAGACACTTAAAAAATAATAATGGCCTTGTGGGTACTACAAGGTAAAGATGACCATGGAAGAAAATGAATAATATTTCCTGGCACCAATAATTCCACCTCCTGAGAATTTACTCGTACTTGCTGTGAAAGTAACTATCTGATTTACAGTCAGACTGTCACAACATTTGCAAATTTTATTTTTATCACCATTCCTTTCCAACGCACCATAGATAACCTTGGACATATCAGAACACTTAATCGTTCTGTTAGATAACCATTTAGTGATAGTTTTATGCAGCTACGTGTTTGTATGACTGCATTTTTATACAACATTGACAGTAAATGTATTGAAAGAAAATGTGTAACACAAACATGAAGTCAAATGACAAGTGCCTCAAAAAAACAACTGAGCTCATATTCTGCCAATCATCTGTAGTTTTTCATGGTACTATCATAACTGTGAAGATTTTTTTGTTGCTAATTGCTGAATTTATATTCGTAATGTAATAAATCTTTAACACTCTTCTAATCCACAACAGTGGCAAATATTTGTTTGAACTGAAGTAGTATATCAAATACCAATTTAAACTATCAAATTGTGTGTTTTCTTCGTTTTCCCAGATCAACTCTCTTTTTAGCCCTAATCAATAAGTAACACACATACGACATTGAAGCTAAATATTTAAATTTTCTTCAGAATAAGAAGCCATCTTAGGGATATGGATGGAATATATCATTTGTTGGCAAAATAACTTTCTCTAGCAAAAGCAATTTTTGTAACGTGAATTACTAGGTAAAGCTTCCTTTTAATTTTTTTCCGCCTTCTTGCTGACTGAAATACCCTATTAGTTACTCTCTTTGAATGTCTTTTTGAACATACTCTCTCCGAAGACTAGAAGATGTGTGCACCCACGTATGGAAAATCTCAGGTTTACTTTCTCTAGGAGAATCCATGTATCCTTACTCAAATAGTTTGGGGAAAAAACCCAATAAGCTCCAATGGATTTGTTTTTCAGGTGGAATCATAAAAACTTTCTGTATTTTTGTATGTAAGGAGGAGCTATTCAAATAGGCTGGTGACAAAAGGACATTCTGATTTCTTATAAAACTTATCATGCAACATATAATCAGCAGTAACATTCATTACAAATCATTTCACTAGTTAATAATAATATTTAGGAAAAAGTTGAGAGGCTTGAAAACACCATTCTAGGGCTCACTGTGTGTGATGCTGGTATTATATTTTAAGCATAGAAAAACTCCACTTAGAATTTCAGTGGAACATTTTATCATATTAGATAATGCATTTATCGTATTAGAATAGATGTTCTAATAGATGTTCACCCTATCAAGGAATCAGTTATTCCGGGGAATGTGGAAAACAAGCATGAAGTATCTTAAATATTAATGACTGAGAAGAAAATCAGAGAAGTAAGCTACAGTGCAGTCATGCATCGTGCAATCACTACATACCAAAACCAGAAGTATTAAAGAGTGTTATGGTTGCATTTAAAAATTCATAAATTAAGACACCACTCTTGCCGATCAGATAAGATACACATCAAATATTTGTAGAGCAGTCCTTTGTCTTCAGCTCCATGCCCTGGTCTTCTTAACCCTGCCCTCCCCTTGTCTTCCATTCCTGCAGACTTAGTTCTTCTCCAAATCCACAGTTTTTTTAACAATAAAGCTATGTCTGCCTTTTCCTTCATTAGCCGAGTTGAAGAAATGGAATAAGGAAGGAAGATGGCTCCCAGCTTGTCCTTGCAATTTTTACAGAAGGTTTTGCCATGGTACTAGGCTTGGTGGCTGAGGTCCACTTTACTGTCTGAGGGTAGTTATTGTCAGTTGGAAGGAGTTTTCCAGTAAGTAGTAATCTCACTGACTTTCAGTTCATTCTCAAAAGTACAGCAAAATAATGCATGCTGCCATTATTATGTTGCCTTTAAAGTATGAACACAGTATCAGTGTCAGCAGAATGGCCATTTAAGTGTGTCAGAATCAGAAAAAGTCCAAACATTTGTGGAGGGAAGGTTGGGAAGGTTGATTTAAATCATCAACGATTTTGGAAGGCAGTGGGGGGAAGCAACGAATTTCCACTTCCACCGACACTACACAACACACTGCATAATACAAACACAGGTGAGAAAAATCTCCAGACTTCCAAGCTTGCTAAGGCAGAAATACAGCCTGGAAACAATTTTCTTGAAAGGGTTACAGAGTTTGGAAAAACTGTGAATAGAGTAAGGAAAGGGAGAGTTGCAAGTTTGGTACAATGGACC
This sequence comes from Tauraco erythrolophus, assembly GCF_009769465.1. Lineage (NCBI taxonomy): Eukaryota > Metazoa > Chordata > Aves > Musophagiformes > Musophagidae > Tauraco > Tauraco erythrolophus. The sequence continues at coordinate 90,064,387 of NC_141496.1, read as the reverse complement.
TGCAGAGATAATTTGTTTTAAAGTTGAAATAACTTTGAATGGGCAATTTCCCTGGTGTGTCCAGCTAACTGGCAATGAGAAAGCTGCTGTATATCAGTTTCAATAAAAAGAAAAGTGCTTCAAATCACACACTTTCCTCCCCAGTTGATTCACTTCTCCAACTCCTACACTGTCATTAGAGGGCAGGTAACCTCTGTCACATTTACTCTCTCTTTCATGTGTTGTGAAATGGGAATAGGAACATTTCTTCACTGGAGGACTGAAGTCATCAGAAGCTGCAAAGTATGGTGATATCTGCTAATGGAATAAAGTACAGCAATACAAAGTGGTGTTATAATGGGAAACATTACAGTCTTTACACTTAAGAGCACTTTTGTATGTGTATTTTAGACAGACAATTTTGAAAACTGGCCCATTGTGTCTACTAGTGAACTGCTGTTTATGATTCAACAAAACTGGCAAAGCAAAATCTACCTCAGTTTAATAAGTCACAGAATGCAGTTATGAAACTGGAGTCAAATATTTGCTATAACTTCGTCATGGCTTCCAAATACTTTATTCAATTTCTTATTCCGTTCTAGTTTTCTAATAGAGCTTCAGGTGTCATAGACACAATCACTGATTTTCACAGTCATATAGAATAACCAGTATTTGCTATGCATTTGTGAGTCCACATTTCAGGGAGGAGAGGAGTCACTTCCACAGCCAAATTTGAAGTGCTTTATCTTGCCAACAACAACTAAATTTGTTTGCTCAGTAAAGGGGAAAGAGAGGTAAAAAAAAAAAAAAAACCCTCCTTTAAAAATAAATGAAAACTGGTAAAAGCTACAAGTGCAATTCATAGTATAAGTGTATCAGGAAAAAGACTAACAAAAAAGAAAAAAAAAAACTTTTTCAAAGGAAGTTATCCCAAAAATAGTTTTGCCTAAATTTGGAAAGTGATCATCATTGTATAATTTAGGTGCAAGGACAGTTACTAAAATTTTCTTGTCATAGCAATATAACCACATGATACCCCTCTACAGGTGAACACAGTAATAATAAACAATTTTCAGCTGAGTTATGATGGTTTGAATGATTGGAATGATTTATGCCCATACATTAACTGAGCTAATACAAGGTTAATAGCTGTGGACACTTACTGTATTTTACACCTATCACCAACTTAGACTGTTTATAGCTGAAGATGTAATAGTCATTTTGCTCAGCAAATGTAATTTCCTAGATGGTTCAGCCTAACATAGTGAATCAACTCCTCTCAAAACATTACACAGTCAAATCTTTGGGATGAAATTCACTGCATATTGCTGGTTGCATTTCATGCATGCTTTTTATGAAGATTCAGATCCTTTCTGAGGCAGTATTAAACTCACTGCCTTAGTTGTCCCTGAGCACACCAAAGTAAGTAGCAGACTTGGCCAGCAGGTCGAGGGAGGTGATTCTGCCCCTCTACTCTGCTCTCCTGAGACCCCACCTGGAATACTGCGTTCAGCTCTGGAGTCCCCAGCACAAGAAGGACATGGAGCTGCTGGAGTGGGTCCAGAGGAGGCCACGAAGATGATCCGAGGGCTGGAGCACCTCTGCTATGGAGACAGGCTGAGAGAGTTGGGGCTGTTCAGCCTGGAGAAGAGAAGGCTCTGGGGTGATCTTATTGCAACCTTCTAGTATTTAAAGGGTGGCCACTGGAAAGCTGGAGAGGGACTTTTTACAAGGGCATGGAGTGATAGGACAAGGGGCAATGGCTTTAAACTGAAAGAGGGGAGATTTAGATTAGATCTAAGGAAGAAATTCTTCACTGTGAGAGTGGTGAGGCACTGAACCAGGTTGCCCAGAGAAGTTGTGGCTGCCCCGTCTCTGGAAGTGTTGAAGGCCAGGTTGGATGAGGCTTTGAGTAACCTGGTGTGGTGGAGAGTGTCCCTGCCCATGGCAGGAGGGTTGAAACTAGATGATCTTGGAGGTCCCTTCCAACTCAAACCATTCTATGATTCTATGATTCTAGGAAGAGGAGTGATAAAACATGATTGGTATATCTGTTAACAAAAGGTATCAATGTTCATTCATGATTACTGAGATTGGTAGAAGGATTACTCAATAATTTCCTAATTAATTTACCTAGCACGATACAAAAGACATATAGGAAACCATTGTATCTTTAATTGTGCATTATTGTTCAACAAGGAAAAAAAGACAAGAACTTCCAAATAACATTGATTAAAAATTCACGTCAAAAAGTCTATTTCAAATTTCCAATTTCCACTCATCTCAAAAAAATAAAAGCCAGCCAAGAACTGGAAACAAAAGTATAAAAAAAAAAAACAGCCCACTGACACGGACTTAACAGGATAATGAAACAACAGGACAAGACGAACATGACACATAACTCTTTTCTTTCAGTTTTCGTGGCAAAATCTTTGTATGTTTTACTCTCAAAAACTGTTTTCCCTTTCCTTCGGGATACATATTTCTGCATCACTTTATGGTTAAGTTTTGGTTCCAGCTTTTTCATTGTTTCACTCTGACAGTTTAGAAATTACTTAATCTTTAAATCATTTACGTTTCTGTCAAGTGGTTATTCTGCTCCCTGTATTATGGTATTTACCTAAAACCTTTTAAGATTGTACCCAATTTATATACAACATTTTCATGAAAATGATAGCAAATATTCCAAATACAGTAATAGAAGGCTATAATTCATGTCTTTGAATATTTTAAGCTATATTTTTCCTTCAGATGTTGGGAAATATTTTTTAAATTGTAAAGAACTTTATGAAGTTCTAAGCTGAAGAAACATAGTTTTGGAAAGTTGATTTTTCTACAAGATATTGAATGTGGGCACTACACCACCTAGTATCTTCAACCTCAGAGCCACTGTAATCATGATGTAGTTTCACAGACTACAGGCTCACTTCAGTCTAAGTATCTTCTACAAAATTGTTATCCAGGTTTGAGGGCCCTCCTTGTCCACTTTACTGTTACCATAAATTTTCACAACCTAGCACCATATCAAAACCATAAAATATTTATATTAAATAAAAGCATTTCACAGTGTTCCACATTCTGATATGGCTAGTATTGATTTAGTGTGTAAAATTAATCTCTGACTGAGAAAAAAAAGGTATGCAAATAGGCTAAAAAATATATTTTGAAATATTTATCACGTTGTGTTTTCTCTAGCAAAAGTGTTTTGGCTCCAGTGCTTTGCCTGCTGCATAACAGCATTTTTAGCATATTAGTCAAAAGCCATTACATTCTAGGAACCAGTTTCTGGTACATAATTAAAGTCCAGATCAGCAAAAATACAATGTTTGACATGGCTCTTAGGGACATGGTTTAGTGGTGGACTTGGTAGTGATAGGTTAATGGTTGGAATGCAATGATCTTAAGGGCTTTTTCCTATCTAAATGATTCTATGATTCAACGATTCTATAATCCTGTGTTTCTAGCAGTTCAATTCCTTCTTATTGCGTTTGTAGTACATCGATTATTTCTGGAAATAGCCTATTGAAAGTTAAGAAGGGTTTGTATTCCACTATTTTATTTTTTTTTTACTTTTTGGTGAAGTATGTTTATTTTCTCAAGAAATTCTACTTGCTTTATTTCTCCTGTAATACTATGTAAAAGGAAGAAATAGTATAGGCTTATTTAATGTAGCTATTTTGCAGAATCTCTCCAAGTTTTGAAGACTATATACCTAATAGTTATATTGCATTAGAGTGGCATAGCATGTGAACAGGATTACTTTTAATATAGATAATTTGGTCTCACTCACTATTACGTAACTCAACAGCACCTACTACTAAAAAAGTCCACCTCAGCTAGCTTGCAAGACTCTCAGAAATTCTATCCTTTATACATGGCTTAACCTTGCTGATTTATTAATCACTCTTCCAGTTGTTTCCTTTTCTGAAAACTACTCCTTTCAGTAAGGATCTAAGGTCCAAGCATCTAACTTTGTACACTAACAGAATCTAGAAAAATAATTGTATATTTTCTGACTATGTCTCAGGCCCATGAAGCGTCTCTGGCTTAGAATCAGAAGAGGAAATCTGGAGCAGAAAGAAGAATCGCTCACACCGCGTAAGACTTTTCATATAAAAAGAGATATGACAGACTGAAAAGGCCAGACTTTTTAACCAAATGAGCTGGAATGTGCAGTTTACTTCCACAGAATTGTCAGTCAGCTGCTTCCGGGGAAAAATCAAACCCACTAGTGTATATGAACGCAAAGCAGGGCTTTGTAACACCACCAGCATCAATCAAAATTCCATATTTGGAGTAAATTTGATTCCCACCTACAGTATTGTGAAAAAGTAATTGCATTTAAAACCCAGTCTTCAAAGTAACATGGGAGCCCATGTTAAAGTTCCAAGCACAATACCTAGAAATAAGGAGTTTAACTTCCCCATTTTCAGGTAACAGTAAAATTCTAAAATCAAAAACTGTTTTTAAAGAAGTCATCAAATTCTCATACATAGTATACCATCCTAGTGAAAAGCCACATTAAAAAAATTTGAAAAGCAATGCAAAGCTTGGGTTTAGCTTGAAGATACTGACCAGCAACAGGTGACTGTCCACTTAAAACATGTTAACAAAAGCAGGACTGAAATAGAGAGTAAAAATCAGTTTGTTCAGCTCATTTGGAAGACAAAAAAAAGAATACATATTCCTCTAAGTACAGTATGCAAACTTGAGAAAAGAACAGAAATCTTAGAGGAATTCCATAGAAAAATGATGCTATTCTGAACTGCCCTGTGAATAATAGCCATTTCACTCCAGACATAATTGTCAAAATTGAACATTGTAAATGAAAGGAAATTATGTGGAAAACAGATATCAGGTTAAAAAAAAATCAATTTCTATTTCTTAAATTTAATATTTTGCTGTTCATCACACAAAAGCTGCCAGATCTCTGTGGGATTACAAACAGACTTAAAATTCACTTGTCTAGACATTCAGAGAGAACAGATTGGTAAGATGCTCTAAAAGAATAGTTACAGGCGTTTGGGGGGGGCTGTAAATCTTTCCTCATTAGCTTTCAGGGCACTGTGCTATTCTAAAGAATAGGCATGTGGGCTATCGATTAATTTCAACTTTTGGTTATTTTTTCAGAAAGCAACTCTTTCAAGCCACATCTGTTTCTAATAGGTCTCTTTGTTAGAGTCTTGTTCTGTTAGAGAAGGGCAAACATGACAACTCATTTTAAAAGAACTAGATGTATTTACAGTCTTTTTCAGCCCTTCTACTAAGATACAGAAATATTTACTTACGAGACTAAAATAGCCCCCCAAAAAAGACATTTTGGAATAGGGCAGAGTGAGTGCAGGTATATTCATATCCTGAAATACATGCAAGTAAAAATAAACAGCAGCCAGTCACGACTTCGCTGAAGAATGCAGAATTGATAAAGATGCTATGCTTTCAGACAACCTTTTCCGCACTTTGCACACCAAAGCTGACAAAGCCCTGGCATGATTCAGTCTGAGTAGTGCCATAACTTCTGGACATGAGCTATATTTTAGAAATTTAAATTCTAAATCCATTTTGTTGGTACAAAAGCTATCGGTTAGTTTAATCACACTTGCACTGCTGTGTTCTAAACATCGCTGAGGAACGAGTTATTATTGCAGCACTCAAACCACATGCTGGAATTCTGTTTCCTGATTATCTAATTAAAAGTGAGTATATTTGACAGTACTTTTAAAATTAATATCAGAATCTGTGGCTTTTACAGAACTGACAATTATTGCTGTTAGACCAGAAATGATGGTCTCAGGGAAGAAAAATACAAAACTCCAAAACCAACCACGCAAAACCTCTTCTAAGGTTCTGAAATCAGGAATAAACATAATACGTTTTCATAGAGAACTGCCAGTGGTGAACTTCCCTGAACAGAATGGCCTTGGAAAATTAAAATTACCATGGAGTCAATAAATTTCAAAGTTTTCCCAGGAATTTGACTGCAAAGAAAACTGAGACAAAGTCCTAGAGAGGACTTTGACTAGAGAGCATTCATAGGACTAACAGCTATCTGTTTATGAGCAAATAGCCTTTATGAGAAGATCTTTGAAACTGTGTTTCTACCCTAAGAGTGCTGAAAGTAAACAAATGAGCCAGAATTACAATGGAAAGAACCCTAACAGAGCTGAAAAAAACACATATCCCTATGTTTTCTGTTAGCAGATTACATATATAGGCCAGATTAACCCATTTTAAGATTTTTTTTTTTAATGAGAAAATAGTCTCACAGTGAACTTGTAATATTTTCAGTTTTCAACTTTATATTGCAAAGACTGGTGAGTCACACTACTAGTCACACTGTAGCACTTGTTACTTTTTGATAGAACATCACGTATTACTGAAAGTACGTCTGAAATGTATACTATATAGTTTTAATTACATGACAGTAATAACTGAAGGATGTTTGCTAGTCATAGCTAGTTATATACTTTGTATTCCATACTCTTGAATGTAAAGATGCCTTGGCAAAAGCAAAAAGCACTTTTCACATCAGATATTGCTGCTCAGGTAATTTCTTTACACCTTAAATTACTGGTGAAAGTACCGGTCCCTATTTATGAAGTGATCATTTACACCAGCATGGACGCAGAAGATTTTTTCATGACCATAAACATTATTATCAAAATTCTTACAGAAATCAATGGTTTTGGCTGGCTAGTCTCTGCAAATGGTCATACAATTAAGTAAGATGCCAACAGTTCAACTTAATTGCTGAAGTCTCTCCACTCCCATTTACTAGTTTCCTGGAATCAATATACCTTAATGAGTCTCTCATTATTATTTGTTGGCTTTTTTAATTTCTTGTACAACCCTTCAGAAAGCCTGTTGCCTTTCCCTGATAGCACATACAAGTTGTGAAGCTAGATTCTTGCAGCAATTAAGCGTTTTAGCATTTAGTGTCCTACATTTCTGAAATTATGCTATTTCTAACTTCAAGTTGGAGGAGAATGCAACAATTTTCCACCCTGAAGAACACAAATTAAACTGACGTATGGTTAAAATATGAACCATGAAATAATAATGCAAGACAGCCACAATTTTAATATTTGACTTCTAACTGACTCCATCTTACCCTCATTTCCTACACATGCAACCAGTTGTACCTCATTTGTGCTATCCCATTCAGATTAGAATAGGAAACATCTTCTGAATCTGTGGTACAGAATTATGACAATTACTGCACTTTGTGCCCCAAGGACATTTCCACCTTCTGGAATGTTCTATACACAGTACACAGAAATCTAAAGGGAACATGACAAATAGAAGAGGCTGTTTCCCTGATAGATTCAATGGATCTACATCATTGTAATTTAATCCAGAACTCATGAGGGATTAATTAAATTATAGAGCATGGGGATAGCAGGCTTTTTGTTGCATTACAAATTAAGTTCATTTTTTAAATGCTGCCTTGTGCACTGTTTGGTACATTCAGTTGCAAAAATCCATCCTCAGAATGCTTAGAAAATACATTTCAGTTGGACCTACTCAGCGTCTTAAATTAGTTTTTCAACATAATAGTGGCTCAGCTTTTCAGCTAGAGTGGGATATACATCCTTTTCTGACAGCACTAAAAGGTTGTTCCACCTCTGCCTCAGTCAGAATTGTGTTCATCAGGGGCCCAAAAATACAGGAATTCTCTGAAATGCAAAAAGTGCAGGTATGCTTCTATTAGGCCAAAGTCTGTGTTTTGTGTAGGCATGGACTGGCTCAGTCTCAGAAGAGGCAGCAGATTACCCACAGAAAGTCAAAGGCATTTGTACTATTATTTAACTTGTCCTGTGACTTTTTTTAAAGGATTGGGGAAAGGGAGTGGAGAGAAGCCATCAAAGAGGCTGATGACACAAATAGAGGGTAAACAGAATCGAAACAATTAAGACAACTCACAAAATGATTCAATATTGTGCTAGTAATGAAGGGAAAAATGCTAAATGGAATTCACTGTCAGTACACAGCTAAAAAAGCATATAGGCAAAGACCATGCAAGTGTACATCCACAATAATGGATTTTGTGTGGCGTATAATCACACGGGGATGATTGGAGCAACAGTTTCTGAAAGTGTGCTCAGAGTTTATTGATGGCAGACCAATGGAAGACAATTTTATAGTATTCTGTACCTTGAATACCGTGCGTAGTTTTGGTACTCCCTACTATTGAACACAATACAGCAGAATAAAAAGGTGGGCATTGCAATCAGAGGTACGAAACAACTTCTGAGTAAGCAGAGATTCTTTGTCACAGCCCTCATACAAAATTGCCTTAGAGACTTCTGCTACTATTCGTCTTGGAAAATAGAAAATGGAAGGGTGATGTGACAAAATCCAATTAATTTATGAGTAGCAAGGAGAGGTAAAAAGGGAATAATTATTGACTATACTTTGTTAATCAAGAATTGAAGTGGCTCAATAAAGATATGATGCAATATAGCAACAGAGCAACAAACAGAAGGAAGTACCTTTTCCATACTACATGTAATATAATTGTGGATTTCTTTCCTTGGGACACTGAAAAAGTATAAAATAATTCAGGTAAGGATTAGATAGGTGTAGGTGCCACAACAGCCATTGAATATGATGCTCTAGATTAAACTGATGGTTTACAAAGTCCTCACATTGCTAATACCTGGAATCACTCTATATTTGTCTCATTTCTTGTACCTTTTCAAGTAAGCATCTTTTATTTGTAACAGTGAAAGATTCATTCCCAGCATAAATGTACTTGAGATCTGTTGAGGACTCACCATTTTCATGTCCGCTACTATTTGGCCTTACACAGAACAAAGGAATTTGAAATAGGAAGATGAGAGAACCTGATTTAAGCCTTAGACAAATCTGTCTGCTCATGTAACCTAGAAAATGTGAGAGAGGTGTTATTAATCTAAGCAAAATGAGGATTTTAGGGCTGTTACAATATGTTAAGTTTGCTGGAAAAAAAAAATTCATACTGTCAGGTGTTTCAAACATCTTAACAGAGATAACTCCTGCTGTGGAGTAATCTGGAAATGCAACAGAAAAACTACTGTTTCACTGTATTTTTGTGAGATTGTGTACTCTTCATAAGTTTCATCAAGAGAATTTAAGAGAGTCTATTTTTTCTTTTAAAATGTTAGAAGTAAACAATTGAGTAGCAGCAAGAAAATGGCACTGGACCTCTCCGACTACTTCACATGCCCTCCTAAATCTTGCTTTTTTCTGACTTAAATTATCTTCCTTTTCTTCCTTGCAGTGAAAAAAGAAAAATGCTGTCCAAGATGCACCACATTGAGGACAAAAAACATGTAATGGCTCTGTGCTTTGTCATTTTTTTGCTTGCAGCTATTGTTCTACTTCCTGCCGACACTGCATTTTAAATGCTCTAATGATACAATTGTTCTTGAAAACTGCAGCGAAACAGACACCACAAATAGCTAATTGGTGCCTCTGATGAAGCTAGAAACACGTCTTGAACTTTGTTGTTGTTATTGTTAAAAAGTGAGTGAGGGATTTGTTGCTATTAGGCCATATCAAATACTCTGTGGCTGGCAAGATTTCGCTCCTGTTCACTTAATTAATGTCTGTAATATACCTGTCACTTATCAAGTATCCTGCACAGCTACTGCACTGTAGTTACTGTTATGTATCTCCCAATTTTGTATGCCCTGAGGGCAACTCAGTTTAGGGATTCTGCACAATTTTCTGTCAAGTTTATTCTCAGGTTCATTGCCATTCAAAACGGATCACAACAAAATACAGCTCCGTTATCAAAGTCCTTTTCCTCTCTGCCAGTTTTGTATTTTCCTGGTTGCTTGGTTCCTCATGAAAATGGGTATATAATCACTTTCTGCAGCTGTGCAGCCTGTTTGAGTTTTGCCACCTTTCCAAGATTTCTTTAATAAATGTAATGAAAATAATTCTATTTGTGTTATCACTGTGCTACTATCATCCCAGTCATCTACTGTGCACTATAGATTTATACGTAAATAAAACCCTAAGTTTTCTCCTTTCCCTTCTTTTACAAGCTTTACTAAAAGTAAATGCATGTAGTCACTTAATACTGAGCTCTTACTTCCAGGTAAGAGACTGCAGAATCAAAAACACTTCTTTTTTTCCCCCCATGGTTTCATTATATTATGCATCTTTTCCCTAAGATTTAACCAATCCTTCCTCTCATCTATCCATATTCCTTCTCCACCCCCTGCTCTCCCCTTGTAAGTTTCCCGTGCATACAAGGAGGGGATGATCTCCACTCCTACAAGTTTCTTGGTTTTGCATCTGCCTTCTTACTGTTACAGCACCCATCAAAATAATGTTCGGATTATTGAACAAAGAATCAGCATTTCTGGCACCTTGGTTGAAGAGTTACTAGTATAACCCAAAAGTTTAAATTTCCATTAGGAGGTTACAGAGAGTTAAAGCTGTACAGATGTCATATTGCTACCTTGATGTAGTCTTTCACCATACAAAGCATAAGAGAACATACAACATGCAGATGACCTTAGTAAGTTTGATTCCAGAAAGATGCAATTATTTTAATCATCTAATCCATTTTAAGTAATTAATTGAAAGTCCTGCTACATCTTTTCATTTAAAATGCACACTTTTGAAGAACAGATGCTTTAGTTGACTGTACATTTGCTTAAGAATGCGTGATAACATTGCTTTAAATAAGTATCTGAAGGTATATTTTAAAAAAAAAGTATAATTCAAGGATTTAGTTTTCAAAGTACTTTAAAAAAATGGAATATGCTATTGAATATCTCGATGTCAAAATATCCACTTAACACAGAACAGTTCTATTTAGAGTCTTTAGAATTTATCCGATTAGACCAGACTTCTTTCTGGCCTAGTATTATGACTTTTGTAGAGTGAGCAGGAATGCACCCCAGGGAAGAAAGATGTTAGATAGAATGTCTGCTTCTTTGATGGTCGCCCTGACCTACCAGGAAAAAAGTAGACTTCCACATCTTTATTTTATTACTTTTTTATGGACTTAATAAAGAACAAGTATTCTGTCCTGGGGAGATATTTAATGGCCTGTCTCACTTCAAGAAATGTACCTGATACCTCCTCAGGATGAAGAAGATTCAGAGAGATAAAAGACAAAAAAAAAAAAAAATAGCATTTAATGGAACCTGGAGTTATTTTTGGGAGTAATGGAAAGATTTCCTGACAACTTTTGAAGGTAAGTGATAGAAAGGGCTGTACATATGAAAGATGCACCCGGGGGGGGAAATTAGGGTGACATTCCCCCATTATGAAGCTGCCTACAGAGGTTAGTAACATTGTTTTATCACTCAAGAATGGCTGCTTTACATAGCTTGAAAATTTGTGCTTTCAAATGCCTTCTGATCTTTCTATCACAAGAAAAGCATGACACAAGGATCTGTCTTTTCCTCAGAAGCTTTATGCAAATCTTTCACCTTTTGGCAAATGGAAGTGCAGGAAAAGAATGTGTGAGAAAGCCCATCTCTAAATTTGACATGTTAAAAGAAAATTACAGATTATAGATATTCAACATTTCTGCCACGGGGTCCATTTTAAGGAATCTTATTTGTGAGTTTCAGGTAAGAAACATTATTTCTACTTCCAAAAAGCAAGTAAAATCTCCTTCTTACAATACATAAATCAAATTTCCTGCACAGAACCACAAAAAAAAAAAAAAAAAGATATCAGTATTGATGTGTTAGAAAAACAATACAGCCAAAAGCATGTCAGATTTAATGTATTTTGGTCCTGTCATTATTTCATTTTCTTCTGAGAACTTTTAAATTAGGATTTTTATGATGCTATTAATAGATTTATTTTAAGAAGGGAGTTTATTATGCTATAAACAGTACTTGATGCTAAGAACAGATTTTCCCTTTTCAATAATGCCATCTACTGCATCGAAGAGAAATCCTTAGAAAAACAGAAGTTGCTGTGTCTCAAATAAATATATATAGATGCTTACATGCACACACATTTATGCAGATATGTATGGATGTCTATATATGTACATAAATACAAATAGTTCACAAAATAAAAACATATAGCTGCTGAAGAAACAAAAAATAATTTGTCTCATAAACACTTTGAATTGTTTGCAGTGTTAAAACTCCCAAAATGCAATTTTTTTTGTTTTTAATAAAAAGAGTGTTCTATCTGGCTTGCAGCACTAACACCAGGTAACCTTCATTCTGAATACCTACCTTTTAATGCACACAAGGTATACAGAATTCTCATTTTTGACACAGGCAAAAGGTCTATATCAACAAAGAAACATCATTCCAACTATTGTAATTATCTTTTGTATTAAAATCTCATGCAGTCCACTAGAAAAATACAATAGTGTTACAAAAAGGCAAATGAACATACCTTCCTTTACCTCACTGAACATTACATACATTTTCATCCTTCTGTTAAGAATTATGTTTTGACTCCAACTAAGTTTACATAATAACTTGCACAGAAAATTGAAATTTGACGTCACCTGTAGAGACACAACAGCCAACCTGTCTTTGTAACATAGACATTCATTTTGCAAAAAGGCTTAAATAGTGAAATATACATTTTTAACTATGAAAATACTTTAGTATTTGACTTCTACCTCTATGATGTTTAAATATGAAATTTAAAATATGAATTGTTAACTTCACCATAATGATGACATGAGCATTAACCATTTCAACATGAAATACTAATATCAAGAGGTTCATAACTGCATAATTTGTATATACTATTATTGCATTGTATTGGATTGTGTGATATGATATATGATGATACGATATGATAATTTTATAATTATTGTACTATTGGGCAGACAAATGCTGCTGTAATTATCTGTAAAACCAGTTTCTACATTATCTTCTGAAAATCTGTTTGGGAAACAATCAGTGTCATAAGACTACCAGGTACTAGTATTTAATCGTTCACATAGGAAAAAAAAAAAAGGATATAACCGAGGAAATTAGCATGCTCAACTGTAACTACTTCCTATGTATTACCAGTTTCTCTGATGAGTTTAGCAGAATAACTTAAAAAAGTAGCTATTAAAAAGTCACTAGCAAATCATCCTAATTAATTTTTTGAAACCATAAATACAGATACAGATTAATTGATATTTTATATAAATCTATGAAGTTTTCATCCATGTATATTTTATGACTTAAATGCTTTATATTATATGGAAATTATACATATATGACATTAAAAGGTAACAATGTTGGCTTACAATGATTAAATTGTTTCAAATATTGAAGCTTGCACTGAAGGAAACAGTACGTTTTTCGTTGTACACCCGATACTAGACTAAAATCTATGGTATCTACAAAAAGCAGATACAGTAAATTGTGGTCAGATAAATTTATTCATTCATTTTTGGAGAGTAAAAACTTTGATAAAATTTGAAATTTCATGGCTAAGTTTTGTGTTTATTATTTTTCATTCAGTTATTCATCATATGTTGAAAAACATACAGGATAAACAAACTCGAGCACTTTCAGTCTTTTTCGGAGCTAAAATCCATTCAGTTCAAGCAGATATCAACCTTTAATTTTACTGGCTATTTTGACTCATTATGTACACTTTTATAGTAATATAATACATTTTTTCTTGTGTTTTTTAATGGAATTTCATGTTTGTGAGTTTATAGCTTTTTGTGTAATGTGGTGTTTCTTGGTCACTGGCCAACACTAATGCATGGGACATGGATCATAATATGTTATTTTTATGGTAGAATATCCCATAAAATTAATCCTGCATATTCAAATGACTCTCTGAAAAATAAGAAAGGCAATAACTCTTACCAAAGAATCAGAGATAGAATGGAATATTTCAGTTGGAAGGGACTACAACAATCATCTAGCCTCACTGCCCGACCACTTCAGGGCTGACCAGAAGTTAAAGCAACATACTAAGGGCATTGTCCAAATGTTTCTTCAATGCTGGCAGCCTTGGATCATCAGTCTCTCTAGGAAGCCAGTTCCAGTGTTGGACCATTGGATATTTAATTCAGCAAACAGTCTTGAATTTCATAGGAATTCAGTAGTCACAGTGTACCACAGACTATACAGAATATTTGTGAGCTCAGTTCCCGTGGGAGAAGAGGAAATATCCAGAGCTTCCAACACTCTAAAAGACTTGCCCTGTTTTGTTTCTAATAGGAAAAGGCAGATATTGGTAAAGTGGAGAAAGATTTTGCAGAAAGCAATACCTCTTAAGCCTCCCTGTAACCACCTAAGAAAATAACACAGAATTGTAATTCTGACTGTGTCTTTCACAGTGTTTACCATGTCACCACACCTTTTGAATAGCTGCAAAGGTCTGAATGACCTTTTAGGAACATGTCATGGTTTGATGTGGAGGGGGGAGTGGTTCTGGTGGCAGGAGAGGGGTTTTGCTCCCTGCGACCTCCCCGGTTTTGGAACCGGGTTAGGTTTGGTTCTGGCCACCAGATCAGACTGCCATCCCCCTTGGGATTGAGCCAATAGGGCGCCTCTGCGAATTGCCCTATTTAAGTCAGGACAAAGGGACCGGAAAAGATGCTTTGCCCAGGAGCGAGCAGAGAAGGGAGGAGGGCACTGCCCCCGCTCCCTGGCTCCCGGCCGGGCAGCTGCCTGCGTCGGGCCGGCGCCGCCCACGGAGAATGGCGGCGGCGGAGCCAGCTGGGGAACTCGGGGGCACCCCACTCCCGGGGTGCCCACTGGGCTGAGTTCACCTGGAGAGGACTGAGATCTGAGAGAAACAGCTGCATCGACAGCAGGTCAGTGAGGATGGAGCGGGAGGAGGTGTGCCGGAGCCGAGTTTCCCCTGCAGCTGGTGGTGAGATGGCAGGTGGCCCCCCTGCAACCCGGACGGCCTCGGTGGAGCAGAGACCCACTCGCAGTCCGTGGGGAGAAGATGCCTGAGCCTGAGGATGGTCGTGTTGGGGTGCACGGCAAGGCAGAGAGGCATCTGGAGTCTGCGTGACGACCCACGCCGGAGCGAGTGGCTACAGCTCCCTAAGTACCCGAGACTGTGGTAAAGCCCACACCGGAGCAGTCTGTGGGGAGGATTGTTTCCAGTGGGCTGGACTCACGCTGGAGAAGTTTGTGGATTTTTCCTCGTGGGTAGGGGATCCATTGGAGCAGGGGAAAAGGGTGTAAGGACTCCTTCTCCTTTAAGAAAGAGGCAGCAGTAACAGCACGGAATGAACCGACCTGCACTCCCCCAGTCCCTGCCCCCTGTGCTGCTGGGGGGAGGAGGTAGAGCCGGGAGGAAAAGGAAAAGGGGGGGGGAAGGTGTCAGTTTTAAGATCTGGTTTTGTTTCTTTCTGTCCTCTCAAGTAATCGGTTTTTATTTCCCTTTGTCCTTCTAAGTAATCATTAATAAACAGTTTTGCTTTGAGAAAAGCCCTGTCTGTTTTGCCCAGGACCATGGTTGGTGGGTGCTCCCTCTGTTCTTGTCTCAACCCTCAGTCCCTTTGTTTTTTTTTGTCTCCTCTCTACTTTACTGGAGAAGGAGAGACTGTGTGAGTTTTAGTTGCTGGATCAGCCTAAAACCACGACAGAACACTTACAAAGCAAGAATAAGATAATTTTTCTGCATACAATTAATATTTTTGAAAACATCCTTACTTGGTCATGGACAAAAATATTCTGTTTGTAATAGAGTTCCATTATAAATATAACCCCTTCTTTATGAGGCATACATGCAACAATGTAAAGATCTGCTAACAGTGGTATAAAAGCTATCTGGTAGCATAGAACATTTAAATTTGATCAGTTTACTCTATATCCCAGAAAAAGTTTGCAGATGTCCCAAATACAAAACAAATAAAACACTTTTTGAAAGAATGACTTTCTTAAGCCGTAAGAAAGTGCTGTGTCAGTCCTTTACCAAAAACCATGAAAAGAAACACAATTACAAAAACCTTTTCATGACCATGTATTTTGGAGCATCTCAAAGTATGTAAGACAAAAATATTCCTTACCCTTGACCGCCTACTGCTTGTCATTAGGAATTTGTTTTCTTACTTGAAGAAATGAGTATTTTGTCTTTCTAAATTATAAAATTATTCTTAACCAGTCTTTGGTAATTTTAAAAATCATAGCATAATTATTACTGATTAACAATATTAACATTTGAATGAAAAATTTGGTTGAAATCACACTTGCTTTTTCAAGAATTACGTTTTTCAAGAAAATGTCTGTCTCAAAAATATGTTTTCCTAGAAAAAGCAAGCAAACAAACAAACCACCCAAACCCCATCGTTTCTGTAAAATAAAAGGAGTGGTATGGAAAAAAAAAGAATAATCAGGGCTTGTGACCAAACTCAGAAAACAAGTTGCCCTAATAGATCAGGCAGTTGGCTGATCGAAACAATTCTCGTGCATGGTGGTAGCTGACGTCAAGTCTTGATTCCAACAAAAGGTGGAAAAATTAGTACATATAGCAAACCGTAGAGCACTGAGAGGAAAAATATCTTCAAAATCAAATCTGTTCTCCGAGCAACAAAATCCATGCAAAATACAATTTAATATGTAAATTACAAACGGTCGATTTCCATTTATAGTATATGTAAGAATCCCTGCTCTCTCCTCCAAAACAAATACCTCTTCTAAGTGAGGAGAACTGTTCTGGTGTTTTTCTCTTCATCAGACAGGCCCTCCAAAAGGCCTTCCATACAACATATGCAAGAGCCTACACTAGTAAATAATAATGAATGTAGTCAGAATACCAGCAAAACATTTGAAATAGCTCAAAAATAAAATATACGCTTTCACATATGAAAAAAAGAATTGTATGGATATAAGGGTGGTTCACTCCTATTTGCTTTCTACTCCCTTCTTTCCTCAAATAAGCTATTGAACACTTTGTAAATTGATTTGTCTTTTTAATGAAATGCTAATGAGGAAAAAGAATACATGACACAAATGTTGGAAAACTATTTAAGAATTCTATAGTCATCAAGGCACTTTTTCAGTAAATAAACAACAAGAAAAAGACAACCAACCCCTAACTAACCAACAAACCAAAATGATAAAAAAGGAAAAGCAAAGTATCATCTTGAGCATAATTTGGAAAAAGGAAAATAAATCAAAGAGCCCTCGCCAAATTGCCACAGCAAGTTGGACATACTAGACACATGTAACTGTCTTAGCCACTGACTTGAGCATCTGTGCGGAGGAACACCAGGGCTGGCATGCAGGAAAAGAGCCAGAGGTCCAGAGGAGAGGAAAGAAAGGACTCTCATCTTCCACTGGAGTAATGGCAGCACAATATTAACGTCCTTGGCGTCAGTCTATCACCACTGGTGTTAATAAAGGATAAAGTAAACAACAGCGCTAAATGAATGACACAACAGATGCTAGAAATGAGTTTCAAATCAAGCTTTACGTAGTCTGTAGAAAAAGGTGTGAAGGAAGTAGACGGCAGAATTTAGAAGCTGAAATAAAAGTGAAAAATGCTGTGTAAGCAATGGGGAATTGGTTTAGCCAAGCAAAAATTCTGCTGATACAAATGAGTTAGAGAAAATGAGTATATTATATTTATACCTAGCTTGTATTTCTGCTTTAGAACTGCAGAAGAAGCTACAGAATTGAACACACAGATTAACTGCACCTTGTTTCCTCAAATTTACTCTTTATTAAGGACTATTAACTATTGCACTATATCTAGCCTTTCTAATGGATGAAATTACTCTTATGACTAGTTTCTTTCATGCTTTACTGTTGGCAACTTTTAACATAACAATACTTCACAAAACTTTTTAGAGCATAGATTTTGCCTGTGAAATGCTGTGCTTACTCGAGGTACTCCACAAACAAATGTATAATGATCCATGACATATAGTAACCTCTTGTACTTATAATTTACTACAGAGGACTGGTATCACTTTCATTGCTACGAGACAATGAAACTGTGTTATCTTTATTATAAGATAGTGCCTAATGACACAACAAGTGTTTTATATTAATTTAGAAAGCATCTCAATCAGACTCTTTTCCTGTTTCCCCTCTCTATGTCTCACAAAGTTTCATATCTTGGTTTTTACTGTCTTCGTTGTGATTACATTTTCCTGTAAGAAGATTCTTCAGAGAACAAAAGAATAAGCAGTATTTGACCATGCTTTTATTTATGTGTCTTGCAGTGTTTTTTGTGTAAAAATCAATTAATCTGAATACAATGGCAATAAAACATGCATTTTTCTTTTATGGCCACCTATCGATAGAATTCTATTGCATAATACTTGATCCTTTTAAAAAGGATCTATGATGAAATAGATACGGTGAGACTGAGCAGACAGATAAAAGGAGGGTGAGCTCTCTCTATAGCATCCTTGAAATACTCATCTTCTCTAAATCACAAAATTACACAGAAACCTTCACCCACCTTAGAATAAATATGAATCAGAACTGATCCTAAATATTTGACTAATGTATATTTTTTCACTTGATTATCAAATATGACAAAAAATATTTTACCTACTATTAAATGAATAGTATATTAAAATATACAAATGCAACTGTTAATAAATGACAGAAGATTTAATATATTCTAAGCATATAACAATATTTCTACCCTTTACATTCTGAATCAGAAACATGCTGATGCCAAAATTGTATTCAGTCCATTCTATCATGGTTTTTCATAGCATTCTCGTTATTTGAACGTGCTTGATTCTATACCAAAACCATAATGAACAAAGACCTTGTTCCACAAAAGGCCAGGAGCAATACCTAAATTTCAGAATTGCTTTGGATAAAATAGAGGGTGACACAGTTCACAAACAACAACAAGGAAAAACAGAATAGAAAACTGCATCAATGGGAGAACATAGAGGATGACTTCGAAATAGTAAGGAGAGAAGACGTTAAAGTTATCCTTTTAAAAATGCCTGCTAGAAGCATAGTACCTTACAACAATCAATTAAAAAAAAAAAGTATAAAGGAGAAAAGTATAAAGGAGAATTGCATAAATTTGTAATCCTATATCCATATTAATACAGTAATTTTATTTAAATGAAAATAAAATCCCTGATTAAAATGTAATAAACTCACAGTAAGTAATTTTCATATGAACAGATGTCATATGAACTACTCTGAAAAACAACCCATGAATACCTATTGACAAACACTGCACAGTCTTTCCCCTGTCAGAAGAAAACTCAGGTCACCCACTGAAGAATGTAAATACTGCCATTTACAAATTTTCCAAAAGTTTCATTTAATACGCAGCAGAAAGTCAGAAATTCTGGGTAGGACATAAGACCTATTCTATAGGTTTGAAGTTATCAGTGTGCTTTATAAACTACACCAGTAGAGAAAAAAATCACTATATTTCTGTTATTTGAAGAGCTGAAATCAAAGCAATTAAAGTAATGGGGAAAAAAAAAAAAAAAACAACAACAAAAACCAACAACAAGCCAAAACCAAAACCAAATAAACCACAAATACACTCTGTTCCAGAGAACAAATAATTTTTTTCACCTAGAAATGCTGAGATAGTTGGATTTGGATTTTGTTTTTCTGACAAGTATACAACTATAAACGTTTTGTCCCAAAAACGATTCCATATAGTTTTGGAACAGTAAAAGACAATGGCAGACACAGGATTCTCAAGGATCACTGGTGCACAAATTTTTGGGCTTTTTTTTGTGGGCTTTTCTTCTAAAACCAGTACTATCTTTTTATCAGTTACGGTGTATTAGAATTACAATGTTGGGTTGTAAAAAAATAAAAAAAATAAATGTATTGTGAAATTTTTGACACCAGAGTTTTGTTGTTGTTGTTGTTGTTGCTATTATTATTATTATTATTATTAATATTATTATTATTAATAATAATAATAATAATAATAATAATAATTCATTTCTTAACAATTATTTATTATGGCATTTTCACCTTCTATACACACTTTCAGATATTTCAGAGGTTTCAGAAAGAAATTAGTCTTCAGAGATGCGTCAATGAATCCTATGGATTTCGTTATGATCATTTCACTGCAAAGGACAAAGATATCCTTTAATATGCATGGCACTCCTTAAAAAGCTGGAGAGGGACTTTTTACAAGGGCACGTAGTGATAGAACAAGGGGCAATGGCTTTAAACTGAAAGAGGGGAGATTTAGATTGGATATAAGGAAGAAATTTTTCACTGAGAGGGTGGTGAGGCACTGGCACAGGTTGCCCAGAGAAGTTGTACATGCCCCATCCCTGGAAGTGTTGAAGGCCAGGTTGGATGAGGCTTTGAGCAACCTGGTGTAGTGGAGGGTTTCCCTGCCCATGGCAGGGGGGTTGGAACGAGATGATCTTTGAGGTCCCTTCCAACCCTAATCATTCTATGATTCTATGATTTGATGAAGCC
This sequence comes from Tauraco erythrolophus, assembly GCF_009769465.1. Classification (NCBI taxonomy): domain Eukaryota; kingdom Metazoa; phylum Chordata; class Aves; order Musophagiformes; family Musophagidae; genus Tauraco; species Tauraco erythrolophus. The sequence goes on along the minus strand of NC_141496.1, from coordinate 90,044,069 downwards.
TTATTTTTACCATTTATTTTTCTTCCAAAGGGCTAACACATCATTGCAAACAATTAAATTGGTTCTGCTAATAAATAAATGTTTCTTGCTGAGTCCGGGGAGATGACATCAAAGTCTACCCTGATTTGACTGGTGGAGCTAAATCAATCTTCATTATAAATTATTTCTGACAGATAATTTCATAGTTTTTATGTGAACGTTTCACAAACACTGAATTTGGAATTTTTACACTTGCAAAATGAAAGCTTTGCACCATCTAATTAGGCAAGATAGCATCATGCAATTTGCATGACTAATCAAAACAGTATGAATATTCGTGACTAGTTCATATACTTTTTTATACCTTGTGTTTTATGCACTTCATGTTTGACCTTCTCATATATAATCCAATAGGCAAAGAAGCTCATCACCTGTGTGATCCAAAGTTAGGTGAACAACACATTTTGAAATATCAATTTTAAAGTAAGTCTATTAAGCCTATGTGAATATTAACACTACGTTGTAGACCTCAAAGACCTTGTGCTATACTAAATGTGTTACGAAGGAAATTTATATGAAGTGTTTGCTACTTCTTGTTCTACTCATGCCAGTCTATTTCGCTTTTGAGCATCTGGATACAATGAAGGCAAGATACTACGATTTAACAGCTTAACAGCCAGCATACACACTTTGCTGACAGACAGGCAACATGAATATTACAGGAAGTTTTGTGTCCTCTAATTACGCATGCCTCTCCCATTCCAAACCAAATAAACAAAAAAAAATACCACCACAGTTGGTCTATCCCATGCAGGATGCCAAAACTGGGAAAATCTCAATCTGTCTGCTCAAGAGCCTGCTTTCTTTTACACCTGCTCATGCATGTCACTGTAGGGCTAACCAGCAAAACTAGAAATACTTCATTTTTCAGAAATTTATTTTCTCACTTTGATAGTTTACCAAATTCCACTCCACTACCTTAACTGCCATTAAGTTCACTTTTCCTATCCTGGTAAATTGTGAAGTATTGACTACAGACTAAATGATAAGGGCTTCAACCTGCACAGTACATGTGTATGGACTACGAATATTTGAGTTTCTGTAGTTTGGTTCTAATTTTTTGAAATTTCTATAATACCACTGAAATTTAAATTTAACTACAATCTCAAGATAAAAATATTTACAATGAATGTAATTATTTGCTGTTACTGATAGTAATTTCAAAGAAAAAGTAGAAGGAATAGCAACGGTAGTTAGGTATTGGCAATTCGAATATCAGCTTAACTATGAATTTTTACCAGATTTTAAATGCAAATGATTTAAATAAAAGTAAGTTACAATTTGCAGAAACTACTAAGATATGTGCCTGAGACCACGAAACAGACCTGAAGTTTATAATTGTATAAAGTGGCCATTCAGATACCTTAAATTTACGCGCTCACACAGAACTGTTCAACTAGATAAACTATACAAATTGCACACAACCATACAAAATAGTCAGTAATTTTTCCCTTTCATAAATTGAGAAAACCTTGGAGCTGCAAAATTGTCTGTTGGTCTGTTTTATTAAACAAGTTATTTTTAAAATCTCGGTGCCAAAAGAAAATATTGTCTTTCATCCTAACTGGTGTTAAAGAAATCTCCAAAATCTCTCGTTTATAATTTAAAGTAACTGGGTATATGGTATTGAAGTCAGATTTGTAGAGTAATTAAATGTCTTTAACATAAATTATCTGTGTAACTTATTTGCATAAACGGTGCTGTTAAGCAATTTCGGTGTACACAAGGGACACATTGTTATTTCATCAAAAACTTAGTGTGCTCCATACACAGGATAAGGCTTATAATGTTAATACAGTTATCATACCCCAGACTGTGATACAGGTAAGACTAACTCAATTGAGGGTATCTCTACAAATTGTATCAAGTCATAAGTGTAATATAACAATGATGTGCTGACAGCAGTTCAGAGAACGAATATCAAAATGGAAGCCCTGATTCCTTTCTCCATATTCTCCCTGTATCTTTAAAACATGTGAGAAATATTTCACCTTCTTTCCTAGAATTAAGCTCTTAATTTTGCCTCAAAATGGGCTTCCCATTCATTTTATCCCACTTTCATGCTCAGAAGAATCAGCACTAAGTCTCTGGCATTATATTCTCGTCTTCAAGGCTAAATGGTAGAGTAAGTGTTGTTTAGAAAATAAACCACACTCTCAGTCCTCCAACTCTAAAAGCACATAATTTTGGCTAATAAATATGAATTTTCGAATGTGCTACTTGGAACAACTGAGTACATTTTTTAAGTACTAGAAACTTTCATCTTACTAATGGCATTGGTGGAAATATAGATAATTAACATTTGTTGATTCCAATTCAATTGATTCTTGTTCAGTAGCAAAATATTTGTTTGGTTACAGACTTTCTCATGATGGTGCAGGAGTTTGTTCCATTGCTCTTGGAAGAAATAAGAATTTCTCATAAACTTACACACTGTAATTTTTTTTCCTTTCAACATTTTCAAAATAAGTTGGTCAATCTAAAAAAAGAAGAACTGATTAGATTACTACATCTGCTTATTCTCACTCAGTATTCCTTGACATGTTTTACCCATCAAGACTCTTACCCATCTTTGCATACCTATATGAATTTCTCTTTCAAGATGGCTTTAGTTTACATTTTTCAACTCTCATTCATATTATAATAAGATTAGTTTCAGATATCTTGGTGAATATTAGATGTTAGCTGGAAATTTTCTTTACACTTATATTTGTGTTCATGGGATTAGAAAGTCCATTAAGAACTCTGTGAATAAATAGACTGTCAGTCATAACCATAGACAATTAACTTGTGTCAAAACCAAAGGACTGACTCTTGAAAAAATTAGGATCTGTTTGGGGAAAAGATCTGCAGTACAGTTCTTGTAGGTTTAGACCATCTCTATCACCAGCACTGAAATAATAATGTAATTTCTATTCATCTTAATGTTGCTAAAAAATTGAGTTAAGATTATTAGATTTAAAAAAACTCAACCTTCTGAAATTATTACTGCAACAGGGATAGCAGCAACAAAAACATAGTTCATTAGTGTAAGAACAGATGGAAGAATATTATCACAGCATAGTAAGCTTGCAGAAATCTGCTTGAGATAAATTCACTCAAGGAGCGCATAAAAACTTTTTTTTTAATCATAGTGACAAAAACTACAAGATGAGACTAGGAGAAAAAAAAATATATATTGGTTTTATCTAATTAGTGTGTACTGTCTTAGAACCAGAAAACAATTTTTCTGAGGAACAAATTATATCTTCATATTGCAATCACCCAGACTACCCAGTGCACCCCTGCAGGCTGGGACCATCCCGGTGGTCCTCCATCAAAAAGGAGTCCAGCTGTAAAGTTCCTCTTTTTCTCCTGCTGCTCATTACTATTTTCTTCCACATTAGCCAACGGACACATACAATGTCTGCAGTATTGAGGAATTGTGATAGAGAGAGAGAAAAAGATTTTGCCAAATTAATTGAATAATAATCCTGTTTGGTGAACACTTCATAATATCCTCCACTAAAAATTAAAACTCTATCCCTACATTTTACATCTTTCCTGTTTCTCGGTTAACATTCTGCATGACCATGATCTTCTGTTGTGCCTGTTCCAAGAACCTGAAATATCTGTTGTTTCATGAGGTGATCAAAGCTTTTCTTGGGCTTCTGAGTGGCTTATATGACTGATCTAGTGGTATGTTTCATCTTCCTAGCATTTTACCCTTACCAGACACACACAAAACCAAAATATAAAATAAAAAAATTCCAATTGCATAATGTAATGCTCGTTTACATTGTTCAAAAGCTTAACATCACCGATACAAGAGGAAAACTTCAGCAAGGGAAAAATAGCTAGACACACGCTGAATGAATAAATAACAGAACGACAACAAAAAAAAAAAGCTAAAGAGGAAGTGATACTTTCCACTGCTCATTCTATTTATTTTTTCTAGATTTTGTTTGAGCTTGTAAATCCCACAATTACATATTCACATAGGTCTACTGAACCCATTGTAACTCACTCGATGGTTTAGTCAACCTGTGTCCAGGTACAGAAAAAAATGTTTGTTGAACTCAAGATATGAAAACCTTGGATATCTCACTTCATTTTATTCATGAAGTTTCAAATAACTATTAAATGCTAACTTTTTTCTCTGTCTACTTAATATTAGTGCAGATACTGGCATGATCTAAAGACAACAAAATTCTTAAGTCTGTTTCACTTATAGTCCTCCGTGTCTGCTCTTCTATGAAATTCCATTGCTTTCTATGTCAGTCTATAGTTAAACATTCTAATATCTTCCTTAATCTGCCTGAAAGACCCATTTCTTCAGTTCAGTTTAGAAAAGATGTAGTGATCTACAAGTAATAAGTTAATACTGTCATGCAACTAATTAACGTTTAACAAAAATAAATTGCATCTGTAGATTGATACGAAAGGTTTACAAAGATGAATCAAGCAGCTGGCAGGACTGTAAGATGTTTTTTAACTGAAATATGATCAAAAGTCTGTACAGATCTTCCTTTAGAAATTCCAAGGAAGCTTGAACAATTTTCTTTTCATCCTCCTTTCTGCTTGCACACTTTTTTCCTTTTCATATTACAGAAATGCTTCAAAAGATTTACTTCAGCTTTGGAGCTAATTCTGGAGAGTTTACCTCAAGCTGTACAAGTGGAAACTTTACCCATTTAAGTGATTACCCCACTGCCTAAAGTTGTGGCTTGTTACTATTCTATGTCTATTCAGACATATGTCTGGATGATGCCAGTTCCCCATGGCTTCATATTAAATTTTTTAGTGATTGATTTTTTTCCAGATTTAATATAAACTCAATCTAGAACAATATAAAAGAATAGTTTTCCTTAGTAGTGGGAAATCAGCAGTGGTAGTAACCCGTTATCTATGGAGTCATATGTAATCATGATGTTCCTTTCACCAGCAAAGGGATAGTTTGGTTATTTGACACAATGATTAGAAAAATCTGATGTATGAAAGCTAAATTAGATACCTTTTAAGTAATTTATGTTTTGAAGACAAAAAGCCCATAATAAGTTTGACTTAATACGTTTGTTCAGTGGTTTGCACAGGCTAGCCAAAACTGTTCACACACAGTCATCAGCTATGCAAATACTTGTTTGAATTTATCTCTATTAAGGGTAAATTAGTTTTAAGGAAGATTTTTAAGCATGTTGAAATAGCATAAATGTAAAAGGCAGATTACAGGCTATTAAAAAAAAAGGTAAATAATGTCAATTATATAGTTATTAATGAGCAGATAGCATTAACTGAGTACTACTTAAGGCAGTCTTCCTAAGAATGATTTTGTGTTCACTACATATCAATGTATTTCTACCAAAAGACTTCAAAACCCCACAATTATTTCAGATATATCTAACATTTACATACAGGCACAACAATTTTAATAAGAACATTGTAAACCCTGGCCAAAGATATTTTAGACTTAATTTGAAATTCTAATAATATGGCAAGACAGGAAATTATGCAACAGAAATGTATAGATTTTAGAACTTTCATCAGCCTTAAGAGCCCTAATTAAATTAGTTAATTTATTTCACTTAAAAGGATTAAATAGCCAGGATATATGACCAAACCTAAAGCTCAATGGGACTGGTTATCTTAACTTAAAGCAAGATTAATGTTATCATATACTATATCCATCATAGGAAAATAGATATTTCTACACCTCATAGAGAAACTCAAAACTGAGTATTTTAGAATGTTTAACAGCTGTCTCACATGAGCCGTGCGGTTGATAAGTATCATTTTCAAAATTCAGTAGCACACTGGAATAGCACTCCCCTGGCAGCTTGTTAGGATTACTAGGATAGTATTTTAAATATGCAATGTCATGAAAATAAGTAGGTTAACAATAGTCAGTGTATGACAGCCACTGATAAAATCGACATCCTTGGAACCCACAAAATAAAACAAAACAACAGAGCTCTGTAAAGTTCACAAACTTCAAGTTTACCCTCTCAAGGTCATTCAGTAAACTATACAGCAACCTAAACCATTCCACCCAACAGATTTCACAGTTCTCTTCATTCTCCGCTTTTTAAAGTTTAAAAACATTAATGTCTTGTGCAGCACAGGGAACATTTACTATGCATAATATGGACTGAATTAAAAAAATAGCTGTTTTCAGTGTCCATGCAAATCTGAAACTTCATCCGATTCACTGTGTTTCTCATAACAGAATTGTCAGAAATACTTGACGTCTTTTAATGGTATGGGCTAGTTTTGCCCTCACCATTTCTCCAGTATGAAGGTCATATTGAACTCTGGCTCTCTCTTTACTAACAAAGACTTCAAAATTCCCCTGGTACCTCTATTCCCCCAATGTGCTCTACCCTTAACATCAACATATTAGAATACTCAGCAACAGGACTCTCAGAGAAACATGATGCAATAATTAATCAGTCAAGTGTCACAGACAAATTTTCCTTTAACTATCTTGCATGGTTTGGCAGGTATCTTTAACACAAAAAGGCCTTCATCCCAGATAAACTAGCTGTCGCTGTAACTGTAGCTACGTGTAGCTGTAGCCATGAACTGCTCAGCAGATAAGGTCACATGCAGAGAGTAGTGCTCAATGGCTCAATATCTGGATGGAGATCAGTGATGAGTGATGTCCCTCAGGAATCTGTATTGGGACCACTACTGTTGAATATCTTTATCAATGACATAGGCAGCAGGATTGAGTGCGTCCTCAGCGAATTTGCAGATGACACCGATCTGAGGGACAGAATGTCATTCAGAGGGATCTGGACATGCTCGAGATGTGAGTCCATGTGAAACTCATGAGGTTCAAAAAAGCAAAAGGCACGGATGTGCACCTGGATCAGGGCAATCCACGATATCAATACAGGCTGGGGGATGAAAGGATTGAGAATAGCCCTGTGGAAAAAGACTTGGGGGTACAGGTGGATGAAAAACTGGGCACGAGCCAGCAATGCGCGCTCGCAGCCAGAAAGCCAACCGCATCCTGGGCTGCATCAAAAGCAGTGTGGCCAGCAGGTTGATAGAGGTGATTCTCCCATCTGCTCTGCTCTGGTGAGACCCCACCAGGAGTATTGTGTTCAGCTCTGAAGTCCTCAGTACAGGAAAGACAAGGACCTGTAAGGAATGGAACACCTCTCCTGTGAGAAAGGGTCTGAGAAGACATTATTGCAGCCTTTCAGTACTTAAAGAGGCTTATAAGAAAGATGGTGACAGACTTTTTAGTAGGGCTTGTAGCTATAGGACAAAGCGTAATGGGTTTAAACTAAACAAGAGTAGATTCAGACTAGATGAAAGAAATATTTTTTTCACAATGAATGTATTAAAATACTGAAACAGGCTGACCAGGTAGGTGGTAGATACCTAATCCCTGGAAACATTCCTGGTCAGGTTGGACTGGGCTCTGAGTAACCAGATCTAGCTGAAGATGTCTCTGCTTATTGCAGGGAGGTTGGACTAGATGACCTTTAAAAGTCCCTTCCAACCCAAACTATTACATGATTCCACGATAATGCAACATTCTTTTGAAGCTCTGCAGTGGCATCTCAACTTGTACACATTTTTATGGAGCCTGTATTGAGTTAAGCTCTACTCATCTAAAGAGAGTAGGAATCTATAAACTTTCCAGGACTTGTAGGAAGAAAGATAATAACTCAAAGACTGCATACATGTTGCCCTCTCTTTGGTCAGGTATTTTGCTTGACTAATCAACCTCTCCTTCTTCCCCATGGTGTAGAAGGAGCTGTTCACAAGTTGCCTGTGGCCAAGCCAGAAAAGCAAATCATACGATAGTACAAAACTCATCATCAACCATTCCAAAGAGGATTAAAGAAGGACAAAGATAGCTCTTTTTAAAGATAACCTAGGAATTTTAGGCCTGAAAGGCTGATTTGGATATCCAGATACTAAATCTCATTCTTAGTACAAATTATTATTAATAATTATTATTTATTAGTTAATTATTCTGGTTTAATGATTATTCATTATCATTAATTATTATTAATAGTTCATAGATAATAATGAGGTGTACAAGAATTAATAGCATCAGATTTATCACCTTCTTGATAGGCTGTCATCTGGCCTATTGCACAACTGAAAACAAATGAATAAAACAAATTCTTGTTTCAAATGACATAGTTTGACTTCAGCAAGTCTTTATGAATTATTCCATATGGCAATTTTTTTAGTAACAGATAAACTAAATCACCAGGAAGGAAAGAGAAAAATAAACTAAACAACAAAATCCTATGTTCTGTTCACTTCTATTGACATCTTAACTTTAGTTAAGAAATGTAGAAAGCACTGAGCTCTGAGGTTTGAGTACAGGCTCTGAATTCAGTATGACCTTAATATACTGGAAGAAAGGTTGTAATCCTACCAAAACGAATGTAAAGACAAGAATACAAAGTACTACATTTAGCAAGCAGAGATCATATCCAAGGGCTGGAGCACCTCTCCTTTGAAGACAGGCTGAGAGAGTTGGGGCTGTTCAGCCTGGAGAAGAGAAGGCTCTGGGGTGATCTTCTTGTAGCCTTCCAGTACTTAAAGGGGCCTACAGGAAAGCTGGAGAGGGAATTTTTACAAGGATACATGGTATCTTATGGTGATAAGACAAGGGGCAATGGCTTTAAACTGAAAGAGGGCAGATTTAGACTGGATATAAGGAAGAAATTTTTTACATTGAGGGTGGTGAGGCACTGGAACAGGTTGCCCAGAGAAGTCGTGGCTGCCCCATCCCTGGAAGTGTTCAAAGCCAGGTTGGATGAGGCATTGGGCAACCTGGTGTAGTGGAGGGTTTCCCTGCCCATGGCAGGGCGGTTGGAACTGGATGATCTTTGAGATCCCTTCCAACCCAAACCATTCTATGATTCTATGATTCTGTAAGCAAAATGGAGCATCAACAGTTACATAACAGATCCACCAAAACCTTTTCTTATAGCGGATAACAGTTCGAATGCCTCAATGTTCCAAAATATCAAATGACCTTCTGACAGTGTCCTCTCGCAAGTGTCCTCTATATGAAAAACAGACAATAGCTAATCAATGCCATTCTGCACTGGAAAAAAATCATATGAGATTTTTCTGTACCATTTTTTAAGGAAGAATTTTAAAACAAAAATGGAGCAGGGCTGAATGATAGGAGGTATGGAATATCTAGCCTCTTAGAATGGCCTGAAGGAACTGATTTTGTGTAATCTAGAAAAGAAAAGACCAGGATATACTAGATACTTCATTGTCCTTCACACACGAGGCAGTTAATACTGTTCTATTTCCGCAAGACTAAGTAAGAAGACATTTGTTTACATTTTCAACAAAATTATTACTTTGCATTAGAACTAGGAAGTTTATCTCCCAAAGACAACGAAACATCTGAGAACACTTTCAAAAGCCATTTTCAAAAAACAGATAAGCAGTATATTTCAGGAATTGGAATCCTAGCACTATTACCTTGCTACTCTGCAGAAGAGTGGATTCAAGGAGATTTTCTCCCAAAAGCAATACACTTTTATGATCATGACACAGAATTAACACGTTCTATTCATTTATCCTCCAATAAGCCAGTATGTTCTAGGAAAAAAAAAAACAAACAAAAAACCACAACAGTGGTTTTTTTCCTTATAGTTTTCCAGCAGTTAGAAGGCAATGAAGATCTTTGTTGTGGGATTACGTATAAATTTACAAAATTGACACACAAAGTTCTGAATGAATAGACTAATTTAATGAACTTTTGATTTATAAGGAGAAAGACATTTAGTTCTATCTAGTTATTTGAGAACAGTTTGTGTACAAGATGTGAAAAACTCAGAAACTTCATGCACTGCGGAAAGATTTCTCTGAAGTATTTTCCCTATGCATAATTGCAGTTAGAGCCACTAGAATTCCATTTGACAAGGCACTAAGCCTAATTCAGTCATTGAAATATCATAGGCTTTGCCCATTCTAAGAAAAGGCAAATATCTCTTCTCAAGTGCTACAGTTCTGAAAATACAAGTGGATTCTGAATAATGACAAACATTAGTGTTCTCAATTATGTTTCAGAAATGAAGTGAGAACCTCTGGAAATCCATTCTATCCAAAACAGTTTAGACACATTGAAAGATACTACTACAGCCTGAAAGAATTTATTTGCAATTACATTCTGTGCTAGTTCTGAGACAAAACAGGAAAAAAAAAAAAAGTAGGCAATACACATGCAAATATATTAATAATCATTAATATCTTCTCCTATTCTGGAAGTCAAAAAGCATAAGTTAGTAGACTGTGTCTATAGCATACCCAAATTCTGCAGCATAGTATGAAATATTGCAATATGGTATGCTACAACGTAATATCCATTTATCTGGTTAAGTGAAAATGAGAATTCTAATTCATTGCTAGGTGGAAGAATACAAAACTCCAATTTATGAACTAGTATCTTCTCCTCGCAATTGCAGCCTTAACCAGCAACAATGCTACCAGAAAGCTGCACTGAAATTAATCATGAATAAAGTTTGCAAAGAAATCATTTCTTCCTTATCCTTCTGACAACAAAATTTCTACTGTATTTCTTACACTACAGTAAATGTGAAATTGAAATAAGAACACGGATATTTAAATTCTTACTTTCTCATATGGACCATTAAATCACAGGATTGTTTTGAAAACAATTAAACAATTATTAGAAATTGTATGAATTGTTAGGCTTTCTTCCTGTTGCTGGGCCTTAAAGAGTATGGGCTTGATGGTTCTGAATTTCAGTCACGCTATCCTTATCTTCTACAGGTGCTCGCTTTCAAAATTTGTAAGCAATACAAGCAGTGTATCCTCAAAAGTTTGTTCTTGGAGGAGACAATAAAGTCCATAAAGAATTTCTCTCATAAAGGGGGAGCTGACAAATTGTATGTACAATTCAGAATTTCACAAATTACACTATGCACGTAATACATTAAAGAAATCTATGTAGTTGCAATGCAGAGATGATCATTGCTCTTAAGCCTAAAATACTGGTATTGGAGATTAGTTTAAAAGTTTCACTTAGCAGGCAAATTTCAAGTGAAGGAAACAAGTGGCACTTGTTTGACAGAGCTAATGAAAAACAATAAAACCAGATTCTTGAATTCCTGTTAACCTAACTGTCAAAAAAAAAAAAAAATTGCTGAGTAAAAAGGAGTTCCTTACTCTGGTCTCAGTGAATGCAGAAAATAAAATATTTTACTGAAAATTCATAAACAAATTCAATAATATGGTGGTTTTCTTCTTTCTCTTCAGCTCCTTAGAGTAAAAGAGAAAAAAGCAACTATCTTAGGTGCACCACCTTCGAATGCCAGGAAAATATATCAGAGCTGAATTAACCATACTGGGTCTGAAAAGAAAGTGAGTCTAGAAATTACACTGGTAAAAAAGAGAATCAGAAATCCTCCTTCTCAGCTACTTTCACTCAAAACCTCGTGTTGCTGAGAAAATAGCATTCCTTTCCCATTCAAATCCTTTCTACTTCTGGATCAGTTTCAGTGTAGGGATCTCATTTTCCTGCATGGTGTACAAACAAGTTAGTTTTTTTCACGGTACTTAATGAATAGAGTTGGTGAAATTATTTGGATGTTAATTTACATAATACTGTAAGGATTTCATTCTTTTCAAACATTTTCACTTCCCTTCCCCCAAAAGGTATTTACAGTTTAACTGAAAAGAGAGATTCCATGGAAATTAAAAAACTGTCACAAAAAAATATCTAAGTGAAACGAAGAAAAAATAATTTTAAGCTAAATTAAGCTTTTGATTATACAAGCATTTATTATGAATAAATAAGTCATTTTACTATATAAAAATGTCTTACACAGAAATGCATTGAAGAAATTTGGTCAGGTCAAACCCATAGGAGTACTTTTATAATTAAGAATAATTATGTTTTAGCAGGGCTTGATAAACATCAAAATGTTGAAAAGCTGCCATTAAGTTGGAGTTCATACATTGTTTTCCCTTGCTTTGTTATCTGGCAATTGGTACAAAGACTACCTTAAAGCTAAAACAGCATTTCATGGTAACGGTACAGTTGCAGTGTGCTTCAGGAAAAAAATCAAACATGTGATCTTCTCCTGTACTCATTAAATACATTGCATTTTATAACAGAAAAGAGTAGATCACAAACTAAGCTGAGCACCAGCTACACAGTTTATAACATAACTTTTTGTTGTTGAAGGTTTACATTCACAAACAGGAATTTTGTTTTAAACACTCCTGAAGAGAATGAGTTCCACCAACTTCACTTGGATGAACCTTCTGTCAAATAAGTTCTTTAACATTTTGCTTTTGTATATAAACATTTTTCTGAATATCAGAAAACCAAATTGATTTTTGAATTAAGTGTATTTTGTTACTGTTTGCGCAGCAGTCATTGATGCACTGGTTATGATCTTCTGCCTGAGTGGCCACGTATTTTATCTAGCAGATAAAGAATTCCTCTTACTATCTTCTTCAAAACTAGTGATTGTATATGACCCTTTCAGAAAGGATTAAAAAAAACCCAAACAAACAAATGAAAAAAAAAAAGACAAAACAGAAAACAAAAAAGAAAAGTATATTAAAAAAACCCAAACCCCAACAAATTGAAAAATCACCTCTTTTTGTCACTGCTAGGAGAAAAAAACAGCTTGGTGAAGCTGGGGTATATATTGTTTAAATGTTGGTATAATTACATTCAACTGTAATATTATGTTTTGGTACATAAGTAACATAGGGATAATGTTTAAGTATTAAAAGGCTCATTCACCATCACTTTTTAAAGCAATTTCTGATTTCACTTGTGCAACTCAGCCTGCTAAAGAGTTTTTAGAAGCAGAAAAGCTTCTTCTTTTATATTTACTCAAACTCTTGTGACATAAACAGAATCTTATTCAGCAAAATGCTGCTTGACTTAAGTCACTGTTACCTGAAGTAACCTAGGATGGTGGTGTAAGATAAAGTTTTTAGAAAGTCAGACAATGAAGTTGTTCAGATTCACAAGGACCACCGTTCTTTATTAATTATCCCAGAGTGTAGCATATAAATAGACTTTTCTTATTCACTGATCTCTGATGTCATGTTTGATTCCTCTTATTCTCAAAAGTAAAATAAAATTAAAAAAAAATTCAATTCTGTACTAAATTTAAATTCAGAGAGTTAAATTTAAGCTCAAATTTTAGACTTAGCTAAGTGTACACCAGTATAAATTTCTAAACCATTTAAGGAACATCTTATACAAAGGATAGAAGACAAATATGGACATGAAAGAACTTCAATAACATTTGCAGTATTGTTGTTTGTTCTCTAGTCATCAGGAAGGAAAAAAAATGTCTGGAAAACTTTCTATAATCACATGACTAAAGCAAAAACTTACTCTGGTGGTTGTCTTACCGTAATTATTACTACACTTGAGCCATGTTCTCCTTCTACTGCACACATTTAAGTTACCACTATTCTCTATCTCACTATTTCAGGAACAAAGAATCTGTGCCACACTTAATACTGTCTTTTTCACCCTTCGTAACTCAATGCCAAAGAGCAAATGCCAATGTTTCATGACCTTTATATTAGTAGTTCAGTCTTTGGGGCACTAAAACTGATTTTATTCATCTTAGCATAGTAAAATCTGACAGGATCCTTTGTGCCATTCCCTGAAAACCTCCACAACACCAGCAGCAGACAATATAGAGGTTTTCCATAATACATTTTCCAATTTATTTATATCTCAGGGCAAATTTCTGTTTAACCAGTGCAAAGCACAGATATATTTCAAACATTCCTCACCAGAAGTTATGTTTGTCAAGATCATGCCTTTAAAATTACTTCAAACAGATTAGATTTATAGCAAATCTACTGCTCTACACATTACCATTAACAAAACCAAAACAAAGCAAAAAAACAATGGACAAAGAAATGCAGTTACAGAAATGTAATCCTACCTTTCTACAGATTACATTCTCTGAAATACACCTGGACATATGTAAAGCAAAAGGTTATTCTAATATTCTACAGAAATCATATTCTGGCATCTCAAAAGGTCAGATGAAGAACTTGTTGAGCACTCATGAGGTTTTAGTGTTTGTGTTTAAATCATAAAACATGGGACACATTTGCATTTATTTATAATTGTGCATTGTTTGAGTAACTCCAATTATACTAAGAGAACTAAGAAGTGCTGTGTAGCTGTGAATAATCACCAAAATTTAGAATAGGTTCCTAAGGTATTAAAAGATCTTTTGGGAAAATATACAGTTTATGGTTTGGATTGAGTTCGTTCCTCCTATAACTAAAATTTCTGTAGGAACTAACTCATGAGCTAACTTTGCCTATTAATGTAGCACATTGTGCTATATAAGGCTTATTTCATAAAATTGGCCCTTTCTCCCCCATTTAGTCATATACCTGTTATTTCAAAGCCCATTCTTCCTAGTCATATCCAAATACCATGAGCATTTCTGGCAGCCATTCCCTCATGAGACAAGAGAACACAATTTGAAAAGTAAGAGTGGTCAATTTATTATAAATGTCTTGAATACTAATTACTATAACATATTTTGCTACAGAATGTAAGCTTGCCAGCTAATTTTCCTTTTTAACAGTTGTCCTGTTAAATTGAAGTAGGTGTGTTTAACAGAGGAAACCATCTGAGATCTGTAATGAAAGTGGGAAAATAAGTTGACCTAATTTGATAACAATAAAATAAACATTAATTCTTCCCATATCCTTTCCTGCAACATAGTATGGAAATATAAGTCAACATACTTTAGAAATACATGGTGATATTCACTTTATGACCACAGCTCTCATATCATTGCTATTTACTTGCTTATTAGTCATGAAAAAGAAATGTACAATTATAGATTCAGGAGACAATAATTAAAACATTTCAAAAATTGAAACCAAAATAGTATTTCATGAGTCATCTTTTTCAGCATTGAGAATAAGTATTTTTCTTGATGCTGTTACAAGCACAAATAAATATAAAAAATTTCAGCAACAATTCTATGTTTTTTCAACAGTTGGGTTTTTTTTTTTTTTTCATATTTGTGACACTTAGCCCCAATTCTTCACTTTATTTTATATGGAAAATTTTCTAGAGCTAAATTCACCGTATTTTAAATTGTTTAAGCTAAAACTTATAGGACTTGTTTCATAACAGTATTTATCTTCTCCCAAAGACAACTTCTCACATATTTTAAAGAAATAAACCAAATCAATGAAAGATATGATGGGTATTTAAAATTGCGTTACTGCATTTTGACTATTAGATGTATTTGCTAAAAGAAAGGTGAGTTTAACTGTACATATTGTCATAGCCCAAGACAGTGCTTCATTTCTTTGGATAGTATCTTAGGATTGTTGATTGGCGGGTTTTATTTTTCTCCAGTTTTAGGCTCTGCTGAGTACCAAAAGTCAGGTAGGAAAAATGAACAGCAATAAGCAATAATAACATATAGAAAAGTTACGCATTAAGCTTTTCCCCTCTTAAGGATGTCAAAAGGAATATTATCTCAGGATAGGATATCAGACAGAGAATCTGTTAAATATAACTCTTTATTATTAATTTTCCTCACATGGCACAAAGCTTTGTCTCATTTTCCTCTATTCTACCCTGAAGGTCTCCTTCTAATCATTTCACACTAAATGCAAAAGTAAAAAGGTCTTTTCAAAGGAAACTGAAATTAAGGCCTAATTTATAGGTTTTATGAAAAGAAGTAGAAATTCATCCTCAGTAAATAGAGACTGCAGTCCGTATTTATAAATACAAAGAATAACTTCATTTGTCATAAATGGAAGTGATACTGAAAACTTTACTTAAAGAGCTTGATCTGATGCTTTTAATCTACTGTAGATAAGCTCTCACACCCACTCTAACAAGGTTTTGCCTGCAAACAGGACATGCATTGAGATGAATAGCTGAAACACTCTTCAATCTGTCTTTGTATCCTAGAAACCCCTAGAGACAGCACTGCACTCTGTAAAGAGCAAAAAGTAACTGCAGTGCAAGTCCATTCCAATAAACTTTTGGAGACAAGAATCTAATCTTTCTTTATGACCTAGCCAATGACAATGTCTGCAGCAACTAGAAAAAAGAAGATTGTATATTCAGCACAGACTTCTTTTCTCCTAAGTTCTGAGTCAGTGGGAACCAATGTTCAGGTTCATTCTTAACTTCAAGAATAAAAGATTCATTTTTGCTCCTCCATCCCTTAATTGTTTTTTGAATAAAGTATATTTTAAAAATGATGTGCATATCAGAAGTGTTTGCAATATCTTTAAAAAAAAATTGTTCTTCCTCCATTTTAGACACATGATAAACTAGACATCTCTTATTGTTAGAAGGTATGCATATTTCAACTGGGGAACAGGGGTGAGGAAGGAAGGTGAGGTATTTACTTTGAGTTGCAATTTCAAAGAATTCTAAAGGATACTCTTTGAACATAACAAGAAAACAAACTGGTTTTATAGTGAAGACGTAAAAGTTTCGAGTTTAACATAAAATTGTATTTCAGTGAGATTTATCAGAGTTTTGTAAAACAGAGAATTTGTAGGTAAATTCAATGTCAATGAATGCATACATGGTTTGTCAAAACTGTATTATCAGGCCACTTCAGCATACAAGGGAGTAAAGCTGAAATCTGACAGGTGAAATGACATTTTATGAAGAGATTAGTCTGATAAATAGAAGTGGCCAACAGGAGCAGTTTCAGTAGTTTCTGGTTTGATGTATATGTATGTCTTCCTTTTTGTTTTTAAGGAATTTAGGTTATAAAACCACATTGTTTTACTTACTGAACATATGTTTTTCCTGAAATAAGAGCATTCATATCAGCCTGCTTCACACAACTGAAAATTTTGGTTTATTATGATATAGTAAGATTTATGCCTATTATCTTCCTGCACATCTGCTAAAAAATATAAGCAATGCACATCAATGCATCACTATCCTATATATTCCTCCAATGGTGCAGATACACTGTTCCATATTTAGGGGCAAATTTTGACCAGTTAAATTTATTCATCTTCTGTGGTAGAATTTTCATTATTAACTGATTTTCAAAACGCATTTATGTATCATCTGAGAAGGGACTCCATGACTCTTTGGACAAAACCTAAGAGTAAAATTTCTGTTAGTATTTTACACTTCCCAAAAATCATATGACAACACACACTGAACTACAGAATCACTAAGGGAAAAAAGTGTTTAAGAAATTATTTTTGTCCTTCAGGGCAGATAACGCATAGTATTTTCTGTACAGTATCTGTCTTGACAATTGAAATAAATTGACACTGTATATTACATTTCAGTGTAATTCATTCCATCAAACAAAATAGATTTGACTGAAAATCTTTATCTCCAGAGTGCCTAAAGGGGACAGTTACAACTTTTCTGCCAAATCAATTTATGCTATGCTCAAATATTAACAAATTTTAAATTACAGCATATGCTTATAAACTCCAAATTAAAACACTGTACACATTACTTCTAAAGAGATTTATCAAGCAATTTATTTTGACTGACTGCATTTTCTTTTTTTTTTTCCTGTTTCCTTGATTATCCTCTTATTAAGTTTTCTACAGATGTGTCTTGTGTCAAACAGGTGAACAGTAATTACAGTAAAGTTTTCTATAAACATAATTTCATATTCTGTCAGAGAAATAATTTAGATGTGATAAACAGATTCATGCCATTTCAAATAGTTTTGAAGAGCCATTCTCATGCAGGCCATCTTACATAGCATTGCTGAGAAAAATAAAAGTGTGCTTTTGGAAATTAAATTCAAAGTTAGGTGATATTGACTATTAACTATCACAAAAAAAAGAATTTGAGTAACAGAACCTCCAGATGTATCACTTGACTACCTATTTATAGACTAACAGGAGTTTTACACATACTTTCAACAAAACTGTATAGTCATGCTTAGTGTTATGAATTTGCACTTGGAGGAGGTGCAAAGTTCATGTCCCCTAAGGTTATGGGTGCTCATAAAAATAACCATGAACACTTTCCTCACCCTTGCTTCTTCCATCAATAGTTTTATAAATCTAAACACTTCCTACCAGTGTTCTGTCCTAATGATACTTGGTTTTGAGTGAAATGATGTATTTTTGCTCAAAAAGTAAGCGAGAGGTCATGCACTGTTCCCTGATTCACTGCCTGTATCTCCTTCAACAGAGGCTGTACAAGGCATGGCAGTAACAAGATATTTTTTTCATAAACCAGTGCTGAGTACTGGGAAGAGATGTCAAGTCTTTTTCCATGAAAATTTAATGCCATATTGTTATGGCAACAGAAATTTGGGTGATAAATGTAATATCTTTTTTTAAAAAATGTGATTTTTAGGCACTCTGGAATTTGATAGTTGACAATATTGACTTTTTGATGTCAATATTGTAAAAAAAAAAGAGCACTAGAAGGCTTTTAATTTAACATGCAACACTTCTGGTAGCAATGAAGCTTGAGCTAACTTCCTTCTTGATCTTTTTTCATAGGAAGAGGAATTTTTTTTCATTGCTTCAAGCACTTCTGTGTAATTTCGATGGCAGGTACAAGATCAACAGGTACATGATTGCTTTTAAAGACTTTAAAACACTTCAGGTCACACATGTGCATGTCTTTTGTAAGAAGGCATGTTGATCATAGAGAAGGCTATTGTAAGTTCTATTATGTGATCATAAAATAATAACTTTCTCACACAGTTAAGAGCCTGTGGTAGGTACTAAAATCTTTTGATAACTTACAGTTGGCTTCTGGAAAACAACAAGGAAAAAAGCCTGACAGATTTGTATCACTGAGATAGGATCTCTTTTTTTATTATTATTTGATTTCTTCAGGAAAGAATTATCTGTTTCAGACTCCACAGAACAGAAAGGCGGGAGAATAATGTTACCAATAAAACTTGCTATGTAAGAGTATCCAAAACTTCCCTGAATAAATGTCAGCTACCTGTATGCTAATCACACCATGGCATTTTATCACATTCAGATGAACTCATATGACAGAAGAGGACTCCTGCTGAAACTAGCTCTCTGATACTGGGTTTCACTTTTTTAAGATTTAGAGGTTAAAAAGTGTTTTGAAAACTCAAGTATTTAAAAATATGTTTTCCATTTAAACCTTGGTGCATTATCTGTTTTCCATTTAAACCTGGATCATTAGTCTCCTCATCTAGTCCATCAGCTCATTATCACCAATTTGATGAAACTAAAGAGGAAACTTTATTGGAGAATTCTCTGCTCATGACAGTCTCAGTAAGTCACTCAGGTTGAGCGATGAAACTATGGCATCACACATGGTGACTAGTGCAGCTACTATCAAGTGTACCAAAACCAATATATAAACCATAAAAAAAGTAGCAGATTGGGAAACACATCAGTGTGGAATCTCCTACCTAAACAAACTGAAGGTGTTTTCTATTTACTACCTTTGCTGAGTTGGTGAATATAGAAGGCATTTTAGTTTGTTCTGGTTTTGGTAAAGAACTAGGACATTTACTTACCCTAGTAAACTAGAAGATATTTTTTGTGCCTTTTTTTTTCTCAGCACTACTCTTTGACCAGATCCCATTATTTCTTACATAAATGCTGCAGGTTGTAGCACAGGATTATCAGACAAATGAAAATGTACAAAGGGAATGATTTCTCATCTGGCAGGCAGAGATTCATTTCATTCAGCTCAGTATTTTGAGTCCTATATTTTTCCAGTGTGCATAGGACATCCTAGTTTCTTTCCTGCTCTCCAAGAAATCTCAGACAAGTGCTGTGCAGTCCATCATAGTTTCTCAGAGATACACTCTGACTTCTTCACTCTGAGTTACACTCTTCTCCCTAAGGTTGCTCAGTAGTAATCCCTTCAAAACTCCAAATAAACCATATGTAACAGATGTCTGCACAGCCAAACATAAAATTTCAGTCTCTATTAAACTAAACTATGCTTGGGGAAAATGTTAAGCAGGAAACATCACTCCTCTGGGCCCAGCACAAGGGGAGTTAACATCTAGCATCTTTTCCATGTTCTCTCTTTCTAGCAAAGAACTTGAGTCAGAACTTTCCTAACTCTGAGAAGAGACCTGGGAGCTTCCCTAGGCCAACCTGATAATTGCATTCATTCAAGAAACATCAAATGCATTCAGGAATTCAAATTCTGCTTGATGGTTTCTCCTAGACCTCTCTCTGACATCATAAATCCCACACACCTGATCAGAAGATTTTGTTTCAAAACTGCTACTGCAAAACATATTGCACGTGATGAATGGGATCTTCTTTAAAAAGGCCAAGTCTACACTGGTAAAACTTAAATTTATTTGCAAAACTGCAGGTGATCGTTTTACCTAAAACACCTTTTGACATGTAAAACACATATTCCATTATCTAGGATAATCCCTGGCAACTGTTTGCAACTGTGTGCGTATTTCATATTAGACAAAAAAAAAAAAAAAACAAACCCAAACCAAAATAAAACAGAAGGCAAGACAAAAAACAACAAAACCCACCTCCAAACCCCAACACCAACTAAATCTCTATCAATTCTTTTTAAAAGTCTGTTTGTGAAATACAGTGTGGGTCTTGAATATTGATATTGAAGTTCATCACATAATGAACAGATCCTGTGAAAAATCATGAACAGAAGAAAAGAAAGCCTGTGCTGAATATTTTTGCTAGCATTTCAAACAGAGAATAAACCAGCAAGTTAGGGCTGTGAAAGCTTAATATCTCTTCATGACCTGTTAAGAAGACTCAATCTTAAACACCTACACTCACTTGAAATTGCAATATGCAATGTTTTCCACTGGATTCAGAAGTTAGCTATTTTTCTGTACAGGTCCAAAATTAATGATATCCTGGTACTGTAGTCAAGCTACCTAAGCTTGCATGTTCTGCTAATGGCATGGATTCTCATTAACTTCAATGGAACTATGAACAAGTGAAAAAGACTTAGTATCCAGAGTTGATGCTGACAAAATTACTTTTTGTTTCAAATAACTAAAACCTCCAAACGTAACATCACATTTTTTAAGCAATGTCCTATTTTTTAAAGCCAAAAAAAACCCAGCCTTGTTTCTAACAACTGTATTTCATTGAAATTCTTTCAACTGAAATCCAGTTCCTCATAGTTCCACAAAAAAATAAATTGTATTTGCTCTTTTTTTTTTTCCCTATAGTTGTGATGACAGCTAAGTGGTAGCTAATAGTTTGTTATTGTATTCACTTTTTCCCAAGACATAAATTAATTTAATGATGAATATGTTATGAAAGCAATATTCTGATATTGAGGTAGAATTAAAAATTACTGAAGATAAATTTAAATGGGATTTCCTACCATTTCCTCATTAATACATGGGGTAAAATAAAATAAGGGTGATTTAGATTGAGAAGGTAATGAGATACCATATTCTCGCAAAAATCAACATTCTCAGAGGATTGAAAAAACATTGAAAAATATTTGACTAATTAATTTCATATTAACTGGATCACTTAAATTATCTGTAACAGTTAGACGCAGATCACTAAAAATGTTTTAGTAAGATCAACATCTTCAGTAGTTTCAGTATTCTCTGTGGCATAAAGGCTCTTTCTGAAAAGCTGTGCATGACAAAATACCGTGAGCAATTTGTTTTATTCAAAAGAAAACATTATATATATCAAATTATGCCAAATACGGCTCACATGCTAAAAGTAGTTGTAGCGAAAAAGGCTAAATAAAAAGTGGAAATTTGTAAATCAAATATTCCTACTTTTTACAACAATAATTATCGGACAGTTATAATAAAAATAAGACATTATTGCGCTTTTTTTTGTAAATAATAGAATGCTAGACAGTGGTTTTCTTCCTGGGTACCAGAGTATAGTACCTAAACCAAATGAGGGTAAGAGGGTTACACAAGCCTTGGGTGCTTACTGTGTTGTGAGCTATTACAAATAACAGAGGGTAATGCACAAGATTAAAAAAAAACAACAACCCACTACTTGACTTAACAGTGGCCCTAATTGTTAAACATCATTATAGTTTTTAGAGAGAGAGCAGAGATTTTGAAAGCATTAATAGAATAACATATATCACCTTTATTTCCAATTCTACAATTAAATATAAACCACACTTAACATGATTATTCAGGAATCCCAAACAATATTTATCAGTCTAGTGAAGACCAGATAGTTCACATCTCTTATCATTTTTAACATTTTAATTACGAGACATATGTCTAAGATAGGAATCCACTTTTTCTTCTTGAAATCAGTGGTCTGACTGATTCATTTTTAGTTTGCTTGACACACATTTTAGTTAACACAGCTAACTAAGACATGGTGGATTTGAAATCAGGCAAAAATAAAATAATGCATAGTGGAGTCTCTAGTAGGTCCTCTGTGAGATTGTTGGCATAGTCAAAATCTCATTTTTTGTTTGTAACTTGAAAAGAGTAGCTCTCTAAAACGTAGAGATCTGTATGAGGAAATGAAACCTGAACAGTGATACACAATTGTTTCCTTTAGTCTTTAAATGTTAAAATGATACCATCATAGCACAGTTCGGGATAGAAGAGACCTCTGGTGGTCTTCTAATCTGACTCCTTCCTTGCGGTGGAGTAAACTAGACCAGGTGGCTCACACTCTGTCAAGTCAAATAATGAGCAGTTATTTTATATCTCCAACAACAACGTAGATTCCATAGCATCTCTGAGTACCTGTCTCTATGTTTGTCTACTAAATAGCAAAAGATTTTTCCCCTATAGCTAGCCCAAATTTTCTTGGTTGCCGCTCATGACCATTCCCTTTGGCTTTTTGCTGTATACCTGTAAGAGGCTGGCTTCATTTTCTCTACGCTTTCCCATTGGGAAGAACACAGTAAGATCTTCTCAAAACCTTCTCTTCCCCAGGAACTAAGTTCTCTCAGCCTTTGTTTGCACACAGTGTGCTTCAGCCCTTTGTACCACTTCACTGGACTCACATATGTCCACATGTCTCCTGCACTAGGGAGTCCAGAATTGGACACAGCACTCCAGGTAGAGTCCCACACACACTGAATAGATGACAGGCTCACTTCCTTGAGTCTCCTGGCTGCACCCTTGCTAAAGTATCCCTGGAGGTGAAGGGTTAGTTTGGCATGAGGGTGCAGTGCTGGATTGTGTTTAGCTTTTACCTTCCAGCTGGTAAGCCCTGACTTTGTACTGGTGTGTTTGTGTGGGGTTATTAATCTACAGGTGCAAGGCTTAGAATTTGTCTTTGTTGAATTTCATGAGGAACCTGTTTGTCAATTTCTCCAGCTTTTCCACATTCCTGTAAACTGTTATTCAACCTTGCTTTCCAATATATTAATCGCTTCTCCCAGATGGGAATTGACACCAAATTTGAGGTTGACCACAAACTTGCTTAGAGTGCACTACTTCCTGACATTCCAGTTGTTAATGAAAACGTTGAACAATACTTAGAGTCCTCTATCCACTCTAGATTTCACCAACTATAAGAAACCATGCCAAAGGTCTTGTATATAAATGAGATCTAACTCGCTCCCCTTAAACACCCAAATCAGTCATCTCATCCCAGAAGCCAATGGGTTTAGATACGTATAATTTGTCATTGGTAAATCCCTACTGGCTTCTTCCAGTTCATCTTGCTCTTGATGTGTTTGGAAACGTTTCCCAGCTGGATTTACTCCAGAGTTTTCTTGGCCCTGATGTGAGGCTGAATGGCCTGTAGTTCCATGGATCTTCCTTCTTGTTCCTGAAGACAGCTATGACATTAGTCTTCCAGTTATTGAAAACCACTACCAACCAGCTCACCCACCAAAAACAGTTGAGCATTAAAACTTAACTGTAATTAGAAAATCTACGCTCCCCAAAATCTAATCCATATAAACATTTGGTCATAATTCTGTATTTAGAACAAGTTTGACTGTTTATTCTATCTAGGAAAACCTATCTGAATAGCAATGTTCGAGTTTTCCTCTGCTTCAGATATTACCTTTTCTCACTCTAAAGCAAAATGAAGAGACAAATCTCTTTGATCAAACTACACTCTTTTACATACTGTTTTAACTATAATATGATCTCATTGGACGAATTCTTGGCATCTGCACATTATCCTTTAGCAGCTTTAAAAATGGCAATAGCACGGGGCAACACAGAACCAGATTCTTTAAAAAAAATAAAAGCTCATTTCTTGAAAACAAATAGAATGCATATAATCAAAATACTTCCAGATAGACACCTGAGCATTGCTTTACTTGCATCAATTAACTAGTTCAGAAACTTGTTCTTCTCAACTGTTTACTTTGTATTCTCATGAGAAAAACAATCTGGAGGAAAAACAAACTCTACAGTTGCCTTCAATCCTTTACTGAAGAAACAAAGAAACCTAATTCCAACATAAAGGAAATAACAGACTGAAGTTTTGCTCCTCGGAAACTATGTCTTCTTGTCATTACTTTCTTCACTGTCTAAACTTAAAGCTATAGAGGTTTTTCATTGTTGGATCTGAGATCTGTTGCTCATTAGCATAAGGAAACTGAAAAGACCCTCCAGTTTATCTTCAGTTCTTGTGTTTAGCATCTTTCCACCTCTATGATGAAGATCCTTCCTTCTTAAGTGAAGGCCCTGTACTATCCCTACTGGAGTTTTCTATATAGTGCTTATTGATGTTTAGACCAGATGAATGGTTGCTTTGTCTCCCTTTGTGGCCTATTTTCTGTTCATGCTTAACTCTTCTATTAATAGGTCATTTACTACCTCATTTTCCTCTTGCTGAGATTGTTCAACAGATTTCTCAGAAGCATCATCCAGACATTTCAAAGGGGCTTCACTATCACACTCTAATACTATTACACTACAATATAATAATCATTAGCATATCTATTATGCCCAAGTGGTATCATTTCTTGATAGTTTCAAATATACCAGCAAACTGTAATGCCCGTGGAACAGAAAATAATTTATCTGAAGATGTTCCTCAGTGAGCGAATCAATGTTTCCCTTCATGTTCATCACATACTCTCATTCAATGAAGGATAGATATTGCTGAAATTAAACTTCTAGAAAGGTGAATCCAACAACACATGAGCAGAGTAAACAAGATTTAACAACTGCTAACATGTCGTGGTTAATTAACATATTACATTAATGTTAACTTCATTTCCCATCTCATTTGTGAGCTTTCGTTACAACTGTTGCTCGCTTTGTGTACGATAGAGCATAGAGATTAAATGAATAAGTTGGTGAAGGAACTGAAAACTTGCTGTTACACTGCTAAAAATAATTAATAACTAAAGGACATGAGTTTAACTAAAAATAGTCTGCAAAAGAACTATAAAATATCTATAACTTAGAAAGAAAATACAGCAGAATGGTTTTTTATCTTTTTTTTCTAGCTAACAAGTTCTGCCTAATCGATAGTTAAGAAAAAATATACTAGAAAATCATACCAAAAATTTAGCTTGTGCTTTCTTAATAACCAAATGCTTCCATTTTCCTGTATTGCACAATTGCATGGTCTCAAATGGACTTTCCCAGTCAGAAGAGACAGCTACACCCTACAACTGGGTGCCTTTGTGCATTGTGATGGGTCGACATAAAGGGGTTCTGGTGGCAGGAGAGGGAATTTGCTCCCTGTGACTTCCCTGGTTTTGGAACTGAGTCAGACCTGATTCTGGCCACCGGATCGGGCTCCCATCCCCCTCGGGGTTGAGCCAATCAGCGCCTCTGCAAATTGCCCTATTTAAGTCGGGACAAAGGAACCGGAAAGGTGTGCCTTTGCCCAGGAGCAAAGAGAGCGGAGAGGGGCGCTGGCCCCTCTTCCCAGCTCCCAGCCCAGGGCTGCCCACACCGGACCGGTGCCACCTGCTGAGGACTCCCGGGCTGCCCACCGAGCCAAGTTCACCCAGAGAGGACTGCCATCTGAGAGAAATGGCCACACCGACGCCAGGTCAGTGATGATGGAACGGGACGAGGTGTGCCAGAGTTGAGTTTCCCCTGCAACCGGTGGCGAGATGGCAGGTGACTCCCCTGCAGCCAGGATGGACTCGATAGAGCAGGGACCCATTCACAGCCCATAGAGAAGCCACGTCGGAGAAGAGATGCCTGAGCCTGAGGACGGTCGTGGAGCATGGGATGCATGACAAGGTAGAGAGACACCTAGAGTCCGTGGAACGACCCATGCCACCGGAGCAAGTGGCAGCAACTCCCTAAGAATCCGAGACTGTGGTAAAGCCCACACTGGAGCAATCCAATGGGGAGGGATTGCATCCTGTGGGTAGGACTCATGCTGAAGAAGTCTGTGGCTCTTCCTCATGAGGAGGGGATCCACTGGAGCAAGGGAAAAAGGTGTAAGGACTCCTCCTCCTTTAAGAAAAGGAGCTTAAGGAACAACATGGGATGAACCAACCTGCACTCCCGCATTCCCTGTCTCCCTGCGCCACTGGGGAGGAGGTAGAGCCAGGAAGAAAAAAGAAAGGGGGGAGGAGAGGTGTTGTTTTTAAGATCTGGCTTTGTTTTTTTTTATCCTCTCAAGTAACTGATTTTGTTTCCCTTTATCCTTTAAAGTAACTGTTAACAAAAAGTTTTGCTTTATTCCCAAGCCGAGTCTGTTTTGCCCAGGACCATGGTTGGTGGGTGCTCCTTCTCTGTTCTTGTCTCGCCCCTCAGTTCTTTTATTATATTTTTCTCCTTTTGTTATATTGCCAGCTCGGCCTAAACCACGACATTCATGAAATACTTTCTTGTCATCCTTACTCTGCAATAACACAGATTTGTTGACTTTCAGGACATGACGCAAAGTTTGCATTTTCAAAAGGATGCTGAGGCAAAAGATATTGCCTAAGGGGTGGTGGTTCGTAGGAAGTGTGATATTTTTGCTGTTACTGTTGCATTTGCCCTACTTTTTTTAAGTTACTCTTTTTTGTTGGGTTGTAATAAGCTTTTTTTTTCTCTTATTTAAACAGATGTTTTTCAATCATATGCAACGAAATGCTCAAAAATAATCAGAATATAACTATCACATTTGTTTATAACCGTAATACACGGTCCATGAGCACAGCGATTCCCCCAGCCATTAGAAAACTTGCAATGAAAAACAGGAAAATATTCAGGAACCATAAATGTGTAAAACTTAAGGCAAAAAAGAGTCAAGGACTTTGTTCTGTTTTTCAGAGAAGAATCAGTATTTTGTCACTAACAAAGTCTCATTAAAATACTCCACATATAGAAAGAGCTATTGTTTCAAAATTACTTCTGTCTTCCATAAACAAAATATAAATGAGCCTCATGAAGTTCAACAAGGAGACATACGAAGTCTTTCACCTGGGGAGAAACAACCCCAGGAACCAATACCTTCTCAGGTTGACCCAGCTGGAAAGCAGCGGCGCAGAAAAGGACCTGGTGGTCACCAAGTTGAACATGAGTCAGCCATGTGCCCTTGGTGCAAAGAAGACTAATGGGATCCTAGGATGCATGAGGCAAAGTATTGCCAGCAAGTTGAGGGACATGATCCTTCTTCTTTACTTGACACTGGTGAGGCCACACCTGGAATACTGTGTCCGGTTCCGGGTTTCTCAGTACAAGAGAGGTGAGAGGCTACTGAAGTAAGCCCTGTGAAGGGCCACTAAGATGATGAAAGGACTGGAGCAACTCACGTGTAAGGAAAGGCTGAGAGAGCTGGAACTGTTCAGCCTGGAAAAGAGAAGGCTCAGAGGATGATCTCATCAATGTATATAAACGCCTGAAGGGAAGGTGCAAAGAAAACAGAGCCAGGCTGTTTTCAGTAGTGCCTACTGAGAGGACAAGAGACAATGGGCACAGTCTGAAACACTGGAAGTTCCCTCTGAACATCAGAAAACACTTTGTTAACAGAAAGAGTGACTGAACATGGGCACAGGTTGGCGAGAGATGTCGTGAAGTCTCTATCCTTGGAGATATTCAAAAGCAACCTGGACTTGGTTGTGGGCAATTGGCTCCAGGTGACTCTACTTGAGTAGGGGGGTTGGACCAGAAGTCCTCAGAGAACCCTTCCAGCCTCAGCCATTCTGTGATTCTATGAAAAAGACAAAAGTCTCTTCTGTTTTCCCTGATTTGAATTGCTGTCATATGGATTTTCATATTCTCTGGACAGTGATTTTAAGACATCAGTAAAGATTTCAATCTATTTTTGAAAATTTTAGTGCTGTTTTACAGTGAATTTTAATTTAAATCATTAGAAAGTTGTAAGTGAAAGCTGGCTTTCAAATCCCACAGTGTTGCTATGGGAGAAAGCAGATGTATTTCCCTGATAATGCAAAGGTTCTGGGAGCCCAGTGCTAACAGTACAATATGGACAACCCCTCAGTTTCTGATTCACAGTCAGGCTTCTTGCCAGTTGAAATTCTCAAATCCATAGATTCTTACATATAAGAGAGGGGGTGGAGGGAGGGAGGGACATAGAGAGACACAGAGAGAAAGGGAGACAGAAAGAGACGTGGAGAGAGACACCGAGAGACAGAGGCAGAGACAAAAGGAACACATAACAGTAAATAGAGTATATTAGACTATAAAGAATGACATTTGGGCTACTTCTTGAATGTGGCTGAGGTGTGATGAGTTATGATCAAGGTGGCCTGAAAGATAATGAATTTGCCAGGAATATTTTTTTATGCATTTATCTCCTCTACTTCCATGAATAAGCATTTTTATTTAAGACTCATTATTATTTTTAGTGTTTTTCTTTGCAAATTGAAATAATTTTCTATTAAAAATAAATAAATTATTTACAGACCTAAATTCATTCAACACCTATAGATAAACTAAAACAAACCTCTCATCTCTCAATGATTTATTTTTAAAGAAAAAGAAAAAAAGAACAAGGAAAAAAATCTAGTACTGCTCGAAGTGGAGATCCATTTTCATAAATATTCTTGACAGTTCACTATAACGTGAGCTGCCTAAAATGATTAACCCCATTCAGAAACAAAGCATGAATTAAACACTGAACATTTCAAGTGTGTACAATGCCAATCAGTGTTACAGAAAGACAAAGAGATTTCAACTTGGCCTTTTCTGCTTTGTAGAAATGATGCTTTTAGCATAGCAACTTGATAAGAAAACTATGATTAAGTCTTTCAGGATATGAAATAGATATGTCATTATTGTATAATAGCATTTTTAGAACTAACACACAGACTTATTTCTACAAATACATTAGCAAATGCATGCAAACCCACTACTAAAGTATTATTATCACTGAAATTGGGAAAAAGAAAATTCTGTTAGCATTTTCTTTTGGAATACTAGTAATGACTGCTATTTTTTTTTAATAACCTCAAACAGGAGTTTATCCTGTTCTATATTGAATTCTGCAGTTTTTCATTTTATTATAAAAGCCCCTGTGAATGCTATATTGTCCTGGCTTACTAAAATCTGTATTATTTTAATAACTTATTTTATAGTTTTGATAAAGTATAATTTATCAGTTGTACCTTCTATGTGGTGCTTTCACTGTTAATTTATTTGTAAAAAAACCCACCATACTCTTTTAAAAGACCTATGTTATTTCATATGGCTATAGCTACTTCTGTGCTCAATATCAAAACATATGCAAAACCTCAGAAGAGAAAAGATAAAGAACAGTGGCTGATAAAATAAAGCAGGCATTTTTTAAAATAGATTTTTAATTTGTCATTTTTGCATAGTTGCTGTCAATATTAATGTTAAAAAAATGTATCCTTTGAATTAACAGGCATAGTGTCACTCATTCATTAGAAAAATACAAGAACACAGCACCATGCTCTTAAAAGAAATATCACAAAAAGCAAAGAATAACAGCTATAAATGCAGCTTGCATTCATTTAATCCTAATTATAACAGCACTTTCCACTCTTTGCTATTTGAATATTCAGAGATACTACTAATTTGCCAGGAGCAGTTTTCATTTTCCACATATCTTCAGGACTCAATTAAATTATTCTAGACACATTTTTTAGAGTTTTAAAACATTTACACTCTGAATATATAATTTTACTTATTCATGGAGTTTAAGACATTCGTTAATGACATCTTCTAAAGGAAAAAAGGAGAGATGATTAAGTAATAGGGTTGTTTTTCACTCAAATTATGAGACAAAGTAGAATATGGTGCATTATCTACTTTATACAGCTTTTATTATACCATATGTGAGAAGAGCATAATAACGGTATGCTTGCAAGCTTTCAAGTCTTTTACCAGCCACAGCACTATAACTAGTAATACAAACTCACATAAAGAAACAGACAGTATATACTAAGCACTTATATCTTCAGAACCCAGTGAAATCATTAAATAATTAATACCAACAATATATGCCAGCAAACCTCTGCTATACTGTAGGTCCAATAAAAAAAACAATCCCAGGTTTAGGAATTTATACCATAAGTCTTGTATTTACCTTCCAAATCGACGTGCATTTCATCTTTCATGAAAGATAAATCACTCAATCACAGCAAGGCTATGGCTAGCCCACACCTCTGGAGATTGCCCAGTCCCACCCTGGTGTAGAGAGGGTTCGACAGAGAAGACTGGGTTTTGATAACTACAATGACAGGTACTTCTCAACCTCTCTGGGCAACTTATTCTAGTCTTTGATCACCATTACTGTAAAAAAAAAAAAACAACAATTCCTTTTCTCATATTTAAACAGGATTTCCTGTGTTTCCCTTTGTGTCCATTGCCTCTAACATCATTGCTGGGCTACACTTAAAGTGTCTAGCTCCATCTTCTTTACTGTGCCCCATCAGGTATCAAAACATATGGATAAGATCCCTGAGCCTTCCACTCTCCAAGCTAAGCAGTCCTAGGCTTCTCAGACTCTCCCCACATGGCAGATCATAGAATCATAGAATGGTTTGGGTTGGAAGGGACCTCAAAGATCATCCAGTTCCAAGCCGCCTGCCACGGGCAGGGAAACCCTACACTACACCAGGTTGCTCAAAGCCTCATCCAGCCTGGCCTGGAACCCTTCCAGGGATGGGGCAGCCACAGCTTCTCTGGGCAACCTGTTCCAGTGCCTCACCACCCTCAATGTGAAGAATTTCTTCCTTATATCTAATCTGCCCTCTTTCACTTAAAGCCATTGCCCCTTGTCCTGTCACTACATGCCCTTGTAAAAAGTCCCTCTCCAGCTTTCCTGTAGCCCCTTTAAGTACTGGAAGGCTGCTATAAGATCACTCCAGAGCCTCCTCTTCTCCAGGCTGAACAGCCTCAACTCCAGACTGAACAGCCCCAACTCTCCCAGCCTGCCTTCATACCAGAGGTGCTCCAGCCCTTGGATCATCTTTGTGGCCCTCCTCTGGACTCCCTCCAGCAGCTCCATGTCCTTCTTGTGTTGGGGACTGAGCTGAACACACTATTCCAAGTGGGGTATCATAAGAGCAGAGTAGAGGGGCAGAATCACCTCCCTCGCCCTGCTGCCCACGCTGCTTTGGATGCAGCCCAGGACACAGTTGGCTTTCTGGGCTGCCAGTGCACATTGCCGGCTCATGTTGAGCTTCTCATCCACCAGCACTCCCAAGTCCTTTTCCCCAAGGCTGCTCTCAATCCATTCTCTGCCCAGCCTGTCCTTGAGCTTGGGATTGCCCCGACCCACGTGCAGGACCTTGCACTTGGCCTTGTTGAACTCCATGAGGTTCTCACAGGCCCACCTCTCCAGCCTGTCAAGGTCCCTCTGGATGGCATCCCTTCCCTCCATCGTGTCCACAACACCACACAGCTTGGTGTCATCTGCAAACTTGCTGAGGGTGCACTTGAACCCACTGTCCATGTCACCAACAAAGATGTTAAATAACACTGGCTCCAGTAGTGACCCCTGAGGAACACCACTTGTCACTGGCCTCCACTTCGACATTGAACCGTTGATCACAATTCGTTGAGTGCGACCATCCAGCCAATTCCTTATCCACCGAGTAGTCCATCCATCAAAACCATGTCTCTCCAGTTTAGAGACAAGGATGTCGTGTTGGACAGTATCAAATGCTTTGGATAAGTCCAGGTAGACGATGTCAGTTGCTCTTCCCTTATCCATCAATGCTGTAACCTCATCATAGAAAGCCACCAAATTAGTCAGGCAGGATTTGCCCTTAGTGAAGCCATGTTGGCTGTCACCAATCACCTCCTTGTTTTCCATGTGCCTTAGCATAGTCACCAGGAGGATCTGCTCCATGATTTTGCCAGGCACGGAGGTGAGACTGACTGGCCTGTAGTTCCCTGGGTCTTCTTTTTTTCCTTTTTTAAAGATGGGGGCTAGGTTTCCCCTCTTCCAGTCATTGGGAACTTCACCAGATTGCCACGACTTCTCAGATATGATGGATAGTGACTTCAGTTGTGCAGCTGGAGCTCTTGCCAGTGAAGACTGAGGCAAAGAAGTCATTGAGAACCTCAGCCTTCTCCATATCCCGGGTAGCCAGGTCTCCCGTTTCCTTCCGGAGAGGGCTCACACTTTCCCTAGATCTCTTTTTATCACTGACATATCTATAGAAGTTTTTCTTGTTGCCCTTGATGTCCCTGGCCAGATTTAACTCTATCAGTGTTTTAGCTTTCCTAACCTGATCTCTGGTTGCTTGGACAATCTCTTTGTATTCTTCCCACACTGCCTGTCCTTGCTTCCCTCCTCTATAGGCTTTCTTTTTGTGTTCGAGTTGGTCCAGGAGCTCCTTGTTCATCCATGCAAGCCTCCTGGTGTTCCTATCTGACTTCCTCTTTGTTGGGATGCACCACTCCTGAGCTTGGAGGAGGTGATCCTTGAATATTAACCAGCTTTCTTGGGCCCCTCTTCCCTCCAGAGCTTCATCTCATTTTAGGGAACCAAGGAGATCCCTAAAGAGGCCAAAGTCTGCTCTCCTGAAATCCAGGGTAGTGAGCCTGCTGTGCACCCTCATTGCCTCAACAAGAATCTCGAACTCCACAATTTCATGGTCACTGCAGCCAGGGCTGTCCTTGAGCATGATGTTCCCCACCAGCCCTTCCTTGTTGGTGAGAACAAGGCCCAGCAAAGCATCTCTCCTCCTTGGTTCCTCTACCACTTGGAGAAGGATGTTATCATCAGTGCATTCCAGGAACCTCCTGGATTGCCTATGCCCTGCTGCGTTGTCCCTTCAAAATATATGGAAGCGGTTGAAGTTCCCCATGAGGACCAGGGCTTGTGAAGGTGAGGTTTCTCCTACCTGTCTGTAGAGGGCCTCATGCACTCAGTCTTCCTGATTAGGTGGCCTGTAGCAGACTCCCACTACTATGTCCCCTGTTCCTGCCCTTCCTTTAATTCTGACCCATAAGCTCTTAATCAGCTCTTCTTCCTTCCCGAGACGCTCTAGTCCCTCGATTATCTTTGTGGTTCTTCACTGTAATTGCTTCAGGATGTCCATATCCCTCATCTACTGGCAAGCCCAGCACTGGACCCCAGCACTCCAGATGATGTTCTGTCTAATGGGAAGCTGTTGGCTGCCTTTGCCACAAGAGCATGCTGCTGGCTCACAGTTAACTTGGTGTCCACCAGGACCCCCAGGGTCTTTTCTACAAAGCTGCTTTTCCAGGTCATCATGTCCCAGTCTGTGCTGGTGCATGGGGTTCTTTGTCTCTAGGTGAAGGACTTGACACTTCCTTTTCTTGAATATCATTAGGTTGTTGCAGCCTATTTCTCTAGTTCATCAAGGTCGCTTTGAATGGCAATATACACACATGGTGTACCAGCCTCTTCTCCCAGTTTGGCATACACTGCAAACTTGCTGAGGGTGCACTCTGGCCGACTATCCTGGTCGATAACGAAGATGCTCAACAGTATTGGACCCACTACTGAGCCCTGAGGTACAGCAGTAGTGACTGTCCTCCAACCGGACTTTGCGCTACTGAGCACAACCCTCTGGGCTCAGTCATTTAGCCAGTTTTTAGTCCAGCTCAGTGTTCACTTGTCAAGCCACAAGACATTCACAAGTCCATGGGGCCTGATGGGATTCATCCCAGAGTACTGAAGGACCTAGAGGATGTTATGGCAGGACCTCTCTTAATCATCTATCAAAAGTCTTGGGAGTCTGAGGAGGTTCCTGTGACTGAAGGCTAGCCAATATTACTCTAATCTACAAAAATGGCATGAGGAAAGACTCAAGGAACTACAAACCTGCTAATCTAATCTCAGCTCCTGGTGAAAATATAGAGGTGGTTATACTGGGTACTATTGAAAGCCAATTGAAGAATAACACAATCACCAGGCACAGTCAACATGGTTTCAGAAACCTGTTTAACAAATTTGATAGAGTTCTATCAAACTTGATAAGTTCTTGATAAGTTCTATTCTTATGTTGGGGGCATCCAGTTCTGAAGCCCCCAACATAAGAAGGACATGGACCAGTTGGAGAGGGTCCAGAGGAGGGCCACGAAGATGATAAGAGGGCTGGAGCACCTTTCCTATGAGGACAGGCTGAAAGAGTTGGGGCTGTTCAGCCTGGAGAAGAGGAGGCTCCGGGGTGACCTTATAGCGGTCTTCCAGTACCTCAAGGGGGCCTACAGGAAAGATGGGGAGAGGCTGTTCAGGAGGGCCAGTTGTGATAGGACAAGGGGTAATGGTTTTAAAATAGAGGGAGGTAGATTCAGGTTGGATATTAGGAAAACATTTTTTACCATGAGAGTGGTAGAACACTGGAACAGGTTGCCCAGAGAGGTGGTGGATGCTCCGTCCCTGGAGACATTCAAGGCTAGGTTGGACGAGGCCCTGAGCAACCTGATCTAGTTGGAGATATCCCTGTTCCTTGCAGGGGGGTTGGACTAGATGACCTTTGAAGGTCCCTTCCAGCCCTAACCGTTCTATGATTCTATGATTCTATGATTCTATGATAAGGTCACCCACCTAGTGGATGAGAGAAGGCAGTGGATGCAGTTTTTCTAGATTTTAGTGAGGTTTTTGACATCATCCCTCAGAGCATCCTTCTGGAAAATCTGTCCAACTGTCACATGAGTGGGTTCACAGTACACTGGGTAAAGAACTAATTAAAGAGCAGAGCTCAAAGGGTTGTAGTGAATGGGGGTTACATCCAGACCATGACTGGTCACCAGTAGTGTTCCTCAGAGCTCAATTCTAGGGCCAGATCTGTTCAATATATTTATCAACGATCTAGATGCAGGAGTTGAATGCACCGTTAGCAAGTTCGCTGATGATACCAAACTGGAATGTGCTGTTGTCTCTCTTGAGGGACAAGAGACCTTGTAGTGCCATCTAGATAGATTGAAGCACTGGGCAATGATTAATAGGATGAAATTTAACAAGTCAAAATGCTGGAATTTGCACCTAGGATGGAATAATGCTGAGAACAGGTCGAAATTGGGAGAGGAGTAGCTGCAGAACAGCCCTATGGAAAGGGATCTGGGAGTGCTGGTAAACAGTGGGCTCAATACTGGACAGCAGTGCGCCCTGGCAGCCAAGAGGGCAAAACGCATCTTGGGGTGCATCAAACACAGCATAACCAGCCAGTCAAAGAGGTGATGATCCTGCTGTATTCAGTGATGGTGTGGTCTCACCTGGAGTACTGCCTGCAGCTCTGGACCCCACAATTTAATAAGGTGCTTGAATGCATCCAGAGAAGGGCAACAAAGCTGGTGAAAGGGCTGGAAAACATGCCCTCTAAGGAAGATCTAAGGACTTTGGGCTTGTCTAGTTTGGAGAAAAGGAGGCTGAGAGGCAACCTTGTTTCTCTCTACAGGTTTCTGAGGACAGGAAATGGAGAGGGAGGCATTGAGCAGTTCTTCTTGGTATTCAGTGAGAGGACACATGGGAACTATTCAAAGCTGTGCTGGGGAGGGCTCAAACTGGACATTAGGAAGCATTTGTTTACCAAGAGGGTTGTCAAGCCCTGGAACAGGCTTCCTAGAGAGGTGGTCAATGTCCTATGCTTGTCAGCATTTAAGAGGCATTCAGACACTGCCTTTAAAAACAGGCTTTAATTTTTGGTCAGCTCTGAAGTGGTCAGGCAGCTGGACAGTTGATCATTGTAGGTTCCTTCCAACTGAAATAATCTTTTCTATTCTATTCTGTGCTGTTCTAGTCCATACTTTGCCAGCTTATCTATAAGAATGTGATGGGAGACAGTGTCAAAACCATTGCTGACATTGAGATAAATATCCGCTGCGCTCCCCTCATCCACTGAGCCAGTCACCTCATCACAAAGGCTATCAGGCTGATCAGACATGATTTACTCTGTAAATCAGTGATGACTACTCCTGATGTTTTTCCTGTCTTCAGTGTACTTGGAAATGATTTCCAGGAGGATTTACTCCGCAACCTCCCAAGGGACAAGTGTGCGGCTGACTGGTCTGTTGTTCCCAAGATCCTCCTTCCTTTCCTTCCTGACAATAGCAGAGGCATTTCTTTTCTTCCAGTACTTAGGAACCTCCTGTATTCATCCAGGCCTTTCAAAGATAACTGAGAGTTGCTTTTCAATAACATCACCCAGGTCCCTCAGCGTTCACGGTGGCATCCTGTCAGGTCCTTGTGACTCATGTATAGTCCAGTTTATATAAATGGTCCCAACCTGATCCTCCTTCTCTAAGGGTAGAGTCTTGTTTCAGATTTTCCCACTGGTTTCAGGCACCTGGGTTTGATGAAAACTGGTCTTATCAGTGAAGACAGAGGTGAAGGCAGCATTCAGGACCTCAGCCTTTTCTAGGACTTTTGCCACCAGCTCCCACGCTTATTCTTCCTTTTGCTGCTGCTGAGCCTGTAGATACACCTACATATTCCTATTGTATCTATTGGAAAATGGAGACCTAATAAGGGACATACCCAAGGTCACAGAGAAAATTAGAATTTGTGAGTTCTAGTGATTCTAAGAGCTGTTCTTGGGGCTCATTAGTCAACACTGCTGTTTCTCTGAATAAAGTCTTAATCTAATGTGTATAATGAAAAAATGAAGAACACCAAAAGACCATAAACAAAGAAGTGGTTTTTATGTCCTTAGTAACAGAGCCTGTTCAAACAAAATGACAACCATCAAAGAGATCAAAATCAAACTGAATGAAACCTTTTCAACTCAAAAAAGTTGTTGTTTTTTTTTCCCATCTTTTCACCTTGTAAAGCAGATTTAACCAGATTCATAGATGGAAATTAAAACAGATACTCTCCTCAAAATGGTTTCTTTTTTCCATGGACTTTTGTCCTTTTAGTCTTTCTTAGACTGGAAAGCGAAATGTTGAATGTTGTAAAAAAGATTCTTAGTAAGTACATTTTGCATGCTACATCTATTTGCTAAAATAGAAGCCAGCCACCGTGGGCGGTGATCTTTTAAAGTAGAAAAGGAAAAGGTCACTTAAGGCTTTATTCTCTGAGGTGTTATGTGGCTGAGCACATGCTTTAAAGTTTTGTTGTATAAGTGATACTTCACTCAGCATCTTGCAGAATTGATCCTTAGCAAGGCAATAATAATTTACTGATGCCATCATTTTGAAGTATTTAACCATAAGACTTTGATGATTAAAACTCCTTGTAGCTGGAACTCATTCAAGTACAGGAATTCATTGCAAAGCCCTTCGAGTACTTAATTTTCATGTTCAGAATATGATATGCTTGAGAATCTTGGCAGCTCAGTGAAGAACAGACTCCAGGAGCCACAGTTATGACTATAACATCTCCACTTACATATGACTATCTGAGCCATTTGTGCTGAAGGACTGTACTTGCCATAGGTTTGAATTGTGCTTTCCCCAAAATACCACGTTTTATCCTTTTAAAGTCTTGATTATATTCCATTTAAGGAGTTTTTACTGTGCTTTTTTCTTTTTTTCTGAAATACTGTTGTTTATTTGTTTATATAGTCTCATATTACTTCTGGCCAAAGGATGCCCATATGACAGGCTAAAATGCAATTTAACAGCAGCACGTTCACAGCTAAACAGCTAGGTTCCAAATATAATATTTCATATAGCATATGATAATATTCTATACTTTTTCTATGATTAGAAAATAAAAAGTAGCTCCACAGCTAATTAAATGTCATAACAGTTGATTATCTCTAATTAATAATAATGAGGAATGAATGATATCTCTAGAGCCTTGGATGCTTTTCTGTGATTGTTACAATTGATCTTTAATTGTTCCATCTAAAAATTAATTTCCTGTCCTCATGATTATCTTCACTGAAATACTTATGAATAGGATCCAGCTAACAGCTATTTTGACTAATTTCCCTGAAGATGGTCTGAAATTTTTCATATCACTACAATTGTCTCTGAGGAACTTTCCCTTGTTTTTAATAAAAAATGTCATTCTTACATTTGCTTTCTGACATATTTAATATCCATTTATCATGTTTTCAAGTAACAGAGAAAGTATATAGGTACTTTCTTGTAATCCGTGTAGGCTACAAAGAGTGTTAATGCACTCTCACAAAATGACTCTTTGCGACGTCCACATTCTGTTTAAAGGGCTGAACAGGATGCAGCCAAGCCAGTTGTGATGTGGCTGTCTCAGCCACGTTACAGCAGTTTGAAAGATGCTCTAATCTATGTCAACAGCTGTAGCCTCTGAGCAGTCATGTGTCTTCTGCAGTACAAACACTCTGACCACTTTTTATTGTCCTTTGCTTCAGCATCTTGTTTCACTGGACTTCTTAGGAAGGAGGTAAAGGAGACAATCCTTTACACTTTCTGTCGCCAAGTATCTCGTTCTTCCTGTTAATAACCACTCATCCCTAGGTAGGAGAGCAGAAAAACAGTAGCAAGAAAAAAGCTGCTGTTTGTGTACAGGTCATATATTGCAGGGGTGTGGCTGACAGCAGGCAATTTGCCTGTAATTATACTTTAAAAAAAGAGCCAAGCAAAAAAAACATGAGCAACCGAAAACTAGGTTAATCACAGAGAGTTTGAAGTAGATTGCACCAGGTCCTCAACAGCAGAGGAGAGAGAAACTGAGGGAAAACATTTCTATATACCCTTTTTAACCAAGTGTTACCTGCAATGTTACTCAAATTTAGGACACATTTCAGCTTCATCAAGTTTGCAGCTCAGTGTGAAAAGCTAACAGTTACATTATTTTTATAACATTTATACCATCAAATCAGCCCATACAGCTCACACATAACTCAGGCATTATTCTGACCTGACATGATTCATAGATGGAATGAAATATGTTCTATTGAATTTGAAAGACAGTTTCCCTTTGTTTCAGAATTTTCTTTCATTGGCCTTCAAAGGGAGCAGCTGAAGGAGACAATTCCTCTTACTAAGTGATGCTGCTGGAATTTTAATTGGTTTACTCACATGCCAGTGAGGATAAACGCAACTTGATAAACCTTTTCTTATATTTGTAATTTTTAAACCATGTTTAATATTTTTTTTTGTGTAAGTGTGTATTACAGAGTATGAAAATGTGTTCATACTCAGATATTCCCTTAACACGATAAGAAAAGCAAACTACTTATAGTGTCTTCAATTTTAAAGATATTTAAAATACACTGCCCAAATAATTGCATGTAGTG
This sequence comes from Tauraco erythrolophus, assembly GCF_009769465.1. Classification (NCBI taxonomy): domain Eukaryota; kingdom Metazoa; phylum Chordata; class Aves; order Musophagiformes; family Musophagidae; genus Tauraco; species Tauraco erythrolophus. Next base: position 90,004,603 of record NC_141496.1, on the reverse strand, counting down.
ACTATTTAAGTCCATTCTTTTCATTTACTTCTGATTTTTATATGTTTTGTGGTTCCAATATAAAGTAAGCATGAATGTATAAAAAATTAAATTTAGTTCCAGAAATATAATAGATTATAATTAAGAAAACTAGTCAAACTGGTAGTGTCACAAGCTTTGGCTGCAACACTGTGCCTGTTTCAAGAGCGGTACAATGTCTTGAGCAAAATTCTGCCACTTTTTGCAAAAGCAAGAGAAACAGCTTGAAATACAAGCCGTATTTCAAAAGAGTGGACTAGAAATAGAGCAATAGTTCAGCAACTGAGAAAAGGCAATGCAAAAATATTCTAAAAGGTTAACTCCTCTTTTGAAATTGGCTGTGCTGGTTATTTTGGTTTCGTCACTATTTCAGAGGTGCAGTAAGGAAGGGCAAATGATACCGAAATTTTAATTCAGAACATCAACTGGCTAGTGTGATCTTACTCTGAGCTTCAAACTTTCACACAGACACAACTGACAATTCATAATTGCGTATGTCTAAGGAAAAATACAAATACGTGTGTTTTCCTTTACCACCAGAGAAGTCGGGTAGTTTTCTGTGGGAATAAAAAGTAAGACTGGGGGCTTCAGGGGCTTTGTGACACTTTTTGCAAAAGAGACACAATTTGCACCCCTTTTTGTCTGGGGCAGGGGCTGGAAGTACTATAATGTAAACGCCATAAACTACTGGGCTTTTCCCTGCGAGTTATGTATCTACACAGTCTTTTTCAGATATACATGAATTTATGCTGCTTGAATTCAGTGACTGCAGGGCACAAGTCATTTCCCACGCAGTAGTAGTATGACTATTGAGGATGATGGTGCACTCAGAATAAAACACCTTGCTGAGAGACTGGGTTTATTAACATTAACAGAGTACAATGCTGAAACGGTCACATTTTGCATCCGTGAAATCTCTACGTTTCTCAGGTACTGAACTGTTTAGTCACCAGAGTACTTACCTCCATTTATCTAAATTACTTTAATACAGATGGTTTCAGACTGCTTCCCAATCTTGAATAAATTCATTTCGATGTACTCCTATGGGATAAACCAATGCCACGTGATATGGCCAAAGTTAGGTACTGCGGTGTGGCTACACTCAAGCTTTCTGTGTCCAAGGCAGCTTTTGAACTAGAAGCAGTGAGCTGCCTCGGTGCAGCTCTAAGCTTGATTGAATTAGTCATGGCTATTACTTCTCAAATGCAGCCATGCTGCATTTGGGACCCAGGCGTGTATTGCTATATAGTTTTGAACTGAGTCACGTAGGCATTAAAACCCTATCGGACCTTGACAGAAGTCCTTTATTTGTGCTCTATTAGCACTAGGGAGCTGCCCCAAGACACACATCTAAGACAAGAAGCTAAGCACAGAAACATTGTGTTGTCACAACTAATCTCCAGGCACTCCTGAGGGGATAAAAATGAAACAAAAGCCATATACCCACATTAAGCATTTGTAAGTGGCATAGATAGTGGCACCCCTCAGTATGAACAAGAAAAGAAATATCAGATTTCTAAATAAAATTAATAACAAAATGAAGGTACTTAATTTAAGTGTCCCTTAGATACATAAGCATTTGGGGGGAGTTAGAAATCTGATGGAGAAGGAAAAAAGTATTGAACACTGAACTCCTGAACTCAGATTTCTTTCCCCATGAGTAAAAGTTATGACTTTTTTACTGTTCATTTTAGACTCTGTCTTCACTGAGTTAGACCAAAAGATGTCAGTGAAGAAGCTTGAATATCAGTACTGTGAGGAAATGAATTATCTTCTTTTTTACTCTCCCAGGTTCTGAAAGCTATTCCAAAACTGAAGCCACAAGCTAGGATGAGTATTTTTTTCTTCATTCTGACTCCAGATGGATACATGGTGTTTGCACTATCACTGTTTTCTGCTTGTAGAAAAACCTCTTCTTGTTTCTTTATTGCTTATTAGTCAGCTCAATCAGTATCAGGGGTAACATGGGCGGGGGGTGGGGGGGAGCCCATTGCTTTAATTTTCCATCTTGATGGGGTGCATGTGCCTCACTTTGAAACTCTAACCCTGGCGTTTCATCCATATTGTGTCCTTTCTGTGGTGGTGAAAATTAATGTCTAGTTGTTCCATTTATGCATTGCAGTAGCTATATCAATATAATAATGAATACACTGTTTCATCCATTTTTGGGGCTATTGATAACTCTGTGGCCAAACATTAAGTATCACTACTATATATACAAAAAATTAACTCTTTGATGTGCTGAACATTTCAGATTCACGGGTGATAACAATGTATTTCATTTATTCATAGGTCATAATTACTGATGGCCAAATTTTACTGATAGATCTAATTACAGACACAAATATTTGATACGGACATTGCTGTATTATACCAGCTTCCAAACATAGAAATCCAGAGAAATTTCAAAGTTAACGAATTCAAGTAAGACTTTCCTAATTTTGTTAAATGCATGTCCTTAGAATAACGCAAACAAATAAATACATAATATTGTTTTCATGTCATATTAACCATGAAAGCACGGACTCTTACTTGTTAAGGATAGAAAGCAAAATGTGCGTGAACAACATCAACACCATGGAAGCAGGTTCCTTTCCCTAAACCTCTTCCAAAAATTCATCACAGATACCTGATGAATTGGACAACTTGATCAAATAAGCCTCAGTGTTTACTAGGCGTAAAAAAATTCCAAAGTATGGATGATATCTGTGTCTGATGAGGAGAATCAGTTCTATGCTGTATCTTACATTTTTACGGTCTTCTCACATATTTTATAAATCACCCTAAATAAATTAAAATATTCTGCGTCAAACTTAAATGCTAAGTTTCAGGCAACCAATGTTTTTAAGAAAACTGTAACGTTCTTAGACTGCGACAAATACTAAGAATAAATCCAATAATTACAACCACATTGAAACTCATATGTTATACCTTTTTATTTTAATTTTCACAAGTACTTTTTCATATTTTTGAAGTAAGCACCAAGGAATCCAAAATATCTTAATTTTCTAATTATAAGACGTCTTTTTAATGAATATTTTTCATGAACAATTTTTTTTATTTTTTATTTTTGAAGGAGGGATCATTCTTTTTATATTTACTTCACATTCTTTAATACGTATTCACATAAAGCAATGAATGGAGCATTGTCTGTTATGCAAGAAAACATTACTATAGGTAAAATTTACTTAGCTACACAATACACATAACTTGATGATATTTTTAAGAGAAAAATTACTAAAAGCTCATAATCATCTGGGAAAAAAAACCCATATTTCAGTTCTTTATTATAACAAGATCATAATGGATGGGCATCACAAAACATACATGAGACTATACAAATTGTGATTAATTGTGATTAAAGAAGAGGAAACCAAAACGTTGATAACTTCTGTTATCTAAAATTCTTAAAATTAATAAATTCTCTGGATTCATCTTTCTCATTTTATTTTGATTTTTTTTAAATTGAAAAATTATTTTCTATCGTTTTTAAAGGAAGGAATTAACTAACTTCATTAAAAGTGTTGAGACATATGCATTTTTAAAGAAAACCATGAAGAACCAGAAAAAAGCTTCAGGAGAAAGCACACCTAAATCCCTAGGCTGCATTACGCTATTTCAGCCCTTTATTTGCAATATAGTTTAGTGAAATGCCACTGAAATTGATTTTGAAACCACATCAAGTAATTTGACATCAAAATCACGCAAACTCACTTACTACTTCAGGAGCGTTATCATATAGACTGGAGAATTTTTCAGCATCATATTTATTTAATTATAATAAATCTTACAGACCAGAAACTATCTGTTTCAGGAGACAGAGACAGTGCCAAAAGACAAACAGTTGTGTTGTGCAGCTATTAGAGTGCACTTTAAGCACTGATAAATACCAGTTTTCAGAAATTACTCACAACAGGCTAATCCAGCAAAACTTCAAGTAATTTAAAATGTACATTACTGTAACTAATAATCAAACAGGGTCAAAATTTGATGACAGGTTTGTCTTTTCTCTTTTGTGTGACTTACGTGCTGCAGTAAAACATTTTTAAAAGCCTCGTGATATTTCAAAGATACCTAAAATAGACACAGCAGCTAAACTGTGAGCATTACCGTAAGATTTTATGCAAGATTACTATTCATGTGTGAACATACTACATAACTCAAAAAAACCTTTAGTGTTAGAGCTGGAACATAGTATGAATTTGATCATGTGCTTAGCACCTAAAAACCCCCTATCTGATGTAGTTGAATGTCGCCATTAAGAAGGAGATTACTGAATTTAAAACATTTTACAACTGGCATATTCTGCTAATTTATTCTCATTCTTGTGCAAGATGTAGCTGAAAAGACAAGAAATCCAAACATGTAATTCCCAGATTGATTAGGATGGCATTTTTCTTGAAGGTAATTAAGACCAAATGAAGTGGTTTCAATGTCTACAAACCTGTATAGCTAATAACTTCATTTGTTATAGTATTTCTAATGATGCTGCACTCCCGATTTAAAAATTTCTTATTCCTACTAGTTTTCTATGTGTTAAAAACTAATGGACTTACTAAAGAAAGCACATTCAAAAAGCAAGTTTATAAATATTACTGGACTTCAGCTATTTGCACATCTTGTTAAAACTGAATTTTTAGATCATTATGAGATTATTACTTGTCACTGAAATGGAATTCATCTAGACAAATTTATAACTTTTACTTTCTGTATGAGCTACAGGAGATGCACTTTCCTCTTGCGAAAAATTATGCTGTATAGTTTTCTGTATGTCTAAGTATACGTTTAATATATTTCCTTGTGAATCTTGCATTTCTCTCTTGAAAAAAACGACAACTAGCATCTAAATACATCCTCTCATCTAATAATTCAGATTAAATATTAAGAGATTACTGATGGTGGCATATTAACTTTTTCTGTCAATATTGCTTGGACATTTTCCATATAGCATATACAAACTTCCAACGTTCTCCTATTTAATCACTGTTGGCAGCAAAATACAGCTCCCATTTGGTGACAATTTACAGCTCATACACTTCTATGTTAGGTAAGCAGAATCACAATCTTCAGAGCAATGTGGTTTGCAACAGGCTTGAAAGTAAGACTAACAAATTAAGTTATTATTTGATTGGGAAGACCTTAATGAAAGAAGAAAGTGTGATATGCTAACTTTCAAGAGAAACTTCTTCGTTTCTATGTTTTTTGTTTTTCTTTTGTTCTCTTTTGTAAGTTTTTTTGTGTTCTTTTTTTTTTCCTTCAGCCTTCTCTGTGTTGATCTATAAAATGGGATAAAACGCAATAAATACAATCCAGTAAAGACTTCACATACTTTCAATAAGCCATCTAATTCTGAGGTGTTTTGTTTGTTTCTATTAACCACATTTTTTAAGTATTTGGCTTATTTGTGTACTAATGAAAGTTGAAAATTGAAAGGTGCAGAAGACACACCAGGAAGATGGAACAGGAGTAGGAGATACTCAGCACCTTCCAGGCTTACACATTTAACATAATTGTTGTTGATTACAGCATATAAAAACAAATCTGTTGTTGGCTCTCTCAAAGCAATTAATTATTATCAGCATTCTCAATAAATCATTCATAGCAACACTAGCAAGAAAATGCAGTGCAGAACCAGAGGAACAAATCAATTCACAAAATTCCCTTTCATCAGTAAGTGGAGCTAATTGCTAGGAAATTACAGGTTTAACTTCTTGTGTAAATCAAAGGTCTCCCAGTGTAACCGTGTGTCCTAGAGAGGCTCCTTCGACCTAGCCTCCCTGCAGAGGCAGGTAACTCCTTTTCCAATTTGCCTGTTTATTCACTCCCCCTGCGCCTTCCCTGCATCAGTCAGCAGGGATGAAGATCCACACTGATGCTGTCAAAACTAACCCTTCTCATTTTTTATTAAGGTAGATCTCCAGATCTTCTGCACTATTAGACATTAATAATTCATTTATTTCACCGCCGTGTTTCTGACACTGTCCAGGAAGAAGCACTTTGGGAGAAGATGAATATAGTAGCTGACAATGATAGCTCTTAGTTGTTATCTCATGTCTTAAGGCCTCAGATCACTTTTTGCTTAACCCTTTCCTCTCCTCCAAAACCCAGCAATCTACAGCAACTGTAGATGTCGTCATAGTCCATGAAAATACCCAATCACCTGCTGTCTTTCAGCAATCAGTCCCACGGATTAATTACATCCTCTTTTAAAGACAGTATTTCACTTAACCATTTTGCATGTCCTCTATCAAGCCTGCTAGCATGAAAGAGCCTGAACATTAAGTTCCAATCTACCTTCTTTTTACTATTCTTGGTTTCTATACTCGCGCCTTCTATCTCTTTCTGAAACAGCTCAGTTGTTTAAACCTTTCTATATGTCTGTTAATTTCTTGTCAACCTAAACATTCAATTATTGCTATTTTTGATCTCTGATTACCAGAACAGAAGTGTTTCAACCTATTCGCCCATTGATATCTCAACAGGAAAAGTAATCTGATTCTGATTCTTGCTTTCCACGTTTTTCTCAAATGCAAAATTCTTTACTGAAGCACTGAAACGTCAATTTTAATTTAAAGCTCATGCTTAGAAAATACAATATTACGCTTAGTTTTGTTAATCACGTTTATTCTATTGCTTTAATCTAAATTCACGAGGAATATACAACCGAAAAATAAATTTTTTTACACCCCAAAAATATGCCAATGTGTACTTCGGTCGTACTTTACAATATATCTTTTGAATGACCCATCTCTTCCTATATGCTTTCCTCTGTGATTCACGATGCTGTCACTGAAGCAGATTTAAAAGACCATCTCCATCTCTTTCAAGACAAAAGTTATGCAACCTCTCTATCAGTGCAATTATTTCAGTAGCTTTACCTATTTAAAGTCAAAATCTGTAGTTATCGTTTCATTATTAGCAAGCATTCCTATTGATTAAGTAGTAGGTTTCGCTGAGGAAAAACCTGCGGGATACAAACCTTAAATCAGAATCTGAATGTCACAAGGAAACTGGAAGCAGATTTAGCAGTCTGCTTTATAAATCCTACATTAAAATATACAGGAATATTCTTAGTAAGAGCAAAAGGCCATAATGAATCAATTCATGACAGTTTTAATTATCAGTTGTTATTTTTATTTATATCATTATCAAACAAATATTCATGAAACAGCAAACGGGGTTAAGTTCTCAAGAGGACCGAGACTGAAAAAAATTTTCAAAGGAGGTCAAACCATTTCTCCTTTGGAAAGTGGTTATGATAAAAATTAATTTAATTTAGTAATATTAAGCTATAAATAAAACCACACAGAGGAAAATTTGGGAAATTCTGAGATGTAACAAGAATTTATGACTTATTTTTGAAGGAAATTTTCTATTATTGTAGGAGAAATTTTTACATTCAGCTTTTTCATTATGAACTGTTTGTGACCCCATTTAAGGAAGATTTCTCAAGAGATACTATCCTTGTCAAGATGAATTTGATTCAAGTGACAGTTGGTGTACACTGAACTGACTTTAGCTTCTCTGTTGAAAGAAGCTAGCTTTGGAGATTTACAGCCAAAGATTGAATCTAGCAGTTCACCATAAACTCAATTTATCATCAGACATTACCTTATCAGATAGTTCCACAAGGTGGAAAAAATGCGCGGAAGGTTTCATTAATTCTTTGGTGTATGTGGCTCCATTCTAACAATATATGGCTTCGACATGAACATTTCACTGCGAACTGACTTTATTACCTACAGCTCACATGAACATACGCCTATAACTCTTACAAAAGACAGAAACAGCGTCCTAAAGCAGTTTTACCCATGAAGTTTCTTGCCTAATACAGCAATTTTATTTCCCTGTCTCATTAATTCAAAGGCAAGTTCGCACTATAATAAAAAATGACAAAGTATTACAGGTGATTCAAAAATTTTCACAGAAGTTTATTAAATTAGCTAGTCTACTAATCACACACAGCACCAGAAATCTCTGCATATCTCAATAGTCTAGACAGGAAACATCTATGACCCAAAGATGGCTCGTCTCGTTAACAGACCCCTTGGATTTGGATAAACCCATAAGTAAAACTCCAGACCAGGCTTTGAAGCTCTCTCAGTATTCTTAGTAACGTGATTCGTTTTAATTTCACACATTGCTCCCAACAAATTAGCCAAGCTGCTTCCATTGTACACAGCAAATATAGAACTTAACAGAAGCAGTAAAGATGTGTGGATCTGGGATCCAGTCTGACAGTACCGTAAGGTGCTTCCACCTGTTAAGTTCCAACAAGTCCACACTCAGATTTCAGAACACACAACAGGTCTTGAAAGATAACTCATTTAGATATTTATTTATTTTATAGAAATAGAGTAAAATGTTTTTTCTAGAGTATTCACAAATGAATTTGTTAAAACAGACACGAAATTTTCTTTACTTAGTGTTATAAATTTACCTGTTAACTACAGAGGGTTTTCCTGCGTGTCCATAGCTGGTAAAAATTGGAGATCCTTGGAAGTGAATTATGCTGCTGTATGTATTTAGCTTTTTGCTGTCTCCAAATCCTAATGAAAACTTGGTGGTGGGAATTAAGTATTCAAGAATCTTTCATGAACACCAGTCACACCTCCTGAGTGTTCAGAAGCAAGAATCTATGCTAGGTGTTTTGTTGGTTGGTTTTGTCTCTTTTTACTCTTCTCTAATAGAGCTATAGCAGTTGTAAGACAGGAACAAAAAGAGTATTGTCCCCAAAATCTAAGAAAAGGGATTTCTTGGTTTAAGTATATTGAAAGATTAAAGAACAAGCACAGTCACAAACCTGTCCAAAGCTTATGATACAAACTGATGCAAACTAAAACTCAAATAAATATTCAGGCAAAAATAATGCTGCTTTTAATGACTTAAAAGAAACCAATAAAAAACTAAGAGTTTTTTTTAAATTTTTATTTCAATGTATTAAACTCCAATATTTAACTAAAATATCAAAATTCAGAATTGAATTATTGATATATGGCACTCTCATTTATTTAAACAATTTGAAACTTTCAAAATGTTTCAGATTTTGTTCTGTAGAGATGCATGAAAACCAAAATTTTACAGTAATTTCATTAATCAGTAACGTGAGAAAATATGTTCCATCAGAAATGTTGTGATCGGTATTACCTACTTAAAGGAATTTAAGTCAAGTAGGAGTAGGATACAGTAAAACCTGCTTTTCAGAAATTATGAACTAGGCAGGAGTGAGATTTTGCTATTTTTTTGAAAACTAAAAAACAAACAAACAATTTACTATAAAACTAGAAGTGCTGGTAAAGTGTTGATATGTAAAATGACTCCAACTTTTAAAGAAGTCTCAAGTAATCAGGCATTAAAACATGATCGACCTTCAATGGAAATCGGGTGCTTCTCTAAAAATCCCACCCCAAACTCTTTGGCCATTAAGCACCTATTTCAACCCATTTTCTTCAATATAAAATATGTTTGATTACCCTCGTATCTTCAGTAAATAGCTTCTGACTTGGTGTTCAAAAACATTGCAAATCTCATCTGCTTGTCTGCTAGGAAAGTGTAAGACTGAAAACCGTTGCTCAAGTTATAAAGTTTTACTGAAGCAGGTGATAGCACTATTTTTCCAAATTTTAAAACGATCTCAACAGTGAAGCCTACCATGAAAGTTTATTCACCCAAGCGAAAAGAACATACATGTTAGGTTTGGTTGTGTTTTTTTTTTAACCAGGGTACTATATAAAACTTGCCCTAATTATCAAAATGGCAATAATGCAGCATAGCACTCTGTTTCCAAATTATATATGTATCCTCTGCTAAAATGAGACCATATGGCTTTTCAGAGGTCACAATTATCAGTGGACAATGGTAGTTGCAGATACTGCAGACCAACTAAAGCTATTATGTGAACTTATCATTTCATGCAGGAGTAAAAATACATTTGACATATACGTCTGTGCTAGTAAACTCAGAATTAGGGACCTGTAACCACAAAAAAATGTTATATGATACAATTTTTGATATGTAAAATGGCTCCAGAAGAAGCCATTCCAGAAGAATGGCTTAAAGAGGTTTCAAGTAATCAGGCATTAAAACATCATCGATCTTCAACGGAAATTGGGTTCTTCTGTCAAAATCTTACCTCAAACACTCTGGCCATTAAGCATCTATTTCAACCCTATTTCAAGTCTAATTTAGTGCCTGCACTGAAGGATTTTTAAAAGGAAGAAGATTGAAATAAATATGATGACAATTAAAAGAAAAGTTGATACTTACAAGCAAATACATTTTGCAAGATATGTTATGTATGAATCACACTAGAGATGTTTAGCTATTTTCTCTCTTCTAAGAACGAAAGCATGGAAATGAAAAAGCATTTTTCAGACGGCTTTAATCTTGAGCAACATTTGAATCAAGGTTATTTTCTCCTTCCCCTCACTCCTGCAAGATTCTTACCATCAGAAAACAACCATCTACCACTACACAGCTTTTTGAGTGTTCAGATAAGTGCAGTAAGTAGGAGCTATCACTATATGTATGCTTATTTCAAGAAATTCCATTGTATCAGTGCTAAAACACTAATCAATATAGTAGTCTATTATTATTATAGTGTTATGAGATCAGTTGGTTAAAAGCAGAACCATGATGATTATTAGGAACAAGAATCTGGTTTGTATGTCTATCAATTATTTGCTATCCTCTCTCCATTGCTTATGACTCCCTAAATAACCTTTTCAGACCTTCATATAATCTTCCTGCTCTAGAACTACTATACACATATTCAAATGTATAATTATACAGCACTGAGACTGTAAAGTTATATGTAAGAGCATAAGTAAGATATTGAGAGCAGCTATAGGAACCAGAATACAGGAAAGGAGCTCTACATTTCACATCCTTTGTGTTGCTTTTAGGACACACGTCATAGGAAAGCAGGGCAAGTATTAGTTTTCCCAAACTGGCAATTAAATGATATTGATGGATGGTCTTGCAGCTGAAGAATTACACTGGGATTCATGGATCGTGAGTTCAATTCTTGTTTATACCACATTTTACCTTCATAGGAAAATTAAATCTATCTGTAAAAAAATTCCTCCTATGTATGCTATTTGGAATATTTAGGTTGTTATTTCTTCAGGCACTGACAGTTGCTGAATTGGAACCCCTCATCTTTCCTTTCACATAACACAATAATGAAAACAGTATTTTTTTTTTTTTGTAGTTTGTAAGCTTATAAGCTCAAAATAAAAATGGTTGGTTAAAACACCCTTATATTCACCACAACTTTCTCTCATATACTTCAGTAAGCATTGGCCAGGATAGCAATATCAAAGCACAATGCAAATCTAACTATATAAACAAACCTTCTCATTAAATATCAGCCTTACAATAAATAAATCAAACATTCTCAGATTTCTTATATGCAGGTTATAAAAAAGCGTGGACATTCTTCCCACTATATTGCCAATATAAACAGGAAATATAAATCAGTCATGTGAGAATTACAGATAGTTACTGTTCAGAATAACATTAGCTTCTTTGCACAATAGACTTCTCTTCTGTTGGCTACACGAAACCTCTAAGCTCCAGTTATTGTTATCTTCAGAGAATACTGCCAGACTTTCAGAGAAATTTCCCTTCCTTCCTCACATGAGCAAGTGTTGTCTGATTTTTTTTTTTTTTTTTTTTTTTGGCTTTCAGCCCTCTCCAAACTGCAAATTGCTCACCTTTAGGTTACATTCAAATTCCTCCATCATCAAGTGAAAAAAAGAGAAATATGAACCTTTTTCCTTGTCTCTTGAGTCAAGGAAAGTCTGTATCACAGTCACTTCCTTACCCTCTTCCTCCACGTGGGCGAGAGGAAGCAGGGGCAAAGTCACACTTTAGTCACGGCTTTGAAAGGGCAGCAGGAGAGGCCAGGGAGGGATAGTACCTTATCTGTCCCTGCTTCTCCTGGAGTATCAAAAGGAGAATATCCATCATCTATCCTTTCACTCTCAGCAATGAAGCAAAGTGAAAGAGAAGAGTTTTACACATTTCTCAGGTACCTTCTCACCGTATATTTTGTGAATTGAAAATGCTGTATAAGCTTCTCTAGTTATGGGTGACTACCAGAACGATTTACAAAGCGCGACTAATATTAGAACAACTCATTCTCCTTGGCACATCTACAGGCTTTTCTGGGCTTCTATTTGGTTTTGTGCTCCTTAAGTCTTACCTCACTGTTCTTTACAAAATTAATGATGTGACGACATTTACTAGGCTTTAATTAACTTAACTCTCAAAAATGTTTAACTTTGTGTCAGTTATGTAGAGTTGTACACCATCACAGTACTTTCAGATTTCAGAATCTAGTTACTCTAGTTACTCCATCATGTCACTTCCTTTGGTGGGACATTATCTTTTTAAGAGTAGTCAGCTGTTTTAAAATCATATCATCAATGAAGAAGTGTTCCCAAGAAAATTTGCAGGATTTATTTGCAGTAGATGAACACAACTTTTGAAGCCACAAAGCCCTACATAGATCACTGATGATTTCAGAGGGCAAGCATACACGGACGCCATCAGCAGTAGAGGAAACACTTTTCTTAGACTAGTATATCTAATTTCAAGCACTGACAAGACTATTTTCTTCTCAAGCCAGATGAGTGCATGAGAAGTAAAGGGCAGAATATATACAAGCCTGTAATACTATCTGTCTAAGGTCTGCAGCTACTGTATTTTTCTTTCACAAGGAGCCCATAAATTTCCAAAGCTGTCTACAGTAATAGCTGTCTTATACTTTAAAGATGCAATGGATGTCTCAAACTTTGGATGACAGACCATTTACAAAAATTGCTCTTAGTGATATTATACAACTACTCTGGAAACTTACAGGCATTTGTCTGGAAAAGCCAATCCATTTCTGATGATTTTTGACACTCTAATATGTACAAGTTTAAAAAAAAAAAAAAGGAAAAGAAATAAAGAAATCAGGTGAAAAGTAAAGGTTTCAAGGTTCCATTTAAGCAAGGAAACTAGGGACATATACTTTCAGATAAAGTTTTTCAACTTCTCAGGAGGGCTAGAAAGTTAAAGTTGCTTGTTTAGCCAACAGAAGAATACTATCCAGTTTGAACAGTTACATCTGCTCAGAACAATGTTCTAATGAAAATGCAAACTTCTCACAAAACTTTACATTTATAAAAATCTTTACATTCTCAACTTACTACTCAATTTGAAGCTTGCATCGTACTAGGTGGGAAATTGTACACTGACCTAAAGCATTCCTCATGCTATAGAATTAACACTTCTGCAACCAGTTTATGAATTAAATGCACTCGTGTAAAGAAGGTTCAAGGAGGTTTCAATTCTTTATATGATCTTCATTCTCATGATGGGATCTTTGAAAAAGGAGCAACTATTTTATTTCATCTGCAATGAACAGAACTTAGTGTTGCCATTCCCAAAGGACTTGGGAATATATTTTTGTCTTTTAAAATATACAGATAGTTCATAATTCTATCCCTTTTAAGATTATGTTTCTCACAAAAAACCTGGTAAGCACGTGTCTGGATTTCTGAAAAAAAAAGTAAAAGAAAACAATAGGAAAAGCATGAATTCTCATGAGTGAAGCATTATCTCTGTGGAAATGAACAAGCACTTCAAAGTAACGGTGGAAACTTTCCCAGTTCTATGAACCATAGTGACAACATAATCATTCAGTCAGATAGCCACTGCTGTAGTTGCAATGGGATGTACAATATCCACAGTCTGAAATATCTTCTAATAAATCTTAGCTTGTTAATCTAATTCTCCTACTTAAAATAAAAAATGAGAGTTACTTAACATTTCTTTCCCAAGTGAAAATTTTTGTGTTTCCAGAAGAAAGACCTTTTTTTTAAAAAATGAAAACTGTGAATAAGGGAAATTTCATGAGAGGCGTTGTGTGACTATTACATTGTCAACAATTTATATGAAGACATTTATATTTATGATTGTACTGGTTTTGGCTGGGATAGAGTTAAATTTCTCCTTGGTAGCTTGTACCCAGCTATGTTTTGGATTTGTGCTGAGAATAGTGTTGATAACACGCTGATGTTTTAATTCCTGCTGAGCAGTGCTTAGACAGCATCAAGGCTTTTTCTGCTTCTCGCACTGCTGCTGTAGTGACTAGGTTAGAGGTGCACAAAATCTGGGAGGGGACACTGCTGACTGAAATCAACCAAAGGGATATCCTATACCATATGATGTCATGCTTGCAATAAAACTGAAGAGGAGGTTGGCGGGGGATCCACTGCTTCGGGACTGGCTGGGCATCGGTTGGTTGGTGATGGGCAATTGTTTTCATTTGCATCACTTGTCCTTAGAATCATAGAATCATAGAATGGTTTGGGTTGGAAGGGACCTCAAAGATCATCTAGTTCCAACCCCCCTGCCATGGGTAGGGACACCCTCCACTACACCAGGTTGCTCAAAGCCTCATCCAGCCTGGCCTGGAACACTTCCAGGGATGGGGCATCCAAAACTTCCCTAGGACACCTGTTCCAGTGCCTCACCACCCTCTGAGTGAAAAATTTCTTCCTTATATCCAGTGTAACTCTCCCCTCTTTCAGTTTAAATCCATTGCCCCTTGTCGTAGCAGTAAATGCCCTTGTGAAAAATCCTTCTCCAGCTTTCCTGTAGGTCCCCTTTAGGCACTGGAAGGCTGCTATAAGATCACCCTGGAGCCTTCTCTTCTCCAGGCTGAACAGCCCCAACTCTCTCAGCCTGTCTTCATACCAGAGGTGTTCCAGCCTTTGGATCATCTTCGTGGTCCTCCTCTGGACTCCCTCCAGCAGCTCCATGTCCTTCTTGTGTTGAGGACTCCAGAGCTGAACACAGTATTCCAGGTGAGGTCTCAGAAGAGCAGAACAGAGGGGCAGAATGACCTCCCTTGACCTGTTGCCCATGCTTCTTTGAATGCAGCCGAGGACACAATTTGCTTTCTGGGCTGCCAGAGCACATTGCCGGCTCATGTTGAGCTTCTCGTCCACCAGCACTCCCAAGTCCTTCTCCTCAGGGCTGCTCTCAATCCGTTCTCCGTCCAGCCTGTACTTGAGCTCAGGATTGCCCTGACCCACGTGCAGGACCTTACACTTAGCCTTGTTGAACTCCATGTGGTTCTCACAGGCCCACCTCTCCAGCCTGTCAAGGTCCCTCTGGATGGCATCCCTTCCCTCTAGCATGTCCACAACACCGCACAGCTTGGTGTTGTCAGCAGACTTTCTGAAGGTGCACTCAATTCCACTGTCCATGTCACCAACAAAGATGTTAAACAGCACTGGCCCCAGTAGTGACCCCTGAGGAACACCACTCGTCTCTGGTCTCCACTTCGACATTGAACTGTTGATCACAATTCTTTGAGTGCGACCATCCAGCCAATTCCTTATCCGCCGAGTGGTCCATCCATCAAAACCATGTCTTTCCAGTTTAGAGACAGGGATGTCATGTGGGACAGTGTCAAATGCTTTGGATAAGTCCAGGTAGATGATGTCAGTTGCTCTTCCCCTATCCATCAATACTGTAACCTCATCATAGAAGGCCACCAAATTAGTCAGGCAGGATTAGCCCTTGGTGAAGCCATACTGGCTGTCACCCATAACCTCCTTGTTTTCCATGTGCCTTAGCATAGCCGCCAGGAGCATCTGCTCCATGATCTTTCTGGGCACAGAGGTGAGACTGACTGGCCTGTAGCTCGCTGGATCTTCTTTTTTTCCCTTTCTAAAGATGGGGACTACGTTTCCCATTTTCCAGTTAGTGGGAACTTCACCAGATTGCCACGACTTCTGAAATATGATGGATAGTGGCTTAGCAACTTCATCTGCCAATTCCCTCAGGACCTGCGGATGCACCTCATCAGGTCCCATGGACTTGTCCACCTTCAGGTTCTTTAGATAGTCTCGAACCTGATCTTCTCCTACAGTGGGCGGTTCTTCATTCTCCCAGGCCATGCCTTTGCCTTCTTTGACTTGGGCTGTGCAGCTGGAGCTCTTGCCAGTGAAGACTGAGGCAAGGAAATCATTGAGAACCTCAAGCTTCTCCACATCCCGGGTAGCGAGGTCCCCCGTTTCCTTCTGGAGAGGGCTCATGTTTTTCCTAGATCTTTTTTTATCACTGGCATATCTATAGAAGTTTTTCTTGTTGCCCTTGATGTCCCTGGCCAGATTTAACTCTGTCAGGGCTTTAGCTTTCCTAACCTGATCTCTGGTTACAAGTTCTCTGTATTATTCCCAGGCTACCTGTCCTTTCTTCCCTCCTCCATAGGCTTTCTTTTTGTGCCTGAGTTGGTCCAGGAGCTCTTGTTCATCCATGCAGGCCTCCTGATGTTCCTACCTGACTTTCTCTTTGTTGGGATGCACCACTCCTGAGCTTGGAGGAGGTGATGCTTGAATAGTATCCAGTTTTCTTGGTCCCCTCTTCCCTCCAGGGCTTCATCCCATTGTACTCTACCGAGGAGATCCTTGAAGAGGCCAAAGTCTGCTCTCCTGAAATCCAGGGTAGTGAGCTTGCTGACCACCCTCCTTGCTTCCACAAGAATCCCGAACTCCACCAATTCATGGTCACTGCAGCCAAGGCTGCCCTTGACCGTCACGTTCCCCACCAGTCCCTCCTTGTTGGTGAGAACAAGGTCCAGCAAAGCACCTCTCCTTGTTGGTTCCTCTACCACTTGAAGAAGGAAGTTATCATCAATGCATTCCAGGAACCTCGTGGATTGCCTATATCCTGCTGTCTTGTCCTTCCAACAGATATCGAGGTGGTTGAAGTCCCCCATGAGGACCAGGGCTCGTGAACATGAGGCAGCTCCTATCTGTCTGTAGAGGGCCTCATCCACTCAGTCCTCCCAGTCAGGTGGTCTGTAGGAGACCCCCACTACTATGTCCGCTATCCCTGCTCTCCCTTTAATCTTAACCCCTAAGCTCTCAGTTGGCTCTTCATCCATCCCAGGTGCAGCTCCATGCACTCCAGTTGGTCTTTGACACAAAGAGCAACCCCTCCACCTCTTCTCCCTTTCCTGTCCTTCCTAAAGAGCCTGTACTCTTCTATTCTGACACTCCAGTCATAGGAGTCATCCCACCACGTCCCCGTGATGCCAATAAGATCATACCCCAACAGGGGCGCACATCCTTCTAACTCCTCTTGCTTATTCCCCATGCTGCGCGTGTTGGCATAAAGGCATTTAAGTTGGGCCCCAGATGAACCTGACTTCCTGGCTGGAGCAGCTGGAATTCCTTTCTGCTGCTCTTCAGGTGCTTCCAGCATATCTTTATCAATCTTGATATAACACCCCTCCCCCTTTGAATCTAGTTTAAAGCCCTGTCAATGTTTTTTTTTTTTAAAGGCCTGCAAATGTCCTTCTTGGGTTTTATTGTCCTCTCTCTTTTGTCCTCTCTTCTTTTTCCTCTTCCTGCTTTTTTTTTTTAATTATTATGATTATTTATTTTTAATTATTAAACTGTTATTATTTCAACACATGACTGTGTTTCTCACTTTTACCCTTCCAATTCTTCCCACATCTCGCTGCAGGGCAGGGAGTGAGTGAGTGGCTGTGTGGTGCTTAGTTACTGGGCAGGGTTAAACCACAACAATGACCAAGTTTAAAAGTGAGAAGAAAGAACTTTTCATAGCTATAGAAATGAAAGAACATCAAAATTTTCTAGGATTTGAAGAAGTAATATATGAAACCTAAAAAAAAATATTTTCCAGTCTGCAGAGTAGAAATCTCTCCAGGTTTCAGATATCCATAAATTTGAGCACTCAATGTATTCTGAAATGAATGGAAGCAATTAAACAAGCAAATCACTAACAACATTCCTATGTTTTTTTCCAAGGGTAACTTCAAAACGAAATGTGATAACTAGGGACAAAACTGTTGCAGTTTTGCCAAACCATTCAGAAGCAGATTTATGACGTACTGAGAGTCTCACAGAATTGAAAGTATGACATCTAGGCAAGCCTGTCACATCTACTGAAAAACTCCTGCCACCATTTTAACTGGATAGTTTTCATTCTTTTTATATATTTTATACCTCTTATTAATTTTACCTTCAAGATAAGATTGAGAAAGAAGCGTTTGATTTAGCTTCAAGAGAGCCTTAGCGTTTTTACGTTATTTTTAAGAAACAGCTTGCAACTAGGTTGGCATGGAGTGGAGATTTTGTTGTTGAAAAAAAACTTCATATGTTCTATAATGTAACAGTGGAATAAGTGGGAGGTGACACATAATGGTTTCAATGTCAATTTCAATTTTCATGTCATATGGATGCCCAAGAGAATAGAAATTTCAATAAATTATTGTGGGACATTTAATTCTGATTTATTTCTTAAAGATTAAAAGTAAGTTCAGCTCCAATATAACCTATTAACAGAAATGAGCTTCTTCTGCAACTAAAAATGTTCAAATGAAAGATTCTCAATTTAATAGCTGCTTAAAATAATTTCCATTAAGACTGTAACCAAAAACTACACTAAATGTATAATTAACTACAGAAGCAGTCAATTAAAAATATGAAATTAAAGAGTTACCCTCTCCCATAACTGTGATCCTGTTTTCATAAGCTACATGATGTAGTTAATGATTTTAATCTACTCTTGCTCTAGCCATGACATTTATAAAGTATACTTGAGATCACATACGATGCATATTAATTAATAGTATTCGTTTATTGTTTGATATCTTAGTTATCCAATTTAATTTAAAGATATAACTTTTTTTTTAATGGACTTATTTTCCATAGTTTATCATTTATTGTACAGAAACACGTTTTGCTAAGCAGGAGCATAATTTATTTGTAATTCTACTAGTTGCACTTTATTCTCTGATCTCAGTGTTTCAAAAAAAAACCCCAAACCTCTAACAATCCTGAATTTCTTGCCAGGATACGCTCTAACAGAAAAAAAAACCAAACAAACAACAACAAAACAAACAAAACAAAAACCCAACTTTCTGAAAACTGCCTTTTTATAAAAGAAGTTTTTTGTTCAAATAATTGAACTTTTAAAAAATAATTCATATATGAGTCTGTCTCTTAGAAGGAAAGAAAAAAATGAAATAAACAGTTTAGCCATAATCAGATATTGTTTTTCAGGTACAAAGTGGTAAAGAAATCTAGAAAAATCAAGTTTTTAAATTAAACCATGGCATTGGAACAGTGTGTTTAATCTATATCTGTGAGGACTGTTGTTCAGAAGCTTATTATTGGGAAAGGACTGGGAGTACATACCACTAATGTTCTGCAATGTGCTCGAACTCCTCTATTAAATACTAGACTTAAAATTTTTAAGTTCTTAAATGTTTTAATTATCTTTCAGTACTTCAAATCTTTAAGGATCAAGTACCACTCTTGATCTTTAATTCATTAATCCTTAATGGACTAGCTCTGTCATGTCTCTCAGACAGTTTCTTTTATACGCTCAACTTCAGTAAGGGTGGCAAAAATCCCAGGAGCCAACATTTCACTGACCAAGAATTAACAACAGGTCAATTTCCTAGTACCAGAAAGCCTCAGCAGCTCACTTCACTTCCCCACAAAGCTTTATCTAGGACTCGTCCAGGAAGCTTTAGATCAAAATAGGATTCTTCTGTGTTTTCCCAAAAGCCAAGCATTTGCTGAAATGACGATTCTTTTGGATGGTTCACTTCTGATATTAGTCAGAGGTCAAATGAAATATAATAAATACAATTGTAAATAATGTAAACATAAACAGGTCTTAGCTACTGGATTGATGAAGACATCATAAATGCAAAAAATAAATCACAGGCATTCACAGCAGAAAGTTCTGAATAGTGACTCATTAATAGTCTTCGACTATAGTTTCGTGGGAATATGATAATATAGTCTATTCTCTTTGCTCACATAGAATGATAACAAATGACCCAAATATATGAATTTATTTTACTTATTTATTTTTAATACATAACTTTAAAATAATGGAAGACAGGGAGCTCTATCTTGCTGACACAGCCTTCAACAGCATGAGTGAATGACAGAATTTTTTAAGTGAATAACAAGCTATTTTGAATTTAAACTGGATTTAGACTCACCAAAAGTGAATTGAAGTTCTTGTATCTCAAAATAAGAATCTTGCTTTGAGGAGTTTAAACAGCATTCATTTTTGCAGGAGACACAAAGGGGCTCCTCACATAATGTTAGGAAAACAAGAGTGTCTCACAGTGCAATATCCGTGCTTTCATGTAGTTGTAGCTTCTGTGTGAATATTCTATGTATAAATTATAATAATGCTTGGTGCTGATGCTATTGGTACGACTACAAATCAAATATCAACTTAAAGTAATGTAAAAGTCTTATATGAAATAAAAGATTGTGAGCACATGTACTACATGTCCCTGTTCCTCGCAGGGAGGTTGGACTAGATGACCTTTGAAGGTCCCTTCCATTCCTAACGATTCTATGATTCTATGATTCTATAATTCTACATGTCCTTTAATATATTTTTGAATAATTAAGTCAGTCTTCCTTTAGTTTAATTACACTTTTACACCTTCCTGATTAGAAAGCTAGTTTAATGACTTTTTCCACACTTTGAGCTGTGAAGTGTGTTCATATTAAGACTCTGCAATGAGAAATAGAACATAAATCTGAAGAATGTCTTTCAGGCAGAATAATGGAAGAGTTGCCAGGTTTAACCTGTAAAAACAAAACGTAACAAAAAGCCACACAGCAAACAGTTGTAGCTTTGCATATATCATACTTGGTATAAAAGTAATGTAATCATTATTAAACTGTGCAATTCCATGACAAAAAAAAAAGCCAAAGAAATATTGTGTAAATCATCCTACAAGCAGTTACATTTAAAATAATAAAGGAATATATTCTCTCTTGTGTATAGGTTAATAACAATAATAATAAAATGATACAGCCCACTGAAGTGATTTCCTGATGTGTGCGGAGATAATTGTTATCAGAAATTTGATTTACCATTGGGTATAAAATGAACACTCTTGGAAAGCAGTTACTATAATGAAACAACATGTCAGATACCCCTCTAGAAAACAACATTCTGACGACATAAATGACAACTACAAATGTATTCTCACCAGACAAAAAAAAAAAAAAAAAAGATACAGGTCCAGTTTCACTAAAAGTGGAAGTTTTGAACATCCTATTGAAGTTATATGTGATAAAACGAGGAAAAGACAAGATAACAATAATAATATTCCCATCCCTGGAAGTGTTCAAGGCCAGGTTGGATGAGGCTATGGGCAACCTGGTGTAGTGGAAGGTGTCCCTGCCCATGGCAGGAGGTTGGAACTAAATGATCTCTGAGGTCCCTTCCAACTCTAACCATTCTAACTTCTGTAAACATAATACATGTCACCAGTTTATCTGGCTTTTCTGAAAGGCTCAGTAAACACATAGATGAGAACAAAACGAAACTAGTGAAGGGTTTAGAGAACTTGTCCTATGGTGAGCTGCTGAGGGAGCTGGGACTGTGTAGTCTGGAGAAGAGGAGGCTCAGGGGGGACCTTATCGCTCTCTACAGTTACCTGAAAGGGAGCTGTAGGGAAATGGGGGTCAGTCTCTTCCCCCACGTTACGAATGACAGGACAAGAGGGAATGGCCTCAAGTTGTGCCAAGGGAAATTTAGGTTAGATATCAGGAAAAATTTCTTTACAGAGAGGGTTGTGAAGTGTTGGAACAGGATCCCTAGGGAGGTGGTGGAGTCCCCATCCCTGAAGGTGTTTAAAAACCATGTGGATTTGGTGTTGAGGAGCATGGTTTAAGGACCCTGACAGTGCAGGGTGAATGGTTGGACTCCATGATCTTGAGGGTCTCTTCCAACCAAATGATTCTATGATTCTATGAAGAGAGTCAGTCAATACAGTCTATTTGGGTTTCTGAGAATTATTCAACAACATCTTTAACTAACAAGTCTTGGAGAAAGTAAAGTGTCACATATAAAGACGGGAGGCCCCCAAATAAATAACAAGTTAAGGAACAGGAGACATAATACATGAATAAATGATAATTTTTAACTGTTGCCATTGATGACTGTGTTAGTGCTGTTCTGTTTAATAGTGTCACAGATGACACACGAAAAGGAGTGAATTGCCCAGTGACGACGTTTAATGATTGTATTCAAGTACACAGAACACTAAATTTGAGTTGCACAAGAACCTTAAGTGACTGTGATAAAAAAAAAAACAAGAAACTAAATTAAATAAACGTAAAACAACACACGTGGGGGGGGGGGAAATACATTTGTACAAACGGTGAACAACTACTACCCAGAAATTTTCTGTGAAAATATCTGCTCCCTACTCAGTAGGCTTCAAGAACACAGACTGAACAGTAAGAATTGCTAGAGAAGGAAGACTGAACAAAATACTCAACATACAGGAGTTATGATATACACCCTTCTGAAATAATGTTCAATTTCCATCTTATCCTTCTCAAAGAGGGTGTGATGGGCATCAGAAAGGTACAGAGAATGGTGACGAAGACACAAAATGAAGTGAAATGGCTTTTTTAAAAGAAACAGATAAGTACAACAGGACTTGAAAAGTAACACCACCTAGCCTGAAGAGACATTCTGCAGATTAAAAATTATATGTAACACTGAAAATTAAGAGGGAAAATGTTCTCTCTATAGGAAAAAAAGGCTTCATATGAAGTGACCCATTAGGTGAGGGAACTGAGTGCAAAGAGTGAAAAGGTTAGTGGATATTCTTAAGAAGCAGCAGCAAAAGCCTGGATTTCCCTCATGGTCTTTTCCAGATAACAATATTGGATACGGTTTTCACTGATTTTACTGGCAGTCAAGTGTCAGCCTGATCATACCAAAACCTCACAGTCCTCAAAAACAAAGGAGTAGGATGCTAAGGAAAAACGAAACAGGATAAATTAAATTATCATGGGAACCACTAATGAAATGAAGGGAGAAAGTGTAAGAGACTGAAGAAACAAGAATGGGTCTGAGGGCTTTTATTCAGTTGACCTGATACAAAATGTGAATGTCGTCGTTTTTCTACGTCAAGGAAACAAGTATGTTTCAAGATGTTTTTAATTTCCAAGAAGACAATTACCAGTACAAAACAATAACAAAATCACCCTTCTTCAGGTTTTCTTGGTGAAGTAATTCCGTCTTATCTGCAACATTCTGCAGAACATGAGTTCATGTCTGTTTCATGTATTTGTTTTAACTGAGGGCTGAAGGGCCGCTTCAGGGACAGAACTACCCAATTAAGCAATGTCCGTCTTCCAACATGAACAGTAGCACCTTAGTTGAAAAAACAGTAATGGTTCAAAACACGGTGGGAAAGTTGGAAACTTGAAACTCTTAAAGCTATTTTTAAAAGAGCAGAACCCCCAGTAAGGCTACCAAAAAAAAAAAAAGTTATTTCATTTTCAAAAGTAGAAGATGAAAAAAAATTAATTACGTAACTGCTCTTATTTTTCAACACTCCAGAAACAATATTCCTGTTACTCATTACAACAATCCCAACTGAGGAAAAGAAATTAGCTAATTTGGTCATTGACATTTTTCTTCATTTCTTTCATGACACTTCTATTTTTCTCCTTCCTTTTTGTATAGTGTTTTTAATATTTAGAAGAATGAACAAATGTACTCCATTTAGTATTATCCGAGTCAATATATGCAGGACACTTCTCAGATAACTAGTTGGGTAGCTCCACCTCTGCTGCATGGCAAAGCTGTAGCTCCATGACAGTGCTCTTACCTTTTTCAGCGAAACTTTTCACCAGCTCTGTTACATCCTGACAAATGCTTTTGGATTCAACAGCTCCATGTTTTATGATGAAAAAAACCTACCTCACTAAAAAAGGTTTCCAGGTTCTGCTTGTAAAGAACACAAGCACAACTGCAATGAGCACCTACTGTGCAAAGAGAAAATTCATATTTTTTTCCTCAGAATCAGGTTTAGGCATTCAGAAAATACAGCAAGGGGTGCTTTCTTTGAGTAACAAATGAAAAACTTATCAAACAACTACTCATTACGCAAGTACTGCCAATTCCATGAATCAAATGAGGCAGGATCTTACAGAAAAAAACCCATAACATATAATTAGAAAATTAAATGATGACATAGCGTACACAAACAAGAAGAACAAATTAAAATATTGCAGGAAGTCCCTTGATTGGCTGTGGGTTTTTTTAAATTTTCTAAAGTGCCTGCTTAATCTTTCAATCCCAACAGTATTGTCTAAAGACAGACGTACTTTTTAGTACGTCTTTATAGTGTTCTTTTTAGCATGCTATAATCTTAGCACCATTTTCTATTAACCAGCATTTACAAATTAGCTCAATTGCACTAGAGAAAAACACAGAGAAAAACACATTTACCATAAGAAGCTTCAGTCAGCAAGAATGTCTTGCATTAATGGGAGCTTTAACCATCACCCAACCGAGTCTGTGGGTGGGACTGAACACGGTTATGTATGGCCATGCTGTGTGCTGTAGGTCATCTGAGAGACTTATACTGGTCTCAGAGCTATGGGAGACCCATGTCTTTCTGGTGTCAGCACCTTAGGCCTCTACAACAAGCTATTTACTGGGGCTTAAACAATAAAATCCAACTCTTCCTGTACAGAGCTAAATCCATGTATCCATCTTCCTGCTTAAATTAACAATCAGGAAGGCACTGTGTCACTCAGTATACAGCATTATCACCTACTATGCACGTCTGTTGATGTGTTGTCTTTCTTTATGGCAAATTCACAATCATTAGTCCCTCCTTCATACTTCTGTGTACTTCTTTACACTGCAGTTTGGCCTCTCAAGGTGCTGCACGTAGCAAGCACTACTCTGGAAAGAGACACCGCTTACTGTTTGCTGAATAGCATAACATTCTCATAAAACAACCAGCTGTCAAGTGCAAATAAACTGCATTTTTTTTTATTTGAAAATTTAATTTTCAGCCAAAGATCTTGCCTACAGTTCATTTTCTACAGAGGATATATACACAGTGACTGGAAATGCCCTCTCTTGTTACTTTCTTCTCTTGGATTGATAGCTAACAGCTCAACTTCTGTAAGTAGAGCCAAGCATTTAAGAAAAAGACTGGCAGTATATCCATCTGGTTTTACATTTGGACCTACCATTAACTTAAAATTCCTAAGAAAAATTAAATAATCTATAAATTGCCATCTCTAGAGAGAAAAAACAAAACAAAACAAAATCATGAGAACAATAATACTTCTAAAATTTACTTAGAGACTTTTGTCATTAATATCAGTGCAAAATGTTACTAATAGTCAAGCCAATTTATTTCTGTATTTTCTAAATAACAGCCATTTTGGTATTCACTGCAGACATTAACATTATAGGTATATGATCTACTCCAAACTCAGTATAAACTGCATCTATAAAGGTGGGACAAGTTTTCCATGAAAAGCCACAATTCTGGTTTCATATTCTTTCAGGGAACTTGGCCGACATCTATGTCACGAAAGCTTTCTGAAACTTTTGTAATGTAATCTCCTGGAGAAGAAGACAGCCTCTTCTTTCAGAAGAAAAAGTCTCTTCTTTCTCTCAGAAGATATCATGATGATCTTTGCTATGTAGCCTTAAGAACTTTCCCAAACTGTCATTTAAGTTTTTTAGTATTTTGTGCCACAACCACTTGGACAAGGTCTCTCACATTATTAGTTCAGTGCCTGCATTCTTCGAATCAGCATAGCAGGCAGTCTTCATCCCCTGCAACAATATAATCCTCTTCCTCCAGTGCCTGCAATATGTCATCTGCAATATTTGGGTTTGGTTTTACTGCTATAGCATGCACTGCTTTCCATTCTCTCCTTTACATATCTAATCTCATTCCCTCAGGAATGCTGAATACTTCTAGTTTGAGACCGAACTGACAGTTTTCCATAATCCTCTGCAAACCAGCCACGATTCCAAACAGGGGAAGTGCACGAATGCAGACAGCAGAGAGGCTTTGAATTTGAGGCAGTGTTCAGGACAGAAACTGGACACTTTCCCTGTGACTGAGTTACTGCAGTTTCCCAGGCTCAGCCAAATGGTCTGCCAACTATTTCTTTGAAAGACTGTTAGCTCAGTGTCACCAAATATATCCAGTTTAGGTAACTTTCTGGTGGTTTCTACGTAGGAGTGCGTTCAAATATTGGACTACAACCTTGGTGATCAGAAAGTTAATTTGGTCTTCTGATTCTATTCTACAGTGCTTTTCTAATAATAAATGATTTCAAGGTTAGAAATTTGCACGTTTCCAGTGAGATATTTAATTTTTAATCCAGGGCAGGTTCACAGAGTACACAAAATAGGAACTTGTAGGGGGCAGCATTATCCTTCTCTGATGTCATGCACAGTCATGTGAAGTCAAAATTATGGAGTATTACTTTTCCTTCATTGTTAATCAGCATGCCTTGAGTTTATACAATGTCTCCCCCTACCTGGAAAGGTAAAGTATAAATGATCTGCTAGGCTTTCTAACTCAGGCTGTTTTCCTATGTTCACTTCTGTCGTATGGATAATACAGTTAGTCTGAAGTAGCAAATGATAATTTTGGTCCTCAGGCAGAAGAATTCCAGCAATCTTTTTCTCTCTAGTTGCTAATTCATGTACTTCCTCTGAAAGGTAAAAAATGGGAGTTTGTTACATCATGGGAGTCCTCATTGACTCTACAGACAACCTAAAACAGAACTGGACATCGAATGGCTATTGAGGATATTTCCGTTTTAAAAGTGTAAGTACCCAAGATTTAACTGATTTTTTTTTCTTTTAATGCATAGTATCTCCCTTAAAGTTTGACAAGGCAATTACTTAGACAGCTTTGTTTGAACTACCCCATTTTGAAATACTACCACATTGTTCATAAAATGTGTAACACAGTCTTCTGTAACCACACAGCATCCAACAGAAATTACTAGCTCCACTGTTTATCCTTTTAACAGAAAAAAAAAAGGTGAAAAACAAATGTACTTTGTTATGAATAAAAGTCATAGAAATTATATGCTATCAAGTTAATGAATATCTGAATTTTTCTATCCAGCCTACATGCGAGTATAGTACATAAAGGGGAAACAAAACTTGCTCCAGGTGCGGATGACTAGCTCATTTAGCCTTTCTCACCTGTCTTTACCCACCTTCCCTTTCAGCTTACATCACTTTCCTAGCTGCAGAGAGTTTAGATCGCAGACACTTCACGGTCACATGACTTTAAGTTTCCCTATGATGACTGTAGGTTTTAGACACTAAGCCCACTTAGGCATACTCTATTTTAGTCTGAACACTTCTTAGCTCGGCATAAATTTGTATACCAGATGCCGCTTTATAATTAACACATTGGGATTTGGGAGCTGTAGATTTTTCTGGTTACAAACTTTCCATCAAACCGACATCTGTGATTTATGCTTCCAACTTGCTTTCAATACATTTACATAATCTGTTCAATATAAGGAGAGATCATAAACTCTCCGTACATATTTAGAAATAGATTCCACAGAGAGAGTTAAAACCAAATCAAGGAATGGTTTAAGCTTCTCTTTTACAGTGCTTGTTATTTTAAAACACCCATGATCAAAATTCCACAAAACACAAATAAATTTTAGAATCATAGAATCAAAGAACTATTTAGATTGGGAAAGACCTCTAAAATCTTCAAGTCATAGCACAAACCTAGCACTGCCAAGTCCTAAAAACATGTCCCTAAGCACCACATCTGCACATCTTCTAAATACCTCCAGGGATGGTGACTCTAACACTTCCCTAAGCAGCTTGTTCTAATACTCAAGAGCTCTTTTGGTGAAGAAATTTTTCCTAATATCCAATCTAAACCTTCCCTGGCATAACTTGAGGCCACTTCCTCTCATCCTATCACTTGTTACTTGGGAGAAGAGACTGACACCCACCTCGTTACAACCTCCTTTCATGTCATTGTAGAGAGTGATAAGGTCTCCCCTCAGCCTCCTTTTCTCCAGGCTAAACAACTCCAGTTCCCTCAGCTGCTCCTCACAAAACTTGTCCTCTAGACCCTTCACCAGCTTCATAGCCCTTCTTTGGACACACTCCGCCACCTCAATGTCTTTCTTGTAGTGAGGGGCACAAAACTGAACACAGTATTGAAGATGCAGCCTCCCCAGTGCCTACTACAGGGGGACAATCACTTCCCTAGTCCTGCTGGCCACGCCATTTCTGATACAAGCCAAGATACTATTGGCCTTCTTGGCCACCTGGGCACACTCCTGGCTCTTATTCAGTCAACTGTTGCCCAACACTCCCAGGTCCTTTTCCACTGGGCATCTTTCCAGCCACTCTTCCCCATGCCAGTAGTGTTATATGGGATTGTCATGACCCAAGTGCAGGACCCGACACTCAGCCTTGTTGAATCTCACACAATCGGCCTCAGCCCATCGATCCAGCCTGCCCAGATCCTTCTGAAGAACCTTCTTACCCTCAAGCAGATCAACACTCCAACCCAACTTGATGTCATCTGCAGTCTTACTGAGGGTGCACTCAATCCCCTCATCCAGATGACTGATAAAGATATTAAACAGAACTAGCCCCAATACTGAGCTCTGGGGAAAATTTTGTTTTCTTCCAAGGGAGAAGGAGAAAAAAAAAGTTACTATTAGATCAGGAAATACAGGACACGTAAAAGAAGGTGCAGAAATGGAAATTCATAACCTTTCTCTGACACCTGAACATTGCAAGTTATTTTGAATTCCTCCATTTTAGTTAGGATCATTTCAGGATGTAGGCTCCATTTCAAGAAGACTGGTAAAGCAGAGCACGCCTGTGCATGGATCTGCAAGAATTAACTTCATACTGGCCTCAGTGCTGCAGTTCTTGCCTCTAGTCCACACAACTGCTGTTGGCATATAAGCAGTTTCAGTGTCTTCTCTCTGGAGGACACTCAGCTCTCCCTCAAAACACCTGCTAGGGGCATCCAGTAAATCAAACTGATCAAACTGAGGGGAAAGGTGGTTTGGTGCTCTGAAGAACCTCAGGAAGTAGAGAAGGGCAGGAATTGCTCAAGAGAGTAAGATAACCTGAGGTTCTTTCCCTTCTCTCCTTCCCCTTCTTTCTCTTCTGGCAAATGCAGGAAGAGCAGCGGACTTACTGCCCCTGCACTCCACGTGGGACTCCTGAAAAAAAAAAATTGATTTCTTCCTATGCTTCCTAAATCACTGCTAATTAACCAGCACTCCGCTTTCTGCTGTGGACTCAACTGATTAAATCTAAACAGCCACAACACACTTGTCCAAGTTCTTTAAAGTCTGTATTATGATACTGGGGTTCATAATACCCACTGAACATTTCCTTTAAGGGCTGAACCCCCACTGGCTACTAAGAAGGTACCTTCACATCTTAAAGCTGTATTATGTGCAGTATCTCTAGAAATTTTCGTTAGATGTCTTAGGAACGAAGCAAATATTAAGAGAACATTGCTGTATTACAGGGGATTGCAGACCATTAAAAATTAAAATTGTTGAAGACAATAAGATAAAATTTGAAATATGGTGATGAAAAGTGTGCATAGACGACTATCAAATATTATTGGAAATTAATACTTTCACAATCATAAGCAGGTGGCCTTTAATTAAAATAAAATAATTTATTTTAAAAATCATACAGAAAAAAAGGAGGGGGGAAAAATAGTACTGAGGATGCTTTTATATTCTGCTCCAAGCCAAATAATTCAATAAAAAAGACAGAAATAAACTGAATCAGTTACATGAGATAAGAAATATGAAGGAACAGCATTGGTTTTCATTCTGAACACCACTGTAAAATCACCTTCCAATATTTCTTTTCAGAATATATTTTGATTAAAGTTTCCAAGCTGCCTGACAGAATACTTTACTCTGAGTACTACTTATTCACCTAAAAAAAAACCATAACTACAAGTTATTTTTAATTTTTTTCTGGAGAAGCTGCACAATAAATTATTTTAAAAATAAAAAAAAAAGAAACAGAAAACCCAGAATAAATCTTTTTTTAATATCTTTGTTTATTGATTTTGTATCTAGCAGTTTCATCAGGAAAATAAATCATAGAATGTGTATATATATATACACACACAAGTATACATTAAAAAACATATATGTAATTGCCCCACTCAAACATGTACCAAGATTTTGACGAGAAATGGAAAGTGGAAAAACATGTTTCTCTTTTTGTAACACCAGAGGTCAATATTAATTTACATTTGTAACAGCAGATTACTATCTTAATGTGATGACAGGTGAACTACAAACCGGATTTATATTTCTGAATAACCTTAATTCACAGGGTGTATTCTGACTAATACCATAAAGGAAAAGAACATTAATGTGAAGATCAGTCATTTCCAATAGGAAAATTAGAGACCACTTGCTAAAGCTAAAATCCAATACCTTTAAGAAAGACTGATTACATAGACGTTAATATACATTTTTATACATTAAAAGTCAAAGTCAGTATCCTGATACAACCTCCTTAAAAGTCTTGTGGCAGACCAGGAGCTTACCGCTTACAGTCACCACTATGAATAGAGCCATCAAGACAATCAGTTACAGAGTCACAGCACGGTGCTCACTTGGAGAACCAAAATTCCAAAAAAAATTCAAATGGAGAGAGAGGCAGAGCTCTTCCGGAAGCGTGTTGCCAGGGTAAAGCTACTGATACCCACTAGAACCTTCTCTCCATGAGAAGGTCAGAGTAAGGCAGGGGTTGCCATGTCAGATCTTGAGATACAAACTCAAGGAGAAAGGAAAGAGGACATCAATATAGAATGCTCTATAATCTAGACCCTGTGGTGAATGTTATCTTTAAGATTCAACCTTTCCATCTGTGACAATTACGATTACCAAGCGATTGTACAGATTTTTTTTTCCCTCTGACTGCTGTGAAATGGAAGTCTGAGAAGTTAGAAGTTTGATCAGATACCTTTCTGAGTTTGTTCTCAGATGCTCATGATCCATACTGTCTGATGATTCATGCATAGTTTTTCTTGATGTAACACTATCTAGTGAAGTTTCTGGGCAAAGTAACAGCTAGTTTAAGATCACTGGAATTCAATGCAGCTTTTTTCAGATTTCTAGACTTTTTTTGGACTTGGCAATGTTAGGTTTACAACTGGACAGTTAAGAGTCATTTCTAAACTAAACAATTCTATGATTCTATTCTATGATTCCATGTTACAATAAAGAGAGCAAAGAGAGTTACAATCGAGATCAGCTCTGAGGAGAAGGACTTGGGGGTGTTGGTTGATGAGAAGCTCAACGTGAGCCAACGATGTATTCCTGCAACCCAGAAAGCCTACCATATCCTGTGCTGCATCCAAAGAAACGTGGCCAGCAGGTCGAAGGAGGTGATTCTGCCCCTCTACTCTGCTCTCATGAGACCCCACCTGGAATACTGTGTTCAGCTCTGGGGCCCCCAATATAAGAAGGACATGGACCTGTTGGAATGAGTCCAGAGGAGAGCCACAAAGATGATCCGAGGGCTGGAGCACCTCTCCTATGAAGACAGACTGAGAGAGCTGGGGCTGTTCAGCCTGGAGAAGAGAAAGCTCTGCAGAGATCTTATTGCAGCCTTCCAGTACTTAAAGGGGGCCTACAGGAAAGCTGGAGAGGGACTTTTTGCAAGGGCATGTAGTGATAAGACAAGGGGCAATGGCTTTAAACTGAAAAAGGGCAGATTTAGATCAGATCTAAGAAAGAAATTCTTCCCTCTGAGGGTGGTGAGGCACCAGAACAGTTTTCCCAGAGTTGTGGATGCCCCATTCCTGGAAGTGTTCAAGGCCAAGTTGCATGAGGCTATGAGCAACCTGACCTAGCGGAAGGTGTCTTTGGCCATGGAAGGGAGGTTGAAACTAGATGATCTTTAAACACAAGATCCATTTTGACACAAACCATTCAATGATTCTATGATTCTTTGAATCAACATAGATTAAAAAGATACTAAGAACCGGTAATTAATATTGGCCAGCTACTTTCCTAGCTCAGTTAGTTAATAACAAGGCTTTTTTAATAATTGCTGCACATTACAGGATTATTTGAAAGAATGTCCATGACTTAGTTACTGGAAATGTGGCAAGTGTTTGCCCTTGCTACATACATACTTCATAATTTAGGCTACACAGCTGAGCTTCACTGCATTGCTGCAATTGACATGCAATTTTTTTGTGAATTTAATCTCATCTTCTTTGGTGCTGCTGAAGATAACATCGTGCAACGTCTGATATTTCCAGTATGGAAAAGTTTACCATTAGAAATACAGAAAGATAAAAACAAAACCAAAAACAAAACACAAAAAACAATGAAGTTCATAAAACATGGCAATATGTGCTTAATTTCTTTTTTTGATGCTAAGCAATACAGTCCAATATATGATCTACTCTATTAAAACAGACGGGGAAAAAAACGTTATATCAGTATGAAAAATATTTTCTTAGAGTCAAATAAATGGTGAAAATAGAAGCAGTGAGTGAAGTGAAAGGAAAGGAGAAATGACTGCATGGTTGTCTAAAGCTCTTTTGGCAAATGCTTTCCATAATTACTTCTTTTCCCAATTAAAACAAATAGTACAGCAAAAAGCCAGATGAAATATCCAGAATATTTAAGTAAGTCTCAAAATAAGCATAGATGGGTTTAGAAAAATAAAGTAGCTTGGATTCCATGAAACTAACAATGAAGCAGAATTTTAATTCTCATTAGACATCATCAATCCCAAACTGTTAATAAAATATTACTGAATTCATATTAAACTTAAGATCAAGGAGAAAAAAAAAAAAGGAAAAGAAGAAAACCACCACCACCACCAACAATAAAACAAACAGGAAAAGTAATCTTTATTTTTTTGGGTACATTTGAGTAAGCCTTGAGTAGCACAGTATTCTTATTTCTGGTGTGTTTTACAGACTGGTATAGATAATTTTATTGCCTAGAACTCTGCAAGATAAGATTATGAAGAAGAGAAGACTCAGGTTAGGAAAAGTCAATGTTCCTTATTCAGAGATTTGCTTGGGTAGCAAGATGGTGAATGTTGGCTGACATTATACATTTCAGATATTCTATCTTTAGCTGCAACATTCTTTATTTGCATTTTATCTGTTTCTAGGAACTCTGCAGGATTCCTGTCTATGTCCTTGGTGTTTACTGCTTTGGTTTCAGTTGTATAGGATTAAAAGCCGTGTGGTCAAAAAGCCTCTTGAAAACTCAATACAGTTAAAGTGAACCAGATAGATAGCTCTGATTCTGAAAGTGCTAAATGTGTTTGGGGAAGCATCATCATAAATATGTGTCAAAGCTGTTTGCCCACTTTCAGATGTTGCCAGTTTCCACATTTCTATGCTATACCGCCTGCAGACCTGGAAAGTCCTCCTACATGGAAATCCATGCATGTAAAGCTAAAGATGTAGACATAGAAATTTTGCCTCCCCCTGGTTTTCAGAACCCAAAGTTGCTCAGAGACCACTGGAGATCATTAATGAAAGTAGCCATGGCTTACTGTTACAATCATCAGTAAAAAAGGATATACTTCAGATTATTCATCTCCAATTTATCGTTAAAAAAAAAAAAAAAACAAACAAAAAACACCAGTTGGATTAGCTCTGAGCTTGCTTCTGAAAAAGCACAGTTATGTGATTGATGAAGTAAGAAGACTTATTATTTTTTTAATGGAAGGACACTGTAATCCAGGGGAAAAAAAGGACAAAAGCATTTATGTCATGCTTTGTCTCATCTGGGTTTGATATCATTCACCTTTTCTTTTTATTTTTTTCCCTATCAATTTTGGCAAAGTGCTTACTCATTCGAAGGTACATGTATCTGTAAATAAAATCTTAAATAGCTAATAGACGTTAAGGATCCCGCTATGACACAAGCACTACAGTGCACACACAAACATACAAACAGGTTCTCACAAACAAAGAACAAACCCTACACAGATCAGTGTCTCTCACCACAGTTGTCAAGTCACACCTTAAAGAACTGCGAGCTGAGTAAATCATGGCTGAATTACTCTCAGATTTCAAGAAAAAATGCTTGCTCCAAAGTAAAGCTTCTGATGTTACAGAAAAAAATGGTTGTCTGGTTGGGTGCAATCACATATAATTTTGGAAGAGCTACAGAAATAGTATTAACTACTACCTGGTGTTTGTAGAGGCCACCAAGAATATTTTTGCATTTGATTTTTGCAGTATCATACAGAGGGATTTCTTTAGCAACAAATATATGAACATATAAAGAGGCTTATATGAAAGACAAAGACTTTTTGCAAGGGCCTGTAGTGACAGGACAAGGGCAAAGGTCTTATACAGAAAGAAGGTAGATTTAGATTGGGCATAAGAAAGAAATTTTTTACAATGAGGGTGGTAAGACATTGAAACAGGATGCCCAGAAAAGCTGTGGATGCGCAGTCACTGAAAGTGTTCCAGGTAAGGTTGGATGGAGCTTTGGGCAACCTGATCCGGTGAAAAATATCCCTGGCCATGGCAAGCGAGGTGGACAAGATGACCTGGCAATGTGCGCTGGCAGCCTAGAAAGCCAACCGTGTCCTGGGCTAGATCCAAAGCAGCGTGGCCAGCAGGTCAAGGGAGGGGATTCTGCCCCTCTACTCTGCTCTCGTGAGACCCCACCTGGAATACTGTGTTCAGCTCTGGGGTCGCCAGCACAAGAAGGACATGGAGCTGTTGAAGTAGGTCCAGAGGAGGCCACGAAGACAATGCAAGGGCTGGTGCACCTCTGCTATGGAGACAGGCTGAGAGAGTTGAGACTGTTCAGCCTGGAGAAGAGAAGGCTCCAGGGTGATCTTATAGCAACCTTCCAGTACTTAAAGGGGGCCTACAGGAAAGCTGGAGAGGGACTTTTGACAAGGGCGTGTAGTGATAGGACAAGGGGCAATGGCTTTAAACTGAAAGAGGGCAGATTTCAATTAGATATAAGGAAGAAATTCTTCCCTCCGAGGGTGGTGAGGCATTGGAGCAGGTTGCCTAAAGAAGCTGTGGCTGCCCCATTCCTGGAAGTGGTCAAGGCCAGGTTGGATGAGGCTTTGGACATCCTGATGTGGTGGAGGGTGTCCCTGCCCATGGCAGGTGGGGTTGGAACTGGATGATCTTTGAGGTCTCTTCCAACCTCAACCATTCTATGATTCTATGATTCTATGATCTTTTAAGGTCCCTTCCAACATAAACCATTCTATGATTCTATGATAATATATTCATATGCAGCTATAGAACATTGAGAATATTACAAAATCATTTTGAACTTGTGTAGGTATGTAAGGCTGATTGACTACTTAAGACCACAGGAATATTCCATGCAACAAATCTGTGTAATATGTTTTTCTCAGATAATGGCCTGAGTGCTAGAGAATTCAAACTGATACAGAGCTGGCTTATAGGTGGCGAAAAAGAAAAATACACATGAAATGTACCTTCTGAGAGCAGCACTTACTAATGTTTGCAGAGGCATGCAATTTTGTTTTCAGCTTTCACAGAATTTACTATTTAGGCAATGATCAAAGATAAAGTTATTTTACTCTGTAAAATGAAATGTTACACAGAACAAAATTTTCTTGGGAAAAGTGTGGAAACTGGGAAGATGAAAATTAGCTCAACCAGCTCAGTGTTATTCAGACATTCTGTCAATTGAGATACATCCTGTTGGGCCACTCAGTTCCTACAGTGTAACCATTTCAAATGGTAAAACATAGTAAGAGATAACTAAGAAGTATATCTTGCACATAGTTGTTATTACATCTGTAAGTGTTTGGCAGGAAATGAAATGAGTGAAATATAAGCTGTGCTTACATCTGAAACAACTATTTACAAGAGGGAAGAAATTAATTGCGTGTAAAAATCTGGTTTCCCTTTCAAGTTTTCCGAAAAAGCAAGGTCAATAGCCTGGTGACCATGTGTCACATGGTGAAGTCGACTTAAATGACCACTTCCTTACATGTTCCTTTGTCTGTGGACTGACACCAAATTAAGGTATGATTAGGGGACCAGTGTGTGTCATCTGTTAATTGATTGTGAACAGACAATATACATTTCATTAAACCACACAGGATTAGCACAGATTTTTCCTAATACTCTGGAGATAAAGCAGAACATTTCTCCTGTAATTGATTCTCCCAGCAGTTTGCAGAACAACCATAGTCAACCAACAGTTTCTTATAGGAATGCCTCACAATAGTTGAAAAGTCATATTTTCCAGATGCAGGAACTCTTCATTCTTAAAATTACCCTTTCACACTAGGACATGCTTTCCTGGGGTATACAAAAAAAGGTTTAAGACTTCCATACTCAAAAGGCAGTATTTCAACTAGATAGATAGATACAAAACTCACAAGAAACATAAATCTGTATGAGCCTGCTCAGAATTTTAGATCTTTAGCAAATGAATTTGGAATTCTGTTGCTGCTTAAGTTCCAAAACCACAACCAGCTCTTTATTTCTTGTTCTCTCTTTGTGCACTAGGCTTCCCTCATTGTAAACAGAAAAAGCAAAACCTGTGGTCATGGGATGCCTCTCTAACTAGTTCTGTTAAAAAAAAAAAAAAAAATCTGTAGCAGATTATTCTAGACTAGACACCAGTAGGGTTTTGATTGTTTGTTTGTTTCCTGATAGCAATTTCCAAACAGCAATTGCCCTGATATAAGCATGACACTCCAGACTGTTTTGAAGTGGAACATACATCCTGCCCTTCCATTAACAATGTGCAATTAATTGATACGAAATTCCAAAATATATCTCAGTTGCTAAACTTTTTGTATTGTCTGCACTGGTTTTGCTTCTTTTACCTGCACTGGTACAAGTCCCATGGAATCCACTGAGGTGATTGTAAACTGGAGCACTGTTTGTCAAAGGAGAAGCTGTGGGAGCTGGGTCTGTTCAGTCTGAGAAGGGATGACTTTGGGGGATCTTACTGGTGTCTACAGATACCCGATAGAAAAGAAAATATGGAGGCAGACTCTTCTCAGAGGTTCACAGTTACAGGATGACAGGCAATAATTACAAGTTGAAATAAACCAATTCTGGTTAAAGTTAAGAATTTTTTTCACTGAGAGGGTAGTGAGGCACTGGGAAAGATTCCCCAAATAGGCTGCGGGAATTCCATACTTGGAGATAACCAAAACTTTACAAAATTCATGAGCAACCAAGCCTGCTTTGGCCTTGATGACTTCCTGAGGTCACTGCCAACATTCTATGATTCCATTGCATATATTTTCTATGTATATATTTTTCAGCATTAAAAGCACAGTTCTTATGTTCTGTACTGTAGAAGCTATTACAAGAAAACATATCAAAACCTGTCAAATGATAAAACTGGAGAACTCTGTTCCCAGACAGGCCATCGCATGGACATTTGGTACCACCTCAGTACTAGTGAAACATCCTGTGGACAACTTTCCTCCTTTCTAAAAGAAAAGAGAATTAGCTGAGGCACCTACATAGACAAATAGATGACGGTGGACACTCAATTTTTATCTTTTTAGTTGTGAAAATAGTGACGTTTTCAAAGCATTCATATTATTGTTATATCATTATAACTGTTACTATTACTGTTATTATTATATTCAGCAATGTAACACACATGACCTCTTGAGTCAAAAAGATCAGTGTAACCTCAAAACATCATTTTACTGTTCAATCAGGTTAAAACTGGTGCTAGGATGGATATGTCAACCTAGTCGGGAAATCAAGACTGTCCCTACATCATCTGCGGTTGTCTAATATTTTTGATGTAAACCATGTTATGAAGAGTATAGTTAACTGAAAATTGAAGAATAAAATATTATATATTAAATTTCCAACCCTTAATGATAGGTCATGATCAAGTACAGTTGTTGCTCCTCTGTATACATAATTCTATTTCTTAATGTATTATATTTTAAAGGCACATACCTTTACCCATAAAAAAAATTATTTATATACAGATATAATGCAGAATTTATACTACATTCAAGCAAATTAAATAGTTCAGTGATAGTCCTGAATTATGCATTAATTAATGAAGTAATCCAATCAAATTATTTATTAAGTATTGCAAAGTGGATTATTTAATTTTACTATGGAGCCTTCTTTTTTTTTTTTTGCATTTTTAACCACAGTAATGAAAACACAAAAAACTTTATTTAGAATTGATAAAGAAATAGTTTACATTTTAGACTAGTATTAATGCTCTCCATAGCATTGACAGAGATTACCATGATTACAGAAAAGCAGCTGGGAGTTCTGTCAGTATTCAGAAAAAAACATCCAGCAACGTCAATTGAGTGCAAGTTAAAGAAGACCACAGGTGATATCATAATCTAATTTTCCATTGTACTGTGCACTTTTACAGCTGCTGAATAGACTAGAATGATTCTCTGCCAAATCAAAATGGTAATGTTTTACATCTGCTTTGCATGAGGATGAAAAGATTCCAGAGAAGAGAGGAGGTACAGAAGAGGCTTTTGGGACAATTTTAAAAGCTGTATGATATAGGCCAAGATAGCCCAGTTAAATAAAATGAGAGTTAATGGTTGTAAAGGAAAAATGCATAATAAAAAAATAACTTACTGAAATGTCATTCATCCATAGCGTAGTAGTTTATGCAGATAGAAATTGAGTCTATACTTTTAAAACATCTTTGTGCTTGAAGCTGTGTCCATAAATTACATCACATCATGAACAAGTCTAGGATCTTCTTTTTTTTTAGTAAATATTCCCTCCTAGTGAGAAACACCTGCTGTATAGATCATGAACAATTGATGGAATCTAATGTATCTAATGTATCTAATTCATCCAAATCTAGCTGTAAGGTAAAGAGAGAGAAAAAAAATGTTTGTGTTAATTTAATAGAGTTAGAATTAGTACTATTAGTATTACATGCAACATCTAAATTTGTTTTCCTCACTGAACGAGGCGTTACAACCATCCAATCATCTCTCATGGATCATGCTGCAATTGCTACAGTTTACCACCGCTC
Organism: Tauraco erythrolophus; assembly: GCF_009769465.1. Lineage (NCBI taxonomy): Eukaryota > Metazoa > Chordata > Aves > Musophagiformes > Musophagidae > Tauraco > Tauraco erythrolophus. The sequence goes on along the minus strand of NC_141496.1, from coordinate 89,965,676 downwards.
ATTAATAACTGGATTTGTTTGGTCAACACCTGCCTTTTCTGCTAGGGTTCTCCAGAAAGCATGCGTGTGTTCTGCCTGCTATGATATATTAGGCATCAGTGACAAATCAGCTGTCCCAAGCAGCACTTAGCCTCTTAGCTCAGCAACTCTGACTGTTCCCACTCCAACCCTTCTTTTTCTCAGTCATGCAGTGCAGTCATAATGAAGTCATCCATCCTCTTGACAACAAAGAAGGCTTTAACCCTTTAATACAAGTGTCTGCTACAGAATCTTTAAATCCTGGAAAGGTATAGCTACTAAGAAAAAACATTTTCTGCTGCAAAAGGAGTATTTTTTGTCAGGTGGACAGATTTGCATGCATGCACAAGCACCCCCCATACACACAAACACTTGCACATCTGCTATAATTTGTTGGCAGAGAAGACCTGATGACACTACATAATAAAGCTCTTTTTTTGCTGTTTAAGTGTAAGTCAGGGATGGCTGCACTGTTGAGAAGTAGTAAAACTTTTGCTTCAGAAGGTCATCATAGAAGGGCTCCAGCAAAACCTTTCAGTCATGCTTCTAAGTACTACATACTAAGTACTATATACTATGTACTATGTACTACATACTATGTACTGTCAAAAGAAAAGGATGATAAGATGTTAGGATTTAAAATGGACAAAACCTCTCCCTTTTTGCACTCAGGACAGATGACAGATGCTCTAGTTACTCCAAGTACAATAATTCAGGGCTCAGATGATTATGAAAATAAGTATATATTTTTTTTTCCATCATTGCACATATTCTATGAGAAGACAGCAAGACAACCAAAGTCAGGACTCGTTTTCCCTCTGAGATACTATTATAAAAGCTTTTCTTTACAGTAAGAACACTGGGTATAGCAGAAATATCTTTCATAATTTTTTATTATTGACCAGAAAGCAGATGAAAAAGCAGTTGTAAAATGTGTTAACTTGAGCAAGTTAATGATAGAGCTAGACAACAGAAAACAATCCTGGAACATCTTTACTTTTTTTTCTGGTCTGAAGCTCAAACAAGATTTTCATGTGTATTTGTATTAAAGAAGCAATAAGAATGATGGCTCATTTTACTGGATACCATGCATGTACGTCACGAGACTGCATCTTACCCCACCATTGCATTCCCCCCCAGTCTTACAATACAAACACCACAGATTCAAGAGGTGTTTGATTTCATTGCAAGGTAGACAGTTTGCAGATCTGAATGTAAGTACCTTCCATCACATTGCATAGAAACTTTGGTGAAATTTGCAGCTGAAGGAAGGTCTCCTGATTTCCCATCCAGTGCCTCAGCTACATGACCATAGGTTTCCTTGCCTAACTAGTTGTCAACGTCTTCCTATATTCGCTGTGAGACAAACTGTTTAGGTTTACATTCATCCCATCTTCATTTAATCTAAACAATCTGCATACACTCTGAGTATCATGACCCCTCCTTTTTTTTTATGTACCAGTGTGTTCTCAGAGGATTTTATCACAGCTTTTCGTTTCATTTCATTTTATCTCAGTTTCCTTAGAGAGCATGAAGCAGTACTGTTCATCTCAATTTCCTGAAGCCAGCAATTCCCTTATTCCTACATTCCTTATAGCTGGGAAGAGACAAATCCTTTGTTTACCATTTATTTAAAAGTGAAAATATTTAAGTATAATTTCTTTGTAGTAGATAGTAAATATTATTTATTACTAACAAATGCATATTACCTTTCTAGGTATCTTTTCCAATTTAATTAAACAACAACAAAAAAAAAGATAATCCACTTCAGAGTAACTGCCAAAACCTGTATTCATTGCTTTTATCTAAACTTAAAAAAAACAAAACACGACAAAATTCTGTGCTTGGAAAAGAGGAACACACTTCAGCTTACAATGTTTTCATGGCAGATTAAAATTCTTGGGTATGCTCCCTAAAGATTTTTATTAAGCAAGATCTTTAATGTGCTCAACAAAAGTTCAGGTTTTGTAATAGCTCTTCATTACGGTTGAGTTCAAAGCAGCCAGCTTTTTGCCTTATTACCAGAAAATGCTGGTCAGGGAGCTTTGAGTTTAACATCATGTTATCAAAAACAGTCAGGTTTAAGCCATGGGATATCCCCATAATAACTCTGTCTACAATAAGCCTAGGCTTAATTGGAGAAATAGTCTGTCAGGCTTCCAATTTCTATAATGTAGCTACTCAAGTAACAGGAAAAGATGATCCCATTCTCCTCTTTCTCCCCCTTTTCCTTTAACAGTGGCAATAGCTTGTAGCTAAAGTCTTCTTACTGAAGCTAAAGATAGATTCTGAACTGATCAATAAGAAATGCATATTTCCAGGTGTCCATTACATTCCCATGTGCTTCCCTGCTTTCTCAGTAGTGTGAGAACCTGGTATTATTTAAAATAAATTAAGCATACTGTTTTTATGTGAAAGCGCTGAGTGACTTGAAACATGATCAGCAAAATAAAGAACAATCATCTGGGGAAACTCTGTCAAGATTTTGACATAATACAGCGGGAATGTAAGACATGATTAAAAAATCAGAACTTAGGGATAAGAAATCACAACAGTTTTTTAGATTTGGCATAGACTTGTATCACTTTTGTTTGTTTTAAACTGTAGATGTCATGCCTCACTCATTTGGCTTTCCATTAATTAACATGTTGATTTTTCAAAGGAAACGTCAACTTCAAGAAAAAGAAAGAAAAGTCAGTGCGTGTTTTGGCAATAATCAAAGAAACTTCTGCGCCTGACAAAGAGAGAACACTGCGACTGCAACAGTGAATTTTGTGGGAATGAATGATACACAAACTTGAAAATTTTACAGTTCTGTTCTAAACTGACAACACTTAACCTTAGGAAGACATAGCAAAAACCTTCCATCCCTCTTGAGTAGTAAACCTTTATTTTCTCACTGTAATAAAATAACATGAATTATAACAACAGTGCAGATTAAAGAAATGAAGAAGCGTTAATACAATCAAAATCTCTCTAGGGGCTACTGTCATTACCCATTAAAAGGTAACTGACAAGTTCTTCTTAATTTGCTATTAATCTTCCACGTTTCCCCCACAATTTAATACGGCAACATTTTATTTAATTAGTATGCTCATTATAATTGTTTGTCAGAGTGGTTTGTTTAGTTGACGCACGTTGTCTAACACCGACTGTACAGATGGCAGAGTACCAGTGTCTAGTCTCAGAGGAACTATTTGACCACTGCAGTAAAAGAGCAATAAACAAAATAACAACATTGCAGCCCACTCCAGTTTATGTAGGCAGTCAGCCTTTTATCGCTGTAAAACCTTGAAATGGATGTATGAGCGCTGCTGCCATAAACAAAGAGTTGTTTACAGCTTCGGGATGGCAGGCACCAGCACCGGCCTGGAAGCTTCAGCAGCCTGGATGTCAGGAACTGACTAATGTGGAGAAACGTACTGTGGCTGGTTTTATGGAGAATATGTTTTATAAACCCCAAGGGACAATTTATCACAAATTCATCCACTCTGCCGCAGATTGCTGCTTTAATGCTGAAAACTGGATTTCAGTCCACGCATCAGCTAAAGCAAAGCGGGGAGGGGAATCAAAGGGCATACTAGTTCCTCTTCACTTCATCAAGGTAATTCTTGAATTTCTTCGTAGAAAATCTATTTTAAATTACTGCTTGCCCATTTGTACAAAGAAAATATTCTGTGATTTATGGGTAGTTTATTAGAAAAAGTCAAGTCTAGTTGCTGCTGTATCCTATTTCAATCCTTGCTATTTATTTGCATGCTGTTGTTCAAACTGCATGTATTGCAATTTAATAATAAGAAACAACATATTTTATGCTACTAATAGGCGGGCAAAAATGATTCTGTATTCCCATATTTAAAAAGCGTTTCAAGAGCACAGAAAGAAAAGGGATTCTGCACAGACAGAATTTTTTTTGCCTTGTTAAATATCAATGTCAGTGGCCAATAAGCGGTCATTTTCCTCCATCCCTTGACAAAAATGAGATGGGTGACAATTATTATATCTATCATTGTATTTCCTTTACCTTTTCTCTTTGCACTACATGTAAGACATAATTCAGATTGGCAATGTAAAGTCAGATGCAGAGCATTGCATGGAAACTTTGCCTTTAAACTGGGGACTAAAATCTGGTTTCTTTCCACTAATACCAGTTTCATACTAACATAACTCCACAGAACTATGCAAAATTTACACTTAGAGAAAATGTGAGATATGGACAGACATCTAAACACTAATGTCACTTAAGTCTTGCTTCCAAAGTAGTATTTTCAAAAACACTTAAGGCAAGATCCTAATCTGCAAATTATTTAATTCATGACTATATTATATACTTCGCTGGAAAAGTTACACAGCTGTTGGCACCCTTCCAGATTTGTAGCTGAGGGATGATTTGAGCATTGCTTCCAAGGGAATTTGAATTTTCAATGAGGGTATAGGATGGTAAACTATTTGTAGGGTCACTGTATCCACATGCTTGCCCAGCAGTTCTCAAGCCTTTGCCTATTTCTGAATCTGAAATTTTGTTTTTCTCAAATAGGGGAAAATGATTTTTTCATAAGCAGTAAGATTTTGGAAAGAGTTCTAAACAAAATTGGATTGGCTGAATCATACAAGTATGTTTTTCATAACAGAATATAAATTAAATTTTACAAGATGACCACATGGGCTTTGTTCACCGTATTGGGCATAAAGAGACATCTGTGAAGGGATGGAAGCTGTGGACTGGCAGGAAGCTTGTGTATCAGTTTGATACATTACTGCAAAGAAAGTATAACTTAGAATCTCAATAAGGCTTTACAGGAGTTTCCGAGACAGAATAATTCTGGAATCAAAACTTTAGTGAGATATTGAATCGTTTCACTCTGGATGTCCAGGAAGAAAAACAGAGAGGACAGTCAGTCTTCCTAAATTTAATGCTGACAATACAGATGATAAGATGAAATATAGTATAAAATGCATCACAGCATATGATGATTAAAACACTTAAAAGCTAGGTGGAAAAAAGAAAAACACCTTTCATTTGATTTTAGCACACATCAGAATTGTAAGTGGTATGAGGTAGTCATAAAAATATTTTATTTTAACACATATTCTATTCTCTCTGTAGAAGGTATTATTTCATGGTAAAAAAAAAAAGAAAACCTCCAAAATGGAAAAAAGTAAGAAACATAGAATAAGCCCGCAAATAAACCAAATTTTCATTAAAAATACCAGCCAAGCATAAAGTCATTTTAGTGAAAGAGATTTTGAGAAAAAAGACAGGTTTTAGGGTAAGTGATATCTAGCCAAGGGCAAAGTTAATTTGGTATTTAAATTATAAGTGAGTCCACATCTTACTTGAGACACATAGAGATATATATATATATTTACTAACAATAAGCCTGAGAAATACACTATGTGCCAAACTCCATATTTCATTATCTTTAGAGAACCACACCATAAATCAATGTAGGGCTTTTTTGCATTTAAGAGTAAGGAATACATTCCTTTGATCATACTATGTCCCCTATACTATATTTTGAATTAATAATCACTTTATGAGTTAGCTACATTTTTGAGGCCTTTCAGTTTTTCTTTCATTCTCAATAAATCTAACACTATCAGGAAAATTTGAATGATAGCCTAGAAAAGATTTTCTTAGCAATAACAGGACATTCAAGACCAGTACAAGCTCTCTCATTTTCTGCTTGGGCAGTGTTGACCTCAACATCCATAAACTGACACACCAGTAGTGCTCAAAGAGCTGGTTTGACCTTCAGCTGAAGACTAAAATAAGAACAAGAATCAGCCATACTGGCAAAAGGAACACAGATGGACTGGTAAAAACTACTGCTAACAAGACATCACCTTGATTTAGTGCCAAGTAATGTATACACGAGACAACGTCTGCAGGAACATACACTCAAGTTACTGCTTAGGAATAAGGGCATTTCTGCATTCCTTGAGCCACTTCATCTTTATTTTGGAAACCTGTTACCATGCTCTATGACATCCCAGGAAGGAAACCTAGCACTCATTTCTTCCTGCTTCTATTGGTCAACCAAACAACATACCTAAAATTGCTGGAAGATGAAAGCTGGTAATATTTTTCTGACTTCAAGGGCAAAGGCACAGATACCACCTGGAAAGTGTTCTTCAGCTTAAGGCATGCACAGAAGTGCCAGGTTCTCCTAGTCACTTGCTTATGGTGCGCAGCTTCTCATTGTTACAGCAAAAATGTTCATTGAAATGAGAAATTGTGAAGTGAGGCACCCTGGCCACATGTATTTCTGCTGACCAGCCACCTCACACAACGTCTAATGACTCCCAAGGCAGATTTTTGCTCGCTGTTCGCAATTCCATGGAAGGAGAGGATGTGCTGTCTATGACTGAGGACAGTCTGGCCTGGCACCAGCTGCGTATCTCTGAGCATATGGGGGATGGGGGGGCTTAAAAAAAAAAAGAGAATTTGCAGGAAGGCTTTCTTGGATATTCAGCAGTAGCATGAGACTACAGGATAGGGAAACTTCCCTTGAAAACAGTAGGAGTCTAGTTCTGCAGTAGACATGACTCTCTCTGCCAATAAAGCAGCAAGAAAAAGGAAACTGGCAACTCTCTGCTGCTCATGTACCACAGAGAACTATCCTGACAAAGATACGAATGGCGTCCTGTCTTCCACAAGTGTTGTATGTGCAACTATAAAGCATGTACTGGGCCCACGTTTTCTGTCCTTCAAAATGTTCATATAAGCCAGGACTTAGACAGATAAATACTGCATATTTATCTCAATTACTTTCTTCTTCATCCCACTAAGTACCATGTGACTTGATACGGCAGTTCACTGAGAATTTGTCTGTAAAGCAATATAACATGAGGATTTTCTTCACCTCATGTTTCGTTTTCAAAAAAAAAACAAAAACTGGGACCTACGACACCAGAGTCTCGACATCGGTACTAAGGGCTTGTGAACGACTGAAGAGCAACGACTGGACACTCTGATGGGAAACTGAAAGCCTGGGCTTGGAGAAATTAAAGTTTGGATGTACCCTACAGCACTATATCCAACATAAGAGGGAAAAACAACCAAGGACTTAGCCAGGTTTTGAAGCCAGAAGTCAGAAGACTGTCTCAGCGTATTTAGCTAATAGAGTCATGATACCTTCACCTACTCTGCTGCCTGGCCCTTATGCTCATCACCAAGACATCTATTACAGCTGAGGGAACAAGATCTTTTATTCTGAGTTGAATGCAAGCATGAAACCAAATTCCAGAATTTTCAAAGGTTACAGGCCCTTAGTCAAGTCTTTCAAGATGATTTAGATTTATAGACCTTTTTCACAAGAAGAATTCATGGCCTTTAAGACACTTAGATGCATGCTTATACATTGTTGGCTACATTTTGTTGGCTATTATCCCTTTAGCCAGCTTTCTCTGAAGTAACAACATTAGAGCACATATTCTGTCCCTCTTTTTTCCTTCACTTTTTGTTTTCATGGCAATGATAGACAGATTCAATCCAATTTATTGTAATTTTTCCATCTTTAATTCGTTATTTCTTCTCCTTTAAGGAAATCAGTTCGTATTCTTCTAACTCAGCTCACAGTTTCCTTTTCTTCCACAAACCAGACTAACAGATTTGCCGATGTCATGGTCCACCTCAAGTCTCTCATTTTCCCCCGTATTTCCATTCTAGATCTTTTAATTTCTCAGAAAGTCCCTACCACTTTTTTTCTGAGTCTAGCTGTCAAGACTTTCTCATTCATTCTTTTTGTCTTCCTTAGCAAATGCCAGAAAGGAAACTCTCACTCTTTTCCTTGATCCTTCAGTTTCTGTTAAGCATAACACAGACAAAAAAAAAAAAAAAAAAAACACATAAATCCATTTATATTTCTATCAGACCAGTTAAAAAGAACAGTTAATTCACTAGCTGCAGGCAAAATATGACTGAATTATCTTTCTATTCTTGAAAAACCTAGATTTATGCCTAGTGACTTCATTTACTTTGTTTGCAACTGAAATGAAATAAATCAGCTGAGTACTCTCCCACCAGCATTTAGTAGATCCTTCTCACATCACAAAAGCACTATACAATTTGGCACGGTTCTGAATGATTGGCAGTGTCTACTCAGGAGAGGCCAAGGAATGAAATGCCAAGGAAAGAAATGCCAAGGGTTTTGCAGGTCAGTGCTTTGGCAGAACTATATAGGAAAGCTTGTTTTGCTCTTTGGAAATGCTGTAAGTTGCTTATATTCACGAAAAATAAAGTGCAACCAAATCAAAAAAGCTAACCAATAAAAAAGGCAGCAAGATCCTCATTGATCAAAGTTGACGGGAGAAGGAAAAAGAAGTATTCTGACTCCATTCCCGCTACTTCTTCCAGAAATATAAAAAAGTTTTGAAAGCTTCATAAAGCAGAAAATATTCCCATTGCTGAAATGCTAATGTGTTGCTGCATAATTTTCTAATCTGTTTATCATGAAATAACATCACAGAGTAATGAATCAGCAGATGTGTAAGTACAGCCTCAGACAATGGTAGTACTACACTGTTACTTTAGCAGTGAGTGTGGAAATGCTCTAATCATAAAAATGACAAATTTATAAATTCAAATTATTGACATTACGTGGAGGGGGGGGGAAAGGCGGAATTAAAAAAATCAATATTTTATATGCTTGAAACATATTTGGAAACTGAGAGATGCCGTGGCTATCGGATTTCTACTTCTGGCACTGACTTGTTATTTGTATGGTAGGAAGGAAATTTAAATGTCACTTTTTACTATCTATATAGCTAGAACAATACTACTTCTCTCTCTGAAGCATGGAATAGAATCATAGAATCGTTTAAGTTGGAGAAGACCTTTAATGAGACTAATCAAGACTAATTGTTAACCTAACACTGCCAAATCTACCACTAAACCATGTCCCTAAGCACCACATCTACACGTCTTTTAAATACCTCCAGGGATGGACACTCAAGCACTTCCCTGGACAGCCTGTTCCAATGCTTCAGAACAATTTTGGCAAAGAAATTTTTCCTAACATCCAATCTAAACCTTTCCTGGCATGACTTGAGGCCATTTCCTCTTGTCCTATCACTTGTTAATTGGGAGAAGAAACTGACACCCACCTTACAACAACCTTCCTGCAGGTACTGGTAGATAGCCTCCCCTCAGCCCCCTTTTTTTCAGGTTAAACAACCCCAGTTCCCTCAGCCACTCCTCACAGAAGTTGTGCTCTAGATCCTTCACCAGGTTCATTGTCCGTCTTTGGACACACTCCAGCACCTTAATGTCTTTCTTGTAGTGAGGGGCAGTATTGAAGATGCAGCCCCCCAGTGCCTACTACAGGGAGACAATCACTTCCCTAATCCTGCTGGCCACGCCATTTTTGATACACACCAAGATGCTATTGGCCTTCTTGGCCACCTGGGCACACTCCTGGCCCTTATTCAGTCAACTGTTGCCCAACACTCCCAGGTCCTTTTCCACTGGGCATCTTTCCAGCCACTCTTCCCCACGCCAGTAGTGTTACATGGGGTTATTGTGACCCAAGTGCAGGACCCAGCACTCAGCCTTGTTGAACCTCATACAATTGGCCTCAGCCCATCGATCCAGCCTGCCCAGATCCTTCTGAAGAACCTTCTTACCCTCAAGCAGATCAACACTCCAACCCAACTTGATGTCATCTGCAAACTTACCAAGGGTGCACTCGATTCCCTCATCCAGATCACTGATAAAGATTTCAACAGAACTGGCCCCCATACTGAGCCCTGGGGAACACCACTGTGACCACCCACCAACTGGATTTACCTCCATTCACCATAACTCTTTGATCCCAGCCATCCAGCCAGTATTTTACCCAGCAAAGAGTACACCCGTCCAACACATGATCAGCCAGTTTCTCCAGGAGAATGCTGTGGGAAATAGTGTCAAAGGCTTTACAAAAGTCCAGGTAGACAACATCCTCAGCCTTTCCTTCATCCACTAAGCAGGTCACCTTGTCATAGAAGGAGACTAGGTTAGGCAAGCAGGATCTGCCTTTCATAAACCCGTGCTGACTCGGCCTGATCACCTGCTTGTCCAGTACGTGCCATGTGATGCACTTAAGATGATCTACTCCACAACCTTCCCCAGCACCAAGGTCACACTGACAGGCCTGTAGTTCCCCAGATCCTCCTTCCAGCCCTTCTTGTAGATGAGCATCACGTTTGCTAACCTCCAGTCAACTGGGACCTCCTCAGTTAGTCAAGGCTGCTGATAAATGATGGAAAGTGGCTTGATGACCATTTCCGCCACTCAGTACCCTTGGGTGGATCCCATCCAGCCTCATAGAATTGTGTGTGTCTAAGCAGTGTAGCAGGTCACCAACCATTTCCTGTTGGATTATGAGGGCTTCATTCAGCTCACTGTCACTGTTTTCCAGTGCAGAGGGCTGGGTATTCAGAGAACAACTGATCTTACTATTAAAGACTGAGGCAAAGAAGGCATTAGGCATCTCAGTCTTTTCCTCATCCGTTGTCACTATGTTTCCCCTGAATCCAATAAAGCACGGAGATTCTCCTTAGCCTTCTTTTTGTCACTAACATATTTATAGAAACACTTTTATTGTCTTTTAAGGCAGTAGCCAGATTAAGTTCTAGTTGGGCTTTGGCTCAACTTCAATTTTCTCCCTGCATAAACTCACGACATCTTTGTAGTCCTCCTGAGTTGCCTCCCCTTTTTTCCAAAGGTCATAGACTCTCCTTTTTCTCCTGAGTTGCAGCCAAAGCTCTCTGTTCAGCCAAGCCGGTTTTCTTCCCTAATGGCTCATCCTTCAGCACACGGGGATGGCCTGCTCCTGCACCTTTAAGATTACATTCTTGAAGAATGTCCACCCTCCCTGGACACCTTTTGTCCTTCAGGACTGCCCCCAAGGGAGTCTATCAAACAAGGCTCCTAAACAGGCCAAAGTCTGTCCTCTGTAAGTCCATGGTAGCAGTTCTGCTGACCCCTCTCATTACCTCTCCAAGAACTGAAAACCATTGTTTTGTGATTATTATGCCCAAGAAGGCCTCCAACCATCACATCACTTCTCTGTTTGCAAACAACAGATCCACTGGTGTACCTTCCCTAGTTGGCTCACCCATCAGCTACGTCAGGAAGTTATCTTCCGCACACTCCAGGAACCTCCTAGGCTGTCTCTGTTGTATTTTATTCCAGCAGACATCTGGAAAGTTGAAGTTCCCCACAAGAACAAAGGCTAGCAATTGTGAGATTTCTCCCAACTGCTTATAGAATATTTCGTCCATCTCTTCATTGTGATTGGATGGTCCATAACAGACTCCCACCACAATATCTGCCTTATTGGCCTTCACCTTAATTCTTAACCATAAGCACTCAACCCTATCATCACTATCGTCAAGCTCTAGACAATCAAAACAGTCTAACATACAGGATTACCCCACCACCTCTCCTTCCTTGCCTACCCCTTCTGTAGAGTTTACGGCCATCCATTGCAGCACTCCAGTTGTGCCAATCATCCCACCATGTTTCTGCATTGGCAGCTATATCATAGTCTTCCTGCTACGCAATGGCTTCTAGCTCCTCCTGTTTGTTGCCCATGACACATGCATTGGTGTAGATGCATTCCAGTTGGGCTCCTGATCCCATCACCTTCTTGCAGGAAGAAGCCCTAATTCGTACATGACCACCCTCAGGTGCTTCCATGATTTCTAACACATTAATCACCCTTGCATCTTTGCTGCTGGGTGGATCTCCATCCCCTACCTCCACTGAGACATCAGACTGAAAGGCTTTGCTAGTGCGCCAACCCTCAAACACTGGTGTACCGATCCCAGGCTTATTTCTAGTGAGCCTGGTTTTAGCCCTTTTCCCCCTTTAAATCTAGCTTAAAGCTCTTTCAATGAGCCCTGCTAACTCCTGTGCAAATTCCCCTTCCCTCCTGAAGGACAGGTGTAGTCCATCTGTCACCAGCAGACCTGGTGCCATGTAGACCGACCCTTGATCAAAAAAACTCAAAATTTTGCTGGTGACACCAGACTTGGAGCCAAGTATTGATCTACTGGCTCTTCCTGTTTCTTCCCTCATCATTTACATTAGATTTAATGAAGAAATTTTTTAGAATGAGGGTGGTGAAACATTGGAACAGGTTCCCTGGCAAAGTTGTGGATGCACCATCCCTAGGGGTGTTCAAGGCCAGGTTGGATGAGGCTTTGAGCAATCTGATCTAGAGGAAGGTGTCCCTGCCTGTGGCATGGGGGTTGGAACTAGATGATCTTTGAGGTCCCTTCCAACCCAAACCATTCTAGGATTCTATGATTCTATGATTCTGTGATTTCCTGCAACTGGAAGGATAGAGAAGAAGACTACTTGTGCTGCTGATCCCTTAACCGGTCATCCCATGGACAGAAAGAAGGACTCCAACAGTAATGTGAATGACAAGCAAGAATATCCATCTATTTTAAAGGGCTTATGCTCAGTTTGAGTACCAGATATCATAGACTTGGGGATGTGCTCGTATTTGGTTCATGTGTTCATCAGATATGTGTAGGAACATAACCCAATAAATATGTTGTTGCCATTGTTACTGTAAGAAGTCCGCGTGCGTTCTATTAGACTAAAAACACAAGCCTCGGGATTTGGAAGGCTTTGTCTGAACTTGTTTTGGGCTGCCTTGACCTCTGTTTAACTTGTTTAGCAGTAACAGCAATTGTCTAACCCCCAGATGACTATTAAACACTTTGGTTCAGCTTTTTTCTGAGCTTTGTGCAGCCGTATTATGCAACTCTAGTTATTATTTATACATTTCTAATAGACAGTAATAGCAAGTTGAATTCTGCATTAGATGAACTATCTATCCCCTGAAACAAAAAAATGCAGTGTGGAAGAGTGCTGGCATGGACAGATAGCAGAGGCTTTGAAAGCACAGGTACATGACAATAAGGGAGGATGCAGGCTATAACCAAATTCACAAATGGTCAATTAGAAGACATCAAACAAATGCAACCTTGAGAGACGGATAAAAACAGCTTTAGAAGGAACAAAGTGCACAAAAACAAGTATTCCGCTTAAGAAAAACATGTCATATATAGTCAATCATTCACATATTGCAAATGCAAGAAATAATACAGATTGGAAATCAATAAAGAAAAAGCAAGTTAGTGGATTGCAACACTGAACATTTAAAAATTACCCCAAGTAGACTCAAGAATAAGAAGACAAAACTCCCAAGTTAGTATGACACTTCTTCCAGACAAGGGCACGTCATTTTGATGGTTTGATGTGGGAGGGTTCTGGTGGCAGGAGAGGGTCTTTGCTCCCTGTGACTTCCCTGGTTTTGGAACTGAGTCAGACCTGGTTCTGGCCACCAGATCAGACTCCCATCCCTCTCGAGGTTGAGCCCATCAGCACCTCTGCAAATTGCCTTATTTAAGCTGGTACAAAGGAGCCGGAAAAGGTGCTTTGCCCAGGAGCGAGGAGAGGGCAGGAGGGCACTGCCTCCACTCCCCGGCTCCCGGCGGGGGGATGCCCGGGCCAGGCTGGCACCACCCGCTCAGGATGGCGGTGGTGGAGCCACCTGGGTGACCTGGGGAGCGCCCCGCTCCCGGGGTGCCCAGTGGGCTGAGTTCACCCAGAGAGGGATGAAATCTGAGAGAAACGGCCACACCAACACCAGGTCAGTGAGGATGGAGTGGGACGAGGTGTGCCAGAGCTGGGTTTCCCCTTGTCCTGGTTTTAGCTGAGACAGAGTCACCTCTTCTTTTTAGCAGCTAGAAGAGCTCCGTGTTTTGGTTTTATTCAGAGGCTCACTCCGAGAAGAATGTCGATAGCAAGTTGATGTTTGTGGTTGGCACTGAAGTCTCAAGGACTTTTCAGCTGCCATGTTCTTGCCAGTGTGCAGGAGCAAAACAGGATAAGGGAGGAGCATGGCCAGGACAAGGGGGCCACAATTCTCCTTGTGATTTGTGGTGGAATTTAGGATTGAGGCCAAACTGGCCAATTAGTATTCCATATCATGCAGCGTCATGCCCAGTATAAAAGTGAGGGTCAGCCGGAAAGAAGGGCTTTTGCCCTTCCGGGACTCTCACTTTTGGACTCTCAGAGTGCTTTCTCTCTCTCTCTCTCTCTATTTCGGGCCTCCTCTTGATCCGGGATTGCGGTATCGGGATTTATCTGTTTCGGGATTGCAGCTTTGGGAAGAGACGGGCCTTGGTCAAGGGGTGGTGAGCGATCACACCGTACATCACTCGTTTGTATGCATTTATCCTTGTACATATCCGTACACATAAATATTGGTAGCGGTAGTAGTAAATTGTTCTTATCTCAACCCACGGGTCTCTTCTCTTTTTCTTCTTTGATTCTCTCCCTCATCCCTGGGGGTGGGGGAGGACGACTGCGTAGGGTTTGGTTGCCGGAACGGCCTAACTCACGACATCCCTGCAACCGGTAGCGAGACGGCAGTGGCCCCCTGCAGCCAGGACAGACTCGGTGGGGCACAGACCCACTTGCAGTCCATGGAGAAGCCACATTGGAGAAGAGATGCCTGAGCCTGAGGATGGTCATGGAGCATGAGATGCACGACGAGGTAGAGAGACACCTAGAGTCTGTGAGACGACCCACGCCGGAGAGAGTGGCAATAACTTCCTAAGAATCTGACACTGTGGTAAAACCCGCACCGGAGCAATCCGATGGGGAAGGATTGCATCCTGTGAGTAGGACTCACTCTGGAGAAGTTTGTGGATTTTCCTCGTGAGTAGGGGATCCACTGGAGCACGGGAAAATGGTGTAAGGACTCCTCCTCCTTTAAGAAAGGAGCGGCAGTAACAGCACGGAATGAACTGACCTGCACTCCCCCATTCCCTGTCCCCCTGCGCTGCTTTGGGAGGAGACAGAGCTGGGAAGAAAAGGAAAGGGAGAAGGTGTTGTTTTTAAGATCTGGTTTTGTTTCTTTTTATTCTCTCAAGTACCTGGTTTTGTTTCCCTTTGTCCTTTTAAGTAACCGTCAATAAATTGTTTTGTTTTGAGAAAGCCGAGTCTGTTTTGCCCAGGACCATGGTTGGTGGGTGCTCCCCCTCTATTCTTGTCTTGACCCTCAGACCTTTTATTATATTTTTCTCCTCTCCTTTTCACTGGGGAAGGAGTGAGAGAGCAGCTGTGTGGGGTTTAGTTGCTGGATCGGCCTAAACCATGACAGTCATGTTAACAATTCAGTGTACTTTTTGCACCCCAAGACTGAAATTATTTACTTTAGTACCTAGAAGCAGTGGAGAAATTATCATGACACCCAACATAGTACAAAGTTTGTTTATATTATTTATGATTGCACAATTAATGCAAATGAGCTGAAGTAGATAATCTGAGCAATACGTATCAATATTACTATGACTGGAGTAACAATAGTTCTTTCATCTGACTGTTAAGACTTTAACTAGTCTAATAATAAATTCATGTTTTTCCTTGTTCTACATACATTCCACAAGTAATAATCCACTAGTTGGCGAAGAATGCAGGCAATCTACAAAATGATTTGAATAGAATAATTTAAATACCTATTGTTTCTAATTAATCCAGTTAACGTTATACTCAAAACTCACTAAATCTATTTGAAATGTAAGCCAAAATATAAGTCAAAAAAAATAACATATATATATGTATATATATATATATAAAGGTCATAGTGGAATATTTTAAGAGAATGTTGATTTGATGTGTCACATCTTAGAACATGCTATAGATCATGCTACACATACTCATTTTTACGCACAATTAAGATCTCATATCTTCATATGAGGAAGGTATGAGTATCCAAGGAAATCTAAGGAAATTCAAGTAAAAATAATAAAGGATATAAAATAAAACATCACCACTGTGCAAAATAATTAGTATCAGATTAATTCAACTAACAACAAATGACACCATTTATGGGAGGCTGAGGAAGTGGAAGCAGGGGTGGCTAGTCGCAGGAGAAAAAATAATTTATAGGAACAGTATCTTGGTCACAGGGAATAGTGGAAGAACATATATCAAAGAAAAAAAATAAATTGGCAACCATGAAGAAATAATTAAGTTTTTAAAATATTTTTAAAGCCATTTGCAGGTGCCTGTGCTAAAGAGATCTGAAATCCCGTTAGCTCTGATAAAGTGGAAATATCTTTCTTTCTTTCTTTCTTTTCTATCTTATATATATGTATATAAATATCTACCATTCTAGAAGATTCCAGTTTTATTTCAAAAGCAGTTATTAATTTATAAATTATCATATCCCAATATCACCTTAAAATTCAGCAGTCTGCTGCGATGCTTTTTTAATACTGAAAGACTAGCATATAACACTTCTGATCTACATAAACCAGTGAAACTATACTTGGGTGATATAATGATAAAATTTGCTTTATAAACACAGATGCTCTGTGCTAAGAATAACATCCTACTTCCAATCCCTTGTAACCCTGCATCAGCTTATACTGTATTATAAAATGGCATAAATTTTTTATTAGTTCACTGAAAGGATATGAAATACTCTTTTCTACTTACTCCCCAGTCATTGCTTTGCTTTAATTGCTATGTAACGATTTAAGGAAAAGCAAACCACATAAATCTCGAGGTTTGGGGTTTGAGATTTTTTTAGTTGAAGGAAGTATACCGTATATTAAAATGCTGTTTGCTAGACAGTGACCCTCAGTAGAATACATAGGAGTCCAATATAAAAGCATTGACTTTCCAAAGGGTAAAATCCCTGATCATGAGCTCACTGAAGTCAATGCAAGCTGCCCCAGTAACTGCAGTCGCAGCAGTTCTGCCCCCTCTAACTCCCTGCAGTGGAACCAGATTAAATAATATATGGCGACATTTGTATAAACATCCTTCTTGATTTTATGTATGGCTATAATAAACAAAACCCAATCAATGACATACACCTGTCTGCAGACAGAATTTAAAGAAATCAAAGAAGGTCATGAGTTTCTACAGATTTACAATAGTTTAATTGGTGCAAGAATTTATTCCACATTGTCCATACTGTATATCTGCCTGCCATATGTTTTTTGTGCTATTTAGTGATCACAAACAGGCTCTGTAAATGTCTCTCTGTAGAGTCTGCAAAAGAAATTATATCGTATATTTTTACCATACGTTTCTAACAGTCTATGAATAAAAACAAAAACAAAGCAAAAAGTAACACGCAAGTTACTGTATCATTTCTGATATTGATTAAAAAAAAAAAAGAGAAATAAAAATCCTTCCAAAACCAAAGTATAAAAATACATAGTTGTAAAAATGTACTGTTAAATAGCTTATAAATTTACTAGTTGTAACGTAGTGTCCTTTAAGTTTCTCTGGATTATCCTATTTAAAAAATCATTTTGGCTGATGATGACTTAAATCTCTTCCAATTAAAGGGTAGAGCATTCCACTTCTGTGAATTGTACTGCAACTGAACGAAAACAAACAAACAAACAAAATAAAACAAACAAACAAAAAAAAACACTCACCATTCTGCAACGGGAATCCAATGTTAAAAAGCAGAGTATGACCTCTTCCCACTCCCAGAAACTCATCATACAAGACCGTGATGCTAAATTTCCCAATTTCAGATAGATCTAATATTATACTTCTATAGAAGGCATTTTTCCAGCTGTACAATGCAAAGAGGGGAGGAATCCTGAAGTAAAACATGTATCTTTCTACAAATAATGTAATATTGAAAAACTGAAAAGCTCACTCGCTCATATCAACACAAAACATAAAGCAGAATAACAACAACAAACACTCAGAAAAGAATTACAAACACCCTCTACTCATGCGTTTCAACAAGTAGTAATGACAGGTGGGGAGAATCTTATTAGATTCTACCAGACTGAAACAAAAAACATAAAGAGATCATTACAGCCTACGATCCACTAAAATCCCTACGGGTGTCAGAATTGCTGAAAGGAGGTTTTTGAAGAACTTGTAGAAGATTTTTCCGCGAATCACAGAATTAAAAGGCAATAAATGACTCATTAGGTTAGGAAGCAAATAGTTAAGTAAGTTCTTGATTACTGAGTGTGTTGTACATACAGGACAAGCAAGTATTTTGGTTCTTTCAAGCTAGTTCTGTCCCTACCTATCTGTCTCGGTCGCAAGTACTCCACTGATGTCCTGCCATCCCACTGTACTTTATGTCTGAGAGCATAACCAAAAATATAACCATTGTAATTGCCATATTTATTTTGGAGCATTTACAAACACATGTCTATGATTTTTGTACACAACAGGGTGTCTGCCAATGTTTGAAACAATAAGTTTCAACATGATTAGAGAATCTCTACAGGGGGTAAGAAGGCAAAACAGCTCACTGGAACAATGCAAATGATCTTTAGGACACTGCCTATGTACATCAAAATGTTAGATGGCCACCAACTGTGAATTTGTAACTTTTACATTACTTTACATCACAGCAGAGAAAATAAAGTAAGTTGTGCCTGTTACTGGATATTTTAGAAAATTGGCTTTTAGCTATTGTATGTTATGAATTTACCACAAAAGAAGACAGAATGCAATAAATTCTCTCATTCCCTCTAGTCATCTGGACTAATTTTTACATGGTAATGTCTCTTTCTTACCACCTGGATTTTGAGATTTTATCTTATTGAACCAGTTAACAGACACTACAACATATAGGTAAACACATTTTTGAACCTATTGTGAGCTCCTGATAATCAAGGTATTTTCCCTCAGTAACAGTCATAAAGATCACTCGGATTTTGAATCAAATCCTGTGCTGTAATGGGAGAAAAATATACAAAAGCTCTTTTTTTTTGGTTGATTGGTTGGTTAGTTTGGTTTGGTTTTATTTTTTGTCAGCCTTTGAGAAGATAGGAGCTGGAAGCCATGAGACAGTTGCAGAAAAAAATAAGCTCCATAAAAAGGAATTATTTTCAGCTAAGAAATTTTAAATTAAAAAAAAAAAAAAAAGAAAAGAAGAAAGAAGCATTACTCTCTAAAATTTGACTCAGTGATGTAACACTGCTTGACAAAAAAGGATAGGTATTATCATTTCTATTTCATAGGCATTGACTTGTCCACACTCAGTGAATGCAGATATTCTCAAAAAACACAGACATAGTTGGTACCCAGCGTTCATTGTCCAAGTCTCTGTAATGGGTTTGTATGGCAGTGTCAGTGATACAAATACACTTATCTGGATATTAAAGCCTCTTCTTAAACCCTAAACCACACCAGAATGAAAATTCTTATCTGAGATGCTACAGTGACATGCCCTGTACTCGGTGTAGCCTATTTATTTTGTCTTAGACTGTTTGCAGAATGTTATCCTGTGAGAAGTCTGACTAGTCTATCTGATTACGTTTCTGAACAAGTAGAGTTTAAGTATAATGTAGGAATTCTTTACTTTTTTTTTTTTTTTAATCCATGTTAAATCTGTTTTCATCTGTCATGTAATCATCTATTTTCCTAGCAGTTTTCTTAGAGTATAATAAGCCTTTCTTTCTGGCACAAAGTAATATAACAGTCTTCCAGACTTTCAGATTGCAATAAAAACAAATATTAATAGTTCTCTGCACACTTTTAACAAAAATTATATATGGTTATAATTCTTTGGCAGCAGATGACATTAAAATAATATAATATTGCCGTTGACACCTAAGATCAAGAATAGCATTTTGTTTTAATTCTAAGCAAATTAAGACCAAGCAAAAGATTACAGATGACCACTTTGCCCTCAATGAGTGTGAACATATCAAGAAAGAAAATTTGAATCTTACCCATTTTCCAGACAAAATACTGTTACTGAAGCCACCTTTAAAGACAAGTTGTACACAGAAGACAATTTAAGAAATCGGTGAGTGACCAGTCAGATATTTCAGTAACAAACTCAAAAGAGTAAAATTTGCCTCACAAGCAACTTAGTTTCCCACATATTGGCAGGTTCATAGAAATTTAAATCTAAATGAGACTGTATTATGAGCATAGCCTAACTCCTGCAGTAAAAAGTGATAATTCAGACTTCCAACCTCAGTGTCCTTCTCAAGTCTCCTTCTCTCTTACAAAACTGTAAGAGAATAACGCATTCAAACAGGCTCTACAAAAGACAGCTCTTTTCTATATCTTAGATGTAACCACACATTTTGATGTATGAGTTCTTGATGATAAACTCAAACTAAGCATCCTCCATTAGTTATACCGTCTCTCATATTTATTCACCAGAGATTCACATCCTACCAAATGTATTTTTATTTCTCCTTCATAAAAAAATATATAAAAAAATGTACGTCTTCCTTCCTTTTCATTACTCTTAATGCCAGATCTTCCTCCTGAACACTTGTTCTTTCTTTTCGATTTTTGTCCTGAAACTTTTTGAGGTAGACATCATACCTGATCAGTACTCCACTTACCACAGAATTATATAAATACTTCATAACAGTATTACAGTCTTGAACCACAAAATCTGCTCATATTTTGAAACTGTTAATAATGCTGGGTATTTCCACTTGCCCTTAAAATTTTTTTTTCCCCTCTAACAGCAAGTTCTGTCACTAGAATTCAGGATGACAAATCCTCTCTTTCTCTAATGACGACAAAATGCCTCCTATGGATGATTCTGAAAAATCTCATGAACACGAACAGACTTTTATAACATAAAAAACCAATCTAGAATCGTGCTGCAATCGTGGTAAACACATTCTTAAAATTTGTAGTTTGGCTTGAAATTTATGTTTTATTTCTAGGCAGGAGATTGTGCATTGCCAAAAGCAGATTTTTTCTGATTTTTCTAAAATTTTAGTCTTACTTGTACATTGCAGTTCAAAGGATGTAACCAAACAAAAAAGGGCAAATGTTACTAGTCTGCCTTACTGTTGATGTAGGAAATATTTTTCCCTCATCATCTCTGCTCAAGTTATCAAAACTTTTCGGAATCCTTAACTAAAAATTAAGGAGTATGATCCCTATTTCTTTGTAAGAGATGTGTCGTAGTTTAACCCTCGCCAGCAACTGAGCACCACACAGTCACTCAATCACTCACCCCTAGTCAGAAGGGTAGAAGTGAGAAAACTCATGAGTTGTGATAAAGACTGTTTAATAATTAAAAAAGAAACAAACACAGATTTTAATGGGGGGGGGGTGGGGGGAGTGGAATAACAAAGAGAGAGGAAAATAAAACTCAGGAAAAAACAAGTGATGTAAAAGAAAACAATTGCTCATCACCAACCTTCTACTGCCCAGCCAGCATCCAAGCATTGACAGCCCCCACCAATCTCCACCCCTGCCCTGCCAAGTTTTATTGCTGAGCACGATGTCATATGGTATGGAATATCCCTTTGGTCAGTTGGGATCAGCTGTCCCAGATGTGTCCCCTCTCTACTTCTTGTGCACCCCCAGCCTACTCACTGGTGGGGTGGTGTGAGGAGCAGAAAAGGCCTTGATGCTGTGTAAGCACTGCTCAGCAGTGACTGAAACATGCCTGTGTTACCAACACTGTTTTCAGCACAAATCCAATACATAGCCCTGTACTAGCTCCTAAGAAGAAAATTAACTCTATCTCAGCCAAAACCAGTATGAGATGCTGGAATACTGTCCTCATTGTACCTAACGATTTTGTGACGAGAATATAGGGTATATTTTACAAATAGCATTGACAGTTTGCCGTGTTGAAATGTGCCAATGCAAGATTATTCTTTTGAACATAGGATCTTAATAGAACAATCATATTACTTTTGCTTCTAGTATATGTCAGAAATTCGCAGGCAAACTATTTGTGGTTTGAAAGAAGAATATTGAGCCTAAATTCTTTGTGAAAATTTGCAGAAACTATAAAGGGAGAGACCAATTCAGCACAGTCCTCAAGAAAACATTTCCTTCCTACTTGAAATATAAATACTGAATGAAGTTGAGACAACAACTGCTATTCAGACTTACTAGAATACTATTATAAAACAGTCATCCCTTATTTCCATGGGAGATAAATGCAATCAGATGGGTGTTATAGACTGAGACATCCATCAACCCAGCCTACACCTAGAATTAAAGATGAGTTTTATTTTTTTCAGCAGAGATACTGCTAGAATGTAGTATCATTAAAAGAAATTGTCAACATTTTTCAGCATTGACAAAAAAAGCAGCAATTTTTCATTAATTTCTGCATGCTTTGGAGAATTTTTCAATGAAGAAGATACAGCACCTTAAAATATTACTCTAATACCAAAACAGAAAAATTTTCATAATAGCTTTTTTCAGTCAAAATGCCTGGAAATTTATTGAACAACTATAGCACCCCGAGGCACTCAGGAGTAAATGATATCTGAGTTTGGTGAAGTCTAATGTTCCTGTGAGGGATGACTGTGGAGTTATGAAGAGGACACATTTATAGGCATGTTCTACAAAATACATCTTTGGCAAAAGCAGTCTTCTGTGATATATGTTATTTCTCAATTTACACCATTGCCTTTGGTTCTTGTTTACATTTACACTTCTCTGTTACTTCTTTCTTTTTTATTTTGCCTGCACACGATGTAAATAAAGATTGATATAAAAATAAACAGTGAACTGTATAGAGACAACCAATACCATTTCACTTCTGACATTAAACCATTATATCATTAAACATATGAACATTATTAAAAGTTTTGGAAAGGGTTCAGTGTGACTCGGGAAACAGGAGATCGCTCTTTCTCCCTTCAGTGCCATGCTGTTCCTCAGATACCTGGGACATGATTGTAGACCCCACAGCTGAAAGCTGCTGCCTGGAAGTGCACTCCTATAAAGCTAGCACAGTGCCGTGCATACCCAGTCACGTCCCTGCAGACCCTCACTACCTCTAGCTGGGTGTCCACTCTGCTCTACAACTGCTCTTTCAGGGGAAAGAAGGGCAGGACAATGGAAGAGAAAATGGAAAGAGCAAAGGAAGAAGGAGAGCAGAGGGGAAGAAAAAGCAGGAGCAGAAGAGGAGCAGGAACAGAAATGGGAAGGAAAGGCAGGAGTGTCAGAACCATGCATGCATTCTAGTCCTCCTGGGACTTGACATCTGTGCTCAGGGCCAGCTATAACGCAGATGTCCAGCTCTGCATCAGATGGCCTTAATGAGGGCATGCACCCTATTCATTTAGGAGCTGCTTTTAAGCACAGACTCATCCACTTGCCCTTGCCTGAGCTTGCAGCCCTGCCTGTGCCTGGTCCCGCATCCCACTAGGACTTTGGCCCAGACTCACGGGCTTGACTTCCTGCCTTGAGCTTGGACATGCCCCATTACCATGGAGTGGTGGCCAACCCCAGCCACCATCACAAACCGGTTCCCTTCACCTGGCTCAGGTATCGTGGGACAGCACCCCTGTCTCTGCCGTGCTTTGACACTCATAGAATCATAGAATCATAGAATGGTTAGGGCTGGAAGGGACCTTCAAAGGTCATCTAGTCCAACCCCCTGCAAGGAACAGGGATATCTCCAACTAGATCAGGTTGCTCAGGGCCTCGTCCAACCTGGCCTTGAACAGCTCCAGGGATGGAGCATCCACCACCTCTCTGGGCAACCTGTTCCAGTGTTCTACCACTCTCATGGTAAAAAATTTTTTCCTAATATCCAACCTGAACCTACCTCCCTCTATTTTAAAACCATTACCCCTTGTCCTATCACAACTGGCCCTCCTGAACAGCCTCTCCCCATCTTTCTTGTAGGCCCCCTTGAGGTACTGGAAGACCGCTATAAGGTCACCCCGGAGCCTCCTCTTCTCCAGGCTGAACAGCCCCAACTCTTTCAGCCTGTCCTCATAGGAAAGGTGCTCCAGCCCTCTTATCATCTCAACTCTTCTTCTCTCACAGACCACTATCTGCCCTTACCGCTCTCTCATTCCCAGTTTTAGTCCCTCCCCAAAGCAGACATAAATGATAGGCTTTAAGGGCGTATAAAGGAAACAAAACATTCAAAGGCATACAAGCCTAGTCAGCATACAGTGTGATACAAGATTATTGCAGTAAACATAACGATGACATTGCAACACTTGCATTCGGAATTCAAATGTTATCATAGTATTCTAGTGATGCCTGTCACTGGGCTATTAAAAAGAAAAAAAAAAAAAAACAAACACAAACAAACAAACAACAAACAGCAAATAAGAACTGCATCATGCTTTATTTATCTTAATCTTTCCCCTTCTAGTTCAGAATAGTATACTGAATAAGGAAAAAAAAATAAGTGATTCAGAAATGGACATGCAGTTGATTTAAAATGCCAGGCACCATATGTATTAATAAAATATATATAGCTGTAGATAAGACAACCTGTTACAATATAATAAGCACATAAAAATGAATTGTTGAACAGGTGCAGTGAAAGGAAACATCAATTAGAAAGTCAATTGGAAGGTCAAGATATCAATTAAATGGTTAATGAGCTATTTCTGGAAAAATCAAAGACAACTGCATTATATAGAATCTCTTCAGAGTATCAGCTAGAAAATAGTTCACAAAGGTGAAGAAGCAAAAGGGTGAACATGATGTATGAATTCTAAAAATCACAGTCAATCACAGTATTATTTGTTTGCTTTTTATGTAAGCTCCAGCTTCACTGGCAGCCATACTGTATCATAAATGTCAGCAATTAAAGACAGCTACCCATTTCTGGCATATAACAGCCAGAAAGACACAAAACTAGCCCTAAAGCAATTAGTCCCTCTGTGGTGAGAATCCTAATATGGCATTAAGCCACATTACCTCCTATGCCTTCTCTCTCATGGTCTCCAGGATAACAGATGTAACTATCAGAAAAAATAAAGCCAACTTCTCCACTAGCGCCAGGTAAAGAAGATCACAGAAGAGTTTTTGCTTTGCTTCTGTAAAACCTTCAGGTAATTGGTTGGACTTTTTGCATCAAAAACTGGAAAGAGTTCTGCTATCCATTCACTTAGATGGGATCTTCGGGCTGCAGCCTGCAATTCCCAGGTTATGTTTAGTTAATTCTCCGAACACTTGCAACATACACTTGTTTCTTCTTGAAAACTATGATGGGATGATTAGTGACTCAAAACAAACTTCTTCAGAATACAGCATGCTTGGTTCTCTGAATTTTCAAGAACAGCAATAGTCAATCAGACCGAGGTGAACGCAGAGCGAAGCTAGCACAGTATCTGCACTCTAGCAATAGCCATCAAAATATGCCTTGGCAAGAGTAAGAACAGTACATTTCTGATGGTATACCATGTTTTCCCAGTCCACAACTATTTTCAGTTCATGGGATTTCCTGAGTGTGTTGTGAATTATGCAGTAAACTCCAGTTAATCTCTCCTCTAAACTCTTGTTCCATCTCTACTCAAAACATAGGTAAATGTTTCGCACTCACAGCATCAATGTGCACATCCAGTTTGCACAACATACATACATCCTTCGGTTTTAAATCGATTTTCACACACTTTGCATTTAACAAATCCTGCTTTTTGCAATGGAAGAGGCAGTGAGCAGTCTACTCTCTTTTGCTAACAATTTTGCAGACTTTTTCTATCCCTTTTAGTCACCTATTTTCCAAGCTGATAAGTCCTAGTACCTGCAGCTGTATATTAAGTGCAGTCCATTATCCATGTTGCTTTTCTTGGAACCTTTTTTTTCCAATTCTTACCCGTTCTTTTTTGAAACAAGCAACCAGAACTCTTCACATAGTCTTCAAGCTGTTGCAAACCATGGATTTATGCCGTGGTATAAACCATATCCACTGCTGTGTTCTTTGTTCCTTTTCTAATCCTTTCTAATATGTCACTTGTTTCTTTGGCTGCTGTCAAGCATTCCTCTGCTGTTTTCATGAAGTATCTATCTCAACTTCAAGGCCTTTTTTTCTGAGTAGTAATGATGCACTGAGCCCATCACTTAATACGTGAAAGTATTACCAACTCTGTTATGCATCAGTTTACATCTGATGGCACTGAATTTCACCTGCCATATTATTGCCCAGTCACTCAATTTTGTAAGGTTCTTCTGATATCCTTCACAGTCACCCCTCACCCTTTTTACATTCAGTAGCTTTGTACTATCAGCAAACTTTCTCACCTCACTGGGCCAATCTTCTTCTTGTGTGGTTTTATGAATAAGTTAAAAGATACCAGAATAGATACCTGCAGAACTACCGTGGCTGTAAGAACTTATCCTTCATGCCATGAATTATTTACCCGTACCAGACCTTCCCTGTTACTCCATGGACGTTGAAATTCCTTAAAAAATCCTTTTGGGAATCCAGGTAATTTAGAGCAATCTATTCATATATTCCCTTAACTCCTTCAAATCATTCAAAAATAATTTAAAGTGAGACTTCTCTTCAAAGCAAGCTTATTCCTTTTCAGGTAAACTATATTTATCCCATGTTCAATAACTGGGTCCTTCCAATAACGTTCGGTCCTTTGCCCAGTAGATATGTCAGGCATATAGACCCATAGGTTTCTCCTTGGAACATCTTTGTGAAGACTGGCTACACACTTCCCATCTTTTAATGGGCAATTAAGCAATTGCCCATTAAAAGCAATTAAGTTGTTTTAGCCCCGTATTGGAATTCTTAGGTGCATACCATCCTATCTTAGTGATCTACTGGTGTTTATATTATTTCTTCAATGGCATCTGCATTGGTGAGACAACACAATACATCTTACGTCCAGTTACAGAGTTACATCTCCACTGTTACTTGTACCAGTCTTCAGTTGGTCTTCAGAGGTCTTTATCTGAGTTTCTATGTTCTTGTCTGTGAGCCAACAGAGCAGTCTCTGCTACCTTCTTGAAGGATCTTTTTTAAGATCTTTGATTCCAAGGCTCTGATTTTGGAAAGGGCAAGCCAGTAAGGAGTTTCTTGCCATTACTATATTAGTCTCTTGAAATTTATCATACCAAATGTCTTATCTTTCCACAGATTCGCTCTTCTTTGATCTCTTATAGCATCCTCTGCAGTTAATCCCTTCGTGTTAAAAATGGCACAATAATTACTTATTAGAAAAATTCAACTTGGCAAGAGTTTAAGATCAAACTGTACACTGAAGAATAGGATTCATATTGTCCGACTATAGATATCTATGGGATCTACATCACTAGTCTCTGTAGGCTCCCTTTTGTTGGAAACAAATGCATACTTCAAAAGTGCAATTTATCTCACCAGTTTCAGACATTTCCTCAAATGAATCAAACACAAATCATGATATAGAAGACTGTTTCTCTCCACTATAAAGGAATTGCTACAGACTAAGGGTAGCAGTACAGAAACATGTCACATCCAACAGAGGCTACTGCACTTTGTTCTTCACTAGGTGGGTTATTCACTATGAGTTACAGCACAAGCTACAGACTTGGCTCAAAAGGGAGTTGGCTCTTCACTTTTACTGAAGACAAGACTAATGAGAAATAGTTTATTTTAGTGTTGACCTCCCAGTTTCATTAGGTAACTTGTTCTATTGATGTGACATGATGATAATTTTAAGATATTGATTTGTCATTGAATCCTAATTCTGACTTTAATTTGACCACTGTAAAGTGCTGTCTAACTAGATTAATAAGTTAGTATGAATTAACTCCCATATACACTTGCTCCTTCTAAAAGAAATCCTGAGAAGGTATACACAGCTAATTTTTATTCCACCAAATTGTACAGTGACTCAGAAAATCAGCATATAGAAATCTCTAGTTTTAATCTCACAAGTTTGGACTCCACTTTCAAACTAATACTCAAACACAAGATCTTGGCAGATGTTCTAGCCCACTTCATCATGACAAAACCAAAGAGCCATCAAGAACCAACTGGGTTCACCAAAGTTCAAAAAGCAGTATCTTTCCGATCGCTGGGCAAAAAAGATCAACTCTTAAAATAATTCACAAAAAAAAGACTGTTATTCACCCATTGCATCATCCATGATTGAACTGTGGATGACTACATATTTTAATGGCCTTCACACTCATTGTTGAGTTTTGAGATCTTTTAATTTAATACTACTTCATCAATGACATCAATTAAAGCTTGTGCTGATACAGTCTCCTCAGAAACACATAATCTTTAATTTTTTAGTAGGAATACAAACGTCCTCCATGACAAGTAGAGACAAGTAATATGTTAAACACATCTGTACAATTTGCAGTCAATATTTCATTTTACTGAGTCTCACCATGATTTAAATCCACAAATAGAAGGTTTTCTTAAAATAATTAGTTCCGTTATGTCTAAGCAGTAGACAGATAGACAGATTCCTTTATTTGTTGAACAAATAAGAAGAGGCTTAAAATCAATTTTCTATGACTAAGGTTGCTTTTTGTTTTCCTTTTTGTTCACACTGTTTATTTTACTAATTATTTTTGCTTATGTGTTATTAGGCAGCTTTTTTGAAGAGCAGAGAACAGATGGAAAATTAGATTCAGAAAAGAAATGTTTCAACTATGTAAAATGTTACAATCATCATAAAAATTGCTTTAACCCCCACTCATTTTAAGGATTGCAATGGTACTGATTTCTTAGAGGCAGAACTTGCCTGATGCAATCCACCTTCAAAACTAACCGGTCTCAAAGGTGAAAAAAATAAATACAAGTATCTTCAGAGAATGATATTCTCTGAGAGCTCAGTTGAATTTTGGAGATTTTCTGTACTAATGGTCCTGTCTGCCACATTCTTACATACTCAGTTCACTCAAAGTCTATCTTCCACACAACTTCACAGTTCTAATAGTTATTATTCTCATGGGAAAAACAGTTATTTCATCGGCCTGGGGAAAGAAACGGAGAAAAGAGCCCAGTTGCTACTCCTGGCTCTTTCACAGAATCACTGATATTGCACACAGATATTTTTATATCCTAGACAAGAGACGGTTGTACAAAATAGCTGTTGTTCCACGTATGTGCCATCTTTCTCATCTGTTCAACAAACAACCTTTGTGTTCCTTGATAGCTGCTCAGAAACCTCATCTTTTTATGGGCTTTGAGAGTTTCTAAAAGAAGCTAGTAAACAACAGCAAATTAGTACTACTCTTAGTACTAGGAAATAGCTACTTTTCTGACAGGAGCTGTAGAGAAGTTACGTATTCCACAACAACCAGTTTCTGGCTCACTCTGCTCTTGTTTTGTCTGCACTGTTTCTCTGAAAATTGAAGAAAAAAAAAGCTAGAATGACAAGTTTTGGGTTTGTTTTATTGTTTGTTTGTTTAACATTAAGAAACAGAAAACTGCATCACAAATCTAAAGAAATATTTGAACTACTATCACTGCACTATCACAGTACCTTTATTTCTAATCCATACAGCAGAAGCTGCCACTTTACTGAAAACATTTGGACATTACCACTCACAGTGATAGAGAAATGGTCTGTTTTCATGACAAGTCAATGAATCAACATTTTCTAAGCTGACACTTTCCTCTCAGAATTTAAGCTTGCAGTCATTTTTTTTACCCAAATCTGAAGACAACCAGAAAACTTGAAACACATGCAAACTGATGACATAAGGGGAAAAAAAAAAATAAACAAACAGAAACAGCTGAAAATTATGTACTGCTACTGCTTAACACTATTTATACCAGTAGAGAACTGCTTAACTTCCTCCTAGTGGTAATTTTTTGGGAGTTTCATGAGGAGTTGGTAGATGGGACAGTATGTCTGATTTTATCCAAGTAGACCTGCAGATCAAAGAAAATCTAGGACAAGAAAATATTTTAGGATACTAAGAGGCATTTATTTTAGGATACCAAGATGCATTTATTTTAGGATACCAAGAGGCATTCACAGGCTATGTGTCAATACTCCCTTACTGCAAATGTGGGATCCAAGGCCAGGTTGGATGAGGCTTTGGGCAACCTGGTGTAGTGGAGGATTTCTCTGCCCATGGCAGGGGGGTTAGAACTAGATGATCTTTAAGGTCCCTTCCAACCCTAACCATTCCATGATTCTATGATCCCCTTAGGTCACATTAGCCCTGGTGATAGGTGGGATAGGAAGACATTACTAGTTATTACGTCTAATGCACTGTGTTCACTGAAGTCCTGTTACACTGACTGCACTCCAATCACACTTCTGAATTTTTTTATTTTCCTCTTGAGGGCTGATCACATAAGTCTTCAAAAACTAGGTTTAAATTCTGACATGGATCCCTGCATACATGACTACTGTGCCTGTGAAGTGAACAAATCTAGGGAGAGCACAGCCTAAGTCCATCAAAATCCATATGATCATGGTTTGTCTTTATACAGTGTCTTCTACAGCTTTTTAGTATGTAAAGCTAGGGTTTCATGATGATCATGTACATCTTTCTTAAACTCCTATACTTTCAAGTAAGTATTCTAAGAAAAAAGAAGGAGTACCGGTGACACATGCTTTTACATGACAACATTTTTACACATTACTGAAGTACCTAAACAAATAATTTAACAAAACACATTTAATAAAGTTGTTATATCTAACAAACTAGTACAGAATTGACAGAAAAGTGGTATGAATTGCAGTTTCAGGAACAAAGAAAATCTCTTCATTGCTCATATTTATTTTTTTTTAATTAGAACTATACGAGTCAGCTTTTTAGCAGACATTTTATAAATAAGAATTACTTGAAACTGAAAAATAAAAATTGGAACATGCTAAAGGTATGTACCTAAGAAAAGACGTTCAGTTAATCAGACAAAAACACTTAGGTCTTAATAAATAAGTTATAAATTCTGTTGTGAGCAACTCAGGAAGTTAGAAATGTAAAAAAAGACATTGTAATATTACACAAAAAAAGTCTTTGTATCTACAAATGAAAATATATTTCCAGAAAGAAGAAACTAGTTCATATATATTATGGAACTATTTCAGTTACATTACCTACATGATGTTTCTTCACATTTTGAAGTAAGACCTTTTAATTTTTATTAATACACTTTTCCTATACATACCTATTCAGTGACCTAGTACAACAAATGATTTAGGACCTAATCATGTTGTAACTGGAAAGAAAATTTCTTGACGGTTTTAAAAGGATTCAATCCATAATGTTTGTTAGGTCAATTGTCATTATATTTCCAAGAAGCGAGGTACGAGACAAGTAAGGATTTTTGTTTCTCAGCAATGTAAATCTTCAAGTGTGCAATTCTGCCATTATTTCCCAACAGTTCTTCCATGCTTGTTGTCAAATTCACGCTGAAACGTGGCACAGAGATTGAAAGACTCCGAGTATGCACCGTGAACATAACTGAAGTACACTGAAGACTGCCATTCTGAGATAGTAATGCAGGTGCTAAAATGCACCTTGCAGTGCTCTCGTGCAAATAAACGCAAGCCTCGTAAATACTGGTGACAAAAGTGAGTCTGTCATAGTTATATACTTTTATAATTCCAATGTGTAGCATAATACAAATCAGAAATCCTAGATAAATACTATACATTAGCTCTAGACTTTAGTGGCGTGGTCTGATGCTGATGTTCATTGCGGGCCTCTCACTAGATATTTCATCTAACATTACATTTCTAAGAAACAGCATGATGTCACTATAAATCTCTTCTTTGGATTCACCAGTGTGGAACCTTCTAAGCAAAGTACTAATCACCTGTGGTTTACTAATCTGTCCCAGCATAGCCATTACTTCCTACACTAATTGACTGTTTAGCAGTTATCAGTGAGAACTCCATAGATACTCTTCTTAATGCTTACTGGGTATTTACCTTTAAACACAATGCTCTGTGTCAACAGAGTAGCTACTCAGCTGCTCTTTTACTCACTCCATCAGAAAGTTAGGCACAATACCTGCAGCATCATATTAAACCTTTTCCCATTTCGAAATAGAATCATAGAATCATAGAATGGTTAGGGCTGGAAGGGACCTTCAAAGGTCATCTAGTCCAACCCCCCTGCAAGGAACAGGGATATCTCCAACTAGATCAGGTTGCTCAGGGCCTTGTCCAACCTGGCCTTGAATGTCTCCAGGGATGGAGCATCCACCACCTCTCTGGGCAACCTGTTCCAGTGTTCTACAACTCTCATGGTAAAAAATTTTTTCCTAATATCCAACCTGAACCTACCTCCCTCTATTTTAAAACCATTACCCCTTGTCCTATCACAACTGGCCCTCCTGAACAGCCTCTCCCCATCTTTCTTGTAGGCCCCCTTGAGGTACTGGAAGACCGCTATAAGGTCACCCCGGAGCCTCCTCTTCTCCAGGCTGAACAGCCCCAACTCTTTCAGCCTGTCCTCATAGGAAAGGTGCTCCAGCCCTCTTATCATCTTCGTGGCCCTCCTCTGGACCCTCTCCAGCTGGTCCATGTCCTTCTTATGTTGGGGACTCCAGAACTGGATGCAATACTCCAAGTGAGGTCTCACGAGGGCAGAGTAGAGGGGGAGAATCACCTCCCTCGACCTGCTGGCCACGCTCCTCTTGATGCAGCCCAAGATGCGGTTGGCTTTCTGGGCCGCAAGAGCACATTGCCGGCTCATATTGAGCTTCTCGTCCACCAGTATTCCCAAGTCCTAAATAATATCTTACGTATAGAAAACAGTAGCACGAAGCTCACTAGGTTAAAAAAGGTCAGTACCTAACCTCTGCCTAACCCCTCGGCTTGCATATCGAATTCATGGTGCTCATGGTCCACAACTGCTGCTTCTTCGTCCACTATCTTGAGATGGCACCTATAGATCCTTACTAAAATTAGCATATTCAATTGTTTTATATTGTATCAACAGATGGATGCTTGAATTAGTGTATTTTTTTCCATTTAAATTAAATTTATTGTTGCAACTTCCAAAATTTCTCCCTACCTCATTTTTTTTTCTTAAATAACTACGTAACACTATAGAGAAGCAAAACTTTTTGTAGATTGATTTTACATGTAATAATTTATCATTATTGGGTGAGTGATATATCAGACATGTTATACCTTGAATAAATTTAAAACACTTAAAAAACCCCAAATAAAATTACACTTATAAATCAAGAGTAGGAAGTAAGATAACACAGAGCTTATTAGGATGAGTAACTCCCAAATTCTCTAGCCATTATGAGCCTGTAATTTAAAAGATGCTGAAAGATTAGCCACTTCATTATCAGATTTGTTAAAGTACCTAAGGTGGGCTGATCTTTCGTAAGATCTAGATTTTCTGTGGTTCTGTAGAGATACTTATCCTCAAATAAACCCTCAGCTGTGCACAGCTCTAACACATCCTCAACCCACACTGAAGTCAAGGAACTTCATATTCTCAAGCCAGGAGCTCAGTATTTGCCTGAACGTCATTTTCCAGGAGAACTTAACAAAGCAAATGTTTTATCAAGTGTATTAACATTTTAAACTAAGTATATTTCAACAGTAGTAATATGGTGCAGTTGACACACCTGAGGGACAGGATGCCATTCAGAGGGACCTAGATAAGGTTGAGAAGTGAGGCCATTTGAACCTCATGAGGTTCAAGGCCAAGTGGAAGCTCAGGGATACAGGGCTGAGGCAACCCCCTGTATCAACACAGGCTGGGGGATGAAGGGATTGAGAGTAGCGCTGCGGAGAAGTACTTGGGGGTACTGATAAGTGAAAAACTGGACGTGAGCTGGCAATGTGCAGCCCAGAAAGCCAACTGTATCCTGGGCTACATCAAAAGAAACGTGGCCAGCAGATCAAGGGAGGTGAATTCGCCCCTCTGCCCCACCTGGAGTACTGCATCCAGTTCTGGAGTCTTCAGTACAGGAAAGATATGGAACTGCTGGAGCAGGTCCAGAGAAGAGCCATGAAGATGATCCGAGGGCTGGAGCACTTCTCCTATGAAGACAGGCTGAGAGAATTGGGGTTGTTCACCTTGGAGAAGAGAAGGCTCCAAAGAAACGTTATGGTGGTCTTTCAATACTTAAAGGGGGCTTGTAAGAAAGATGGGGACAGACCTTTTAGTAAGGCCTGTGGTGATAGGACAATGGGTAATGCGTTGGACAGAGCCTTGAGTAGCCTGGTCTAGTCGAGAGGCGTCCCTGCCCATGACAGGGAGGTTGGATTAGATGATCTCTAAAGTCTCTTCCAGCCTATGCCATTCTATGATTCTATGATTCAGAAGAGATAAAAGGAACAGGTTGCCCAGAGAGGTTGTAGATGCCCCATCCCTGGAGCTGTTCAAGGCCAGGTTAGATGAGGCTTTGAGCAACCTGATCTAGTGGAAGACATCCCTGCTTATTGCAGGAATGTTAGACTAGGTGACCTTTAAAGGTCTTTTTCAACCCAAACGATTCTATGATTCTATACCTCAATAGTGACAATTAAATCATGCAATAGATGAATATTCTAACTAATAAATGTGTATACTAACAGTGAAATGCGATAAGGGAGGGAAAAACAAGTGGCTTACCATTATGTAATATTCAGCTTTGTCTACTGATGCAACTATCATAGTGATTTGCATTGCAATAAGTTCATGATGGAAGCTATTGCCACCCATTCAAAGACGATGCTACTGGCTTGAAAAGCTTGCCTTTTTCATGAAATTGTCCTGATTACAAATATATCTTAACAGACCAGTTTGCCTGTTCTCATGCCAAATTCTGTTAGAGAGAAGATTCCTGGGGGAAATTCTGCATGGCTTGCACGAAGAGGACATCAGCAACCCTGGGAGAAGAACCAGTCACATGGAGGTGTTAACCTTCAGTTGCACACCTTTTCTCACCTACTCTTAGCAGAGAAGCTACAGTAAATCATAAATACGGAAATAGCCATCTCCAGCAGGCTGCTTCTGAGGCCAGACAAACAAGCACTGTGTTGGGTTTTGTCTGTGTATTTAACAAAACACAGCCACACATTATCTAAGTAAAAGTCTGTGAAGCAGAGGAAGGATGACATGCGTTTCTCACATAGAATGGTTTGGGTTGGAAGGGACCTCAAAGATCATCTAGTTCCAACCCCCCCTGCCACAGTCAGGGACACCCTCCACTACACCAGGTTGCCCAAAGCTTCATCCAACCTGGCCTTGAACACTTCCAGGGATGGGGCAGCCACAACTTCTCTGGGCAACCTGTTCCAGTGCCTCACCACCCTCTGAGTGAAAAATTTCTTCCTTACATCCAATCTAAATCTCCCCTCTTTCAGTTTAAAGCCATTGCCCCTTGTCCTATCACTACATACCCTTGTAAAAAGTCCCTCTCCAGCTTTCCTGTAGGCCCCTTTAAGTACTGGAAGGCTGCAATAAGATCACCCCGGAGCCTTCTCTTCTCCAGGCTGAACAGCCCCAACTCTCTCAGCCTGTCTTCATAGGAGAGGTGTTCAAGCCCTCCTACTGAAGCAACTAGTAACTCAAAAGATTCACTATGGGAAGATCATTGTGGTGGGACATATAATTAATATTTTGGGGAAACTGATCTACCTCTCTAGGTGAAAGCAGAAATCCTACACAGAAAGTTTCTAAAATGCACATTCTTCCCTCTGAAGAAAGTTGATTTATATACGTTACTTCCAATTGATAATAAAGATAATACCTTTGCCCATAAATTTAAAACAGAAAAAAAATTCTATTCTGGGTGCATTCCTCACAGCACACGTCCATGACATTCTTCTTTTGTTATAACAAATACAAGTACACACATCTGGCAAAACTTGCCATTTAGTACATTTCTCTTATTTCCATTACTCATTTCCCTTTATCTGGTGAGAAGGTCAGCTGCTCAGTTAGCCTGTCACACCTGTGCTTACACAGAATCTGGTCAACTACTGCAAAAATTTCTTAATAAATGAGATATTGGTTTCTAAATAGGCCTTTTCCCTGGTGCCTTAACAGTCTAAAGAGATTTGGACTTGAACGTGTAGCATAAAAGAAGCCTCATTCTTAGTCTTTAGAGATTGTTAACTAATGTTTTTCTTCTACTTACTACACAAAAGAGGTCTGGGAGACTTTTTTAGTACGTGTTGTTAAATGGCTAAATGTCCAGAAGATGTTAATTACTATACACACAAAAAAACCCTCATTTGGATCTCTACTTTCAGACTGAAATAAATCTGTTCAAAAACATTGAATTTAAAGAAAGTCAAAAAACGATTCCTTAAAAGTTAGCCACAAGAGATCTTACCAACTACCAGAATTATCAAGAATATTCATTATTTTAAACCTACACAAGCGTAGTAATGCATTTTCTATTCTTGGCCCTAGTTTTAAGCTAGCAGTAATAAATTTCCTTTCTTTTTTTTTTTCTTTAATTTGCCATATTTCTGTTAAAAAAGACAAATAAATAAGTTTATGTAAGGTCTTCTTAGGCTTTGCCAAAGCAAAGCAAAGCATTTCAGTTTGGCCATCAGAAATCGAAGTTCCAGAAACAAAAGTGGTTTAGCTACAATTTTTAGAGTCAATGTGTACACATAAGATATAAATATGTATTTTCCAAGCATATTATGCACACACCTATTCTGTAAACATTTGCATACATTTATTTCATGTAAACATAATGGGTGTGTAGAAGTATGTGTAAATCCTCTCCCAGACAATATAGCTGCTACCTAGAAGGCCACAGAAGTTGTGAAGGTGTAAAGCAACTAGGTGCTGAACGATTCTTATTCTTAGCTTTCAAGGATCTGCCTAACACAGATTTATCGTGTTCATGTTTAAAATTTATGAAAGACTTATCCATTTGAAATGTTAAAAAACATAATTATGTCTTACTTAGAATTTGAATGCATTTGTTCTAGTGACAGAGAAGACCACTGTTGTTTTCTATCCTTGACTCTGATTGCTGTAGACTTTTGTACCTACAAATTCTGTATAAACAAATTATTACAGAAAATAGAAAACAGTAAAGAATGTTTCTCTCATTTTAAAGCAGTGAACCCAAAGTACAGACTTCAGGGATTTTTTTATTATTTTTTTTAATCAGCTTTAAATTTCTAATTGCCATGTGTGTCAGTTTGTGTTTGCCATATCTGTCTGCCAGCAAGAGACAGTGACCACTTACAGTGATAACAAAGTACACCAAATGTAGTATATATGTCACTTCTCCACAAGAGCTTGTTGGCAGCTTTGATCGACTTCTTTTTGATTACACCACAATCACCTCATTCCACTTTAGCTACTCTCGCTCTCACTCTCTCTCCAGGGGTTCAGATGTCATTGCTGTATACCTTAGCAGATGAATCAGTTTTCCTTCTGTTAAATCCTCTTCCTGGGAAGATGAATCTACTCATTGATTTTGACCAAAGACTGGTTTTTAAAAAGGGTAGAAGAGACTTCTGACCTTTCAAATGATCAGATTAAGGTGGTTATTTTCACATTATTAAGTAATCAGGGAAGAAATACATTAAGGAAGAGTTTAGTTCACAGGCTGCTTTGCTGGCTTCTAAAAACTGCTGTGCACTGACAGCTAACCTAGATTCCATTTCTTCCTTTTCCTCTGAACCACAAGGGAAGCTAAAATGCATTTTCACATTGCATTTTGCCTAAAGGCTCTCAGTAAAATTTAATTTTCTTACTGCATTGATTTTTCCATTATAAGTTGTAACAGTCTAATGATATCTCATAAGAATTTTTAGTGTCGAGAAAAAGGGATGTGGATGATTTAGCAATAGTAACTGCAAGTGCTAGAGGATTTATTCTTATTTTCTTAAGCACCTTCCATCTGTCTTTTTGATGGGCAGTTGTTGAAAAAGTCTATGCCATGTGACCATCCATTGGATGGCCAGAAGATAGCTCTTTAGCCCATTTCTTAAGGGCAATATGTGATCCTGTTTCCTCAAAACCTCTTCCTCCACTGCTAAATCCTAAAAATCAAAATGAAGCTTTCTAATTTTGGAGCTGAAAATGGTGCTTAAAAATTAATGGGCCACATGGAAACAATGCAATTGGGAGACCCAAAACCACAACTGTTTCTGTCTTGCAGGATACATTACACTCACTGAAGACAGACATCTTATCCTTATTACCCCAAATACTTCAAGTTTGTCGTGTTTTTTTCCTTATTCTGGACAAAGAATACATCAGAGAAATATGACACATTCTCTGCAAAAAGAAATCTTGCAGGTTGCCTCTTTCCTTCAAAACAATTGTATCACCAGCAAAGCTGTAGAAGTCATGTCTGAAAACAACGGGTGTGATAGACTACAAAACATAAAGGCAGTGTCAGAGCAAGTACAGCAGAGGTTTGTGAGTCCCTGTGTTCCACAGCTACCAGAAATTTTCTTACTTATTTCACTTTGTCAAGGATTTGATAGATAGATAGACAGAGACGGAAAAAAAGTACAAATGTACAATATATTACTAAGTCAAACAGAGTAAAACCTGGTGTCTGTTTTTCTTGGCAAACAGTGGCTTGACTGGTATCTTCCTCCAGCTCTTCTACAAATTTGCAGAAAGCTGGAAGAGTGGCCAGCTTCCTGTTTTCTGTATTTTTCTTTCACAGTTACTGTTCATAAAAATAACAAGATGGGCTTTATTACAGATGCTGGCAGCAAATTAAGGCACATCTCACATCTAGTCAAGTCATCTGGGTTCTTCAGGGGCACGTTTTCCTTTTTAGAATCCTGGAAAATAAGTTGAGCTGAAGAACAGACCTTACAGAAAAACAGATCTGAAGCACCCCCACTACGATTTCTGCGAAGCATCTAAGCAACTTTACAAACTCAGTCAGTCGCAGGATTTTGGGGGATTTTGTCATCGTCATTGTGGTTTGCTTATGTTTCACGGGAAAGTTTGGGTTTTTCTCCTACTTCGTTTTCATATAGGAAGCAGATATTTTTCATAACACAAACACAGTTATTTGAGAAAATACAATTTTTATGGTGAACGCTTGACCAGCACTGATTATACATTACATCTGGAATGAAAATTCTGTTATGTGTACTAGACCACTTATTTAACTGAAGCTTAACTAAATTCTATAGCGCTTAGGACTACCCACTCTTACCTGTCATAAAAATAAATGAATGTAAATACCAAAAAAGACATTTCACATAGCATTTTAAATTCTGTTCTTTGCAACCATAGGATTTTAAACACAAGCAGTTACCATAAAGCCATACAGCGAATGTAATATCCTAATTAGACAAAATCTGTTCACTATCCTATGTCAAGAATGGGTCTAATACAATTTTTTTATATTTCATTGGACTGACAAGTCTTGTTTGGAGAGCGCTTGATATGACCATGACTTTATTATAGAAAAGATGCATCAAGGTTAGGTTCTTTATGGCTCAAGTACTATGGAAATATGTCTGATACAATAATTTAGATGATAGATTTTGCATGCTTCCATGATCTGTGGATTTTTTTTTTTTAGCCAACGCTATCTCTGCTGTGCAGTAAAATCATTCATCAATACGCCCACTCCATCGGAGAAGCTGATGCTGACGTTCTGGACTCTTTAAAACTGCCAGAGCTTCAACCTCTTTCTAAATAATGGGCATGCCACTATATTAAAGGGGGAAAATGCTCACCCCTTCCTGGCTGGTACCACTGCAAGTGTACAAATCAACCCTGTACTTTTTAAAAATTAAACACAACACTTTAGATTTAGCCTAAATTTAATCACTTTTCTACTTCTGCCTCTGCTGGGGTTAGAGTCATTCTGTTGTTGATGCAGAACAGACTTTGTGCTAACAATAGACATCTTGAGAGAGGGGTGAGAGTCTCACTTCTCCTCTCCATTTGAATCTAGCTTCTAGGACAAAAACAAATCAGTGCGTTACCTCCTAACACAAGAGAAGAATCCCTGTCAACACAGTCTCACCACAAGCAACAACGCTAAAACCCAGAAGCTGCAGTGCAACGTTCCTACCTACTCAATTCTCCCATCAATACCCAGAAAATTAATTCTTCTCAAATGAGAGATTATCTCACACAGCTCAAGACATACAAAATGTCTGTAACCAAAGGCAAGCCTGGGACAGCCAGAGTCAGACCCTTCAATACTCAGTATTAGCTGTTCTCTCAAAATCTGTCGATAAAAATTAAAAAAAAAAAAAAAAAAAAAAAAAAAGCAGTTTGGAGGTCTCAGTCTTGCCATGACACTGGCAATGGAAACAAGTCTGAGATTTGAAGGTGTTTAAGCACAGCCAGTCACCTCAGTGACTGCCTTATGTGGCAGGTTATATGATCCTTAAACTTGGGAAGAGACATCACTTCTTCTTGTTCACACAGCACCGTTAAGGACAGGTACAATGTATTTAATTAAGGAAGAAAATTTTGCTAGCAAGTACGTAATGTTTCAGTGGTGCACAAGGTGGTGGACTACTACTCTTTTTTCCAAAATTAAGAAGCGAGAGGGACGTGGAGAAGCAAAGATTAGCAACTACAGAACTGAATTAAGGGAAAAAAAGTAAAAAATTAATTTCCTGAGAAATTATACTTCAGTATCCATAACAAAAGAGGAGGAACTCTAAGAAGCTAAACATGCAACATGAATCTGCCTTAGACAGCAAAACATTCCACTAACTATAAGCAGAGTTTGAGTTAAGATTATACCATGTATTTGGTTTTTATATAATGATCTGTTGCATCTGAGGAATTAATAGTTTCAAGAATATAGTATTTTATTTTTTTTTTTTGCAAATATCTAATTTTTGCTAGAGAATTTCAGACAGTACAACAGCCTAGTCTAATTTATATGTCAACACATGGAGGGATATATATAATACTGTTACATCGTATGTATTATAAGTATACTAATTAACAGTATGCTAATACTTTATATATTATATTTTTATAGGAGTTATTGAAAGTATATAAGAATAGGAAAAAATCTAAGAAGAACTATGTACACTTAAAAGGAAGCTAATCTGTCAGACAAAACAATCATCTGAAAACTACAAGTACGTACAGAAATATTCATTTAAAAAGGAAAGAGAAGAGATAAATACAGGGATTCCAATTAAAGTCATCCAGCTTTTCTGCACACCATACCACTCCTTTATGACTTGCTCAAATATCCAATTCTAGTATTCAGGTTCATCAAAGTTTTTTGAAAGACACCGATGAACTAACTAAAAGGCATAAATTTAGCTAACATGTCAGAAAAAAATCACTGAAAAATTAAAATTTGGTTCTGTACAAGTTGATCTCTTAAACTATAATTAAAAAAAAATATTTTACAAATACATCTTGAAGTTGTTAATTAATTTCAGATATTATAAAATTCCTGACTTAAAATGAAGAAACTCAAGATTGCATTGAGTGTGCCAATCATTCAAAAATCAGAATTCTGCTATTACTATACGCTGAAGTTGAGCCTAGTTTCTTGAGGTGTTTTGGAAGGTTTTAAGACTATAAAAAATTGCTGTATTCACATATGGAAGTGCTGAACACAGAAATATCTAGTTGGGTTTTACTAGGGTCATCTCTGCTAAGACTTCTGCTGGTTTTTAATTTTTGTAAATGACCTAGATTGCTAAATTTGCTGATAATATAAAATTTTAAGGAAAACTGCACACTTAGCTAGTAGTAAGTCAAGTTT
This sequence comes from Tauraco erythrolophus, assembly GCF_009769465.1. Classification (NCBI taxonomy): domain Eukaryota; kingdom Metazoa; phylum Chordata; class Aves; order Musophagiformes; family Musophagidae; genus Tauraco; species Tauraco erythrolophus. Next base: position 89,924,328 of record NC_141496.1, on the reverse strand, counting down.
AGATTAATTCTGATTTTCTCTGTAACTAGGTTGACAAGCAGAAACTGAAATTTAATGTTGACAAATGTAAAGCAATAAAAGCTGAAAATAAAAATAATAAAACACGAACACTTTATAAATAGATTTGCACCAAAACAAGAAAGCTGCCTTCCTCCCCCCCAAAAAAGATAGAAAGATGGTGACTATTATTACTTTAAATATGTCAAAGCAAGATAAGGAAGCCATTTAATATCCTTTGGAATTGCAGGTTGCAAACGTGTCATGTTGCAAATTCATCTGGCAAGCTCTTCTTCGAATATTCTGTGAACTTTTCATCATAATATTAAAAATAATATATTTTTCACACCTAATCATTACATAAAAGTAAAACTAGTATAATTTTATAGGAGAGATTTTGAAATAAATCTAAAAAAGTAAACCAATTAAAATCCCTACAATTTTGCATAAGGATAAGGAAGTGATTTAGTACACCAAATTCATCAATCAAACAGCCTAACTGCAGAAATGTCATTTGAGGAGGGGGCTGTGGGGGAGAGGAAGTACTTTGAGTAAGACTTTAAATGATAAGCATGATCTATGAAGGATTGGAAAACAAAAATCATCCTCCTAGGTTATTTCTTCTCTTCCTTTTGCCAACAGGAGGGTGCGGAGAATCTCAGCTATAGACTGGCTTCTTGCTTTTTACCTTTCTTATCAAGAAATAAACTTTATATGGAGATTAAACAATCTCTTGCTTTGTCTTCAGTATGTTTTTGCTCATTGATGTTAGGCAGGAAAAGATAAAAACTGGAACAAATGGTGGTATTTAAAAAAAAAATACTAAAAAAAAAGAAAAAATCAAGAAATATATTTCTGTTCCCTATTGGAAACCATCAGAATTTTAGACACTTGACAGATAGATCTGGGTTTGCTTACCAGACCACACACACTTGGTTTAGACAGTTTGCTTAACCTAGCTGTCTACCATTTTGGAAATATCTATTTGGAGATTTAAAGCAATAATATTCTGGAAGCAGAAGTCACAGACAACAAGAGATTTCACACGTACTGGACATACAATGTTCTTAAGTCTTTCATTGTCTTTTCCAGTACTATTAAAGACTTGTAGCAAGTCTGTTGTCATACAGATTACGGGATCCTCTGGCTCTGGCAGGACCCTAGATCTTCTGTACCAGTGGAAAACACGTACAGAAGACATAAAACACATGGTTATGCAGATGAGAGAAATGCTTACATAATAAAACATGTATTCAACGGTTTTTCTTTGTAAGACAACAGCAAGAAGCTGAAATGATTGTGTACCTGAAAAGGTTTGTTGCCACATGCAGACGAGAGCAGTAGGAATTCACTTACATGCATGTGCACTGCTGCTCTCCCACACGTATGCACAGACACACACACACAATTTCAGGAGTGCTCCTGTGTTAAATTAACCTCTCTTCTTCACATATCTCATTCTTTTGAGCCACGCTTCTTTGCAAAGAACTGTCAGCAGGGACTTCATTTCAACTTTCCTTTTCCCATTTAATTTGTGGCATTTAAGAATCAAGATAAATGCAAAGAATTAATTATTATGAAATATGTCCTGTTAACAGAAAGCCACGGCACACTTAAGACCTCTGGCTCTGTTCCTCATCAGTCTTCCATTCTATTCTGGTTCCACTCACATTTGCATGGTAATAGCTTCGTAACAAACGTTTACTTCCAACACAACAAGTCGCTGAAATTCTACAATGAACATCATTTTATATTCTACACTAGCAAGACAGAAAGCAAGCTGTTTGCTTCCTTTTTTTTTTTTCTTTTTTCACTTATTTTATCCACTTCCATTCTGTTAGCAAACATGTTTCCAATATTTTTTTAAATGTATACATACGCATGAACACAGAAAAAATTAATTCAGACATGCTCTGGAAAAGACCATGTCCATCATACACAGCAAGGTTACATTTATTTCTTCATTTCAGAAAAATTCTAACTGAAGTTAACAAGCCATATAGTTTGTTACATATGATGGGATTCTCTTGGATGGAAGGAGTAACAGGAATGTACCATCAAGAACTCAAACTGCAACTCTTTTATTCTCAGCACTTTGACCAGGAATCAATACTGTAGTTGAGGGTCATTAAGTCAAAAGTGATCTCAGATGTCATTTTCACGCGACAATAAGTGCATTAAGATCAGTATCTTTTGGCTCCTACTTTAGCAGTTAAACCCCACTCCCCAATACTGAGCACTCTTAAAAAAAACCCAAAAAAACAAAAACAAAAAAAAAAACAAAAAACACACAACGCAAACAAATGCACACTTTTGGTTTTCCAGTTGAACTTCTGTTAGCTCCTCTCCCCCCTCACTCCCAGAAAACAAAACAAAACAAAACAAACAAACAAAAACAAGCAAAAAACACCACTTTCTTCTTTTGCAAACAGGTGATTTATACCAGTAATACCAATGATGTATTGCTTCATCTTTACTTCTTTCATTTGGCTGCATAACCATCTTTAAATATGCATAAGCCATAAAAGAGACTTGCATACAGAGGCTTACCACTGTCCTCCTTATTTAAGAGAGATGCTTGCCATTTAGAACTGTTTATTTTGGGGATGACATAACACAAGATTTCTCACCTGAGACTGGAAAATTCTTTCTAATCAGAGCATATTTTTAAATCGACAGACGTTTATTATGAAATGCTGTCTTTCTCAAGTCATTTGGTATCTGATTGAAGTTCATTGAATAACAGCGTAAGCTGAATAAATATCTTACAATTTTCTGAGCTTGACCCATTTAACTGATCAAATCACTGAATGGAAGACATCATAGTACTACAAGGTCACACCACTCCCAGAGTTATTCATCTAATGAGGTACCAGAAATGCTCCACCAACTCAAAAGTCTTGGAAAGTAACAACATGCCTGGGATACAATAGTTCGGTGTCCCCATACTGAAAGACAGACTTTATTTTCAAGAACAATTTCAACGTCACCAAATTAAAAGAAATAAGCTATACTTCATAGAATCATAGAATCATAGAATGGTTAGGGCTGGAAGGGACCTTCAAAGGTCATCTAGTCCAACCCCCCTGCAAGGAACAGGGATATCTCCAACTAGATCAGGTTGCTCAGGGCCTCGTCTAACCTGGCCTTGAAGGTCTCCAGGGATGGAGCAGCCACCACCTCTCTGGGCAACCTGTTCCAGTGTTCTACAACTCTCATGGTAAAAAATTTTTTCCTACTTTACTATTTTCACTTCAAAGAGGTAAATATATAAAGATTTTACTTCTACGTTGTCAGGGAAAAGAAAAAAAACATTGTGTAGATTTCTCTTCCGATGTCTCAGAACAGCTTGGCTTAATTACTTAAATAATACTGGTTTTCATCATTTATAATTCAAACCATATGTCAACTTCAACAGGAAAAATATCAATTTAATCATGTTCTCCTATTCTCATCATATACTTTTTCCAAAAGTTATCTTTGAAAATCAGCACAGGAATTTCAACTCAAACTAAAATCTCAGTTAACACTTTAATTTCTATATTCAAAGTCAATTGAATCTGTGTTCCTAAACTATGAGCCAATGTAACGGCTAATTATAAATTAATGGGTAAGACTTTAATACCTTTAATAGGTGAGTGATTTTCCAAAATGCAATAAAACTCCCTGCTCTAAACACGGCATTTTGACAGTATGGGTTAAAATAGGTAATATCCACACAAATAAATACCCTCCAAAGAAGGAGAGATAATAGAGCAAAATAGCAACAACAACAACAACAAAAGGTCAAAAATCACCTTATTCAGAAAAAGTAAAAGTATAGTCTTTGTCTTTTCAGGTGTTGTTCTCTATGGAACTTTCATTGAAATCAACAGGAATTTTTGCTCTAGAATTAAACATGCTTGGCACTAGAACTTCGGTGCTTTATTACAAATGTGTCTGAAGTAATTTGAAGGTTTCATAGTTATAACAATCTGAGACACAGAAGAGCAAAAAGCTCTTTTTATAGCCTTACTATAAAAGTGACATGTTTCTTGAATAGTCAGCCTCAAGTCTACAGTCTACAATATGCTTTGATGTCCTACAGGAATGACTAGCAGCCTAAAAAAAGAATCTGCATCTGAAATTGAATTGCAAACCAACTGAGTTGCTGTTGGCTTGCATGACATTGGCTCATGACCATGTTGCAAGAATTCACTCATAAACAAAGAATAAATATTTCAGTTAAAATAAGTGGCATTTAACAACACTTGATCTATTTCGACAGAAAGAAAAAAAAAAAAAAAACCAACAAAAAAAACACAAACCACCAAACAATGTCATTTCTCAGTCTCTCTAGTCATCATTCCAGCACATTTCCCAGAATCTAATTATAACGCAGAATCATTGAAGTTTTTTCATCAACAGGACCTGGGACCTGGTACTCATTTCTCTTCAGTACAAAGCCCAAGGGCTTCTTAGATCATGTTAATTTCATGGTCTCTATGGTTGAAGAGCAGTCATTGTGCTTTATGACATAGATCCAGAACTGCAAAAACTGGCCTATCCTCACCTACCAGGCTACTAGAAAAATTTTTCACTCGATTTTCTCCTCAAGTTGGATTTCTAGGCAGGAAATTGAGACTAGAGGACCTGTTATTAAGCCAGCTACTTATCACCGAAATTAAGTTTGTGGGAGGAACTGTTATCCTATTCAAACACTGTAAGAGATTTCTAGTAGCAATTTCCGTAATTAAGGTTATCCTCTTTTTATGGCCACCCTAAAATTGAGCTGATGAGACAGTATATCTAAGGAAGACTTTATTTCCCTTCAGTGGTAGCTTCTGTTTCTGTTAATCCTTCTTAGTGGTTTTGCAAGTTGAAGGGAATGATTTAATATATCTAATAGTAAATGGTACATCTGAAAATCTATCTCCTTTCTCAATAAGTAGTTTCTGATGCATATTTCCATTCTACTTATATAAAGTCTGTATGGCTTTACAATCATATTTTGTTACTTAAACAGAACAGATTTTCACTTTTCTGTATTCTCTCCTGCTCCTACCTACAGGCAGTAAATGGATGAGTTAAAGATCCAAACCTAAATGTACCCGTGCAGGTATTCGTTATTATTCCTTATTATTCATTGTTTTATTATTTTTGTGACTCTTCTCTAGTACTTTTGAGTTCAGATATTCTCACGCATCACTATTTGTAGTACCAAAACAATAATACCTTGTTATTGCAGTGAGGATAGAATATGTGGAAGCTTCTTTATAGACCCTCTTCTCATTCTGACCCAGTTCACAATAAACTTGTTCTTGCACTTCTGAGATTTTTCAGACTATATACATAAATCTCAAAAAAAACCCCACAAATTAGGTCATATTTTATGTCAGATTCGTAATAATTACAGATTTCCAGTCTCATGGATTACATAGTTCCAATAGACAAAATTGAGGTCTCTGATTCATTACCTGCATAACGGTGTTTAATTGTACTAGTTCCTCTTTTGAAAGAAGGAATGGATACTAAATAAATCTTGGGCTAGTTGAACTTGCTGCTGAATATAACACTACCTTCAGTACACAAGCGAACCTCAGAGAACATGTATACATATCAAATTCTATGATAGCTGAAACATGTATTTGCAGATTAAAGTATATTATATTAAAATATTCCTCTTATTGTTCAGGTAACTTTAAACGAACTAGTAAGTAATGACATCTTAACTTTCCATCGTAATCCAAAAATACGTAAGTAGATTAAAAATAGTAAAGTTACATTCGAAATATCAAATGAAGACACCACACTGTTGTACTGTACTGTGTATACAGGATACTCTCTGTTCTACAGCACTTTAGGCCAAATATAGAATATCACATAATTTTGAAAGTTTCTGTAATAATAGATATCTATGGTAAATTTTGCGTATTTTTCCTTAACTAACTACATAAAAAGAAAAGCCCTCCTTCTTGAGGAACTAAGTCTGTATTAGTGAGCCAGGCAACAGGGTTTGGAGTAATCTGAGATGCTGCCAGAAAACAAAAACAGTCTGCAATTTACAACATACCTACGACCATACTGTCATCTTCAAGGAGTATAAAAAATGACTGCTTTTATTTTTAAAATGCTTTGAATGGCTATTTCTGCAGTAGGTAGTAGATTTTTCTGTTTCTGTTTACAGACTTGACAATACATGCACCATATACTCTTGTGCAGAAGAGGAAATCAGTCACTCAAACCGTGCAAACTTTAACCACTTGCATTTTCTAGCTGGTGATGAACTTGTATAAAAAAAAGCACATGAAAAAGTGTTCTTGCTAGCAATGTATTACCAATGCCAGCTGGTCCCAGGTGTCTTATGATTAACATGGAGGTTATTATCCTGTAAGATTCATATTTGCATGTACAATAGTAGCTTATGACCTGAGTATTGGTGGCTCTTCTTATTTTTTATATCATCTGTGCTTGCCACTGCAACTATTTGATTAATTTAACACAAAGAACTTAATCAGTTTGCACTGCTATATTTTAGAATGATGCATGTGTTTCTAGTGCATACATGTTTTAACTACCATTTTTTGAAATCTTTCCAATGATTACACAGCAGCGAGGGGAAGAGGAGCATGCTATTTGTCAGTCTTTCTTGGGAAGAAATCGTAGTATAGCCTTCCCCAAACAAAAACCAACTACTGATCACCACGAGATTATTAAAATTAAATGAGAGATTAGTACTTAAAATAATATGAACTTACTGGAAAGGCTTGAATAGTTTCAGTTTGGATTATGCATCGCTGGAATTACAGAGGTTTCCTCTGTATTTTCACTAATTCTAACACTGTAATGATGAGAGTATTGTTTTCAAACACATCACAGAAGTAAGTAGCAAGGACAACTATATCTCACTATACAAGAGTGAGAGTTACTCTACAACAGTTACATGGTTGAATTAACACTGCAATTTAATATTTTGAGGAAAAATATTCAGTTTCTGTGTGAATTTACTCATAGTGTGTACTACACCAACTTCCTTTTTCAATGCAGTTTTGGGAATAAGGTTTGCCTGTAGCTACGTGGATATAGTAACCACATTAATTTGTACATTTATAATCAATTACCAGTTTAAAACGAATTGCAAAATTTATAAGAGGGGGAAAAAAAAGAAAAAAAGCCTGCTGGAACTGCCTTTTGAAAAAGATGAGACAAAGACTTGATTGCTGATCCCAAGGGCGAGGGAAAAACTTGTATCCTTTTCTTCAGGTCCCAGTCCACTGCCTTCCTTGTGAAACCTTCACTGATGGAAGGCACAAACCAATACTTGTTAGAGGCAGTTCAACAACCTAGTGCTGCCACGCTCTTCTTGAGCGGGTATCTTTGGTTCATAAAACTGCCCAATCTGGTACTCCCTACTACTCATTTTCTTATTTACAACTTAAAACACACAGTAGTCCTTCTGTGGACAAGTAAAAGGCTACAGAGATTAAGAGAGATGTTCAGGGAAGCATAATCCAATTAACACTTCAGCTACTGCTCTACTAACATCTGAACACATCTGTCACACTTAATTTCCCCCCTGCCCCTCCCCGTAACAAGGAACAGACACCTGTAAAACTGTTTAAACACCTTGTTTTCAGATTTTACAAGTTCTCATTCCTACAGGGCTTCACTGGATAAAAATCAAATTATGCTTATATGCCATCATTTTTATGTAGTTATTACAACAGGAACGTGTTTTACAAATGGAAAAAAATATGAAAGGTGTTTCTTTATAAGGATGTTGAGAGAAAAAGAGTTACACTCACTTTAAATATGGACTATGGAAAAAATAATGGGGACACACACACACACTTTTAATTCTTTAATTGGTTTGCTCTTCTCAAAGTACAAGAGAGGAAAACTCTCTGAGCTACTTCGTCCCTCACTACCAACTTTGACTGAAGGCAAGCTGAACAAGATAGCCTCCACAAATTCTCACCAAGATATGCTTCCTTTTACCTGACTAGCTACAGATAGCTCTCGTCAAATGATCATTACACTCCAAAAATTTCAAAATTTCAACAGGAAAGGAACACTTTTCACCTACTTTTCCTCAACTCATCCTCCACCGCCATGAGCAAAGGTTAAAAAACTTTCTGTCCGAGTGCACGTGGTATTAACTCTCTTGGACATTCCGCTTTCTAAATCAGCAGCATAATGCCATACTGTTAGATAGAATTATTAAGGACCAACTTCCCAATACAAAGTAACAGGTTTCACAGCTACACCGTTTTCTACTTTAAGAAAGTGTGTAAATGGTGTTCAAGCCACATACCATCAAGTATTATTACTATTTCTCCCTGACAAAGAAATTCAAAGGTACTAACAGAAAGTGTTGAATAAGGAGAAGATGGAGGCGATACGGTACTTTGCAATAACTCACATTGTCCATTTAGCAAATCAAAATGAATACGACAGACGTGATAAGACAAGACAGTCACTAGATGTTTGCACACGCGTACCAACATACCCTTTCCCCCCAAGCCCCCTCCCCCCCCCCCCCCCAAAAAAAACAAAGCCACCACACTGCACCAGAAAATAAGAAGCAGAAGTCAAGCTGCAACCAGTAACACAATACTTCTTGCTCAAAGAAACTTTGGTGAAATAACTTCAGATCATTGTTAACATTATTTTAGACATTATCACGTAACAACCCTTTGGAAATTGCCATATCTGGTTATATGAGAATTGATTTTTAAAATTATATTTTTAGTTAAAAGTGAAATTTAGTTGCTATAAATAAAGAGGAAAATTACTACTACAGAAGAGTCACTGTGAACATTCTTCTGCAAAGTAGCCTTCCCCTCTTAGTTCCCTCCTAATACTGCTAAAAATACAAATTGTCTGCTTTGCTGTTAAAGAAAGAAGCATTATACTGTTAACTCTGTTCCTATATATTCTCCTTGAGTACTGAGTAAGAAGAAAAATCCACTTCCTTTGAACTTTACAATGTGGTCTTGCTCTCACTCAATCATAAGGCATCATCATAATTATAATTATTGTCATTTTTAGTCATTCCCTTTATTATTCCGCAGGTTCCACCAAGATCACAACTTTTATATGACTGAGCACAAATGACAACAAGTGATATTGCACTACTTTTGGAGACTTAGAGTGAGGTTAAGTTATGAAAATCTCAACTTGGCATAATTTATTTTATTTTTATTTTGTTTCCCCAAGTTAGTAAGATGTAGGCAGCCAGTGAAACACCGTTGTTCCCAGCCCAACCCAAGACAACCATAAACAGATGCTACAGTTTTCATGAGCCGGGATACCATCCTACAGGGATGGAATATTGCTTAGGGCCATATATATTAATAAAATCAGACTAAATTATACAAAGTAAGGTTTTCTTGGATCTTTTTTTTCTGCTCATGAAACTGCTGTGTACTTTGTGATTATTAGAATAACTTTTGAAGATCACTTTGTCTTCTGTTTATGGAAAATGTTTCTGGCTCAGAAACAAGATCTGTTCTCTTGCCTTTCTAAAACCTTGATAGATAGGCTACAGACAGAGACCTCCAGCTGTAAGAGCAGTTTGTTGTGCATGCTATTCCCAATACCCCTTATCAAGCAGAACATTTAGAATGTCTTTTGCAGCAATCATTTAATGAACACAGTATCCAAATAACTTCAGTAAATGCATATTCATGTTTCTCAAACTTTTTGTCCAAAACAAATGATGTTAAAAGTTAAATGCAAACAGAATTATTACCATAAGATTTATCATGTCAGCTTTGCTAATACTCCAAAATCAATAGCCCTGACCTCAGAAGAAAATATTACTGCCAGTAATCTTTACTGATTGCATAACGGTCAAGATGTCAATAATACAAAAACAGAAAACACACCTCACCTCAGCATAATTATATTACACAGATCCCTAAGTTCATCCTTCCTTTCCAAGAAACAGAAAAAGGTGACCTACCAAAGCAGTAAATAAGAAAAAGGCAATGTGACATTACACAGTTCAACACTTTAGCCGTGCTCCTGTGCCTTGTCTCATAGGCACCAGCACAGTGTCAGAGCAGGAAAGCATACAAGTTGATTCTGTGAATAACTGAATATAGTTAGTAGCACAAGCTTTTGGACTCCATCAATTTGTGTGTCATCTATGAAAACAGGAAAAAAATGAAAACAAAATAAAACAAAGAAAAAACAACAGATAAGCTTGTTTCAGAATACAAAGACAAAGATGTGATGTCACGTCCAACACACACAGATGCTTACATGCATGATAGGATTTCTAGGATGTCTCCAAAACATAATTAATCTAATTATGCTGATAGTTAAGCACAAGTGTTGATTAAGGGAGCTCTCTCTGTTAGCTTCAGATATAATTAGCATAACATAAAAAAATCCTTGCCTTTGGGAAAGGCAAGGAGGAAAGGCAAAGTTCTGGATACAACATCAGAATATAGACATGTGCAATTCATAATCCTAAACACAGATAAATGTGTGATTGTATATGCTCCAGGTTTTCTGAAATACCTGTATGGGACTGGGAGATATGGTACAAGAGAATAGTAGCCTGAGGCTGAGCAGGTACCTCAGGGCGCCTAAATAGGCATGAGCCACCTGTGGGTAGGCAAATAAATCTCATCCCCAGTGTTTAAAGATTTTAAAGTGTCATCTGACTTCATACCGTGCCAGAGACCTGAATAACGGGACTCTTGTCATTGCTGGGGATTTCTTCCATCCCCATTGCTTACCCTTTTTATACTCTCCCTTTCCTTTCCTCTCCTTTCTCCTCAATGTATCTTCTAACAATCTCTTTTTTTAAATACACAACGAAACATACATTGAAATATTTATTATTTGTTTTTTTACAAAACCTTACTTAAGTAACCAAGAAATGTTGAAATAAATGTCATAACTCGTGTCTTCTTTAATTTGTTCAGCACTGATGATTAATAAAATCAATGGAACACTGAACAGATAGGAATATTCGTGGGCTTCCTTCTCCCTCCCCATTAAGTTCTCAAGTCTACTGACACGGGAGTGGGGGCGAAGGGGTAAGATGTAATCTGTATGACTGCAATGGAGTGTTGCCCAAAGATACGGATATGTCTAACTCGCCCCAACATTCATAAATGTCTCCTTTGTTAATGCCATAACTCCAGCACAACACTGTCAGTTACTTCTTCATCTCTCACCCTACACTAGGAAACATCTGATATTTATGTAAACTAGAGTGCTCTCTTTCTCCTTTTTATCAGTTCTAGGAAAAACAATGTAAGGACGTTACAGACATCGCCCTACTTAAAAGTGAATTCTTACCCAAGGAGAAAGGGTCACTATCTTCAAGATCGGTGAAAAGGAACAGAAATCCGAGTTATGAGCTAATTTCAAAATAATCAAACATTTTAACCATGTTCCCGTCTTCTGTAGAGGAAGGGTATGAAAAAGGAGAAGAGAGGGAAAGGTGGGAAAGGCTGGCCTCCATGCTGAGGAAATGAAAGATTACTCTGAGCACAAATACATTTGGATACTTTCTAATTTGTGATCCTATATAGAATACGATAATAGGAACACCCAGGGACTTTGTTTCCACACCTATGGAAACCTCTGAAAACTTACAGTTGACGAAGAAAAACAGGTGCTGCAACACAACTTACTACTGTTGTGTCAAATACAAAAAAACATCACTTTTCCCTAACAATCCTAGAATAGAAAACAAATAGCCTATAGGGGGGTCTCAAAGGAAAGAGATTATTTTAAAATTGGAAAAATTATGCATTTCGATTACATCGGCAGAGCACTGCAACCTATATGGAAGCTGCTGCAGAAATTATTCGATTCTGGAGTATTTTTTTATTGTAGATTGCACAGAAAAAACACACTTCTTGATCACTTTGTTCCACTCAGTGGCCGCTGGTAGCTAAGACGACTTTTGCACTATGCATCCTTTTCTCATACTTCTATTAGAACGGAAAATCAGAATCAAACTACACAGGAAGCTCATTGCACCTTGTTCTAAACATGCAGAAGAAAATAATTTGACCCTGTTTTCAAATTATTTCTTAGTTCTTCCAAATAACACCTATTGTACGTGGCTGACCTAATTCTCACTGAATAAATTAATTTTGCAGAAGACTGTATCATGCATATAGGGAGCATTGTTAACAGCATTTGCTTACCCAGTTTTGGTAATCCACAGAACTTTTGGCTGTCCTTGAAGCTTTGCAGTCTGTTGTGTGCTTTCTAGAGGAGGCACTTGACAAAAGAATCTCCAACCTCACTAACTGATCTTGGCTTCACTGAATTGTCAGAGGACACTGAGCCCACAGGGAAAAAAAAGAGGAGTCAAATAAGGCTCAATTCAAAGCCTACGCTCTGCAAAACCAGGCAAATGCATTTGTGCTGGTTTTCCAGGTTAGCTGCCCAGCATTCATTAATTAAAAAAAAAAAAAGGAAGATTAGGACTTAAGTTGTGTGAAAAAGCAAAAGCTATTAGTATATCTTCTATCCATATAAAGAATGGACAGTTTCACAGAATGGTTGTGCTTAAAACTGAAAAAGTGGCTAAATTATCCAAAGGAGAGCATAAGTTATTACTATATTAATGCATCAGGTTTTTGTTGGGGTTTTGTGTTGGTTTTTTTTTTTTTTTCTAGTTACTCCAGTCCGTATGTTAATGACGCCAGCCCAAATCTACTAATGTCAAATTAGAAATTAATGTCACGCTTTGCTGGGCAGACTTTCATTCATGAAGGAATACCAATGATTAATACTACTTTTCGTGACGAATATTTCCATGAACGGTAGGCACACAAATCATATTACAGGTCACATGCAATATGTCATTTGAAATTCAGTTATATTATTTATCTATCTATATTTATCCATTATTTATCTACAGATTTGCACAGGATTACGGAAGTATAAAAAAGTTAATTACATTTCCTCTGAAAGAGAAATTTTTGTATATTCCTCAAATACTCCAACTAGCACACGCAGGATATTTCAGTAATAATGATTTACTGTTGATCAAGCCTCTCCCAGCACATTCTTCCCACAACAGGAATTTCACAGGTCTCAAAACACGTTTCAAGTCTGACTTCTCATGGTAGGAGCTCTACTATCCTAGCTGTGCTGACAGTTAGGAGTTGGTTCGTACTACTTGTGCATTATAACATTTTTCTGTTATGGTCAAAACCCACCACAATTAGCAGCCAAAACCCCACATGCTTCCTTAAGGACAAACCTAGATGAAGAAAAGTATCAGATGTAATTTCATGATACTATTATGACTTCTGATGAAGACAGCACTCCTTATGGTTTTCTGGCTCTCTGAAGTCTGAGGATGCCATCTGGCAACCTCATGGTTGCAATAAGAGAAGGAAAGCAGCTCATGCAGACATGGACAGCTCCTATGGATTCTCCTCTTTGAACCCTTTCCATTAAGAACTGATGTTGCTATGGAGCTTTGCCTAACACTACATCACAGCACATTCCTTTCAATGAAAAAGAAAACCTTTCAAGACTGAGCCAATGCACTATCCTGTAGGATTTTTTTTCTGTCATTTTTGAATTGATATGATGGGTATCCTTATGTCCTTCTACCCAAACGGGCAGCAATTAGGACATCATTTTGGTTTATTTTTCGTTACTGTCAGCAATTCTCTAGCCATCCAAGTGAGAGTTACATCATAGCTCTCCCTTATGTGCGGGTATTGAAACTATTGTACTTCATCAGAAATTGAATGCAAAAAAACGGACTTTAAGGTTAAAATTAAGTCTTTCAGTGTAGATTTTAAAATTGCACTGTAAACATTCTTATTTAACTCTTCTTTGGAAAAAAAAATTATAATCTTTAGACTTTAAATTCATACGGTATGTTAGATCTAGTTCCAGTGTGGAGCACTATTTTTTTTTTTTCTAAAGACAGAACAAAACCCACTTTTGGCTCAGAGCAAGGAGAATACAGAGCTGAACATGAACTACTTCAGATGCTGTGCTGTGTAATACAGGGCCTCCTGAGACTGTGTGTCTTCCACCACAAGGAAGGATACGGGGAGGGGGGCGGGGGGAGCGAAGGGAGAGAAAGAATGAGTCAAAGCTAGAGTTAAAGTTACTTTACCTGACACACTCCCACATTGACCGTTAATCTGCTGCATGAGAATCTAAAAATCACTTTACTGGCAGACTAGAGTAGATGCCATTGTTCTTATGCAGTTACTTCTGCTGCAGTAACCGTAGGAATCACATCTCCCAAAAGACTGGCTGGTGTACACTTCCAACCTGCTGCCACCAGAGGACCTTTATTCAGGTTGCTCACCTTAAATCAATCATCATAAAGCAATCGCTCTGTCACCTGTGAGAAGCTCACCAGCCGGGAGGTTTCTTGAGCACTCTGGAAATACGAGTTATCTTACATAGTTTCAGTAACAACTAGAACAGGTAAATAGTCCCACATCCCATTAAACCATGAGTCCTCATGCTTACAGACTAGACAATCACCCTTGCTGAAATAGTTTCCTCTCCGACCGATCTTTCCACTGTCAACAAAAAGCATAAGTATTTAATATTTCACTGCAGGGCAGCGTTACACATACTTTGCAAATGAGCTAGGTAATCTAAAACCAAATAAAGAGCAGTACCTTGGAGAAAGAGTAATTTTTTGACAGCCATTGTGTACAGCACTTATTTTTCAAGTTCAGCAGAAGAGTGGAAGGCACCATACGCACAAAAATATCCACCTTTCCTTTTGAAAAGCCATCCTGAAGCATACTGAAGAATTCAGCTTTAACACCCTTCCAGCTTTTCACAATGAGATGCAACTTCAGCATGGAACTGACTGCCGTAGAGAACATTATTCTAGACCCAGTGTTTAGAGAAAGCAGAGGACTGGGCCTGTAATATGTATTTATCTTTTAACTGTTAAGCACACGAGCTCATGCTGCTTACAGCTGGAAAAAACTCCACACAGAATTCTTGGGGAAAATCAGACTATTGCAAACATACACATCAAGGAATCTCTCCAAATACATCTCTAAAACCTTAATTTTACATTTCAGCACAGCATAAGTACATAATCTGTTGTATTTCAAACAACTTTAAAGGCTTTTAAAAGCATGCCTGTATTCAGCGTAAATTTAAAAAATATTAGTATTCTAATAAATTTCACAGTATTACTGACAGAAATTTTATAAAACTGATTTTATAAACCAGATTCTGCAGTCTCCACTCAGTTAAAATCTTTTTCTACTAGATCTTAAGCTTATGCATTGGAAAAAAAAAAAAAAAAGAAAAAGAAAATCCACTTTTTTGTAGCAGTTACAAAGTTGGCAGTAGAGAAATACAGAATGTCAAATGTGAGATTTCTTGAACAGTTGTTCTCACTTAATAAGGTATATTTAACAGAATAGAAATATAAGATAAATAGGACCATTTCTGCAACTATTGACAACAAATGAAAATAGATGTGTAATTCAATTCTCATATTGACCATAAAAGTAGTAACTTCTCTGCAATTTTCCGTTTATGGCTAGTTTTTGTTATTGTTTTATACTGAACCTTATTAAAGAAGCTGCTAGAATAGAGAACTGAAAATCAGGCAGCATCTAATAGCATTAAGAATGCTAAAAAACCCTCCCATTACGCATTCTTTATCCCTAATTTTGCATAGAGGTTTCCTTCTCTTAGTCTTTATTACTAAGTACATTTAATTCTTGTTTGAGAATTAATTCATCCATGCCTACTGCTTATTTCCTACTGGAATTTTAAATCCATCTGTTAGCTGCTAAACATTTTTATCACAATCAAATATGTCCAAAAAATTATACATCAAATGTACTCCCTGTCAATACTTTGTGACCCTTTTGTCATAATTCTGTTATCACTGTGACATAAAACCTCTTATTAACTTTATCAGAGTTTCTGTTAGAATTATAGACACAAAAGTGCAAGGTGGAAAATCTAGAAGAAGCAGGGATAACATAAAAGCTCTTTAAGAAACTTCTGGTACTAACGATCTTATAACATGTGCAGCAAATAATAATAATAATAATAATAATAATAATAATAATAATAATAATAATAATAATAATAATAATAATAATAATAATAATAAAGAAAAACATTAACAGGCATTCTCCAGCCCAAATACTTTTGAATCTGAGATATTTCTAGGGTCTTTTTTTCTTTTATTTCTTTTCTTTTTTCTTTTTTAAAGAATGCACTGAACGTTTCCTTCTCCCAGCTGGTTTCCCTAGAATCCCTGTGGCTACTAAAGAATTAAAAAAAAACTACTTTCCTTGAGCACAGATATCAAAATCCAACCCTACTTTACAGATCATCTGCATAAATGCCATTGTTAAATTTATATTTGCTGCCAAGAACATTTGCTGCTTACAAGGTCTTCAAAGTGATACTAAATCAATTAAGCTTACTCTAAATATGTGAGATTCAGGTACCAATCTTTTTTTGCACTAAACAAGCTTTGGACTGATTAAAAGTACCAGTAACCTTTCCCAAAATGCTGAACTAGCCTGTTTTCCAATTAATGAATGATGTCTTAGTTTCTCCAACTCGCTATAGTGCTTGGAACCTGTAGAATTAGCATCCATGTATATAAAAGGTATTAATGATGTATAAGTTGTTAAAATAAGACACACAAACTAAGCTGATTAAACATGTCTATTATTTGATATGTATCATATCCACCATCTCAAAATAGTTTGTGCTATTAAACATGATGTTTGTGTACTATCAGTTTCTTCAGCAAAGCCACATGTAACAAAGAATGGTCTGTTATAATTTTTCCATCACAGTTTATCACCATGAAGTTGGGTAGTACCTTGGTATACTAAGTGATTAATGTTAATACAGACAATGCTATTCGATTTTATCCACTGCAAACCAATGCAGGCATGTAGGATTTTATTAGTAAGAAACCCTACAATAAGCACATGTTAGAGGAATTAATCATTCATTCCCTGCAGACTGCTTATATATTTCATCAGGCCATTATCTGATCTGAATAACAAGAACAATTGCATAATAAAACACATTACTGCTGACACATACAACTTTATTCTATCAACTTTATGTCTTCACAGCAAGAGGTCTTTTTTAAGCCATTTGTTGTTTCTTCTGAATTAGATTGACCTGATTTGACATTTTCCTGTATCAACAATTATGATCAAGATTGTACATACATATATTATCAAATATAACATGCATCAAACTTAATTGCCAAGATTTGACTCAGGTCATTTCCCACAGTAGCAAGTGGTAATTACAGCAAAAGTGGAGTATGTGTCAACTCATTTTTCATATAAATACTGAAATATTGCCAGAAGATATCCTAGATTTAAAGAAAAACCAAAAGACAAAAAATGAAGAGTATACTTCAAACTAATAAAGCCGTTAAGTGTGCTGTGATTCAGCCTAAACAATGCAGCTCCTATCTGATGAGTCAAACATATTTTAATCTTTCTTTTCTTTTATTGTAAAACTAGACTAACTTTGTCAGGCATTCAACATTGCGTGCTACATGTTTGGGACCACCTAGCAGAACAGAAAGCTTAATCTAATAAACTTATCTGTATGCAGTCTGAAAGCAGTTCATGCAAATCTGGATATATTATTTTGTATATGTACGCCCATAGGGAGTACAAACAGCAACGAGCCAAGAGAAATGTTACCTACTTTAAAAAAAAAAAAAAAGAAAAAGAAAAAGTAAAAGAGAAAAAAAAGCTTTATTTTCAACTGAAAGATAAATTCATAGTACTAAAACAGTAACAGTAGGATTCCTCACTAAGTCAGCAGATGTGTTATCCTTTTATTTCAAGTTCACAAGTTCATTGGGTATTTTTTCTGTCATAAACGTTACTGTCAATTACCCAAAAAGTACTGTGGTGCAATCCGAAAGTCACTCTGATTCACTACCACAGAACTTGCAGCCTGTGTTTTGCAATTATTCCTAGCTTTAAAATTATGAATACCTTAAAGCAACTCCGAATGTCATCCTTCTGCTACTGCAGATTTAGCCTCTCCTGCTTGTGTCACACGCATTTCCCAAATAAATTTTGTGTAATTACCTTTACTGTTGTGACATAAACTAAACTCTTTACTTCACAAAGAAAAGCATTTAATTTGACCCTAATAAACTTTCATTTTACTGGTGACATTTATTAGTTGTGATTGATTTTGAATTACACTTGAAAACGCAACATTAATTTCACATTGAGATGCTTAATAAAATGCACTTGTAAAGGCACATTTAAAGGCTTCTAATGACACAAGTTAATTTTGATTAGGTGGACAGTAAAAACACAATACAGAAGAGATTTGAGTTGTGTAGTTTATCTACAGTACCCATTTATTATTCTGAATCTGCACTGTGAAACAACCCAAATTTGTCAAGAATTTGCAAAGAAGCAAGTTCATTTTATTCAAATTCAAATCCATATTGTCCCTACAATAGATACAGTAACATTTGAAGAATTTAAATCCAAGTCCATTTGGCAAGAATAGAGAAAAAATGCTGAAATGCTATTGATTCCTTCCAGTACATTCAAAACCCCTGACTCAACTATATTTCTACTGACATAACACAAAGGTTTTATTTAGATATTATCAAACACGAGCAAATATTTTCATTGACATACTTTTCATCCTTATTTCTTCCCTCTACCTAGGAAACAGTTAACCTTCAACTACTAGTCCTAGCTGTTTCCTCCACCAGAGATGCAGCAAACGTCGATAATGGGTCCACTGTCCCAAGAGGAATAATGCCTGCAAAAGTTCTCCTCCTCAGATGCAGATATATTTAGTGCTGAACAACACCTAACGGCAGACTCCTCATGACATACCTTTATTTGATCTTTGTGCCTTCTGTCAACTCTACAGCTCAGCCAGCAAACCTCAGTCCTGCTGTTCAAGAAGCCCTCTTAAATGAGTTTATCTTTTTGTTTCCCCTAGATCTTGTGCACCTTTTTAAAGAAGTGCCATCAGTACTTTTGAGTATGTCCCGTAAAAGCACTTAGAAAGCAAAGCTGTTGTCTGGAACTCTCAATCTCATTAGAAGGAAAATAATATACATACATTTTATACATATAGAAGTTCATGAAATATCCAACTTGGCAGATGTGGGCTAAAAATGCTTACAACTGAACACAGGCAAAAACACTCTCGGTATCTATAATCCATGCACATTTTACATTAAACTGAACGCCCTGTCACCTGGCATTACTGCTCAGGTCACACTGTGCTGTAGACCCCTCCTGAGGGAGTGTCTCTTTGTTTAGATTTTGTCTGTCATCCACCACATACCTATGCTCGGACTAAGGTAAACACTGCACAACACTTGACACAGTTTCTTTACACGAGTATTTACCTGAAATTTCCTTTTCTCATAAAAGGCAAGCAAACCACTCCACGCACTTTTCCCACTGAAAACAGTTCAAGTTACCATAGCCAAGTTGCCCTCTGACCAGAGCGGTGCGACTTGAAAGCAGAAATACACACACATACACAGACACATATATATATTTTTATATATATATATGTATATAAAGATGTGTGTGTGCACACACGCGTGCGTGTGTGTGTATCCTAAGAAAAGGTTTGGAGGAGCAGGGCAGCACAGGGGTACAAACCAAGCACAGAGTATTTACTTACTCAAATACTAAATACTTAAGAGTATTTACTTACTAATGCAGTCCACTCGGACCTCTTTGGAAACCTGAAGGAGCCTCCGCTTTCCCCTCCTGCCAGTCAGGCGCCGCGCTGTGCCCCTAGTCCACACAGGCCCAGAAGGAACTGCAAAGAGAGAAGCACATGCCACATCAGGCAGTTCTGTTTTGGTGGGATCCAGCGCTGCTGCCGCTAGCACCTCGGGAGCATCCCTGCTTTCAGAGCAGACTCCTGCGAAAGAGTCGTCCTTCCAAAGATTTTTTTTTTTTTTTTTTTTGTAACCGGTGATTAAAAAATAAAATTAAAAATGCCCTCCCGAGGGTCCTGGCTCCTGCACCCTAAAATTTGCTGGGGGGGCGGGGGGAGCTAGCGGGGAGGGCAGAGGAAAGGTACCTGCAACTCTCTCCGATGAGGCCAGCAGAGAGAGAGAGGGAGGGAGGGAGGGAGGGAAAGAGCGAGGAGAGGGAGGAGAGAGGGAGCGAGCGAGGGGTGGGGAGGAGATGGGGGGGGCGATGTGCGTGTATCTGTGTGTGTGTCTGTGTGTGCGTGCGGGGCGGGGGGGGGGGGGCGGCGGCCGCCCGCTCTTCGTGCCCGGCACCGCCGGCTGCAGGCGGGCAGCCCGGGAGAGCCGGGGGGGTGGGCGAGCTCCCGGCCGGGCCCCGCACAGCCCCCCCTCCCGCCGCCGCTCCGCCCGCTCACCTGCATTTCCTTAACGAGCCACTTGATGGCTGGCAGCGGCCCCCCCAGCCCCGCCGCAACTTTGGCGGCCGCGGAGCCGCGCCGCCCCCGCGGAGGTGGGGATGGATGGATGGATGGATGGATGGATGGATGGATGGATGGATGGATGGATGGATGGGGAGGCGCCGGCCGCGGAGCGCCGCGCCGGGAGGGCACCGCGCCCGCAGCTGCCCGCGGAACTTTGCGCCCGGCGGCGGGTGATGGGGGCTGGGAGGTGGGGGGACACACGCGTGTGCGCGCCGCAGCCGCGCAGCGAGCGCGGTAACGGAGCGCGCTCCGCCGCCCGCCTGCCCCCGGCGCTGCCTCCTCCTCCTCCTCCCGCTCCCCGGCGTGCGCGAAAGGAGCGAGCGAGCTCTCTCGCTATTAATAACAATAAGCCCTATCCCCACCTTCCTCCTCTCCCTGGGAAAACAATTAATAATGCATTAAAATAATGCACCTTTAAAGCCACCGGCCGGCAATAATAATAATATTACCGCCACTTAAGAGAGCGCTGCTGTGGATGTGGTGGCGGGGCACGTTTTTCCTGCCATTCACACCCAAGCGCCAGCACAAATCACGCTTCTGGCGTTCCTGAGTCCCTTTCCCCTACCAGAGCAACTATCATTATCACCGCCAAAGATAAAGTCTCTCTCCAAAGCCGAGTGGAGACACCGAGTCCCCGGGTGGCTGCTGTGGCTGGGCTGTAAGGAGGGCACCCCCCCTCCTCCCCCCCCCCCCCCCCCCCCCCCTTCCGCTCGCCCCAAACCAATCTCATCGCTTCTCCTCCTCTTTTGCTTATACCGGTGGGTTAAGCATAGCGTTTGGCCCTTTTAGTGTTTTCCCTTCCGTTCCTCCCCTGACGATAGTTTGTGTATTTTAAATAAAGATTTCATTCTGCCAACCCGCAGGAAGCTTTTAACAAGATGCAGCTGAGCGTGTCGATATCTTATATCTTTTTACTGCTGCTCCGGCGTGTACATCAACTCCAAACTCATTTCTTTTCTTCTCCGCCTGATGCTGTAGCATCTCAGAGACGGCGGCGGCGGCAGCAGCAGAGCGCTGCTCCCCGGGGGCACTTTTACTTTGCCCTCAAAGTATCTCCCAGCAATGAGAGCCGTCGGAGCCCCCCCTTCCCCCTTCTCTACAGCAAAACGCTGGAGTGAATGCTGTAAGATTTCCAGCTCTACCGATAACACGACACGGTCTGAGAGCAAGCGGAGTGGGGATCTTATTTTTTTTGTTTAGAATACAGTTTTGTGTGCGCGCTATTTTTAATTAGCGTTTTTCCAGAAATAGATCCCATCGAGATTTAATTTACGAAAGGTATTTCTAACGCCGGTCAATACTGTCTTCCAAGAGGAACATTTGCAATCATTTGCCTCCCCACAACGATGCGCAAATGCTCTTCACAATCCCTAAACCGTTTATGAAAGACTAAAACAGGGATTTTGTTGTTCTTTTTGTGTGTGTGTGTGTTGTGGGGTTTGGGTTGGTTTTTTTTCTTTTTAATTTTCACTTCATCTGCATTAAAATAAAACTTTGTTCAGCATGCCGGCTACCTCTTATTGATTTTTGCTTTTTAAGAAGCGCTATTTCATTTTTCTGTGTTGTTTTGGTTGTTTTTTTTTTTTTTTTTTTTTTTCCGGGATGTTTTGAATCAAGGTGATTCCTTCTCACGGTACGCGTTTCCCAAAACCCTTGCTGCACAGTTCTAGCTTGCTGGTCCCCTGCTGCTCCGCGGCTGCGGAGCCGTAACCCCCTCCCCACGCTGAGGCTCGAGCATCGGGTTGAACCGAAGGAGAGGCACCGCGCGGGCCTAAGGCTCCCCAAAAGCTCAAGGGGCGTCTGGAGAAGGCTGCGAGGTGAAACATCCCCGCCGGCTGCCGAGGGAACGCGGCCGCGGACGCCCCCGCGCCCCGCGGGGCGGCTGAGCGCGGCGCTCCGCCTGCCCCGGGCCGCGGCGGAGCGCGGAGGCGGCCGCGGGGTTCCGCGGGGTTCCGCGGCGGCGGGCCGGGCTGGGGCCGTGGTCAGCCCGCGGCAGCAGGTCAGGGGAAGTGCTCAGCATCCATCCTGGAAAAGGGCCAGGTAGGGGCTTCCAGCCCTAAAAGTGGCAGAGGGCGCGCAGTCCGCCTGCGCGTGTTGTTCCAGCTCCGAGGTTTACCCTGCGGAAAACAAAGCACCACCCTGGAAAGAGGACGGGCGAAGGAGAGCTCCTGGAACAACTGGTGCTGAGCACGGCCGGTGTCGCCTTTAGGTTCACTGCGACTCAGTTTCACCTGGTTTGAAGATTCAGAGTTTGGGGGGAAAAAGGGGAGCAAAAAGAACAATGGAAAAAAAAAAAAAAGCAAAAAAAAGGACTCAAAATTGTGCTGTTGTGGACTACACTTTTTTTGAGACAGGGCAACAGAGCGAGTTAAATATTTCCTCCCAGTGGTGTTTTCTCCTTTGGTGGATCACTCGTGAATATCGCTTTAATGTACAACTAAATATGGCATCACTAGTGCCTTTTAAAACAGATTTCATCTATGCAGTAAAACGCTACTTGATGCAGTAGAAAATTAAGTATTGCAACATCTTAACACTCCTTATCAGATTGGAATTACATATCTTTCATTCCTATGTTCCATTTCATCCTCAGTCTTTTTATTTTTTCTCTGACTTAGATTTTTCTAGCTGTGTCTTATTCCCACATTTCACCGCAAATTTCTGTACAGGAGTAAATTCTACGATTTGTAGCACGTTGGTACATATTGCATCATTGATACCAAACTTTTGTAGAGTATAGTATCTTAAGAGATCACTTTGCCATGATGCATGCGAAGCCCAAATGAAGCACCCATTCTGCCTCCTGAGCGTTACACTATGCTTTTAAACTTGGGGTGAACTCAATATTAGAACACGTTGCAAAGTTGGTCGTGTGAGAGCAACTAGGAGAAAATCCACAGGGATGGAAAATCACATAGGAGTAAACAAGAAATAAAAATAAAATGTTCCAAACATTAATTTAGAAATAAAAAATATATCAGAATTAAGAAAATCTCCAAGCTGCAGTGTCTGCCATATCTTACAATACCTGTCATCTGAAATAACTAAATTTAACATAAAGCCAACTCTGCACCTGTACACAACTAGGATATAATAGGAAAGGAGATTTCTATATCTGCTTTTTTATAAATTAGTTGTAGTAGTAAATATGCTGGTTTATGCATCACCAGCACTTCATTTTGGTCATAATCTGTTAGGGATTTTTTTGCAAGCCTCCCATGAAAAGTATGGCTGAGGCTGGGCATTTTAAAAATGATAATGAAGCTTGTATGAAGGAAAAGGCAAGCCTGGGAAAACTGCAAACCCAACAGTTTTAAGATGCAAAATATCATCTTATTTTACTTTCACCATTAAGGTCTCTGTGGACACGTTTCTGTTTTTCCACCAACTTAAATCCTTGAGACTTCTGCTTTTTGTGGACTCACATCTCCAAAGAAAAGCAGTAGACATTGTGGTATGTAGCTTATTTACAACCACAATGAACAAGAAGAGATTGAATTGTCCCATCCCAAAATAGAAGTTATGAGAGAAGAGAAACAGAAAATACGTGGGAAAGAACACAGCAGGAAATCCTTTGTGAAACTCCTTTTCAGTATTTTTTCCCTAGGACAGAGTCTACCCTCTCCTGCAAGAAGCTGAGAAGATGACTCAGCAATTTGTAACAACCTGGAGGGCTAAAAGGGACAAGTCCTCCAAAGACCAGGTGCCTGCAATCAGCTCTGAAGCCCTGATACCTTCGCATCGTTAATTTGTGCAACCCAGCTTCAACAGCACAACCTCCTCACAGCTGTACATTCCATATTGACACTGGTCAGAGCTAAACATTTTATTCTAAGGGAAGCAGGAAAACACTCAAATGAAAAATTGCATAGTACCCGTGTCAACATGCTTTCTGAATAATCATATCTTAAAGCATACGGGTGAAAAGGTGACAGGGAAAAGATTATATGTATTCTTCTTCTCACTGTGCATAAAATATAGTTGCTCATTGTTCAAAGTCTGTGTCTGTACGCCACACATACTCCAAATCTGCATATGATGAGAGAAATGAAGAGAGAATTGAATGCATGTACACAAATTAGCTTACTTAGAAAATAAGAGAACATTGTCTGTGGGAAGGTGTTTCCTACCTTTGGGTCGCAAGGTGCCTAAAAATGTACTTGCTGAAATAATCTTTCAGATTGATGAAATGGAGTTCCTTTGCACACGAAGAACTAGGTATGCACCCAAGAACCAAACGTCTCGTGGGTCATAATATGAATTTTTCCCGGGGAAGGACTGTAGCTCAGGGGGTATGACAGAATGTATTAACGAGAAAAAAAAAAAATTTTACTACAGGAGAGTCATATTTCTATATTAGCTATGTTCATTTATAGAACAACAGCTCTACCTCCAAGTGTATGTACTTCAAAATATTTTTTGTAGTAACACTTATACCTGGCAGTATTTCTGTTTAAAAAGTTTAAAAAGAAAAATAAATAGTTCAAACTAAGGTGTTATACAAGATGTTCTTCATTGTCTTTTTTCTTCTGATCAGGGGACTAAGTGAGTCTTTGGATCCCCATTACCGAGAAAGTATTTTTTCCCGTGTGACTGAATGCCATAATTTTTCTTCATTATTCTTGACCTTTTATGGGTTAACAGTCTCACACTTCACAAAAGAATGACATCTATTTTTAATAACATTACGTGGAAATCTTGAACATCTAAACTGCAGAGCCTGGGTCAGAATGTTTGGATTCGACATTCTGAGGCTATTTCCCCTTGTATCCCTCTCCCTAAACCTCTATTTAGGCACCTATGTTTGAATTCATAGAACTGCTGTATCTTGTTATTTCGCTAGATCAACAAGCGTTAGCTAAAGAGCAAAACTCTTCTGTGTGATTCTGCTGAACACACTTAGCTCTGGCTTGTCACCTGCTTAATTTTAGCCAAGGAGACAAAAAAAAGGGCAAAACCAGCTTCGTGTCTCTGGGTCAAAGCAGATTTCTAACTGTTAGAGAACAACCTGATAATAAATGTGAAGGACTGTGTATCCAACATCAATATATGTTTGCATTATTATTATTATTCCTTTCACTGAAACAGCCAGTGTTAGATTTGAAAGCCTGTCTGACCAGACCACATGTCTGACCAGTATACCAATACCTGTGTTCACATAGGCTTTGAAAAATTCCAGGGATTTTAGTGTGCATTAAAACACACATTTAAGTTTTATTAGACTGTAGTCCATTACAGATTTAGGTTCCGGGCTGCACTACTGATGTTAAAGCAAGATTTTGTCATCTAATTTAGTGAGAACTGGATGGATCTCCAAATGAGTAACCTCATCTCTGTTCTTCAGCAGAGGACCTGGTAAGAGCTTGACAAGTGTTTCATTAATCCACCTACTGATATTTTGGTTGAGTTTCTTATACTTGGAGTACAGATTGAAGATAACTTAAGATTTCTGAAATGAAAGGAAAAAACAATGTTGTTCTCACCTTGAAGTCTCTTTTTTTCACTAATTCCTACAAGATATGTCTTAAGCATATGTTTTATATCCTTGACTAAAAAGAAGTGAGCTGTTAAAAATAAAGTAAAACTACGAAGATGAGAGAATAAGGTGATACTTTGGGGAAAAAAAAAAAAAGATGACTGATGGCAGAACTCCTTAAGGCGGAAAATGGTGTACCTTGTGATAAAATATCATAGTTTTCTTTGTGGTCTTTTAATAATGACCTTCATCTCTATTTTACTAATGTTTTAACAGCAGAAAAGTCTTTGGTCATGTGTCTGGTGGAATGTGTGTCGGATAAGTATGTTGTTTTTAATTCATGGACTAATGTAACACATGCTGAATTTTTTATACATCAATTCATGTCTTCATGAACCATAAAACCTCTTCGTCCTTCTTGGCTTACCCACCTGATTACTTTCACCTTTTCATTTTAGGGTTTAATGTGTATCTTTTTAATTCCTTCATGAATTAAAACCAACAGCTTTATACCATTGGAATCAATAGACCAAGCCTATGCACTTAAAATATGCACTTCTATATATGGCTATTTAAAATATTGTTTAATACAAATTAAGTGAAGAATAGAATCTTCAGAGAGAATTATTATTTTAGAGAATCAAAGGGATGTTTGTCAGAAGCGTTTCACAGTGTCTGATAAAAAAGAATACTTATTTTGTATAATTCAGTTCTTGGTGAAAAGCTAATTTGTTCTCAGTTTTTTTCCTAAGGTCCAATTAAGTTTCAATAGCCTATTTAAATTAAGATTTATCCTCACTTTGGTGTTTGCTATTACCTCTCGCAACTATAATTGGAGGCAGGACTGTTTGTTATGTTCTAGCCTCTGTTATACCTTTCGTTTCAGAAATATGTGGATATCTGCAGATGGAACACTATTCTCAAATCGTAACATAGTTCAGGTACAAGCTGCGCATAGTGCCTAAACTCAGTTCTCAGCTTCTACCGAAACTCCCAACTTCTGTTATAATAATATTCTCAGCAACTTTTCCATTTGATTGTATAGAATAGCAGCTAAACTGTTCATAGAAAAGAGCATGTAATACAAAAAGGAAAGCAAAATGTTACCATGTTCTTGAAGTCAACCCTTCAGATATGGAGAAGTAAATGTGCTGATGTGCTGAGCAAGGGTTGGTCAGCTGCAATGTCTATACGTCCCTAACATAATTTAAAGACCAAAAGAAACTTATGGCATTTCCATAAGCTTATGCATACAAACTGTACAACATCCTCTATGAATTACTGTATGGATCTGTAGAAAACAATGAATAGGAATTATCTTACGTTTCTTCTAAATCTAGATCATCCATAAAGTTACTAGCAAAAATTTGACACATATAATGCGTGTTTTTGAACATGACCAATAAATGCAAGATGCAAAAGGCAGGAAAGGATCAGAAGAAGAAAGAAAAAGAAAGCAAAAGAAAGATGAAGAGAGAAAAAGAGGGGGGAAAATATTGGATGTACCCACAGATTAATGTAACAGCCATTTCTTGTTTATGGAAATCACCTTCCTACAAACTTGTTTTCATGATTCAGCAGTCTAGAAGCCTATGATTTGCAATACTAGATCTATCAGCAGTGAAGGGAAATTTAGGTCAAAGTGAAACTTTATTGTAAAGAGGATAGATGAGAGGAATTGCACAGCCTTGGTCTGAATGATCAGTATTTTCAGCAATTTGCTATGACATTAGGTAAGTGATACAGTTTCGCACAGCTATACAGTGCCAGTACTGGTGTTGGCAAGCATAATGACGGTGAAGCAACATTAAAGCCTATGGATGAACAAAATTAAATCTAAAGTGACACTGCTGTTGGGAAAATATTGCCAGAGAAAGCAATATTTTAAGATGTGATGCAGACTTTGCATACTCAATAGAGTGGCTTCAAAGTTTTACAGGAAAAATACTATAATGATGTGCCAAAGAAAAAAATATTTTTAAAACATTTTAAAGTTAAAATTCATTAAGCATTTCAGAAGATGAAAATGCCTACTTTTCTGAACAAAGTTGCACACTAAAATTTCCTATCAACGATTCTCTCTCCAAGTGTAATCCTGACCAAACACTGGTACTCTTCCAAAGGTAAAACTCACAGTCAGGAAATAACTCACCCACCCCTTCCAATATTTTTCTTGATTACTCAGAGTGAAATATTATGTATTTCTAAAACTATAGATTCATAAATGCTAACTGCAAAAGTAGAAGAAGCTGGAACTTAAACTACTGTAAACGGGGAACTCTGTCTTCTTTCGATGTGCAGCACTCTATACACCGCTGTATGGTGCCGTGGCAGGGTCTCACAGATTCTATTGCTCATATATATTACTGACAGGGCAATGTTAATTATTGTCCATACCATCCAAAACCACCTACAGAAGATCAGATAGAGTCTGTTTTCCATCTGATATATCATAACATAATAGATAGATCAATCTATTGTTACTGTTAAAAGATTGCTTACACATTCCGGGTAACTTTGATAAACCAAGATGTAGTATTTTGTTTTTGTCTTTCCACTGTTGGATTTAGAATGGAATACTCTCCAGAAATTCCAATATATTTTATCAGATTCCAAATGAGTCACAGATTGATTTGTTTCCTGTGTGACAAAGACTCTGAATATAAGAAGAAAACTGAAGCTTGAAACACCAGGAGGGGCTTAATGGGAAAATTAAGTATTTCTGCTCACATTTTTGCTAAAGCTCTACTTGCAGTTGACACTAGAAAAATCCCTGTACACACTCTCTTGGACTGTCTTACCTATTTAGAATGTCTCCTACAAATGTTTGTACCATGTCCAATAAAATGACTGTAAGGAGACAGTGCAAGGGTACAAACAACCCTAACCTAGGAAATGTGACTAAAACCATAAATTGCAGAGATATACAATGCTTTCCATGTTCTTCCAGATTACAACACTAAAATGTATCTTAATAAATTGCTTGAGAAAGAACTCAGTAAGTGTATGTTCCAACACTGCTCTATGTGTCATGTAGGGCAATAGGTTCCACAGTGCTACACGCCAAAATTTACACATACAGTGAGACCACGAGCCTGCAACTAAACCACCAGATTCTATGCCATTAGCTTTAAGTCTTAAACTTTAAGGTATAGTAAAGACAAAGGTTGGTTCTGTCTTTTAAGTCCTTAATTATGGTCTCCTCCACACTAGCTTCATTAGTGCTAGAACAGATGTACAACAGTTTTATGAACTCAGACCCGTGAGTGCTTCCAGATGAGCACTCCCAACATCATAGTCTGACCTTCAGCAGTCCAAGTACTAACAGAAGAAACTTGTTCTTTAAACTTTATCATGAGTGTGAAGTACAATAAAATGCTGCTTAAAAGAAACCAGAATCTCTAGACTACTTAATGACCAGCTTGTTCAATTACAAAGAATCAATAGCAAATAAACCCCTTCCAATTCCAGCTAGCTAACGTTATTAAAATAAATTAAGTTTTGA
Organism: Tauraco erythrolophus; assembly: GCF_009769465.1. Taxonomy (NCBI): domain Eukaryota; kingdom Metazoa; phylum Chordata; class Aves; order Musophagiformes; family Musophagidae; genus Tauraco; species Tauraco erythrolophus. The sequence goes on along the minus strand of NC_141496.1, from coordinate 89,894,923 downwards.
AAGTTTACAGTGTGAAAGAAGTTTAATCTAGTATTGTAGAGTCCTGGGAGCTGAGTCTTAAATACTCCCAGTAATATGCTAAAGATGTGGTGACCACAGAGCTGTCTCTTTTGGCAGCTTATATAATAATGAATACCTTCTTCCATTATGATCCATTATTTAGATTGCCGTTAAAAGCTTCAGCTCAGGCTCTTCTCGTTGCCTCAGGTAAGTAACAGAACACTTGGCACAGCCCCAGAGAAGTTATCCCCATTCGGTATGGCCAGGACAAGACTCTTTGCCCTTCTCAGGCTGGCACTGGGACTACTAGGCCCATGACATCTGTGCGTTTCAGCTCAACTAAAGTGAAAAGAAAAATATAAAATATAACCTCTGATATTGCCCGCATGCAGTTGCAGAACATGTAAACAAAATAATTTATTACAGCGACTCAAAGTAAAGAAGTGATGATTATCGCGAAACAGAAGTGCTTTGCACTTTGCAACAGTACATAGAAAATCAGTAGATTTACCTTTCAGAGGAGGTGAATTTTCAGCGGCAGCTGAAAGAAGCCATTAGTCCCCCAGAATATTGGTGAAGGGAAGAAAAATAATTACCATGGCTGTATCTTGCAGGTAGTTGTTTTGTAGATAATACAAATCTTATAAATCTGGGCACTTCGTGCATTGCTATAGAACTATGCCAGCCTAATTCAGGAATCAAGTTCATATATTTGGGATTCATGTGTTCTGTTCTTTCAAGGTGTCACATGTTTCGTTTGCTGATATCTCTCAGTTGTCAATTAACTATTTAATGTACTCCTGAATTTTTGTAGAAGAAAAGAATGAGAGCAAGTGTATTTTCCTACAGTGACTTCTCACTGAGGCTGTTAGGTGACTCAGCCACTGACTGAACGATATGCAACATACAATGCAAAACATTTGCCAGGAGTTGTTTCTCTAATCATTTCAAGAAGTTCGATAGTATTGGATTCCAGGCCTTCTGGAATGCCAATAACTTCATTCACCTTCATCACATTCACCTTTCTGTTCATTTGGCATTGAAAGGATTTAGCTTCATATATCAATATAGTCCCCATAGCATCTTGGGCTGACACTATATATTCCAACTTTTTGGCTCTCAAATCAGCTTGGAAAATCCCATTACATATAGCTTTGATCCTCTTATTTATGCTTGAAACTGTTTCTTGAAAACTCTCAAACCTTTATTAAGAACATCTCTTTGCTGTCAGCGTTTGTTTCAGTCCCATGATCTCTGTTTCACAGTGGAGAGCATACGGGTGGACACAAGGGTGACAACTTGGGAGCACTGACTAGTATTCAGTGACCTTAAATTCAAAATTGAGATTAAAGATCTAGCTTTGATTCTGTGGAGCATTTAAACTCCAGAAACACTAGTATGGAGCTTAAAAGCAGTCCAGCTGGTCCTTAAAATACAGCACAATTAACTGCTTGAAGCTTTGCGTATTAAATGCATTAAATGACATTTACAAGCTAGATTAAACCACTAGTCTTTTTTATAGTAAGGGTTTGTTCAGTTTTGTGGTTTTTTTTTTTAACATATCCATGAATTGCAAATAATGAAAAATCCAATGAATGCTTAACTGTGTCTCCTCTTTTGAGTGCCCATTGACCTGATCATAAGTTTGCTGGTTAGGAGAGTACAAGTGTAACTGTCTACTAGAAACAAGCAATCAAGATTGCTGGATGGTAACAGAGGTACTGGATGGTCCAGCCACGGGTGGCACACAGCTGGATCTGCTCGTGGTTAGCCTTACTAATACAGAAGATCCTGCTGGATGTGTGACAACCAGCCGTTGTCTTGGATGTAGTCAGATCCAATTCAGGACGGGAGAGCTTTAGGCTCAAATCGACTTTTAAAGCAAATTTTAACTTATTCGGGGAGTTGATACATGAGATACCAGGGAAGGCAGCTCTGAAAGGCAAAGGAGGTCAGGAAAGCTGGCTAGTCTGATGTAAGAATGGTCTATCTCAGGAAAACAGGTAGGTGTATCAACAAATAATTTGGCTGAACAGGAAACTCATGCCAGAGCTCCAGTACAGAAAAGGAGGATACAGAAACGGACTGACTTTGATCACTGGGAAAATGATAGAGTTAGTCCGCTTGGCTCAGAGGACAGAGGATAATGGGTCAGTCTGGAGGCTGGTAACAAGAGGGATACTTCAGGGGTATGTCCTGGGACCTGGAGTGTACAAAATCTCTATTAGGGACCCAGAGGAAGTGATAGAGGGCACCTGCCTGGGAGAAGCCCAGAGCAGCCTGGTCTTAGCCCAAGACTGATCCTGCTCTGGGCAAGTGCCTCCCCAGGTCCCTGCCAGTCTGCATTGTCCTGTGATCTTGATGAACTTCTCTTTAACCAAAAATTTTATGTCAAATAGAAGAAAAGGAGGAAAGAAAGCACTTGTGAGCGCGGAAATACATTTATTTACTTTTTGGCTTAATGCTGATAATAATGTACACTACGAGCCAGAGGAATTAGAAATTCAAACAGGCCTATAGAATTATACTGAACTATTTACTCGAAGGAAAAAGAAAATGTCTCCTCTCTGCTAGATGATTTCTTAATGCACATAAACAAATAGAGCAATACTATTTTTTCAAATTTTAGCTTAACTAAGTTTAGTATTAGAGTTAATACTGTTATGGAAATGCACAAACCTTTAAGAAAAATCTTAAACTACTGGAGGACCAGTGGTTTACACAGAAAAGAGTTGTTGCTCAAAACACAAATGTTTAAAAATACATATGCCGCAGAAATATTTTGTTCTAAATTAACCAAAAGAATTTATCACTAGGAATTCTGTCACTAATAAGTGTAAAGACACCCTTACGATCTGGAACTACAAAGCTAATTATGTTTATTTTAATAAAATGTGTCAGCATTAGCATGAGCTATCTATTAAATGGCAAAGAAAAATTTTGTACAGTTTGTTAACATTTAGCTTTTAAATTTTTCCCTGTTTGTCAGAGAACACTTTCAAAACCAAACCAAACGAAAAATTAAAAGCTAACCTTATACTGTTAGCCTAAACTAAGTTTTTTGAATATTTTCAGGTTAGCAAAAAGTATAAAAATATTTCATAGCATGAAAATTTACATTTTGTTACACAAAAAAATAGATCTTTATTTTTAGTACCTCTTCTTAGAAATTCTGGTGCTTCACTTACACTACATCAAATACAGTTGCATTCACACTTGCTGGGGGGAAAAAACAGCAACAGGTGTGGATGCTACTTCTGCAAAACATTTCTTATATGGTCACATTTTCATCACAGGATTTGGAAGTTTTCTCATATACTTCTTATCGTTAACAGAGTCCTTGTATTGTACACTGCCCCTTTACCCAGAAACAGCAGGTCTGCAAGACCACACTTTATATCTTTCTTGTTTTTAAACTTCCAAGGGTGCTCTGACCTTAGTAGAATTTGACAATTTTTAAGAATTCGTGGTTTATTTAGTGAGTTAGAAGTTATCTGAAGAGCCTAATCTTCAAGGCTGATTGTTTAATGTCTCTACCACGTAAAAAACTTTCTTGGGGTCTTTCAAAAAAGGAATATCTGATTGCTTTTGAAGCTCTCCATTCAGACAGGAATCTTCACTCAAACTACCCACCAGTAAAGAATTTGTGTTTGTCAGCATTTAGTTCTTCTGTGTAGAATGACTTTAAAATCCTGATCTCAAATTGGTTTGGGAGAGGAGAGAACTCTCTATTCCTATCTGTCAATTTACACTTAAAAATAAAGATAAGCTCATTGCTTCCCAAACATCCCCTCCGGCATCGAAAGCTCAGCAGCCCAAATTGCAATCTCACTAGAATGTGGCAATCTCCTTCAGCTGATGCTCTCACGACGGCGCTGAAACAGATGACTAGGGTGCTTTCTCAGTGTTGCTGAACGTTTATTCTTAGAGATTTATCTTGCTGAAACTCAGCAGGACTGTGCATGTGTGCATCATACCTAGCCTCTGACAACATTGTCTACTGGTGATGCAAAACCCCGATGCTATTCATTGCATTTTCGTTGCTCAGGTGTTGTTGCTCTGTAATACTGCTAGAAGTAAAAAGGGACATCTGGTTTTGTCACAAAACCATACACTCATAAGGCAATGACTTTCTGTTTATACGCTTACTTATCAGAGCCCAGAGATGCTGGAGTGTTGCTGGGCTGCCTAGAAGCTACCAGCACATGAACAGAAAAGTCTCAGCAATAGTAAAGGAGTTAATTTGAAGACACACCAAGAATATGCATAATTAGCAAGAGCTTGTCATATGCATAATCTTCCTTAAAAGCATGGTCACACTTCAAGGTCTGTAGACCTGTTGATGCCCATGGAATTTTCCACTTGCTTCAGAACTGTCAGATCAGTATCATTGTGCTTGTGATGTCTGAAATCCTGGAGTATATACAGCTAAGTCCTTATGAAATACCTATAGTCAGCTGCTCCATGTTTTTCAAACACAATGTAATTCCCTGTAGGCTTGTAGTGTTCCTGCCAGCCAAAATGAGTACCACAGACATTCTGCCCCCAAACTTCCTACATATCTTTTTATTTTTAACCCAACAAAAAAAGAACCGTTCTACTCAATTAACGACAAAAATGAAACCTTTTCTTTACAGCAGGAACCACAATTTTCTGTCCTGTATGACGAACGTCTCCTTTTTTTCTTGAGGGCCTGCCAACCTCCCTGCCTGCCTCTGCTGAGATCTCTCGACCTCAGAAGCATTCACCACTCCTAACACCCTCCCTTCCTTTTAGGCTGCAAGACTTTGTAATTATGTCCTCAGGGTATTAGGGCTCTGAGTTGATTCCTAACATCGTGCATTGTTTTTTGGTTTTGTTTGTTTGTTTGTTGCCTTATGGAGGGTAGGTAGCCACCCTCCTGGGCCTTTAGAGGTCCTGCAAGCTCAAAGGAGTGACTATTGTTTTGGTGGATGCGAGCAATGCAGACTTGATATTTCACTACCACTGCTGCCCTCCTCTAGGCTCCAGGAACGACATTGTTTGTGAAATATTCATGGTCTTTGTAAATATTTTTGGTTGTGTCTTCGGTTGTCTAATTATGATGTCAAGCTCCATGGATCCTCCAACAGGGACTTGGGTAGAGAGTAATGGAACCTTATAAATAAAATTAGTATTAATTACTACCCTGATCATCTTTCATCTTTTGTTTCTCCCACCCCAGCCCCTTTGGCTGTGTGCCTGATTGTTCTTTTGAGTGTCTGAACAGGTGTTTCAGAACCTTTATCTTCTACTAAAAAAAATCTAAATAAACCTTGTCTTTTTTTAATCATGAAAAGAGGAAGGTAAAGGCAAAGAAAAACAAACAAATGAAAAGATCAAAGTGAAATTGAAATCTCATCTGTTCATTTTCGTCATTACTTATATTGTAGTAAGAAAAATTCAGTATTAATATAAAAAGCTTTCTATACTATTAATCCATTTAAGTTGCTCTTACACTACTAGTTTATATCAAATACGATTTCAATTTTTTTTCCTACATTTAGGATAGTCTTACAGTTTACTGTGTCGTTTATGTTATTGATGTCACTATATTGTTTACATGTAACTTATGGTATATAACAATTTAGACACCTATGTTTTAATTGCTTATCTGATTTAATTAAATGTTGTAAGTAATCAAGGAAATCTTGAGAAATTTTTTGCATTTTGTCTATACACAAGGTCTCCAAATGTCGACAAAGATAACATAACCTTCTCAGGAAAGTTCTTTTTTGTACTTATAATTCTGTATTACTTGTATGCTACGCTATTTCACACTTCTAAAACCTTTTGAGACTCATGAAATTTAGGCACTCCTCCATGGTGCTGTTGTGTACCAGAGAACTAAAGATCATATGCCTTTTCTTACAGATTGTGACGTTACCAGTTGCTGAACTGTCCCATTCTAAAAAGTGAAGGTTCATTATGGGTGCAGGATTCAAGTTTTCTGGATTAGAGATTCTATCTGAATGTCCTGAAGCCATATCTTGGGATGATGATCTCTGCAAGAACAATTCACAACTCCTGCTTTAAAAATTGCAACCCCAAAGAAATTAAATAACTTAGTGTTTGTCAGTTTGGTGCAAATTAGCTTCTGTAAAACTTTTCACAGAACTTAAACTTCTCAATACAATTGCTGAGATTATAAAGAAATTTGTAGATTATTCCGTTTGGTAAATAGGCTTTGTGAGTAAAAAGTGACTAAATATATAATACTGCTGAGGTGTGTTATAGGCACCAAGGTTTTTATAAATATGGGTACCTTCCTTTGGGCATCAGAGGACCTTCTTGACTAAAGAGAGGACATTATCACAGCCAACAGTTTAGTTTGGGGTTTGTTTTGGATTTGTTTTTTTTTTTTTAAACTGAGTGCTAGAGTCTGATGACAAATTAAGAACTATACAAAACTGTACATATCAGGCAATTTGAAAATCTGATAATATTTATTTCCTTCTCTTAACATAAAAGGCATATAAGGGAGATCATGCTGTGTCAGCAATTGTAGATTAATTTCTACCTACAGATGTTAACACGTCTTGGACTCCTGCTTCTCCTCTTCGAGGTGCTTCTCTAGGTATGTCTCCTTTGACTCTGGAGCTTTCGTGGAATGCTGCTACCCACAGTATACTGCATTTGAGGTAAGCCTTGGGCAACAGGATAGCTCTAGTCTTCCTACCAGTCCGGTTGCGAAATTCTTGTGTATAAACTTTATGCAGGGATAATGGATCCTCGATCTCAAAAACATTGAGATCAACCAAATAAATACAATTTCAACGAGCTATCCGGTGTGAAAATTGCATGCATGACAGAGACAGCTCTGATCTTTTTATTTGTCTTTTGTGACTTCAATGCAAAATCTTCCTTCTCCTTTTTTTCAACACCCCTCCTCATTCTTGACATTTTAAAATTATTAGGTAGCTTAGAGAAACACATTGTTGCTGACTTCCCACAACTTTCATGGACTACAACAAAACACATTTTAATTAGAACACTTGATTTAATTGGTGCTATGAATCTCTAGTTGCGTTTGGCTATGAATCACAAATTAACATAATCTTTTTTTAGAACTTCGCTACAGGTTTTCTGTTGTTATTTTTTTAAACCCACAAATTTTGCATTCCTCCCACTGCCTGCCCCCACATATGGTCTCTTAAGATTCTAAAATTGTACAAGTCTCCCTGACATGCATTACAACCCAGCTGTATTTAAACAGTTATGCCTTCTACTGACTGTTGTTTTATATTATATTATTCTATGATTCTCCTTTCCCTCCCTCCCCCCCCCCCCTTTTTTTTTTTTTAAATCTCTTATAATGCATTGTCTATTCATATCTGAGGAAAATGCTGTCTTGTCAGAAAGACTGCTTGATAGGTACCATACCCCTCAAGGAGTCAAATTTAAAATGTTAACTATCGAGATATTGTCGCTGAATCAATCCTCTGAATTTATCCCAAATATATGCCTTCAAATTACAGTATTTCCCATTTTATTTTCTGTGCTATACGTGCAACAATAAGCACACTAGCCAATTTCTTTCCCCTTAATTTCAGAATACTACTTGTTATTGGTTGGACCAATAAAACACCCTCAGAAATGTAATATTAACAAAAGAAATGGAAAACATACCCTACAGTTAGACAGAAAACCCTGACAGGAGGTAGCAATTTTTTTCTAATTATATATGCAGCGTCAAAAAAAGCACTGCTAGCACTTTACCACCACAGTGTTCATGCAGTCACATGTCAGAGCAAGTGTCGGCTTTAATGAATTTACAATTAACATGCAATTTTACTATTTCAACTCATGCTGATATTAGTCATTTCAATTGTGTAAGTTTGAAATATAATACCAGGTTACGGTTAAGGAGATGAAGCCCAGCCTCACTCAAACGTAGAAAGACTTATAATCCCAATTAACATTTGAAATACATAGGGATAAACTTACAAAATGTGAAGTGTCAGTTACTAAAATCTGTGATCTGTTTCCCTAGATCTCATGATGCCATTTCTATAGCATATTGCCAGAGGCAATATGTCTATGAGTCAATTATATATCAACATTTATTTTTCAGTCACTGCCTTAGAGGACTAAGGAATTAACTATCTAAATACATATATAGCCTCATCACCATAGAATCAAAGTGCCTCTGGAGTATTTAAAAATAGAAGAAACAGCAGACATCCTTGTTCTCCTTCTCTCCTATTCTTACCCTGTAGCAGATACAGCTTAATTGATTGGGGTGGGGGGTTTGGGGTTCTTTTTTGAGGGGGGAGGAGGAAGATGGTGCTGGTGTGCATATATCTATGGTAGAGCAAAAGGCTCTATGCATATCTCCTATTGAAAGTACTTTATCAGGGTAAAGCTAAATAAAAACGTGTTTTATATTTAGTTCTGAAAAATGCCAAGCCGATGGGAATTCTCAGTATCTGTGGGAGTGAGTGCTACAGGCTAGGTCCCGATCCTGTGAAATTTCTGTCTTCATCTCTCATGAGTCTCCCTAAATTGATCAACGATGGCATGATTCTGTTGGAAGACACTTGTATCAAAGGCCAAAGTGGGAGTGAAATACGTGATTACTCTGAGACCTAACAACCAAAGTCATAATGCAGTCTAAATTTTCTAAATTTCAGGGTAGAAAGTTTGAGTATTTATTCAGTGGGGAAAAAATACTGAGAAACAAGAAGACTATACTTGCTGCTAGAAAGTGTCTGGCTTTCTCTTTGAGAATTAGCTGAAAATTTTTAAAGGTATGTTTTTTTGTTTTTTTTTTTTTAACCTGATGAATTTGAAATTAAATAACGAAGAACAAACACTGGAAACATAGAGATTATCTTGGTGAAAACTATGAGAAATGTATTAATACACAGACTGTTGACCAGCCATGGATAAAGGAGTAATTTTTCTCTCTAAAACTATGCCAATTTACAATACCATTGAGAGGTCTCCAACAGGCCATCTGAGACACGCATTATTAACAGAGAAAGATGCTAAAAAGAAGCAAGTTCTTCCAAAGAGGTCATTCTCTCTGGAATATCATCCTCTCTTTTTGTCTCCTGTCAGCTTTGTTTAACAGGTTTTTTTTGATGCAGCTGTACCAGTTACACATTAGGAAAGCAGGAGGTGGATGCAAAGAAGATCCAAATTCAGGTGCTCAGTGACTTGCTGCTGCCATTCAGCTGTTAGGCAATAAGCACCTCACCATCCCTTCTAAATTAATTCCTGTGCAATAAACATTAATTCCATTAATATTAGAAATTACACTGCACCAAAATAGACATAATCATTATATATTAGAATTATGAGATATCATGGCATTCTAAAGGAAATACTGTCTGATACTGTACTTTATAAATGCTAACGCTTGTATAGCAGCCTGTAGTAAGTTACCAGTCAAAATGCAAACGTGGCACATCAGATATTTGATCTGTTACTATGTTCAGCAATTTATTGATGAAAAACATAACTCCAGTTCCGTGAGTAACAAAAAACTCATGTATGACAAACACTCCTTTGGAAATGCAACTTATTATTATTATGTTATGAGGATATCCTGGTTTTGACATCAGCTTAATAGCAATTATAATTTTACAAATCTTCTTACAGAGTCTCTACCTTCAGAACATTGTATGACAAATAGCAAACAGTGGGCATGGCTAGAAAAAAATACCAGCATCTTGCTAAAACTTGCAAATAATGCGTCAAAGAATAAAACAAAGTCTATTTATTCTAGTCACTTTACATATTCAAGGTCTCCTCCTTGATCTGCTGATAACCCAGCTTAAAGGCTAAAACTGTCCCACAATTTATTACCAAATATCTGCAAGCTTCCTAAAAAAGCCTATTTGTCCTAGAGATAAATGGAAAGGCAGGGTCAAACCCAAAGCATTATATATCACCATTATGTTTCCACATAAGTTGGAAACCTCCAGCAGTTACTGCTGAAAACTACTGTGAAAACCAGTTTGGTGCCAGAAATGTTTTGTGTATATTACATGGCCCATTTTGCAGTTAGATTATTGCAAAAAACACATAATAGATTAAGGGTTATAACCGATGGTAATCTCTCTTCCCACATCTCTCAAGCCCCTGAACCTCAAGGCAAGGATTGAGGCAATGAAGTCCTTTTTCTGTAGGAGAAAACCAGGTATGAGACCATCTGAGGAACCTGAAAATGCACAAGTCCATAGGAACTGATGAGATGCATCCCAGAGGTCTGAGGGAACTGACTGATGTCATTGCCAAGCCACTCTCCATAATATTTGAAAAGTCATGGCAGTCCAGCAAAGTCCCCAGTGATGGGAAAAGGGGAAACATCACCCCCATGTCAAAAAGAGTAAAAAGGGAAGACCTTGGGAACTACTGAGCCATCAGGCTCTCCTCTGTGCCCAATAAGATCATGGAAAAGATCTTCCTGGAAGACATGTCAAGGCATATGGATGGCAGGGAGGTGATTAGAGGCAGTCAGCATGGCTTCACAAAGGGCCAATTATGCCTGGCTAATCTGACGGCCTTGTACAGTGGAGTGACTGCGTTGGTGGATAAGGAAATAGTAACTGGTGTCATCTATCTTGACTTCTGCAAGGCCTTTGACGTGGTTCTACACATCATCCTTGTCTCTAAATTGGAGAGATACACATTTGACGGATGAACTATTCGATGGATAAGGAATTGTTTGGATAGCTGCATCCAAAGAGTTGCAGTCAATGGCTTAATGTCCAAATGGAGATCAGTAACAAGTGGTGTCCCTCAGAGACCATACAGGGACCAGTACTATTCAATATCTTTATTAATGACTTAGCGGGATTGAGTACACCCTCAGCAAATTTGCAGATGACACCAAGCTGAGTGGTGCAGCTGATACACACCCGAGGGAAAGGATGCCATCCAGAGGGTACTTGACAGGCCTGAGGAGTGGGCTGATGCAAATCTCATGAAGTCCAACAAGGCCAATGGCTGAAATATCCCTACTTTGAAGAAAGTTGGAGAGAGTTGAGGTTGTTCAGCCTGAAGACGAGAAGGCTCTGGGGAGACCCTATTGTGGCATTTCAATAGTTAAAGGGGACTTACAAGAAAGACAGAGAAAGACTTTTAACCAGGGCCTGCAGTGACACAAGAAGGGGCAATGGTGTTAAACTGAAAGATAGTAGATTTAGGTTGGATATAAGGAAGAATTTTCTTACTTGAAGGGTGATGAGACATGGGACAGGTTGACCAGAGAAACTGTGGATGCCGTGCCCCTGGAAGTGTTCAAGGCCAGGCTGAAGGAGGCTTTGGGCAACACGATCTGGTGAAAGATGACTCTGACCATGGCGGGGAGGGTAGACTAGGTGATCTTTAAAGATCCCTTCCAACCCAAACCATTCTATGGTCCAGTGCTGTTCAACATCTTTGTCAGCGACATGGATGACGGCATTGAGTGCACCCTCAGTAAGTTTGCCGATGACACCAAGTTGTGTGGTGCCGTGGACTCACTTGAGGGAAGAGATGCCATCCAGAGGGACCTTGATAGGCTTGAGAAATGGGCCAGTGCAAACTGCATGAGCTTCAACAAGTCAAAATGCAAGGTCGTTCACCTGGGTTGGGCCAATCCTAGGCACAAATACAAACTGGGCTCAGAGTGGGTTGAGAGTAGCCCTGAAGAGAAGGATTTGGAGGTGTTTATAGATGAGAAGCTCAACATGAGTCGGCAGTGCGCTCACACGGCCCAGGAGGCCAATCGCATCCTGGGATGTATCAAGAGAAACGTGGTCAGCAGGTCAAGAGAGGTGATTCTTCCCCTCTACTCTGCTCTTGTAAGACCCCCACCTCGAATACTGCATCCAGTTCTGGTGTCCCCACCATAAGAGAGACATAGATTTGTTGGAGGGTGTTCAGAGGAGGGCCACAAAGATGATCCAGGGGCTGGAGCACCTCTGCTACGAGGACAGATTGCGGGAGCTGGGATTGTTCAGCCTTGAGAAGACTTTGGGGGGACCTAATAGCTGCCTTCTAATACCTGAAGGGAACCTACAAGAAGGCTGGGGAGGGACTTTTTACAAGAGTGTCCACTGATAGGACAAGGGGCAATGGGTTTAAGTTGAAGGAGAACAGATTTAGATTAGATCTTAGGAAGAAATTCTTCAGTACGAGGGTGGTAAGACTTTGGAATAAATTGCCCAGAGAGGTTGTGGATGCCCCCTCCCTGGACGTGTTCAACGCCAGGTTGGATGGAGCCTTGAGTAGCCTGATCTAGTTGAGAGGCGTCCCTGCCCATGACAGGGAGGTTGGATTACATGATCTCTAAGGTCCCTTCCAGCCTATGCCATTCTATGATTCTATGATTCTACGATCATCGAAAAACACCCCGGTGCCGAGCGGTTTAGTAGTTCCAACTCATCTTCCTTTTTACTGTACGTAATGGGCTATGTAAGTGACTGTGAAACGTGAGTAGAAACAGGTTATGTATGACAGGATCTGGTAGCAGATGATGTACGCGTGGTGATAATAACTAGTTCACAGGAGTTAAAGATTAATTTGTGATAATAGTAACAATCCCTGATGATTGTAGTAACATCTTTGCATGTACATGCAGTCATATTCTGACTGTAAATGTGAAGATGAAGAGGAAATATTATAATATTATATTATTTGAGACACTGCTTTAAATGTATACACCAGTCAGAGTTGTCCTAGGATGTTGAATAGTTCTGTAAAACCTTCAAACACCTCCCACAACGTCCACAACGTATCTGGCAGCACACCTGGTAATACTGCAGCAAAATATATCTTCTTCCAATAACTGGTTATGTATTTCTATGGATTTAATGCGTAAAGAAAAGCATGATTCATTTATACAATCAATCCCTGTTCTCCATTTTGGGAAATTTTATTCCCTTCAGTTTTGTTTTTCTACATTATTTAGTTGCAACCAATATTTTTCACATAAAATTGTATAAAATCCACTTTTGATATTATTATGTTTGATAAAATGACATTTTCACTTTAGCAAAATTTCAAGGACAAATAACTATATAATAATGGCAATTTTACTTTTTTTTTTTTTTTAATTTATTTTTGTACTTATTTTGGCCAAGATCATCTGTGCTGACCCTTTTCAGCACATGGCGTGGGCACAGACAATGGAGCAGCCTTCCGGAAAACTGTATATCTTCTATCTTGTAAAAGGCAACAAAGTAAGCTAAAAATCAAGCAGTCACCACCAAAAGCTGTATTGAAATTTTGGCTGAAATCCAGGAAGAATAAAGTCTTCACCACTAGTGCATAAAGTTTTATATGAGATATTGCCATTTCTGAGGAAGCTGGGAAAATGGAAAGAGTTGAATTTGAGAATGTTTTAAATTTTGTAACTAATACTTCATATAGCTCTAATGTAAAACTGGGCCACTCCTTTATACTGCATGCATTCATGCAGAACTGCAGGCCACTCGTCTCACACAGTTTATAAAATAATCAGGATCCATCTTGCATTCTTTACTCTCTAGATCTACAGGGCATGTTTTCTAACACAAACCATGTTTTACTGGAGTAGATCTTGACAAATCTTATTTAATATGGAATAAAATACGTCCATACGTTCCTGATCCCACAGCATCCTTTCCCCTGTATGCTGGTGGCTATATATTGTTGGTAGAGAGTATGGCCATTTATTAAGGAGCATTAGTGTTGGCTGATCTTGCTCTCCGTGTCAGTTGCCTAGCCAGTACAATATAGCATTCACAGTACAAGTACCTAACTGCCAACTATTGTGCATGGAGAACATCTTTTTTGGGCACGTTTAAGATAAATTGCCTAATCAAAGGACAGCCTGCCAAACAGGCACCCTAACCAGCCAGATTTATCACTGTGGGGTGATTTAGAGGGAATACAACAAAGAAGAGAGACACAATATCAGGGAAATTTTGCATTCAAAATGAGCCTCTCTACTTCTGTCCCTAGCGAGCTTCAGCATGACTGGGTTATAACATAGGAATGAATAATGTCATGGCTTTTGCATATGTTTCTACTAGATTCGTGCTTTGTTAGTGTAAGAGTACAGATTATCTTGATGACATCACAGTTTTAGGTGTAACAAAAGTGACCTCATGGTCCTATAGTAAGGGATGTCCTCAATCATCAGGGTGTTTTTGAACGCCCTTGTCATCTTTATAAAGCAGATATGTGTATTTTGTTTTGTGCTTTGTTCTGCTGTAGTAAATCACTGATGATTGATTGGAGGAAGCAGCCATGGAAAACCTGAGCCAATAAAACTACTGACTGTCAAAGAACAGATCCTCCTTGACCATTGTTTTCTCATGTCACCACCCTGCCTTTTAAATAGCTGTATACTTGAATATTAACTTCATCAATCAAACGCCATCTTACTTCAAAAGGGATACCTTGCTAGATACAATAATTGTGATTTTGGAAGTTCTTAAAAAATGTTGCACTAACTGATGATATTACATTTTCTGATAATATTCTGTAGTATTACAAGTTCAGAATTCCTCTTCACACAGTGTTGAAAAGCAATAAAAAATAATAGCCTTAGTACTCATATTTCGAAGAGATATCTTTTACATGTACAGATATTGTTTTTCATTTAGTTTTCATCAAACATATGCTAGATGAAAGGACATTATAAATGACTCACTGTTGCCTTAAAACAAACAACTGCATAAAACTTTCATATGAATCTGGGCCTATTAGCATCAATATGATATTACAATATGAGTGCATTGTTTTTGCTGGAGCTGACCCAAGTTCTGCTTAGTTTAGTGTCTTATTTCCAAGAATAGTTAGTGGTATCTGTCACAGAAGATGCAAGATTCATAACTACAGGACAGCTTGGTCACCTGCCCTTCTCACCCCTGCAGAACTCACCTGATTACCAGCAGTTAAGAACTGAACCTGTTTGTATCATGCTGCTCAGTTTTTGATGTCTCAAATCCTAAGTGAACAAAAGCGAAGAGATCTTGATGTACAGCACACAATCACTTGGTTTACTGTTCTCTCTTTCTAAAGATGAAAAGCCAATTATTGTTTCAGGGTTAAAAGATATTGCATGTATGATGTGGATGAGCTATCAGAATTTAGTGAACTGTGTGCAGTTTTCCCCTCAGAATCCTTTCCTTGCTCCTCTTCCAAACTGTCTTTCAGCTGCTACATCAATCTTCTACTCTGATTAAATGAAAGAAAAAAGATTCTTCTTCCAAGGAAGAAACTGTACAAAAACAACAGCAAAGCTTTCTGAATACGTGTATGATGGGAGGAACAGTAGTTGTTTTGCTGGCCATGCCTTAGTTACACCATTGTGTCGCCTGGAGGATTAAGGTTGTGAAGCACATTAAAGAAGAATGTTGGTAATGCTCTGAAATCTGTCAAGTGTCCTGCATAGCCAAGGTTGCTAGACAGTTTGCAGAGCTTTGCTCAGTTAAAAAAGTTTATCTCAGAAACATATAACAAATATTTGGAAATATCATGCAATATAGCGTTATAGTCTTCCCAGTCCAGATGCTTTCTTCTGTCATTTGCTCCTGGGTACTGTCTTTTTACTTATTTGCTTTGCTGTTTTAAGCCTTAAACTTTCATATTTCATTTGTTTCCCTGGGAAAATTAAGAAATGCGTTTTGTGCACAGTAGTGGTGTTGATCCTGGAGACACTGCAGTCCCAATCAGGTAAAAAACAAATATAATGCCATTATATAACAAAGAGGAAGAACATTTGCCTGCCTTAACTGTTGTTTGAGAAAATCAAGTTCAAAACCATCTGAGAAACTTGAAAATGCACTAGTCCATAGGAACTGATGAGATGCATCCCAGAGGTCTGAGGGAACTGACTGACGTCATTGTCAAGCCACTCTCCATGATATTTGAAAAGTCATGGCAGTCCCACAAAGGCCCCAGTGATGGGAAAAGGGGAAACATCACCCCCATGTCAAAAAGAGTAAAAAGGGAAGACCTTGGGAACTACTGAGCCATCAGGCTCTCCTCTGTGCCCAATAAGATCATGGAAAAGATCTTCCTGGAAGACATGTCAAGGCATATGGATGGCAGGGAGGTGATTAGAGGCAGTCAGCATGGCTTCACAAAGGGCCAATTATGCCTGGCTAATCTGACGGCCTTGTACAGTGGAGTGACTGCGTTGGTGGATAAGGAAATAGTAACTGGTGTCATCTATCTTGACTTCTGCAAGGCCTTTGACATGGTTCTACACATCATCCTTGTCTCTAAATTGGAGAGATACACATTTGATGGATGAACTATTCGATGGATATTCAATATCTTTACTAATGACTTAGACAGTGAGATTGAGTACACCCTCAGTAAATTTGCAGATGACACCAAGCTGAGTGGTGCAGCTGATACACACCTGAGGGAAGGGATATCGTCCAGAGGATCCTTGATAGGCTTGAGGAGTGGGCTGATATAAATCTCATGAAGTTCAACAAGGTCAAGTGCATGGTCCTGCAATATACCCAATATCAGTAAAGACAGAAGATGAATGGATTGAGAGCAGCCCCGTGAAGAAGGACTTGGATATACTGGCGGATGAATAATTAGACATGAGCCAGCAACGTGCACTTGCAGCTTAGAAAGTCAACCATATCCTGGGCTGCATCAAAAGAAACGTGGCCAGCAGTTTGAGCGAGGTGGTTCTCCCTGTCTATTTCACTCTCATGAGACCCCACCTGAAGTACTGCATTCAGCTCTTGGGCCCTCAGCACAAGAAGAAGTGGACGTGTCAGAGCAGGTCCAGAGGAGGGGCACAAAACTGATCAGAGGGCTCTCCTGAGAGGAAAGGCTGAGAGACTTGGGATTGTTCAGTCTGGAGGAGAGAAGGCTCTGGGAAGTCTTTATTGCAACCTTTCAGGTCTGAAAGGAGGCTTCCAAGTCAGACAGAAAGAGACTTTTTACAAAGGTTCATAGTGACAGAACAAGGAACAACATATAAGGTAGAATTTTTTATGATGAGAGCAATGAGAGGAACATGTTGCCCGGAGAAGTTGTGGATGCCTCATCATTAAATATGTTAAAAGTTGGGTCGGATGGGGCTTTGAGCAAACTGATCTGGTGAAAGAAGTCCCTGTCCATGGCGAGGGGACCATGAGAAGATGCTCTTCAAAGGTTCCTTTCAACCCAAAACATTCTATGATTCCGTGATTCTATGATTCTACTTACAACTACACACCAACATGTGAATACCTGCATGTTGTCTTTTAAATATGTGCATATTATGAAGAGAATAGAATTATTCTATCGTTGTCAGACAACCACAGGATAAGTGCCAACCTATCATTTGACAAGAAGTGAGGAAAAAAAATACTACAATTCTCTCACATTTCAGAAATAACTGTTTTTTATAAGGGTTCCCAAAAGAATTCTGAAACATCAAAAGAGCTGTAGTCATCCTTAACAGTACAAGAGGAAGATAAAGCTTAATAAATGCAACAGCCCCATTAGATTTCCAAGTTTCTTTTGTCCTCTCCTCCAGGTGTTTCCAAACTGATGCAACGGAAGATACCAAATCCAGTACCAACCATCTGTGCTGTCTCTTCAGGAAAAGAATTCTGAGCTCAAACAAAAAATAATCATAGCTGTTATGCTGGAAGCTCTGATGGTGAAAGACTCTGGGAGCAACCATAAAAAGTTTTATTACTGTCCTACAAAAAACATATTCTTCTAAAATTACCAAAATATTTAATGAAGTAGAAGTTTCTAGGTAACCTCTGGGAGATCTTTGCAAAAAGATCAAGATAATTTCTACTAGAAAAAAAAAAAAACAACAACCAACCAAACAAAAATCAACCAAACAAAAAAAAAATCTACCATAAAACCTCACGTAATACTGTACAGCATGCTCTAGTACATGCTGTCTGTGTATGTGAGCAGCACTGTTTTGTCAATATGAGAGCATTGTGGTGAAACAAACCCTTACTATGGTAGTTTTATCAGTATAGGTGCTTTTGTTTAGCAGACTTTAGGACTTTATGAAGAACTCTCAAAAATTATGCAGTGGCAGGGAAAGACGAAGGCACTTATTCCAGTATCATTTATTCAGAGGTAATAGCAAATGAAACATTTTCTTCAATAGTAACTGCGGACTTCAACGTTAGGGAAATATTCATACAAGAAAGTCTTAAGCCTGGAAAATGGGGAAAAAAATTAAGTATTGTTCGTTAAGAGTTTTTGACACAGAAAGACCTTCAGTAAACTAAAGGTTTTTTCTTTGAAAATGGAGAGATTCAACAGTATACTATAAAGCAACACATTTAAGCATCTTTTTTTGGTCATAACGGTTTTAAAATTAGCCATTCTAATGTAAGATTATCTTTTATCAATACATCCACATTAGAGGTTCCATAGATTGGAGGATGCAATTACTGAATTTACTACACATGGCAGATTTACAGGACATTTGCGCAGAGATCTGCCAGAGGTTACCAAAGAGCATCCAGAAACTGCACACAGTTTAAATATTGAAACAAACATGAAATTAAACACAAACACACCAACCTCAAATCTCCAAATCAGATACACCGTGTTTAAGAAAGATCTACTGTAATAAAGAATTTCATTTAGTAAAGCAACAGTAAAAAAAAAAAAAAAAACAAACCAAAAAACAGGAAATATTTTTGAGATAACTTCTTATCTTACTAAAACACCACCCGTGGCTTCCTTTTTAGAAGGATAACTTAGGGAAACTGAAAGTTTTCCATAATTTTTAAAAAATCAGGTCATTGGCTTTCATCTTTTTATTTCTGCACCTGGGCATTGTTAATAAGATGGAGGACATTAGCCCAGCAGAATATATCTAAACTTCACTCACCTGATAGGCATTAAAAGGTGACTGCTATCAGCTGTCTCATGTTGCCTTTTTTTTTCTTATTCTTTTGAAATGGGCTTCTGCAGCATTACCTATCTTATTGGTATACTAGATTAGTTTGTGAGCACTCACTTCACATTCTTTAATAAAAAGTCTTTGATATACATACCTGAAAGAATAAAACATATGTAAATAAATGAATTCTGTAATGATTTTAGTCTGGCCGATGCTAACAACTTTCTTTGCAGATCCTTGCTTTCTCCTAGTCCAGAGTAATTGAATTTTCTGGAGATGTTTTCCAGTTTTAATATAGGAAATGTCCTGAAGTTCTCAGGCACAATTTGTTCTGATCAATATTTCCCAGAAACTAGGGAAATCAGTGTTTCTAGAAAGAGTTGAGAAGCCCCAATCAGCATTTTGCAGCAATTCATGTATATCTTCACTACGCACAAAATTACTTTAGCCAGACCATAGCTGTTCCTATTCTTTCACCCTCTGTCTGTGTTTCATGCTTCCATACATGAAGATAAATGGAAGCAGAAACACCAAACTTTTTTTTTTTTTAATAGAAGGTATTCATTAAATGCAGCACTAACAGATAAAATGATGTATTATAATATTCGGTATCTCGAGAGAGGATGAAGGAAACCACTTCTGTGTGCTTTGATCATCTTCCTGTCCTCCTCCATCACAACCAAAGACTGTTTAAAATGTCTTTTCAGCTATGCTTCGGAGTGCAGCCCAAGCATCATATAGCACTCCTGCTAAGATTAAAAAAAAAAATATCACAACCAGACAGATAATTCTATTTCCGATTAAAAGGGAGTAAGGCTCTAGAAGTTTTTATCACCAGAATTATAAAAATTAAAAAGGAGAAAAGAATACATAGAAGTTAAAATCCTTGATTCTATGTTCTTCTCCTTTGGCAGAATTTAGCAACATCAGATCTTCCATTTATTTTTAGGAGAGAAGAATGAGAAGTTTTCCTTTACATTAGGGAAAACACTTGAAAATTAATTGTTCTGGTTTCAGCTGGGACAGAGTCAGCTCTTCTTTTTAGCAGCCAGAAGAGCTCTGTGTTTTGGTTTTAGTCTGAGACTTGCTCTGAGAAGAACGCTGACAGCGCACTGATGTTTGTAGTTGGCACTGAGACCTCAAGGACTTTCCAGCTTCCCGTGTTCTTGCCAGTGTACAGGAGCAAAACAGGGTGGGGGGAGCATGGCTGGGATGGGGGGTCCATGACTCTCCTTATGATTTGTACTTAGGATTGAGGGCCAAACTGGCCAATTAGTATTCCACATCACGTAGCGTCATGCCCAGTATACAAGTGAGGGACAGCCGGAAAGAAGGGCCTTTGCTCATCCAGGACTCTCACTCTCGGAGTGCTCTCTCTGTCTTGCTATCTATTTCCGGGCCTCTCGCTTGTCTGGGATTGTGGTGTCGGGACTCACCCTAACTTTCAGGATAGTTAGTCCAGGACAGGACGAGCCTTGGTCAAGGGGTGGTGAGAAATTACACTGTGCATCACTTGTTTGTATATATTATTATCATTGTACATACCTTTATATATATATATTCATATATTAGTAATAGTAGTATTAAATTGTTCTTATCTCAATCCATGGGTCTCTTTCCCTTTTCCCCTTTAATTGTCTTCCCCATCCCCTGGGGGTGGGGGAGGGTGAGTGAGCGGCTGGGTGCAGTTTAGTTGCCAGCCTAAACCACAAGATTAATCTGGAAGTATAACAACGTCAGTAAAACATAAATATAAAGATAGCTTGGGCTAACAATTTTTTGGAAGAGTTTATAGCTTTCTTAGAAAATATTCTAACCTTTTAAATTTTCTATATTTTAATAAAAATGCCGTTGCCTAAAAATCAGTTTTCATTTAAAAACTCCCACTTTTTCCATCCATGAATAAAATCTGTCTGTAGTTTCAAAATTTTTTTATCCCTTTTCAACAGCTTTTTTCAAATTTCCAGCTCCTAATTTGCTGATTTTCAAGGTTCATATCCATCAGAAATCTGGAAAGTAACAACAACATCAACAACAAAATGCAAACCAGTATGCCTTTTTTTTTTTTGTATTTGAAAAACAAAAAAAATAAGATAGCAGATAAAAATGAAGCATAAAATAAGAATTTTTGAAAAGTAAAAGTAACTCTCCCAGTATTTTATAATAATAGAAATAAACCTTCATGAAAAACTTTAAGAAAAAATGTTTACTTATCTATAAATAACAAATTGTTCTTAGTTGCCTACATTGTTTCCCATGGATTAAGAATCTCTTGGGTGCAGATTTTTGAGAGACCCCAGATCAGCACATGATCATGAAAAAAGGCTGCCGAGCTCATTTTCAGACAGTTGCCTACAGCTAATCCATCTCCTTTACAATGGCCTTCCTTCTTACATTCTTGGGTTTTTTTCTTCCTTCTTTTAAATTTGATATAACTTAGGATGTGTCTTGTAGCATAGATCTTGCAACAGATCTTTTTGTTTTTGTTTGCCTTTCTCTGGTACAGAGGTGTTACAATCGACTATTAACTACTTACCCCACCTGGAGGCATCTTTTATTCCAGAAGACCAATGTGTTTGTGAACCCATAAACAAGAAGTCCCTTAAACAACTCAGAACTGACTTTGACCTTGAGCTCTACATCACTATTCTCAGCAGAAGCATATCATGTTGTACTGAGAAAAACACAACCAGCTTTTTAACCTACAGACATTTTTTTTTCACATTGATTGATCCTTCAAGTCCAAGGCATATCGAATGCAAACAAAAGGAATAAGCGAGAACCCCAAATAGGATATTTTCTCTTTGTATGATTTTGGACACTAGGGGATTTTTACTCCTTACTATTAGTGAATATAATCAAGGTAGATATGTGATATTACACAGACTAAGACAATACAAGGTTTATCATCACTAATTAAGTAGCTTTCAAAGTAGAACAAAGGATACCATTTCTCAAGTTCTGTTACCAATATCATTACTTTCCACAAATTCCTCTCCAGCCGTGTTTTTGTAGATATTTGTGATATAGCGGCTGCTAGCGTGTGTTCATGACTCTTACACCTTGAGGAGACAAGATACTTTCCCACTGGGTGGAGATGGAGAGAAGGTGCAGAGAAATCTATGACGTTTGCCTCATTGTATTTAAACTTTTCCTCCTCCCAGGGGGAAATACCAAGGGAAAACGATGGTGAGAAGTAAGATGATGCCCCAGATGGCCAGAATGTTAACAGCAATTTCATCCACTTGGCTATTCTCTCACCATCAGTAACGCAGCTCCTCGCTTTGCCTCGACACCCGCCCCCGCACTCCCCCCACCCCGATTTGTTCAGAAAAGCAGTCCGAATTATTCACGTAGCCAATTGCACCTTTACTGGTGAATATGCCTAGAATGCAGATGCTCCCTCTTCAAACATCTTTTCCCAAATAAAGAACACCGACAGATAAACTGACAGGGTTTCAACGAGCTCACACTCTTGCTTTTTGCCTCCACTGGCTGGAATTCAGATTTAACACATGTAGATAAGACTGAGAGGATAATCCTCCCTGTTTTTATCTTCTGTTACTCAGTTTTGTACCAACTGATAAAAATCTGCCTTTATAGCAAATACAGTTGTTAAAGAATATTGCTGTAGGTGAACACTAATTTTTTCATATCACCCAGAGAGCAAAGTAAAGAGAGAGACAATAATATTTAAAAGAACACTCACTCCTTACTCACTGATACCTTAAACTCAAATACAAAGAATTTTGTTTAATACTGTAATTTTGGATGAGTAGAAAAAAAGGAAGGAGGTAATTTTATCCTATCTTACTGCAACATAAAATTAGCAGACAAGTTATGTAATTACTCAGGGATTGTATTTCCTGTAGCTGTTTGAAACCCACACAAATGCCTTACAGCAGATATGAATGAGGTAAGGATGGTATTTACTTACTTTGAAACCTTGCCACTGATGTGTTATTTTCAGTTCATAATCAAACACGTCTTCGTGCAGAATCTAACACTGATCATTTTAATCTATACTTCTAATAATCTTCTTCATGTAAATTTAATTGCTAAAAAGTCTAGTAAATAAAACTGATGACATACCATGGTGCTAGTTTTTGTGATCTGGTGGCCTTATGCCTCTAATAATTGCCTAGAAATTCCTTCTTCTTTCTCCAGGAACTGCTTTTTGGAACTGTTGTTCTGGGTTCTCTTACAAAAGCATCTGTAATCTAACACGACAAAAATGATTATTGAACGACTTTCCATTACTTTCCACCTAAAGATAAGGTTATTTTTTTTCCATGTTAGAATTCAAAACAGATAAAAGAATCACATTTCAGGACTCCTGTTCCATAGGTAACATTACACGTTACGTAAAGGGCCTTCTTCATCAAATATACACACACATACGTAATTATTTGTACATACGTATGAACATTAAGAGTTTGCAATATTGTAGCAAAGTGTTGTAGACACTTCTACATTCTTTATTTAGTACTTCTACTTTTCTTTATTTAAATTATTTTGAACATATCCAAGAGGTTGTTTTATTATGATCAACAACTACTTTTATAGAAAATACAGCTCAAGATTACTAAAAGAACTGTCCTGATTCGGGAAAATAGCTAAGGAAGAGCTCCACTTTGAAATGATGGTTAATTTCCAGGTACCTAACTGAGATGGTCATCAAACCTGTAACAGAGACACAGGTAATTCTATTAAGAGTTGTAATTGAAATCTAAGATTTTTCTACCTTTTTCTCTTTTACCTATGCCCATTTATTAAATTAAGGTTTTGCACAGTATGGAAATACTACTTTGCAAAGTTTAGTTTTGTTAAATTCCTGAGAATAATAACTCACAGAAAGGAACTTAGAATGATCATTTCAGTTTAAATTCAAGGACTGGCTCTGAAGGCAGGATAACAAAAAAAAAAAAACGGATTAAGAATTAGACAGAAGACTGAAGAAAACAAAAATATGGCACAACATCCCAAAAACAATTAACAGAATAATTGGAAAGTTTATTGAGGAGAATGGCAATAGATAGCATCTTTATAGAAATTAAAACCCCCAAATTTTCCTGAACAGCATGGAACAAGAAGTCAAGCAGGGCTTCCTGAGTAAACAAGGAAAGCATGCAATCAAGCTTCACTTTCTCGAAGATGAGTTTGCTAATTTTTTTAATGCTCCACTTATGCTTGTCCTATAAACATAAACTGCCATAACAGGATATTGCATCTATGTACGATGGTAACACAGAAATGGAACAGAGAGAGAGAGAAGTATGAAGGAATATGTAGGATATACAACGAGCTACTGACCTCTATTAAATTTATTCAAGGTATTCGTGGCAGATGGAACTCACTAGCAGATAACTAATTTGATAGGATTCAGGTTTCATGCTGTAATGTGATCAGAAGGACAGAGAGCCGAAGTTTATTGGTTCAAATGCCAACTTTCACCAAATATAGATATAACCTCATGACTACAGCATACCCCTGGTAATTCTGGTGCGTATTGGCTTTCAGTACAATTAAAACAGTCTGTATGGTACTCTGTATACAAAATAAACACTGAAAGTCAAATTGAAATATAGAGCTTGAACCTTCATACAATCATAGAATATAGAATGGTTAGGGTTGGAAGGGACATCAAAGATCATCTAGTTCCAACCCCCCTGCCATGGGCAGGGACACCCTCCACTACACCAGGTTGCCCAAAGCCTCATCCAACCTGGCCTTGAACACTTCCAGGGATGGGGCATCTACAACTTCTCTGGGCAATCTGTTCCAGTGCCTCACCACCCTCAATGTAAAAAATTTCTTCCTTCTATCTAATCTGAATCTGCCCTTTTTCAGTGTAAATCCATTGCCCCGTGTCTTATCACTACATACCCTAGTAAAAAGTTCCTCTCCAGCTTTCCTGTAGGCCCCATTTAAGTACTGGAAGACTGCGATAAGATCACCCCGGAGCGCTTCACTGTGCTTTTGTGATGCTGATTTTCAGATTGCATCTGCATTTAGCAGCTGCCTAGTGAAGAACAGTATTCAAAGGATTGCACTCCTCATTCATCAACCCCACCAAAACACGGATCCTGTCCTCAGGTCACCAGAATCATAAACATTTCTGCTGAAGAAATTTCATCCTCAGCCAGTTGATCTCTGGAGTGATAGCTCTCATTTTTAGGATTCAAATAATGGAAAACAGAATGATACTGACTTTTGGGGGCATGTTTTGGTGTTTTGGATTGTGATAACTCGTTCGATCAAGAGATCACTAGTCAGACACTGCTATAGACATTGTGCTACTGATAGATTATGCTTAACAATTCTGAATTCTTTTGAACGCGGAGTAGGAAGACTATACAAAGAATATGAAAGTATGTACCCAGGCCATTTCCCACCAAGGAAAAACTAAGAATGTAAAACTGATTGAATGTCATAGCTAAAAGAAAAAAAAAACACCACCTCAATCTCCCCAAAAAATCATTCCTCCCAACCCAAATTTGTTCTCATTCTAATAGTTATTTATTTTGCAAATAAATGACTGCAAAAAAAATTCATGTGAAGTTTGAACAATTTTAAAGAGTGGGAATTTTTGACAGAATATACTAAAATAGCAAAGGTAAGCAAACTTTATGACGAAATCAAAAGAGCCAAGGTATGTGAAGAATGAAGATGAAAGAAGAACTGGCATTTGGTGTACTGCAACCTTAAAGGTTGCCATGACTAGGATACCTTAGAAGTACAGAGCTGATTAAAACTCTACATGATCTGAAAAATAAAAAACAGTTTATGAAAGAAGTAGAATGTAAGGAGATACTGTGTTTGAGAATAAAATGACTGCGTCCTATGATTTAGGGAATGATTGTCTAAATTTTCACATACAGGGCTTTCTTTTTTAATTCAAATTTGTCAGAATAGAATGCTTTTAAAGAAATTGTCAACTTCTTTTGATAAAGTAACTGTTATATTGAATAGGTATTTCACTTTGTTCTTTTCCTTTTGTTAAAAACCCCCAATTCTTCAGATAGTTTCTTTTTCTGGAAACTGTCAATTTTTCTACATACTTGCCCTATAGATTTGTATGCAGACATCATTTTGCATATAAATGCCACTTTTTCTTGTCTTTCTCAGCCTGTTTTTTAGTTCTATGCATTCAGTTCTTTAATGAAGTGGTAATGGAGACTTGTAGTTTTCTTTCCTTATTCCTTTAATGCATGCACAGAGGTCTTTCTACAATATTTGACTACTTCGTACACGTCCTACTAAGTACTTCTCTATCCATGTGACTGATAAGGAACACATTATGTCTAGTTGCTGTTAGCTAGGCTTATTTAATTTCTCCTCAGATTATTCCCTATTCCAAAGTTTTCTAAAATGTAAGTAAACAGAATAATAGATAGTCTGACTCTATGATTTATTGGCATACTGCGTAACATAGTTGAACAATAATGGCCAATAAATTTAGAAATCATTGTAATTTCCTCAGATTAGAAAGGATAGCTATAATTCAATCTCCTGCAAAAGGGTACAGAATCTCTTTTAGACCATCATCTGAGGATTAGTAATACTGGAGCCATAGACACCTGAAAGTTCAGATCCGGTAAACCATAGTTATGTGCCACTTCAAGGCATAACATCTAATTACAGAATATTTTTTGGTACTATAAGATGGTATTGTATGACATATGGCCCACTACCAAGTCATCCTCTCTACCAGGGGAAATAGCATCTATTACACACTGAAAGCCTTTTGTCTTTTTGATCTGAGGCTGCAAGAGCTAGAGGATGGTCACCATGAGTGACCACGATAGAAGGAGGGATCTCTCAAAGATCCCAGATGTTTCATCCTTGTGAAAGTCCCTTGTGCCCACACTGGGCTATACTTGGTTAGACAGACAACATATAAGGTAGTTAGCATATATGGAAACAGTCCAGGACAAGCTTGCCTCCTGCCTCATCACATGCTGTCATACACGATCTCCTTGTTCACAAAGAAGAATGAGAACAGATAGCAAAAGATTATGCTATACCTTTTGGGAAGATCACTATGAATGGAGAGCTTTACCATAGGAAAGGAAATTTTCTGAGGGGTCTGTGTACAGTTCATCTCCTATTTCGCGTGTTAGATGATCCACATGAGAAAGCCACCAAGTATTCAGCAGAAGACTACCCTCATCATTTGCCAGTTGCAACTCTGTCATTCACATTTCCACTTCTATTGCATCTGGAATTAGAAAGGTGGCTTTTGAATTTGAAGAAATATCCAGTATATATAAAATTCTCAGCTCACAGCACGCTAGGTGGTTGGTACACAACTGGTAGTTAAGGGGTTTCCTTGCACCAAGGTTCTCAAACAGTGTTACTGTTACTGCCTTGAAAGGAATGATTCTTCATTAAGGGGTAAATACATATTTCTAATGCATTACTGTGGTGAATTTGACTTTAACTGTCTGCCAGACTCTCACCCAGCCGCTGTCTCACTCCCCCTCCTCAACAGGAGAAGGGGGAAAATAAGGTGGAAAAGCTCAGGGGTCCACAGGGGTCACACACTATATATCATCCCAGGCAAAATAGTCTGCCTGGAGAAGATGAATTTAATTTATTGCCAATTAAAAATAGGATAGGATGGTGAGAAACAAAGACAAAATTAAAAACATTTCCCCACCACCACCACTTCTTCCTGGGCTTACCTTCACTCCTGACTTTTCTACCTCCTTGCTGCCCCAAGAAGCACAGGGGATAGGGAACAGGTCTTGCAGTCAGTGCCCAATGCTTTGTCTCTGTTGCTCCTTCCTAACACTGCCCTGCTCTAGTGTGATGTCCCTCCCACATGCTGCATTTTTATCAAGAACCGCTTCAGTATGTGTCCTTTCCACGGGATACAGACATTGGTTGATGAGAAGCTCAACATGAGCCAGCAATGTGCGCTGGCAGCCCAGAAAGCAAACCGTGTCCAGGGCTGCATCCAAAGCAGCATGGGCAGCAGGTTGAGAGAGGTGATTCTGCCCCTCTACTCTGCTCTCATGACACCCCACCTGGAATACTGTGTTCAGCTCTGGAGTCCCCAACACAAGAAGGACATGATGCTGTTGGAGCAGGTCCAGAGGAGGCCACGAAGATGATCCGAGGGCTGGAGCACCTCTGCTATGAGACAGGCTGAGAGAGTTGGGGCTGTTCAGCCTGGAGAAGAGAAGGCTCCAGGGAAACCTTCTAGCAGCCTTCCAGTACTTAATAGAGGCTTAGGGCAAAGCAATGCACTCTCCCATTGCATACCAGGCCTTGATCAAGTGCAGGGTAGCGGTCGGTGTTTTCCTGCTACTGAAGTAAGTGCTGAGCTAAATTATCTGTTTTCTATAACGAGGCATGAAACCAGCGGAATGTACGTTGCACAAAAGATGCTGAGACAGACTTGCACTCACAAAGCTTTGCTCAGGTAGGTCGTTGTTGATGACACACATCAGTCCTAAGGGTGAAAGTTGCTTAGAGGAAAAAGTAAAAAAAACCCCAACAAATAAAACAAAAGGAAAGTGAAAGGGGTAAGTTTCCCAATGACAAGTCAGGAAAAGCACTGATGTAATCTCTTCCCTGTAGCAGGAGTGTAGCATTGTAGAAGCTGGTGAAGCTGAAGGCAATAAGAATGTTGACTTTCACCAAGTTTTTTCCTAGTGTTATATGCTTTTCCTTGGGACCTACTCAATGGAGTTGTTCTTGCTTAGGATTGTATTAGCGTGGATTACAGTAAACCTCATCAGTGATGAGCATTATGCGCTGATTGACTGCTAAGCTCTCCTGCATACCTATTGTTAGGCACTGCTTACTGAATATTTAAATGGCTACTTGTCCTGGTTTCAGCTGGGACAGTCAGTTTTTCTTTTTAGCAGCCAGAAGTGCTCTGTGTTTTGGTTTTAGTCTGAGACTTGCTCTGAGAAGAACGCTGACAGCGCACTGATGTTTGTAGTTGGCACTGAGACCTCAAGGACTTTTCAGCTTCCTGTGTTCTTGCCAGCATGCAAGAGCTCAACAGGATAGGGGGGAGCACGGCCGGCACACAGGGTCCACAACTCCCCTTATGATTTGGACTTAGATTTAGGATTGAGGGCCAAACTGGCCAATGAAGTATTCCATATCATGCAGCGTCATGCCCAGTATAAAAATGAGGGTCAGTGGAAAGAAGGGCCTTTGCTCTTCTGGGACTCTCACTCTTGGACTCTCGGAGTGCTCTCTCTCTTTCTCTCTCTGTTTTCGAGCTTCTAGCTTGTCCGGGATTGCGGTGTCGGGACTTTCCTATTTCTTAGTCCGGGACAGGACGAGCCTTGGTCAAGGGGTGGTGAGAAATTACACTGTGCATCACTTGTTTGTATATATTATTATCATTGTATATGTATATATTCATATAGTAGTAGTAGTAGTATTAAATTGTTCTTATCTCAATCCATGGGTCTCTTTCCCTTTTCCTCTTTAATTGTCTTCCCCATCCCCTGGGGGTGGGGGAGGGTGAGTGAGCGGCTGGGTGCAGTTTAGTTGCCAGCCTAAACCACAAGATTAATCTGGAAGTATAACAACGTCAGTAAAACATAAATATAAAGATAGCTTGGGCTAACAATTTTTTTGGAAGAGTTTATAGCTTTCTTAGAAAATATTCTAACCTTTTAAATTTTCTATATTTTAATAAAAATGCCGTTGCCTAAAAATCAGTTTTCATTTAAAAACTCCCACTTTTTCCATCCATGAATAAAACCTGTCTGTAGTTTCAAAATTTTTTTATCCCTTTTCAACAGCTTTTTTCAAATTTCCAGCTCCTAATTTACTGATTCTCAAGGTTCATATCCATCAGAAATCTGGATTGCAGATTCAACACGCCACTACTGGAGGTTCTTACGGATACAATGGAGGAATGCACTATCACAATCTAAAAACAAAATATACACTATTACAATACACTAGTACAATACACTGTCACAGCACACAAGTGAGTCACAGAATGCGCTATTGAGGCACACAAAAGAGACAACACACAAGTGCACAGACTTAAAGCTGTTAAATAGTCCCTGACCCCTCCAGGCAAGGGTTTTCAATCCCAGGGAAGTTACCTTGGCTGGCAAAGGAGGAAGAATCTCCTCACAGACCAGCTGTGTAGTTGGAGAAGCAGCTCCCGATTCCCAACCCAAATCATAGGGTTTTTATCCCCTGATTTATGTGACTGTGTAGGTACCATGCCTGGGGGGTCTCTGGGGATGTGACAGGGAGATTCCCCTTATCGACTGTCTGAATACACATAGTTGTCCCAGTACACAAAGTTGTTGGCTGAAGCAGAAGCCTTCCAGCTTCCCTTTGCCTTATCTCAGGCAACTGGACAATGGTTGGATTGAGACTCAGGGCATCTTCTTTGTTGAGGGATTTCAAGGCTCAAATAAAGTTTTGGCTCTTTGAATAATGCAGCACTGACTCTTCAGACAGCTCAGGGCTGAGCCATCTACACAGCTCCCCGTGGGTCGTCTCTGCCTCAAGGCAATACAAAGCTGGGTCCCTTCTACACCCCTCCTCCATGTGTCACCTGTGTGCTGGGCACTGAGCCCTCTGTGTGCAGGGCATTGCCCAGAAACTTGATTTGGATCTACGAGCCAGATGATCCATACACATTGGGAAAGTACACATGGGCCCAGGGTGAACTCGGAGAGGTAGGTCTAGGTCTGAATTAAAAGCTCATCACAAGGCAGGAAGATGAAGACAAAAGTCCCTCCGTGGGAAATGCTAATTGCCAAGTACTGAAAAGTGAATAATGGTGGTGTTAGTAGTAGTAGTACAGAGCTTCTATACTTGAAGGTGAGCAATGACAGACTGGGCAGTGAAGTAAGAGAATAATAGGTAGGAAAGGATAAAAATGGTATGAGAAAGTGCCCTAACATCTTAATGATGGGAGACCTACTACCTCATATATGTACATAAGTAGTTGCAGATTACATAATTCTTCCTCAAAAAAATCTTAATATATTGATCCCTTTAAATTCTCGTCGTCTGAACAGATGTTTCTTATGACTTTTCTATATATTAAATTACTCTGGTAGTCCTTCTGAACTGTTTTCTGAATCTTTCCATAATGCTTTACTCTTTCTAAACGGTACAAACAGAAGTGCACCGTAACCATTATTACATATATTTAGAACAGATCCTGTAGTCTATATGTGTAAATGATCTATGCCACAAATTAATATCATAGTGACAACCCATAGTCTATCGAGTGCTAATTTAAGACACTCGAAAGTTTTTTCAGCACATACCCACCATTAAAGCACAGCGTCGTTATAGGACATGTATTACACAAGCAGGTTTTGCTGAGATAAAATCTTTTTTATTTCCTCAGGAAGCATACTTTTATAAATTCCTTTCCTGTGGGGATTTCCAATCTGCAGATCCAGCAACGTAGTGCATGAAAGTGTGCTGCTCTGCCTGCCCGAACCCCTACTGACTCCATTAAGGCCCTGTTCGGGAGGATAGATCTTTTTGCACGTGTCTTTTCTGAAAGCCAAAGGTGAAACAAGGCACGAATCGTACAGACAAACACTGAGGGGATTTTTACGGCATAGCATGGCAGGAAGGACATCAGGCACTGCAATAAAATACTAAACCAGCTTGTGGTGTTGACTCATTTCTCCTGAGAGCAAAAATATTTTTATTGTTCTTGACAATTATTTTCCTCACCTTCACCTTCACTGCACAGAAGCCAGTATGTGGATAAGGACACAAATGCTGTAGAAGATGCAAAACTTCTTCTCCCAACATATGGTGAAGCTGGGAAACTGCTATTTGTATTGCACTGTTCACATAACAAGCTAGGGTTATAGAAGTGGGAGCAAGAAAGGGAAAAAACTGATCATCCGTGATGGCTGTTGGCATCATTCCTGAAATCACACCAGATATATGCAGGATAAGAAAACTGGTCAAAGGAGATTAATTCCTTAGAGATGACTTTGAAGCTTCTTCTGAGCATCCATAGAGGAGCTCAGCTAAGAACAGACTGCTCTTGTCAGGAGAGATAAGCGAAAAGAAAACATGAAGTCACATTTCAGAACTGGTTTTCTCCTGCCATGGAGTCAAAAGTAACATACTGGGGCTTGAATCTTATCATTAATTCCTCTCACTCCTTTATGCTGTAAAACTTTTTCTCCTTTGCCTCATTGATCTCGTCTTTACGTTTACCCCGATTAGCTTCAAATATTTCATATTTAACTTGAATATCTAAATCAGCCTCACCTCTTTTTAATATGTTTGCATGTTCCCACATTAAATTATTTTTTGTTTATTTTCACATATGGAATATCTTCAGTTAACTTGAGAACTTCAAATATTTCTTCAGAAAATATTCCAAATTAAAACTTAATCATATCTGCAAGTAAGCAAACAATAAAGGAAAAAATGTGACAAGAAAATACAAAAAATTAAAATCCCTTCCAGTTCTCCCATGGCAGGCCACATGCCACAGAATAAGAAAAAATAGATATGCATTTTTCTAACCAGGAACTATAAAGAATAAAGCAAATAAACAAATTCCCATTGCAATACCAATGTCGAAGAGAAAAAGGCAGTGTTACTTCAAAACCGGGGAAAATAGTAAAATATTCACATCACAAAGTTCAGTCAATATAAATATGGTCTTGCAAACTTAGACAAAAAAAAAAGGGAGAAGATATGAACTGCAAGAAAACATGGTCTGAGGTTATGAGAAAGCATAGCAGTATTATTCACATACAGTGTCATATTTGTAAGGTTCTTTCTTGTTTTATTCAGAATTAATGCAAAGAGCTTAATAATATCTTTCCCCGTAACCGTAGCCTCACAGGACCTTTTCAAACAGCTTCAGTAATCTAGCTGATAGCATTACTTGTCAGAACACTCATCTTGAGAACAATAATCCATGGAAACAGGAGTATTTTAACATCTTCTGGCCAGATTATCCTCTAAAATACAAATATGCAAGGAGATTCTGCTCATTGAGCAGAGAAAATATCAAACTCGGCATACATTTGGGCCATAAGAGCTGATCAATGAGTGTCAGCAGGGGGTTACTCATAGGATGGCAAACCTGAAGAAGGATTGTTTCTGTTGTAAGGATATTTTGGAGGGGTTGATCCCATTCCTTTGTGTGTGCTGAGATCTGCTTATGGGTGAAAAGTGTTTGGAACATTGGATAACACAATACAGAGTTTTCCATTACTACTAGGTCAATGGCTCCGATCTCGATTTGGCTAGTAGTTGCTGAAAATGTTTTAATAACAGTGCTGCACAGTAGCTTCTGTAAAAAAAAAGCTGATGCTGTCAGTCCTGCTCCTTGAAGACAGTAATCTGTGTTAACGCAAAGCCACCTCCACAGTTCTTCTTATCGATCCTCCTTTTTAGGAGTGTCATCAGTGAAACAGAGGCCTTTGTGGACAGAGGGACTGAACTATCTTAGTACCAGTATCTTTGAGTCCTGGTTGGTGCACATTGGTGAGGGAGGTCCGTGGTGATCACTTGGAGACTAATCCATCTCATTGTCAAAACAGTAGCTAGTCCAAAACACCAATGCTCTTTTTTGAAAGGGAAGAAGGGAAAAGATCGTTATTTTGCAGGCATATTTTCAAGTGTAAATTTTTCATTTACGTAACTGTTAAAGCTGTGTATGACCATGGCACCTGGAAACGCGTTTGAGAAAACTTTAAGACTTTTCATCACAGAAGCCATCAATAAACAACTGCACTTAGCACAGAGGAGGCCATAGTTACATGTATGTCAGATGATGAGTTTCTAAAGATAATTTGAGGTGCTAGAATTTAATATAAAATAGCATTTGAGGTACATAAGAATCTTTGTTACTAGTCTCTGAGGACTGAAAATAGGTACGTATGTACTAACAGTTTTCAATAGCAACAACATTTGGTAAACTGTCAGGATGCCTTTGATACTAGCACTTCTACTTATGTTCAAGATAGTGATGGTTATGGTGCCTTGGTCTTCTGCCTCAGGGAACCATTCTGTCTTAGAATTGCTGTTCCATGTCTACAAGACCTTCAGGGTGGAAACAATGGCTGTAGCCTTCTTGTTAATGTAGTCAATCTAACTTCATAACCTCATGGCTTTATCCAGTTTGTCAATTGAGAACCAAGGTATCATTAAACACTCTGCCTTTGGTGTCTTCTCACTCTAGAGTTGGCAAAAGGATTCCCTTCAAATTTCTAGAAAGCACTGTTGTCTGAAGTGTTAAAACCTACATGCCACAGAATAAATTGTGGCATATAGTTGTATCACCTCAAGTCAATAATCCGCTGAATTTCATACACTAAGTAGACTTGCGCTGTGCTAGGACTTCAAATATGAAGCTTCCAGCAAAAATTCTAAGAGCATTGCTGTTGACATTCCTCCTAGTTGAGAGTGAACTGAGGTTTTACAGGTCATTGTGATAGCAAAGAGACGATCTTTTTGAACAGCATATGAAACTGGCTTTTTGCTTATCCGCAACACGCAAGAATTCCTTGGAGCTCTTCACCAAAAAGATGACATCAATCGTGTTGCCCCAACCAAATACAGAATGGGAATTTCCCTTCTGCTTTCCTGAGCAGAACTGCACGGTCCAACACAACAGTTTCTACTTTGCACTGTGCAGCTCTCTGCTCCAAACAAAATTAAACAGTTACTTTGTTTCAATCTAGAGGCATCTGGTAATAAATTCCTTGTTTTATAGATAATTAAGAAAAGATCTTTGTCCCCTTTGCTGAATTAAAATAAAAAAAAATGAATAAATCATTACTTGCTAAATAGATTTTAGATATTTAGAAAGATAACACATAAAATAAACTACTTATTAAAGTGGAATATAGTGACACAGAAAAAACCTCACTCAGTGGACTTGACACTCATAAGAGGACAGGTTTTCTGACAGGAAGAGAATTGAGAAGCAAGGAAATGGTGAGAGAAATTTCAGTAACAACACTGTGATACTCAACACACAGATATTGCTTGATGTCAGTTTTTTAATCAGAAATTCCATTTCCCTTTCGCACTATCAGACTACAAATTTAGTTTCTGTTTCAGAAAGCAGTGAGGATGGGGATGATGTCTTCCTTCTTAATCCTTTCCAGTTTTCCAATATAAGTACACAAAATCAGATTGCTTTGTGTAATTTTCAAAGACCTTATACTGCATTTCTAGCTGTCATTGGCATAACTCGGTCTTTCTTAAATGACCTTGCATGTTAGATGAAATGGGTTCTAAGCTGGTCACATGCACTATCAGTTTTCCTGGTTTTTCAAAAGATCATGATGTTTCATTTAATATGGTAACCTTAAACAAAGAGATCCTTTAGAAACAGTTTTCTATCAAGTCAAAGGGTCTCAATACATAGAGTATTGGTCAGATAAAAAGGTCTAGATCCCTATTAATACATTCTCAGCTTAGCATCAGAGCCATCTGAGACTAGGGAGAAAGCTTGAATGTGTGTCTCTTGCAAAAGCTCCACAAAATATTTTAAGAAAAAAAGAATAGAAACCAGAATAGAAATTTAACCAAAGTCACTTTTCCCTTTTTCTTCTCCTGACTATGTCTTGTACCTATACTTTTTTATAATTTATTTTACATAGTAATCTCATTTTCTTAACAAGAGGAAGCTCAAATCTTGAACCAGAAGCTTCTCTAACATTTAACTTTAGTTCAGGGAGAACCTGAAGCTACTACTGTTTCCCATTTTATAAATGTCAAGCTTCTTAAGATTCACTTAACTCACTGAAGACTTTGCAGCCATTTTGTCCTGGTACTTTTTTCTCCATTAAGTGGTTCACTTAGCAATACAATCTGGTTTTCCAAGCAAAAGGAATGCAGCATGATTTTACACCAGGTATAAAAGCATCTAGTTTTTGTATTTATCAAATATACATTGAAAACCAAACAGTATTCACACCAGCGAACAACATTTTTTTAATCTATAAAAATGAACACAAACAGGTTCTAAGATCTAAACAAATAATTTTGTATCTCTTTTTGCAAAATGGACTCGTAGATAGTAGGCAATTCTTCGTATCACATCGAACTATAAACCAGAAGTGTTGTCTTTAAGTATTTTTTTTAGTGCTGCATAGTGAACTAAGGAGAAATGCAAAACAAAGAGTAAGGAAAAAAAGAAAAAAGGAAATAGTCAATTCACTCAATATCTCAGTGTATGTATATCCCATGCAGATATTTTTGTTGCTACTTTTTTTTTTTGTCCTGCTTGTATGTATTTCTTCTGTGTTATTTTTTCTTTTAGAACTCTTCATTTGTGTAATTCTTATTATTATACTACAAATGATTAGTCAACAGAATTCTCTTACAAGATCCATATTTACATTAATATCCATGTAGCAAACTTAATTGAGCAACAGAAGAGCTGTTATTCTGTTATTGATGTCTTTGCTGCATCATGAAGGCAGCAATTTAGCACAAAGCTATAAATAGAAAAATACAGTGGATGGAACTGGCTGGTCTTGTGTTTTTAATATTCCCTTCAGGGTAAAGTATGACATAACCTAATTACAGTGGTAGAGATTTCACTGCAGGGAAAACTGTTGTTATTCCATTTGACGATCAAGTAATTATCTTCTCTACTGAATGTTTTACTGGATGTTACTAATTAAGTCATCCACAAGAATTTATTTAAAATTTAGTAATGGTGGTGCTATTATAAAAAGTTGTCTTCAATAGTGCCAATAATTTTTACAAAACCATTTTTTGGGGGCAGTTTTTTAACAGCTACCTGTCAGAGTGCTTACTTAAGCAGAAAACAGGCATTCTTTCTGACTGCATCCCTGCTCCTTATTCCAGGGCATGGACTCAGCCCGCAGTCCCTTCACTCTCCTTAGGGCCATAGGGCTTCTGTTGAGTGCTGGCAGCAAGCTCTTCAAAACAGTAGCAAAACTGATGACAGAGCTATATATGTAGCAAGGCTAGTGGGAAGATAACAGGACTCAAAATTTCACAAAATTGTCCAGATGTTACAGAAGAGGGGAAGGGACGTAACACAGTATGTCTCTTTATGAGAGGATCTGCAAGAAAACCTAGTCTGCATCTGCCCTTATGGGACAATCCACAAGCAACCCTGTCCTAACCCCAGTTTAGGAGTTGTGTAGTTACACACTCTATCCTCAGCTATTGTGTTGTTATTTTATTTCTTTTCAGTTTTCCTTTATATGCATATGGCATTTGCACATTCTTTGATGATTGTATAATCTGTAAGAAAAGCCAACCAATTATATGAAAAGGTATAGTACGACAAATCTCTCATTCTTCTTCATGAAATGCAGAACCTACCACTGACGAACTTTATTTAGGTTCCTTATTATGAGTTAATAATTAAAAGCAGTAGATTATAATTTTCATTTAGGTTGTCAATGCTGTCCTCACCTATAATGTCCTATTATATCTAAGAATAGAGGTACTTTGCAGAGAATACTTTTTAAAAGATTGCACCAAGCTCAATATGAAAAACAATGGAATTTACCATTTATTTTCCTGTACTGATTTCCTGAAATTCTACTTGTACAAAATTAGGAAGACTCTTTGTAAAAGTATTAGCTGTATCTTAGCAAAAATTATCTCCATATTTAAATACATTTTAACACAGATTTCTTGATTTTATTTTTCCGTAAGAGTATTTTCTTATCTTTAAACTACCTTCTCTATGATCACATTAACAGAAATATAAATATTCAAAATCTTAATTGTATGAAACTAAAGAAAAGATGAAAAGATTAAAGAGAAACACGATAATATTTGAAAATTAAGGTGCATGAAACATTTCTGCACCTATTCTCTCATGTTTTGCTGAAGGTAAACACTGGAAAGAATTCTACTAAATTCCTGAAACATGTTCATCGAACTTATACATTATATCTTATCTATATGTGCTACATATGCACATGCAATATAGATGCATTTTATTGTACAAAACACTTTAAGCAGCGTGTAAAAAATTTTAAGCAGTATGAAAAAATGTAATCACATATTCATGCTTCAGGCATTTCCCATTATTGTAGCAAAATCTACATTACAGCTTGTAGAGAATTGTCTCATGCTAGGTGTATTTAAATTTGTAAGTAATGACTATTTCTGGTTTTATCACTGTTCTTCTGTTCAAATCTAGTCAACACAAATTATACCTGGGCTGAGTTTGCAGTATTTGGAGCACTTGAGTGTACCATTCCTTTGATAGTTAGATTACACTTGTCTTGCTACTTCAGTGTAAATGTAATTTGAGGATCTTGTTGCTTGTTTCTGGTAAGTGTTGTGACTTGAAGATGAAAATATGCCATGCTGGCTTGTTGGTTCTACTGGAAAAAGACATAGAACTGTCACTGCCAGGAAAGAAGAAAATGTTTCATCATCCCCATGAAACTCCAAGGGCTTAGGAGATCTGCTGTATTTGCAAAGTTTCGAGTACTTTTTGTTCAACAACTATGTACAACTCCAAAGCAAGGATAATACTGGATCCTATTTCAAAAGAAATAATACTGCATTGGAGAATCTTTGTATCAAACCACAGAGATTTTTCTCAGACACAATCGAATCTTTTTTAATCTCATATTAACAAGAAAAAGCTAAATATACCACCTGTAAAAGAAGTGGTGAAAAAAAAAAGATGTAGTATTATTAAAATTCTTCTTTCTACAAACAAACAAGCTTTACCTTCCTCAACATTTTAAAAGATAGCTTTGAACTTTGTACACAGGAGACAATCTAGGAAGGTACTAGAAAGAAAGCATCCACTCAAAGGCCTATCAAGTTAAACCAGAGATGCTCATGTCAGGCTGCTGCTGCTGCTGCTGCTGCTGAATCTATAGCTAGCAAAGCTATTTCTTTCATGTATGTATTATGTTATTTTATCAAAAATAATACAAAAGCAACACAAAAAGCTCTGTGCTCATCTGTGATGTGGTGCCTAATTCACTAATGAAAGGAAGTTTCATAGCAGCTCCCATTAGTATCAGTTTATCTAAGATCTGTCCTATTTCCATTCAGAACCATAAATATGGCTGTATGTGGAGCAGTTTAGTAAGTAGTTGAATCTCATTTTTGTTCTCCCACTAACATGTTTGTGGGTATAAAAATGACACCAATTAACTTTAGCAATAGGTTGGAATACAAATCCTCCACTACAGACCTGGTTGATGGAGCACTCATTATGCAAGTTAACAGACCCTGGAAAAAATTCTGAGGTAAAAATCCGTTTAACTTTGTGGGCAAATTAAAGTGATTTTAAATCTTGAGTTCAGATCCCAAACCCTCTTTATTTTTATATGAAAGATAAACTATTATCATATAATATCTAGAATGTACCTATTTGTGCTGGAATGGTAAGAGGTGATTTCAACATAAGGATGGAAAAGCCAAAACATCCCTTACTGCCTTAAAGAAGTACTTTTCACACGGAACACATTGCAAGGATGGAAGTATTGATATGAAAGTAGTAACCATCCCAAGTGTAACAAATCCAGGTCCCTAATCCATTGTGTACTTGCTCCTTTTTGTTGATATCTCCTCTAAAAATTGAGATGGTTCTTTTCCCTACCTAAACCAGCTATTAATCAAGCCATGTATTGCCAGTGAGTGACTTTTCATAGGCTTATATTTATAAATGAGATGAGAAAACAGGCAGTCAAGTTAATCATTATTTTAATGACCTGAAGGGGTTGCCTACCTTTTTCATCAGGTAGGTGGCCTTTCTGTTCCATAAAGGTATCATTATAGCTGAACACATTTTTGTTCAGGGGATTTACTGCAATATTCCTTGCAGTGCGTAATAAAACTTTCACTCGTAATTAAAATCAATGAATAATATTTAATTAGAAAATAACTGTCAGATCTCACCTGAAAAAAAAAAAAAAAAAGAAAGGAAAAGAGTTGGTAAATTGTGATGAAGTTTGTGCCCATGAAGAAAGACTTCTTAAGCCCATTGGGAAAGTTAGAAGAGTTAGACATGACACTATCAGGAGTTTGTATTTTAGGACATCGGTCTTTTCGAGCTAAGCATGTTTGTATATAAAATACATAAAAATAATAATCCAGTATCCTTAAGTGCTTTCCTCATTTTTATAGGCTTGTGCATCAGGAAAGTCCATACATTTTATGTAAGGATACAATAAGCAGTGATAGAGAGAATGGAATTTAAAAAACCCCAAGCCCCGCCATACCTTACATTTTGTCTGTACTCTGTGTCCATC
Organism: Tauraco erythrolophus; assembly: GCF_009769465.1. Classification (NCBI taxonomy): domain Eukaryota; kingdom Metazoa; phylum Chordata; class Aves; order Musophagiformes; family Musophagidae; genus Tauraco; species Tauraco erythrolophus. The sequence continues at coordinate 89,854,867 of NC_141496.1, read as the reverse complement.
TTTACCGGAACTGCTAGAAGTCAAACCAAAATCAATAAATAGATACACATTTAAAATAATCATACTTTTTTCCACCAAAGGTGCAATTTCACTCTTTTCTATGAAGTCTTACCAACAGTACAAATTATTCTTCTAATATGACTACATAGACCTAAGAAATCTTGAATATGAGATTTGTAGATGACAATTCTGTGTTCAAAAAGCTGTTCTAGTGAGCTAGAAAAATCTCTCAAACAACCTTCATAGAAATGTGTCAGAGAAGACAAATAGAACTTTGTTTTCCAGGAAAATCTTGTTTCTAATTGAAGACTTCCAATACAGGCACAATGTGATTCTTAGGTTAAATTCTTTTTATCTGTTTTCCAACCTCTGTTTTAATGACCTATTATGCATTTGATACACACTGTAGTGCAAGAAATTGCGTTTAGGTTAAAATGATAATAACGCACTGTAACTTTCACTTTAAAATAACTAATTTAAATGAATTATGTTAATTTCTTTTTAAAAATACTAATGCTAACAATACCTTCATTCTCATTTCACTCATACCAGATTTTCACTGAATTTAGAAATCTTTAAAATTGGCTTTTCCTTCACACTGAAATACATTTGATGTTCAAGGGTACTCCCTCCATCAGCTAAATTAAGCTGGACACTGCCTGTGATGTTATTTTATAACTTGAGTATCACTGTCTCTTCAACTTGTATGTGATATACATGGTAACATGGTTGAAAAAAAAACGAAATGGTGTTGATAGCCTTCTTATGATTACCCAAGTAATCACCTGACAAGTGCAGACCTGGTTTCAGCACTGTGTTACGTCACAAAGGATCACCAGAAGGCTTTTGTGTATTGCTTCAACGTTACATACGATCGTTATCAATTGTGCTTCTAGGGATTCTCTAGATCCCAAAAATCAAATTCAGAGTTAAATCAGATACTCAGGGTGAGTTTCATAATAATAACTTGCAAACAGTGGAATAAACGAATAGAAGCTAAGATTCTCACTGACTTTAAGAATCACCAGATTTACATGGCTTAAATTCTGTGCTACAATGGATCAACACGGTGATTGAGATTCTAATTCCTGTACTGATGCTAGAACAAATTTAGTGGAAGTAGTCTGCAAATGAAAAATAATTTCCTCTTTGAAAAGGAAAGAAGTGAAAATAGAGAAACTTATATATTATTCTCAAAGTTAGAACATGGTAGGAGTGGAAAAATATGTAACAAAAAATGGGTGACTTTTTTTCTCCTATAGACGGAGGTCAAGAACATACATAGCTAATGAAAATGCTATATTTCTCATGAACTGGACTCATATGCATAATTTGGGATGTTTGTTGCTCAGAAAAATTCACAGACAAGGGATGCCTCTTGAAAGGTGGATTTCCTACAAGGATAGAGGTTGGTGTAGTGGTCAAACAAATTTAAAAAATCTCAAACAAATGCTTTACATTTTGAAAGTTTTAAATAATACTAAAGATGCTTTGTATTTCCTTGCGTGTTTTCTGTGTCAAACTTCAATATATCAGAAAATATAAATACATTTCATAAAAATAGAGCGTGATAAGGTGGCATGGTAGGATGACAGTGTAGAGAGCAACAGTAAAATACTAATTCGGACAGAAACAGTAGATGAAAATGTGGTATAGTGAAAGGACTGTATTTTAAGCCAGCTAGGAACCTGAGATTGTTACGGCTAAGCAGTGTTTACACAGCGTTCAGGCCATTTTTTGCTTCTCACACTGCCCCACCAGCAAGTAAACTGGGGGTGTAAAAGGTGGGTGGGGACATATGTTGGTCATGACGCCAACTGACCAAAGGGATATCCCAGACTACGTGACTTTGTGCTCAGCAATAAAAGAGGAAGGAGGGCAAAATTCAAAGCAGTGATGTTTGTCTTCCCAAGTAACTGTTATGCATGATGGAGCCCAGCTTTCCTGGAGATGGCTGAACACCTGCCTGCCCATGGGAAGTGGTGAATGAATTCCTTGTTTCGCTTTGCTTGCACATGCAGCTTTTCCTCTACCTACTAAACTATATCTCAAACCATGTTTTCTCACTTTTGCCCTTCTGGTCGTTTTCCCCATCCCATTGTGGGGGAGTGAACGAGCAGCTGTGTGGGCCTCAGCTGCCGGCTGGGGTTAATCCACAGCATTTGTGAAAGTCTTTTTGTTTTTTTTCTATGCATCTATCCAACTGGCTTTTGTTTTCCTTTTTCTTTCCTCTGCATATGTTTATTTTTGTACTTTTTCACCTTACAGCAAAACACTAACAAAACATACATATTAAAAAAAATTTAAATATTCCCTTCAAAGAGACTGTTTCTTACTCCAAGTCCAGGCAAAGAGGAAGACAGTAAGAGCTGCTGTTGAGAAAGCACATTAGTGGATTTAATTCCTCACTCAAATTCTGCACCTTCAAAGGAAATTTGATACCTAGCATTCCAGAAAAATATAGAAGTGAGTTCTTAATGTGCTTCACCTGAATTTGCTGTGGTTTTGTGTCACTGTTTCTTAATTCACCTTTTGTTCCATGATGGGAGTCTGTTACTGGATAGATACTGTTTCTTCATATGTTGCTTTTTAAAGTTGTGCATGTCTAAGCCACTTACGGAACTCCATATAATCTGATTTTTTTGAGGGACATGAGAAGAATGTTACTGGAAATTAGCTAGTTAAAGAAAAATGACTGCCCAAATCCCAAACTTCTATTTCAACACTTAATAAAGACTTTAAAATCTGTCTTTCATTTACTAGGCTTTGTAAAATTTTGAATTTTCTCGTGATACGATATTTTTGTAGATTACTGTGTCATTTTACAAAAAGATCTGACATAACTTCTATCAAATACTACAAAAACTATTAGATTATGCAGGTAAGTCAAGACCATGTATTTAATGTCAGTCTCATTGTTAAAAATATCACAGGATCACACAGCCATGAGCTTACAAATATTTGAACATGAAGTTTTAGATAAATCACAAACAGATTTACCATCAGGAGAAATTACAGTTCTGTTGTCCATGAATAATTTTTTTTCTGAAGTCTTCCAAGGCCATTCCGATCTGGCGTAGAGTAAGTATTCGGGGTCTGGAGGTGTGCTCTTTGTGTTGGGTTCTCCCTTTTCAGGGGTGCTGACAAAGGAGGTGTTACTGGGAAGCAAGCATAAAGCATTGAAATTAATGTTTTCCAGTTACAAAGGTTAAAATACAGGAGGAAGTTTTAAATTATTTTAATTATTAGTATTTTTAATGATTACTACTAATAATTACTAGAACTAAAATTAACTGGACATACATGATGAGGCTGTAAAATTTCTTGTGCCTTTTTCTGACTTTTTTTTTTTTAAAAAAAAGAACGAAATGAATTAAACTAGCAACAAACTGTCTTAAGGTTGAGCTAGAGATCACTGTCCTCTTTGATGTTCTTTTTGTAGGGTTTGGCCAAACTATCTTTCAGCATTGTCTGGGGCTGTTGGCAAAATTTATATGAGGCAGTCTTCCTCTCTGTCTTCTTTAAGTAAATATCATGTATATGTAATACTATCAAATCTCCAGCCTAATGTTTGGAAAACTATTTCTGTATATGAGTTGAAAGGAATTAATATAGGAATAAAATACATACTATTTCAAAATTCATTCTCGTGCTTCTTTCAGAGATTAAATTGTTTACTCTCTGTGACTGCAGTTTTCATACAACATTGTAATATTTCAACTTGATGGACCTATTTCCCTTCCAAATCCTTAAAATTATTTGAATTTTTAATTCAATATTAAGAAAAAGATTCTGTTTCTTAAAAAAAAAAAAAACAACACAACAATCAAGCATCTTTCCATCTAAGGTTGGAAACTAATTTTGATAAATCTTGGAAGATTTGTCATACAATATTAGAAAAGTAATTATGTTTTCCTGTAATGGGCTTAATTAACAGTATAAATGACATCCATTAAGGTCCGTAAAGATACTTTCATTCTAATCTGATCTGATACAGTTTATATAATTGTGTCACTTTAATTTACCTTTTGTTCTTCCAACCTGTATCTATATTTGACGAAGATACTACTGTAGATAGTTAAAAATTAGTGAGCAAACACAAAGGAATGGAATATTTCTGACTGTTATTGAGCAGTAATCTAGTTCTTCAAGGTCAGACATGACAAAAGTCAGTGGCACTGTATGATTATCTCTATTATTGATCTACTAATACAAAAGCAACACTGACCTCAGATCTCTCTCTGAAAACCAAGAGACACTTTTTTTCCAAAGATGAATTGAAGTTTAGACGTTTCAGTCTGATGTGAGATTAAAGATACCTGAATGGTTTAGGTAAACTGAAAACTTTGCTAAAAGAAACAGATTCTAGATGCCTGTGAAGTCAAAGTGGCAGGTGCTGCTCTACTCTATTAGTGAAAAATGATCTGTGATGAAAGCAGGAACTAGTTATTACTTTTTTAAAGCTATTTGGGGTGCGATTTTAATAATCATTCCTAGAGTTGCTACTGTATACTGTCCCCAAGTCTATTATTAGAGATGACAAGTGACCTTCACAAATTACTCGTATTTTGCACTCCATTTCTTTGTGAAAAAAAAAATAAATTGCAATTTCTTCCAGTTGAGACTGTAAGATTTTTAAGTAGCGCTAAAGTAGCACGTTTACAAATGAATGCCCTCTGCAGATATGAGGAAAACTGACTGTCTCCTGATGCCAAAGACTGCAGAAGTCCAGGTCTGGGGCGGAGCCTGGGGAACCATTTACAGGTTGAGGATTGTCCTATGCCATTCCCTGTTCTATTGATTCCTAGAGAGGCTAAGGACTAGCATTGCAATAGAGTCTCAGCCTTATTCACATGAGTCCCTTAATCTTTTTTTGGTCTAGAATGTGTGCATTTTTAAACTGAAGAGTAGAACTTTCTTTATCTTCCATGTCTACTTATCCCCATGTATTTTGACATGGTTGTACAGTGTTTCACACAACAGGATTCCTAATTGGTTTCAATGGGGATACAGAGACATAGTGCAGTGGAGCAGCACAGAAATGCACATGCTTTCAAGAGCAATCTGCGTCCCCATAGCCACAGATGTTTGGTCCTGTGTATGGGCAAATGTCAGAACACTGCTTTCTGGGCCTCCTACCAAATTAACACCACCTAAATAAAAGCAGAGCCTATTAGCTTGGGCTGGGAGCTGAACTAACAGGGCCACATTTCCAGTTTGAATAATTGGCAGAAACCAGCTACTTCTGTATTTCATAGAATCATAGAATTTGGTGACCAAGAACTTCAGAAAATTCTACACTGCATGAAGCAGATACATTCTGAACATTTCCATCACAGAAGTGCTGAAAGCTTTACATAATCATGTAAGCTTTAGAAATGTAGTTTTTACTAACAACCCCATGACAACACTTTCCTTTGGATATTTTCTGTTCATTGTTTCAATTTATTTCTGGGAAGAAAATCAAACATCCTGTCAAAATCACTAGATTTCCTTTTTTGGAAAGGTTAGTCTGTCTGCTTACATGACAAGTATAACTTTTCTGGTATGACTTGGAGAAAGGTAAGTATTGTACCAAATCCTGTATCAGCATTAACGTAATATTTTTAAATGTGCATTTCTTTCTATCTGTTTGTTTTCCATTGAGACAAAATCCTGTTCAGAAGTTGAAGTCACTTTAAAAGTCAGTATTTGTTTAAATGTCCTTCTGCCACTTGTTGTAGGATCTTGTTTTACTGGAGAGTTTGTTTGCTCTGATATGTAAGAATTCATGGAAGCCTGTTTTAAACTGTTTAAACCATTTGGCTAACATTAGCATATTTTGTTTAGTTTTGTCTTGAAAAGGGACTTAGTCCCTTTAAGCCTCAAATGACTTCACATATTATTTGGTTCTTTCTCCAAAGAAAGAAGATCTATTCTTTTAAATATTTTTTTTAAAGATTTTATTCTTTTAAATATTTTCATCATTTGACTGAGTTTTTCCTTTTTGTATACACATGCAAGTTCTCTTCCCTACATGTATTTTTCATAATGAACGCTGATCTACGTAGTTAAGTTCTAAGAAACAGAGGAGCCATTACAACAGGAAAGCTTATGACAAACAGAATAGAAGACTTTTGGAAGCTTACTGAAAACAGAAGCTGATTTCCTTTCTACGGTCTGTGAAAGTATGCAAACTTAACGTTTACATGACACGTGCAGTAAATTTGAGTAGAATTTCTTTTATGGTGACCTTACATCGATTCAACTTAGTTTTTCCAGTGGATTTTTTTTCTGCCTATTTACCAGCATGGTTTCAGGAATGTGTTCTAGTTTTGGAGTTTCATTATATAAGAAAAAATTTCCAACTTCTGAAGATTTGTGTTAATAAAAATGGTCTAATTCAGCACAGTAGAAATAATAGAAATTTCTATCATAAATAGAACTGTCAGCTATTTTTAAAAAGATATGTTTCCAGCAAGAATTTGTGACTAACCTAATCACCATGCTTATATCCATTTTAATCCTTATTCTTTTATGTAAGTGAAACTAGCACCAAAAGAATAGATTACTCTGGATGTCTCGGGCCTCAAAGATTGAGTCCAGTGTTTCCATGAGTCGATCAAAGAGACCACCCTCCAAGTTTAAAAATATTTCTCAAAACAGAATTCCAATTTTCCAGACAGCTATAATTTTTTTTTTTTTTTCTGCAGATAGCAATAGTTGAAGCAAACTAGATGTAGTTTCTTCAGTTTCACCAGTTAGGAGATCGCTTCTAATTCATGACATGAACATCCTGTGTTATGTTGGAGGTATTTTGTTTCTTCAGTCTCAAATTTGTTCAACATCTTTAGGATTTGATGTTTATAAAAGTTTTGCTATAGCCTTCCCCAAGGAAGAATTCCAGCCTTACTCCCATCCCCCTTTCATCTCCCATCATGTAGGAAAACATTACTATTGTCAGTAAGTAGACACAAATGGTGCTGGATGCCTGGAGCTGACCAAATAAAATATTGACTTTTTTTTTTTTACCCTCTAGCTAAAACTTACTGGACAGGGTTTGGACATTTCTAATGAATTGGCTGACGGAAAAAACCCAAACGTTCTATAACAACAAATTTCACAGGCAAGTCTGATTAGAAAAGTAATTTTACAAAATTTTGCATGATTAAGTTTTGCCATATAAGAACAGTATTCCTGTTTCTGCATGGTTAAAACTAATTCCATAAAGCTTAATATTTTATGTTTTGGGTTTTTTTTAACTAAATCCCTTAAATGACTAAAGTAAAAGTTCCCAAACAGGTCAATAGGTAAGGAAAACATCATACTCAAAACCTGTTAAATTATTCATGTAAGTAAGTTAAGAGCAAAAACTGTACCTTGTTTTTAAAGATCCTGGTGGATTACCAGCAAAAAGACTAGTGTAGCTGTACAGATTCTCAGTGAGTGAGCAGCACCACAAAGCTGAAGTTGTTAGTAATTTAATCTGACCTCTTCCCCTCAAGAACATAGTGCTAAGAGCAAAAAGATAGCAGTAGTGTGTCAATAAGACTCATGGTTTCAGGCTGTTTAGTCACAAAAAAAAATGTGAACAATAGGTCAAAATGTACTAAATCCAGTTTCCAACCAACAAGTTCAATTTTATAACAAATCCTTCCAATTCATAATGTTACGGAATAAATGTTGACATTAATTTGTCAACAATAAATGATGTGATGGGTAGACAGAAGATTTTAAATTCAAAGAAACAATATATATCTGTATTTCTGCTAGATCAAAGATTAGCATAAAATCTGTCCAAGGTTCTGGGTATATCCTTCTGCCTTGAAATTCACCTTTCCTCTCAGCGACAGTTTATTTTTTCAGTTTTTCTATCCTGGCAAAGTTTCTCTTATACTCTGTGTAAAAATTCATGAAGAATCTGGTCTTCCTGGCAAGGTAAGATCTGATTACTTTGATGTCACCAGGAAGAATTTCTTTACGTAGTAATGCAGCAGGTATTGCAAAAGAATGACAGAAACAGTTGGATCTTCTCTCTCTCTCTCTTCAACATCTGCATGAAGTCCTATAAATTGACATAATTCAAAATGCACACTGCCAAGACTGTGAATTCAATATAGTTATGTAAATACTGTGGCACAGGTCAGCAACTATTTCAGATGATATATAGACTAGCTGAAGTAATTTTGTTCTCTTGTTTAGTTTAAAAGACATTACACATACATGTATTCATACAATGTTGAGTAAGATTTTTGGGTGGTTTTGCCTTTGCATGTCTGGTACTTACCAGATGGTTTTACCTAATGTATATAGAGAAAGATACAGTATTCATTTATCTTAAGCTCTTCAAAAATACTGAAAAATATCGCATGAAACTAGACCAATGCTAAATATTAACTGCAAAAACAAGGGACATGTCTTAGATTTCTTTCACAGTATGCACAGTGAGAGGATGCGTGTAATAGGGACCATGACTGCCACGACTTTATCAATTCTTTAATGATATATTTAACAATGATTTCACATGTGGCACTGTAAAATCAGAAGCCCACAAAAAAGAAGTGAGAAATGTTAACTCTTTACTCGTAGCTAAGTCTTTCACGAAAAAATAGCTCCGTATTGAGTGTAACAATCCAGTCCTGCGGGGAATAGGTGCTCTGCATTTTCTAGACCCTATATGCCTGTAAGTTATGCCATGCCATAATAATGTATCCAAAAATCCATGGAGCAAATATTGTCTCTGCTGCTTTCAGGTTCTACAGCTGATGAAGCTCTAGACCATCTCAGGGTGAGTCCATGAATACAAGACAATCCTGCATCCTGAAAGTAAGGCCAAGTATTCACTGTGTTTTTCAGCCCACCATATGAGTACTAATATATATATAAAAAAAAGAATTTATGGCAAAAGGACATTAAAGCTACTCAAAAGGATACTAAAGAAAAGTAGAGTGGACTGTAGCATCTCTTTCAAGCTTCAGAATCAAAGTAAGTTTTGCTAGCTTCTTAATGGTTTTTAAGTTTTCCTTCTAAGATTTAAAAAAAAAACGCAGAACAATCCAAAATTGTATACCAGTTGCAGCACCTAAACTTACTTATGCTCTTGACCACTGATTATCTTTAAAAGCTATCCCAAACTCCATTCCTCTGGACATATGTAACTGCACTGAAACACAGGAATGGACCACTCAAATGTTTGCAGTATTGACCTTATCTACAAAATCCCCCAAACTATTGATGTTAAAGCTAGAATGCTATTAGACTAAAATTATAGGTCAGAACTGGCAGTAAAGCTAATGACAAACTTATCGAATTTCATTTTCAGAGTCCTATGACCACCGACAATTATGATAATTCTTGATTATAGCCTCTGCTGAATCTGGCAAGTGTAACACATAAAAGCACAGATCACTGTTACTTACTAAGCCTCATGGAAGATGAGAAGGGCTACAAGTCACTCATTTTTGGTGCCTTCTTTGAAGAAACACCAAAACAAAATAAAAAAAAATAAAACCAAAATCCCAGAGAAATTGAGTCCACCCTCTCACTAATTAACTCTCCTTAAGCTTCTCTTTTACTTCTATCTCATTTACCAGTGTTAGTCTTTCAATTGTCAAACAGTATCTAAGCCTTTCGTGCAGTATTTTTAAGCTCTGAAAGCTCTGCCATGCTGTATCATGCATCTTTTCCTCAAGCAAAGATAAAGACCTCTCCTAACAGAACTGTTAGTCCTGCTAATTAGTCTACAGGTGATGCTTTTAACTCTCTCTCTCTTGCCCAAACAGCTATAAAAGATGTCATCAGATCTTCCTCCTTTATTCTAACATACTCTTCATCTGCATGGCCATGGTCTAAACCAAAGTGAAGCACCTCTATCGTTCTTTGAACATTTTTCAGTACTGAGGGAACAAGATAAAAGATTAGTACATCTACATGCAGGCTGCTCTACTCTAAAGTAAGGCTTATAACTGTCTTCATGAGAAAAATATCCTGGACAGGCTGGGGAAATCTGAACTCCAAAATATAAATTCAGGAATCCATGGAATCCAGTGGTGAAGTAATATTCTTTGCCTTTCATACTTTTTAATTAGTCTAAGAAAATCTTTAAAGGTATATTTACAGAGTGAGAGTGATGTGCTAAACGGGCAAAATAGCATAACCCTAGCTTCTGTGCAACACATGCCCATGCTTGTAAATAAAAGCTGGAATGTGCATTCAGTCCAATTGCTTAGGTATCCATGTCATCATTTCGTCAGAGTCAATACGACAGTGTTCCTGCCCAAGACAGTTTGAACTGTTTGAACCAGATTGTCTGTGACAATGCACAAAACAGCAAAAAATGAATCAGGAGATGGCTGTGAACTTACATAGTTCCACTGAAGTTAGAATCGTGCTGGGTTATACTAGCCAAATTTCTTGTCATACACTTTGATGTTGGAAAAGGAAAAACTGATACAAATAATGTGAAAATCAGTAGCAAGAACAACAAGAGGACAGGGTAGTAAGGACGCTGGTTGCAACAGAAATATCTCTGTGAGTTTGCATTTCTATGTGCATTTTTATCCCTGAACCGATTTTCATAAATAAATATAACCATCTCTGTTGTTTTTTTCAGAAGAAGCATATCTTGGGAAAAGATTTCAGAGGAAACAGAGCAGAATCCAGAAAGCTTTGTACACAAGAGGAATGGAAAAGAAGACAACAGCATTTAATAAACCATGTTATCTCAACACTGTCTTTTCTCTAACTCCATCTTTCAATGCACATGCTAAACACAAGGGCTGCGCTCTGACTGCCGTATCCAGAATTATATGAAAAGTGGATTCATCTTAACAAGCACAATAATTTTGTAAAACTTTAAACATGTCCTTTAAGTTCTCTGTAGTTTCTGAAGCTCTGTGGATATAAGTCTACCAGGAAGAATGATCAGGTTAATTTGCAATTCATGGCAGAAGCTTCAGAGGAAAAGCAGGGGAGTTACTATGACAGCTATCTTTTTCCTAAACTTCTTAGAAAAAGCACAGCATTTGGTGGTTGATGTTCTAAAGTCCACTCTCTATGGCAAATTTATTATTGGATTTTAGAATCAGAAATCACACAAGGCTGGTCAGATAATATATTTTCCCCGAAGAGCCATCCTTTAAGAAAGCTCAAGAAATTAAAGTTCTTCTTCTCACTAGAATGTACCACTTTACCAGATTTGTGTTTCAGTGTATTCAGCTGTCCTGGTTTCGAGTGGGACAGAGTTAGTTGGGGTTATTTTAGCATCCAGAAGAGCTCTGTGTTTTGGTTCTAGTCTGAGACTTGCTCTGAGAAGAATGTGTCAACTGATTTTGTTGACACACTGATGTTTGTAGTTGGCACTCTGACCTCAAGGACTTTTCAGCTTCCCATGTTCTTGCCAGTGTGCTGGAGCACAACAAGATAGGGGAAGCATAGCTGGGACAGAGGGTGCACAAGTCCCCTTAGAATTTGAACGTAGACTTAGGATTGAGGGCTAAATTGGCCAATGAAGTATCCCATATCACGCAGTGTCATACCCAGTGAATAGGTGAGCCTTGACTGGAAAGAAGAGCTTTTGCTGTTCTGAGGCTCTCATGCTTGGACTCTCAGAGTGCTCTCTCTCTCTCTGTTTGGGCTTCTTGCTTGTCTGGGATTGTGACGTTGGGACTTAACTGTTTTGGGATCATATCCTGGGATGGGGCAGACATTGGTCACTGGTGGTTGCAATTACACTGTGCATCACTTGTTTGTAACTGTTATTGTCGTTATACATATATATACATATACACGTACATTATTATTATTAAATTGTTCTTATCTGCTTCTCATCTTTTCTCCTTCCCTTTTCCCCTTTAATTCTCTTCCCCATCCCCTGGGGGTGGGGAGGGTACGTGAGTGATTGTGTGGTGTTTAGTTTCCAGCCAGGCTAAACCAGGACATGAACACGTATGATGACAGCTGATTTTCGTACCTTGAAAATAAGTCTTAAAGAAAAAACTACTTTCTCAAAGATTTTCAGAAGTCTACACTTTTTAGAAGTTTCTTGTTATCTATGACTTCATCTGTGGAAGACTGATTCAAGATTAAATATGAACACTTTCTGGTATATATATTCACAATACTGGCATATAAGATAAGGACATACACGAACATACAAGATCTATGCTCAGTTTCTGAATGTTGTCTAGTTTCACTTATATCAAAAAGACCAGAACACAGACTTTGAAAATGGTAACTATGCCTGAAAACAGGTCTTTTCAGCAAAATTGAAAGTCCCAGAAAGAACAGAAGGTAATCCTTTCAGGACTGGTGTTATTTTTTTTGGCCAAGGATACTTTAAGTATTCAGATAATCTTCCAGGTGTCAGTACCAAACTACACTAACCAAAATGACAATTTGTGCTGATACACAGAGCAATACGTATCAGTGTCACTCGTAAGATCTTAATGAGTGTGACTTAAAACATCTCCGATAACAGTCCAGAGCTGTTAGTGATAAGATATGCTCCAATTATATAAATACTAAATACTGTTAGTACTGCTCTCTGTGATACTGTTGATTCCAAAAGGCTTACAGTAAAATTTTGCATTAGTCAAGAGTTTAAATATAAAGGAAAAAAAAGATCTAGTCCTCTTGTTCAGTCATCTGCTTTCGTACAAAGCCATCTCACATCTTCTGCCTCTATGTACCAAGCTATTTCATTTGATTCCGGTTATTAAATAGTTTCACTGATTGCACTCTTTTCACTCCTTTGTTGCCTACACTCCTTATATGTGTATACAGGTATTTCAGTCATTTTTCTGTCCTCGGTGAAATGTCAATCTAATCAGATATCAGTATGGAGAACAAACTGTCTTTCCAGCTTCAGCTCCTCAATGCAGCTAATAACTTCATACATTATTGTCATACCAAAACTGCCTAATTACTTCTTTCCCAGAATAAAAAATGTTGCCCTACTTTGTCTTCCCTGACATGAAAATTTACACTACCTCTCTCAAAACAGTTTTTTCTGTTCTAGTGCATCATTTTTGAGGCAAGGAGCATTGGAATGGCACATTGTATGCAAGACATGGACAAAACATGCACATGTACAATGACATGCTGCCATTATTCATTTTACTGCCTGAATACTGAATAATATTCCCTGAATTACTCTGAAGATCGCCTTAACACTGACTAATTTCTCCATTCTGAGATATTAAATCTTCCTACATTCAAATGGGAGTATGGTGGTGTTTTTTGTGTTGTTATAATGACAACAGAAAAGGAATCATACTTATCGCAGACCTTTTCATCCTTCTGCTTATATTTGTACAGTTGCCACTAACAGACAGCATGTGCTTCTGTTACGTAGACCCGCTTTCCTGATCACTGATAGGTCTGCTTTTGGCACATCTAACTTTTAAATGTGTTTTCACCTCTGTGTTCTTCCTTCCATTGGTATGACTTCCATCTTCCCTTTCATTTCTACATCAGCTCTTAAGTTTTGGTCTTACTGATGATTTCTTCCTCTTTTGCTAGAACTAGATTCTTTTATGCTCCATCATTATAACATATAATGTTTTATAGTATACTTGATTTTCTTCCCTAGTCTAGAAAGTTAGAAGTTTTTAATTTTGTTGCGGGTCTTTTTCCACTGGTCAGGGTGTTACACTGCTCCTTCCCTGTACACATCAGTTTCCAAGTACTTAATTCAATCTTCTGCTAAGTCCTATGGTTCCTGTGTTCAGTTAATTAAGCTATTTTATTTCACTAGCTCTTTAAATCTCCATTCTTAGTGTCTCTGTCATAACTTACAGAGGTGCACCGTCAAGGTTACCATTTCAGTCACATATTCTGTATCCAGAGATATTTAGTGTCCCCTTTCCTTTGAACCCCACAGTGTTTCCTCAAAAAAAAATTCACTTGTTTTTACTACAGATTTGAAGAAGAAAAAACAAAATATGCATAGATTATATTACATCTAAAGTATCCTCTCTGCTACCTGTCATTTGTTGGCCCTGTCAGATACCTTGAGATTGACTGGTGGACTTTTTGCTCAAATGAGATCTGGCCAAACAGAGGGCTGATTGGGAATCTGTGTGCCAAGGACAATCAAAGGCAAATGGTCTCCAACACTTCCACGTGGTGAGTCTCCTTTCTCACCACATGACATGGTTCCCAGGCAGAAGCTGATAAATAGCAAGTAGAGGAAAAATGTAAAAACCACAACCATCAGGAAAAAAAAGATTCATCCGTTTCTCCTCAGAGGCAAATCCTGTTTGCTGACAGATTTGTTCTTATCTATGTTTTCTGTCTCCTTTGAAGTATAATTTATCAATTAAAATGAAAAGTTGTGAAATACAAGATGCTGCAATGATGCTGTGTTTTGTTTCCTCCTAACATACTTCTAAACTAAATATTAATAGATTCTTGCAAAGTACTTCTGGTCTAAGTAATTCAGAATTCTCAAAAAAATATTCTACAATCCATAAAATCACCGTCGGCCCTGAGCTGGCTATTCGCAGAGTTCTTGGAACACATGACCAAGTTCAGAAGTATTAGCCACCCTACTGACCTCAGGAGTACAGAAAAAGAGTGTAAACCAGGGGAAAACAGAGCGTGTGTATGACAGTAGGTTAGTTTCCTTAAAATTAGCTATTATGTGATTTAGGCTATTTTCGGTCATTGATTAGGTAATAGATTTATGTCTCCCATAGAGATCATCTGACTTCAAGGCTTAGCATTTCTGCAGGGTGTTCTTGACCAAAGATTACCATTTAGTCTTCTCAGAAGGTCAGACACTTAAAGCAAGTGCTCTTCGATTGGACAGATACATCCTGAGGGCTTGAGATCCTTTCTGTTATGATCTTTCATGTACCTTTTGACATAAGCCTCAGAGTCTGTAGCCCTGTTTACTGGGTGAAGAGATAATACAACTCTCTGGTCCCTCTGGTTTTATAGCCTTGCACTTAAATAATATTTTATAAGAAAAGAAAAGAAAAGAAAAGAAAAGAAAAGAAAAGAAAAGAAAAGAAAAGAAAAGAAAGAAAAGAAAAGAAAAGAAAAGAAAAAGAAAAGAAAAAGAAAAGAAAAGAAAAGAAAAGAAAGAAAAGAAAGAAAAGAAAAGAAAAGAAAAGAAAAGAAAAGGAAAAGAAAAGAAAGAAAAGAAAAGAAAAGAAAGAGATACATGTTATTGACCAAGTTCTTCCAGATGAACAGTTTTTCCTCACTTTTGTTTATGGATCCAAATGTGATCAGTCTTTGCTGGTCTCATATACACTGTGTTACCGCACAGAGAATATTAAACTGCTATTTCACTTTACCAAGTTAAATGTTGTGGAGTCAAACTCTCCTTTCACTCTTCATTGGAAAACATAAATTACTTCTAATAGAATGTGCTGCTTAAATTTGTAAATAAATGTCTTTGAGAAGCATTACTACAAGAAGGGGCTTTATGACGCTTGAGATAATTTATCATACAAATATTTTCAAGTGCTGGCTGCTTGCAGGACTGATTTTTTGATGTAAAAATAAATAACTGACCAAGTTCAAGCACTTAAGTTATTCAGTTGCAATTACAACCAAATAGACAATTGAACATACATGGTTCTGTTTACAACATTGCAACATTTCTCAACTGGCACAGTAAAAAATGTTTCAATATACAAAACCAGATCAGATATAAAGTTAAGAACATATCCAAGAGAGATTTTTATTATTTGAATACTTTTTAACATTCACTGAATTCTTCTCCTACCATAACTAAAATACTAAAAACACTCTCAGAAGTATTTGGAAACTAAATATTCAAAAGGAATGCACATACACAACAGCCTCTACAAAATTAATATATATGAATCATGTAGATATATAAGAATAATGTAAATTAAGCTTACAGTGCTCAGTGTCTTGTTTTACAATTCAAGATTCTGAAGAATATCTTTATCATGAATGCTATGTGACTTTGGAAGCCGTAGTTAACTTCAGTGTTTTCAGATCCTAACAAGGAAACAAAACCAACTTTTTTTTTTTTTTTTGTCATAAGAAACACTAAGTAGTATGATAAGATGTTATACATGATATGGAATTTTACAGACTACTGTTTATTCAGTCTCTCAGAAAGAGCTTGGAGATGCTTGGCTCTGAGTTTATTGTTGCTATTTGGTAACAGAAACATACAGTTTTGTTTCATTTTTAAGATTTGATTTGCAGTTAAAATGACTTTTCATTTCACAGCAGAGGTTTACACTTTCATTTAAATGAATTTTAGAGAATCATCATTAGAGAACCACATATAAGTCAGCCTGTCTTTTTGGTGCAGAGTTCAAGTAAACCTAAACTTTAAGATTAAATAAGATGAATTCACAAGAAGTAGAACTAATTAGTTATTTTTACATGGCTTACAATAAATTTGTTAAAAATATAAGATAAAAATTAACTAAGTAAATAAGACTTAAAACACCATCCCTCCAAACATGAAAATAATAAATTCAGAAGCAATATAGACGTATTTTTATGCTTAATTCATATATATCACAGTAAAACTAGTCAAGACATTTGTCTTTTTCTAATACACTTACATCTGTATACAGTTTACTCGCCAAAACTCCTAGGCACCTTACGAAATGTGGCATTTGCTAGGCCATGGACATGGTATGATGAGTCTAAGTAGAGAGATGTTTTAATCACGACAGAGGATGAAGAGAAGAGAACTAGGTACCAGTTTTAACTTTGGATTATTTTATTTGAACACAAATAGTATTTTTGTTTAATATGATGGTTTAGAATCCAAGACAAATTCTTTCGATGAAATGGTTTTATCTTTTCCTGAAAGATCTAGGTTGTTTCATCTTTGACAAAACAAACCCTTTGCATTGCTCCGATATTTATCTAACACTGGGAAACTATTAACCAATGGCAACATTCTTCTGCATTGACATTATCTCTTAAATAGATATCAAACTACAAAAATATTCTTTTCAATTTTATAATAGATATTCTGTCATGGATTCGGAGTTCTGCTTATGTCGTTTGTTACTTATAAACCCTACCCACCACTTTTCTTTATGGCATGATTTCACTGTTATATGCTGGCTATACCTTTCATTTAGATATACCTTAGTGATGGGATAGGATGTTTGTTATAAAAGAATACTTTGATCAAATGCTCTGATCCCTGACAAGTTGAAGAAAGAAAAGGTTTTCAGAGACAAGTTATAAAGAGAAAAGAAGGGAAAAATATTCTAAATAGGGGGTGATGGGGTAAAGGGAGGGAAAAAAATAAGACATTTCAGCCTGTTTACTATTTCAGTCTTAAAATACGTTTTTGACTAGAGAAAAAGTATAAAAGTAATCACTCAGTTTTAATCAGGTTATTCAAAGAAAGCAGCTGCAGCTATGAATTACCGTTTTTTCTGAAAACAACATACTGAATTTCCTATGAAATGTATTGCTGGAGGGTCAGATATGAAGAAGACTTTCCTCATTCTCCTGCCACTTGGAGCAAGTAATAAAGATATGCTTATGTCTTGAACCAATCATGATAATGTTTTATGGACTGCTCTCCACAGAAAATCTGAGCTAGAAGACTTTGATAAGAGTGAAGGGAAGAAAGCTAAACAGCATCTGTGCACTTGGCATAACCACAACATCTGAGAGTCTTTCAGCCTTTTTGGAAGTCTGAACAATTTAAACGGTATCATAATGAATTTGTACACTTGCAAAACACACTTCCAAAACTCATGCTATTGGTTACACCCTTCACATTTCTACTTTATGCCTTCTAGTTAGAAGTAATGGATGTAGGAGCACATGCTGACTTTGAATCTCACATTGACTGTCCCATAGCCATAATTATCAGCTGGGAAGAAGGACATGGATGCACAGATTTAACCCTGGTTGTTTATGTTCCCTTCGTTGTGAAAACCAATGAGCTCTCCCCTGCCTCTCTCCCTTACTATGTCTCTCTCTCCCTCTCATTTAATGTGCTACAAAGAAATCATGTATCTTATAATAACAACTAAAACCATGGTTGTTCCTATCACCAAAAGTGGTAGTGTTTAATTTATGTAGATCATTAGTAACTATTGAAGCTGTTAAGAAAAGATGTTATTAATTCTCTAATATCATGTCATACAGTGAAAGTGCTGTAAAATGTAAATAATTGGAAGATCTTTGCAAATTAAATCCTGTCCATAAATTTTATAATCTGCTGTACATGTTCAAGGGTCCTGACACGTACTCGTTTTCTGGGGTTCGACATTTAAATTTATTCTTTTTCATGATATTAAAAATAGCATAATATACACAAAAGAACAAAGACGGGAGATAAAAGTACAGTGAGATGCTTTAATTAAAGTTAGGCTAACCTTGGGAAAAGTAAGAAATGTCAGTTTTGTCTGTGCTCCACAAAGGTGAGACAGAGTTTAGTATCCAGATGCAGAGACAAGCAATTATGATTTGTTTCTTAGGAACGGGGAAATTTATTAAAAAATGGTCCTTCTTCCATCATCATCTGTGAGACACAAGCTGATACTGAATTTCACCTACTCGCATAGTAATAAAAGTCCTGATCCTAAACCCGTAGAAATCAATAGTGAGATTGATTCAGGCACTACCTGTCGACTTGCATCATTGTAAAAGATATGTCAGTTTTGCCTTTCCCACCAAGGGAAGATTTCGAAGTCATAACACACAAACACTGAGTAGGTGACCATGTGACATTCCAGCAATACTTTCTTTTTCATGTTCATAGAAAGAGACTCCTTTTAATATCAGCAAACCCAACTTGGCTTGCTTTCCTTTCTTTTTTTAAATACTCCTTTCTTTGTCTAACAATGACTAGAAGAAAAAATGAGATAGCAATTGCTTTAAGATAGTTGGAATTGACTCACATTTAACCAGCTTACTTTTTTACTTTTATGCACAGTTTTAGCACAGCAATCTTATTTTCATTAGTTGCATGCAAAGTACCTTCAATCTGGACTGGGCTATTGAGTCTTTATGAGAAAGTTATTAGTTAGCTAATTTTATCATCACAATTGGGACGTGATCTTTTCTATAAAACTCACGAAGATGTATATCAGATCTTGATTAGTGTCTGCTCAGAATCATTTTCACAATAGACTATGCACAGATCTTAGTCATATTCTTTCTACTGATGCTGTAGCAATTTTCATTGTATGTATTTTGACATTGCAATGTGGTCAGGTCACTGGTGTTTTACATGGTGTGAAACAGAGAGATGCTAGTAAATAGCAGGGAGAAAGAAAACAAGTAGGACAAGTATGCCTTGGTGGCTTCAGTGGTCAAAAAATCCTCAGTAAAAATAGAAGTATGTCCATTACTAGAAAGTAGTTGATGCTTTAATCTCACTGCTATTCAGATATGTTCAGTTCTGTGCTGTTAGAATAACAAATAATTGTTATTCAAATGACATTTTGAACTCATGTATCAAGGTATTTTCTGAAATCTGTTATTCGTATCCATTCACATCCTAGTAGCTAGCGTCTATTGCTATGTATGGAATTTTACAATTACAGCTGCAGAATCACCATCTGAAACTGAGGAACTTAGTAATTATTATTTCTTCAGAGGTTTTAGCAGATTCTTTCTCAACTTCTCTAGAAATCATTTATAAGACGTTGAATAGAACGGTGAAAGCTAAGTTACCTTTTAATCTGCAATAAAACTGCTGCTACTCAGTAGCAACATTAATCTATGATGTCCTAATATGCTACATATAATTAGTGTTAATCTTCAAGCATTTAAACCATTGCAAACTATTCAAACTGTGTAGTCATAACCAGCTGTTCATCTGTGAAGACTACTGCTGGCAGGAGAAATGTTGTCATCTCAACTGGAATCCTCCAGCTAGAGTGATTAAAAGAAAAAATCAGCAGACTACCCCATCATTAGAGAAGAAAATCTTATTTCTGGGAAAAGGGAAAGAATATGAACGCTGAAATGAGATTTGCCTGTCATCATGCTCTAGCAAGAGTTTAAGTAAAGTTGGCTACATGAAGCAAGCAGAGTATAACCATGGCTACCATCTTCTACACAGATGCAGATTGAAAATTTGCTGACTAAAATGGGTGCTACACTTGCTTTACTATCTGGAATTTCTTAGAAATGGCGTTTTTGAGATGAGGCTAGGTATTGTACACGGAAGAAGTACAGGGCCTGTTGTGATGCTTCAGACAAGGAACTTGGAAAACTCTGAAGCTGGAAATATTCTACATAGGATGTGTAAAAATCTGAAGAAAAATAGAGAGGTACAATGGATCTTTATGAAGCAAGATCACAGATTGATACTCTGACTTTCTGAAGAGGTGCCAAACTAGTATGAACACAAAAGAGGAAGAAAAGTACATAAATGAGTATTTATATTTGCAAACAAACAAACAGAAACACAGGCAACACTTTTCACTGAGGACAACCTTTTCTAATCAGATATAAATTACTTCAATGACTTACACGATGCAGTTACAATCACAATAAGGAAGCAAGAAAGCTTTTTTCTACTGTCTTGGGACAGTGATTCTGTTTACTCCTGTTTATCACATGCTAATATCCAGAATATAAGACTTCAAAATATACATAAGGAGAAGACAAAATATGAACTTAATTGCAGGTACACTGTGCTGGATTCATCCAAATCCATGGAGGCATAGCTCCGAGCCGACGCTGACACGCATCAGACCTCAAGAAAGTCTATTCACAGCGGTTATCTTAGGCAAATGTGTTAAAGATAATCTAAAGATCCTAAGATAGGCATGAAAGCTCCTTTGAAAGTCACTGGAGAAGTCTATTGCAGTACCATTAGTTCAGAATGCTTTAGTTAACTGCCTCTGGTATGCGAGATGAATTACTTTTTCGTTGCCAAATTTTGGGTGGCTTGAGGAAATTTTTAAAAAATGCCTCTCAGAACAAAATTGAAAATTATAGATATTATACACCATTGATTTCCAGGGCATAAAATATGCAAATATATATTATGCATATTTATATGTTATATATTTACATTTTGTGTACCTACAACATTATATATATAATACATACATCTTACATGCACATGCACACACACACATCTATATAATATTTGATAAAATATTTTGAAATCTAGAAAATAATCTGACGTGAAATTTAGAAATAAAGGCATTGAATATTTTCATATTACATTGTTTTCTTCACAGTTGATGTAACTGGAACAGCAGTGACCTTGAAGCCCGGACACAATAGGAGAACTTAATTCAGAGGACTTCCTGTTTTAATATTTTTTTGAAGTTATTAATATTATTGTGGTGACATGTTATCTCTGATTTCATCAGGATGATGCTACAGAAACACGGCTAAAATATACCCAACAGAAGTGGTCATCATCATTCTCCTTCAGACCTTGTAAAAATATTTATCCTGTTGTATACCTGCTGCTTTTCATGCATCACATCAGAATTTTTTTTCCACATCACACTTTGTCTAAACACCTCTGCGTCACCTAATTTGTCTGAATGAGACTTTCAAAGCTAATGTACAAAGGACTCTAGTCCTGTAAGGATATATGATATTTACTAAATCTAGTTGCTATGAATTATTATGAATAGCTCCAACTGACTGATCATGGAAATCTGCAGAACTGGGACTACGGGTTGCAAGTTTATGAGTAGCTTCAGCTCTGCAGTGCAGCACAAAGCCAAGTGATGCATAGTCCTTGCAAAGGACTCTAAGTAGAAGAATGTGTTAATTTACAACATAAAACATAATCTTCATTTTTGTATATGAGTTGCAAGATCTTCAGTGTACTAGGATATAGATACCTGAAAGTAAAATGCTTACACAACTAATTTTCTTCTAATTTCATAGTTTGGCTCGTGCTCAACAGTAATATAATATAATACAGATATTCAAAGTAATATTGCACTGCGTTCTATCATGCACGATAAATTAAAATATTCCATTAACTAAACAAATTTGTGGTGCCATAAATCAAAGCAGACTAAGTAAATCAGTTTGTGAAAACAGAATTGTAATTCCATCACAGTGATTAAGCAGAGGCTAGAAATAGTAAGATTTGTCATATTTAATGGGCAGAGATTGATTAAGAAACATACAGTTTTGGGGTTCGGGTTTTTTTGAGCTTTGTTTTCTCTTTCTGAATTGCATCTATCGTGCTTTTTAACAAATTTTGTGCTACTTCAAAGCATTATCAAAATTAAGGAAGGTATTTTAATTCTACGTTTTTGTGGATTTATCACAAAGCAGGTTATTGTACAATGTTGGAAACAGATAACAGTGTAATAGATTTATATTCATGTCACGGAAATGAGAGGAGACGGTTACTAAACAAGTGATGTTTACATTGAGTATGTTCTCCCTGTACTCCAACGAGGACCTACTTTGTCTTCTATAAAACAAGCATAACACAATAAGCAGAAGAGAGAACACATCGGATAAGTGTACGAAATAAAACAATATCCCATGTGGTACTTTTTTGTGTTTGTTTGAATTCAGAGAGGTTGCAGCCTGTTGCACTCAACTGAGTGGCGTGATGATACGACTTGCGGAACCATTTTAGGTCATTGTACAGATGTCTCTATTGAAGGTACATTAATAATGGAGAGCTCATCCAAGTGAACCAGCCAAGTCGAACGTTGCATTTTTAATGTAATTTAAATGAGGATATATAAATGTACAAATCGGTTAAACATGGAGTTATTGTTTTATATTTTTTGTAATTTCCTTCTGGACAAAAATTTTCTCTTATAGATGACTGAGGAATACTGTAGGATTAAAGTATACCTATTGCAATGCAAAAATACGAATTCTGATATGTCGAAGTATTACATTATGGCATCCAATGTTTTTGTTCTCAAACTTGCTAAAACAGGACAGGAAATCTGCTTGCTTGACAGTTGACTTCCATCAGTCTCAGGAGTCATGTACTGAAATTTTGACTTGAAGTGTTCTGAAAGACATTACTTGTAAGTTTTCTGAGTTTTCCCATTGAAATCTACTTCAGGTGAGTATTTTGTTATAATCTTGATTTTTAGATACTTTAAAGTTGCTACAAGCTCTTATGACATTAGCTACAGCTATCTACTTAAAATAGTTAGATGTGTGTTTCAAAATCTTCCTGAAAAGTCTTAGGGCTGAATCTCCTCATTATTTTCTGTATTTCCTTCATATTCTATTTGTTTCATATGTGTATCCTGCTAGCACAGCTGGAGAATATCCAATCTTTCTTTGTTTAAAAGCTGTTTTCACTAGCTTAGAATTGTGCTACACTTTAATTATTAAAGTATTCGTTGTCAGGTACCAGCCTTACAGAAAATTATTTTTAGCCAATAAAATCTTGTCACTTTTTAGAGAAGGATTAAGGGAAACAACCTTGCTTTCTTTATATTGTTGCAAACATTTAATTAATAAATTTAAATATCATTAGGATTAAGACTTGAAATTTGGCATATGGAGAGGAAGTTGCCTTTTGGTATCTCCCCTCTGTGAAAATCTGTTGACATTTGTAAATTATAAGACTCTGAATATTCTGTTTGCAAATACCCATCAGAAATTTGTCATGGCTACACAGCTGAATTCTCAAAAAAAAAAAAAATCTAGCATGAACACAGCTTACTAACTTTCAGATCCAATGTATGAGCACCATTTCTTCTAGGTAACTAAGCATTCCACCCTTTAAGGCAGTGATCAAGTAAACTTCTCCTCTCTCAAGTTCTAATTTTGCCCCCTACCAGCAACCAGCAACTGGCACATCAAATGCAGGAATGCAGACACTCAAATGTCTCCTAAGAAATTCCCAAAGGCTTTCACCCAGCTTATAGCCACATAAAGAAAAAGAGGAAGCTGCCTGTCTGGAAAGACGATGAGCTGGCCTTGGCGTGGTGGTGCCAAAAGGAGCTGGGACTCTAGAAGTGAGGGAATAAGAGGACATATTTTGTGAAGAAAACTTTGAACTTTGGTTCAGGCAGATGCTCAGCAAGTAGCCTTAATACAGGTAAATTCTGTTGTGTGAGACTACTACTGAGAACACAGCATCAAACCCAGAAAAAGAGTTTGTCTGGAGATTGGGCTGATAAGCAGCTGAAAATGCATGAAGACATCAGAAAATCTGACTACAAATTGTAGAATCGTAGGATCATAGAATCACAGAATGGTTTGGGGTGGAAGGTACCTCAAAGATCATCTAGTTCCAACCCCGCTGCCACAGGCAGGGAAACTTTCCACTAGATCAGGTTGCTCAAAGCCTCATCCAACCTGGCCCTGAACACTTCCAGGGATGGGGCATCCACAACTTCTCTGGGCAAACCAACCACTTTGAATATCTGCAGCCCTCAGGGCCCATTGAGCTCTCCCTCCACAGCAGCTAGCTGCACAGCAGTGATGTTCCCTTGAGTAGGGGCACCTCTCAAGATTACCCCTCAAATTTGAGGAATCTCTTACGTGACAACAGACGTCAATGAGTTGGTGACAGTTTTTGCATGCATGTAACATATAAGATACCTACAGTAAGCTTACATGATGATATCTGTATCCTAAATTTCAGTGTAGCAAATAGTGTTGACCACCAATCTATTTGTACTTATTGTTTTAAAATCTAAATCTACTGTTTAGCATGCAGCAAACTACTAGCTCAGATCTAGCTTGTGCAAAGCTTTTGACACTGTCCCGCACGACATTCTTCTCTCTAAACTAGAGAGGCATGGGTTTGATGGATGGACCACTCGGTGGATAAGGAATTGGCTCAATGGCCGCACTCAGAGAGTAGTGGTCAACGGCTCGATGTCCAAGTGGAGACCGGTCACGAGTGGCGTCCCTCAGGGGTCCGTGTTGGGCCCAGCCCTCTTCAACATCTTTGTCGGTGACATGGACAGTGGCATGGAGTGCACCCTCAGCAAGTTCGCCGATGACACCAAGCTGTGTGGTGCCGTCGACACGCTGGAAGGGAGGGATGCCATCCAGAGGGACCTCGACAGGCTGGAGAGGTGGACCCGTGTCAACCTCATGAAGTTCAACCAGGCCAAATGCAAGGTCCTACATCTGGGTCGTGGCAATCCCAGGCACAAATACAGACTGGGTGGTGAATGGATCGAGAGCAGCCCTGAGGAGAAGGACTTGGGAGTACTGGTGGACGAGAAGCTCAATATGAGCCGGCAATGTGCTCTTGTGGCCCAGAAGGCCAACCGCATCCTGGGCTGCATCAAGAGGAGCGTGGCCAGCAGGTCGAGAGAGGTGATCCTCCCCCTCTACTCTGCCCTCATGAGACCTCACCTGGAGTACTGCATCCAGTTCTGGAGCCCCCAACATAAGAAGGACATGGACCAGTTGGAGAGGGTCCAGAGGAGGGCCACGAAGATGATAAGAGGGCTGGAGCACCTTTCCTATGAGGACAGGCTGAAAGAGTTGGGGCTGTTCAGCCTGGAGAAGAGGAGGCTCCGGGGTGACCTTATAGCGGTCTTCCAGTACCTCAAGGGGGCCTACAGGAAAGATGGGGAGAGGCTGTTCAGGAGGGCCTGCTGTGATAGGACAAGGGGTAATGGTTTTAACATAGAGGGAGGTAGATTCAGGTTGGATATTAGGAAAAAATTTTTTACCATGAGAGTTGTAGAACACTGGAACAGGTTGCCCAGAGAGGTGGTGAATGCTCCATCCCTGGAGACGTTCAAGGCCAGGTTGGACGAGGCCCTGAGCAACCTGATCTAGTTGGAGATATCCCTGTTCCTTGCAGGGGCGTTGGACTAGATGACTTTTGAAGGTCCCTTCCAGCCCTAACCATTCTATGATTCTATGATCTGAATGATCTAAGACTTTTCTCCTGTGACAACGTGACTCCTGTGACAGCGGTTAAAAGAGCAGGTGTTGCAACTAGTACTGTGACTTCTACCGTAACAATGTCGAAGCTTCTGGTTCCCCAAGACCAGTTCAAGTTTAGATCTTATTTGAGACTGAAATCTGTATGTTGGCATGTGCCATGATGATGCTGATGTAATTTTGAGTAATTACATATGAAATTATCTGGGAGGGCTGGGGAGACAAGTCACTAGAGACGTCTTAAAAGTAAATTGATTTGCAGGTCATTCTATCTTATCTTCAACTGAAAACAATGTTTCTACAGGGAGACCAAAGATCGAAGGATGTTCTCTGGCTGAGTTTGAAAATGGAATGGCTAGGGGTGATGCTATTGACACTGTAAGTGTCATGTGAAGTATCCTACACATCCTCCCTACTTAACCAAGTGGAATGTTTAAATAATAGACAGGTCTTAATTTCATACATGCAATTTTTAGATATAATTTTGTAGGTAGGCTGTATATAATTAAAACAATCTCTTTCACCAGAAGAATATAGAAATTTCTCATTCTTTTAAAAGACAAGTAGAATGCTTTCTTTTGAAAAGTGTTGTTGTTCTTTTCTTAAATATTTTCCCATCTTTTTTGCCATGTTACTACATTTAGAGTGCATCTATCTAAATACACGACAGGAAGTGAGAAAATATGATCTGCAGCAGGAGTCTGGAAGCTAATGTTGTATCTCACTATTTTTATGGTTCTTAGAAATAAAGTTTATAAATGTGAACCTTTTTCTTTACACTAATTTTTATCCTTTGGGGATGGGAAAGATGCAATAGGCACTGCCTTCAACTTAGAAAAAACCCTCTGAAGCATATTTAAAATTCTCCTCTCCTCGTCTCTCCTCACCTCACCTCCCCTGACCTCTCATAGAATCATAGAATGGTTTGGGTTGGAAGGGACCTCAAAGATCATATAGTTCCAACTCCCCTGCCATGGGCAGGGACACCCTCCACTACACCAGGTTGCCCAAAGCCTCACGAAACCTGGCCTTGAACACTTCCAGGGATGGGGCAGCCACAACTTCTCTGGGCAACCTGTTCCAGTGCCTCACCACCCTCTGAGTGAAAAATTTCTTCCTTATATCCAATCTAAATCTCCCCTCTTTCAATTTAAAGCCATTGCCCCTTGTCCTGTCACTACATGCCCTTGTAAAAAGTCCCTCTCCAGCTGTCCTGTAGGCCCCCTTTAAGTATTGGAAAGCTGCTATAAGATCACCCCAGAGCCTTCTCTTCTCCAGGCTGAACAGCCCCAACTCTCTCAGCCTGTCTCCACAGCAGAGGTGCTCCAGCCCTCGGATCATCTTCATGGCCCTCCTCTGGACCCACTCCAGTAGCTCCATGTCCTTCTTATGTTGGGGACTCCAGAGCTGAACACAGTATTCCAGGTGGGGTCTCACGAGAGCAGAGTAGGGGGGCAGAATCCCTCGACCTGCTGGCCACGCTTCTTCTCCTGATACTATAAAGCAAAATAATTACATAATAATTCATTTGATGATGATTTATAGTTGAGAGTCTTCTAGATTACTGACAAGAAAGGATTACTTGTAGATAAAATATGCTCACTCATGAGAGCATTCTATACTTAATATTTAGAGAAACAACTTTTTGCACAATTTAGACCATTTGTATCTGCTACAGAGTGAAAGTTCAACCACCCACACAATAAGGTAGAAGCTTCATATTATCTTACTTTTGACTGGTAAAAATTCTGCACATGTGTAGATCCATCAGTTCAAGCTGATGAAGCCATTGAAATAACAATAATTTTTTAAAAATATGAAATCAAACATCAAAACAAGAACAGAGAACTTGTATATCATGTAAAGTTTTTCTTTTCTCTGAATTGGAAAGAGTAACAACAAACCAGCAGGAAGAGTGATCTCCCAGAGCCTCAAGAATGTCACAACTTAATTCAGTTAAGGCAGTCCCAGGCTGATTACCTTGCCGTTTGGGGCACTGCACGCTTTGGACTCAATATAGGTAACAGTTGAGATGTGGCATGAAGATAGTGTGCCTAGATCTTGTTATGTGCAAGGGAATACCCATCTGTCTGTCTGAGGTAGCTTTAATTGCACTGTAAGCCATTGAAACAGCAGAAGAAATTACTGCAAAAATAAAGTACTCTTTCAATGCTTAAGGGTAGGAGATTGATCATGGGAACCATTGAACCACTAAAGGAGAACTGGAAGACTTTAAACACCACATGAACAGGAGATTTTAAAAAACTGAGTAAGTTTTTATCCACAGCATTCTGAGGGGAGAACAGGAAAAATGAGTTGTCATTAAATATCATAAAGGGTTTGAGTGGACTGAAAAGAGTACATTTACACAAAAGGTACTTAAACCTGGGAAGAAAAATTAAAGGACTGTCTGATATTTTGTCAATTCAAACATTCCAAGGGCATCCTAAGAAAATTAGAAATGTCTGTGGTTTTCTTGAGTAACTGTTATGCAACTATACCAAAAGGTCATCTTCCTTGGTATTAAACTCAGGTGCAACAACATCCTAAAATAGCATGTTGACGTTCTAGGTGTCTACTGTCCCATATTTTCAAAGGTTGATGGCCAAAAATAAAATATAAGAACAAGATATTTCACAGATTAACTAAATGGTCTGGAGTCAAACAATAAAATCTAGTAAATCTTGCAAAAGTTTATCTCCTCAGCAGTCAAATATTGTGCCCTGGTGTGGGCATGTAATACACATACATAAATATAATGACATATAACAGTCGCCGCCACCAGAGTTGTCACCAGGCAGTCAGCATAACAGATTTTACAGTTAACACCACCACTACAGACAGCTGTGCCTGTGGGAAGCAGATTCAACATAAGTCTGTTTGCAAAGATCTCCACTCCTTGAAGAGTGTCTTGAGCTCAGTAGATTTTCTTTGCAGTAGACTGAGATCTCAACATTTTGAGAGACTTTGCTGGTGCTTTGAAAAAAAAAACACCAGCAAAAAATCCAAAGCCTAATCACAGACTCAAAGAAGGCCTACTTAGTTTCGTCAAGTCAAATAAAGGATGAAATGTCACAATGTAATTATTTGTCTGGGGCAGTGAAAGTGGGAAATGCCAGAGGTAGATCCTTGTGAACCACAGCCAGAAGATTAATTGGCCACTGGTGGATTTATCTTCTGTAGTGTCTTCATCTTTTGTATTGATATCATGAGGTTAAGACCGCCTCAATAAGGAGGAGCCTCAGTTAGGTTTTTTTTTTTTAGAATGTCAGTGGTACCCCAGTGAGGTAAACAGAGAAAGATCTTCCAGCTTCATCTGTTAGTGTTGTTAAACAGCAGCTGGAAAAAAAAAAACCACAACATTGTAACAACATCAACAAATCAAAAGGATTCCAATGGCAACTGCTGATTCTGATGTGCCTATATGTACCACTTATAGAAAGGAATTCTGCTGTGGACTTCATTTTATCTTTCTATGTCTGTATGCCTTGACAACTACACTGCTGAGGAAGGTATTGTGATCTGGTAGATGATTTGAAGGGTGCAATTATTTCTATTTAGTAAATGGAAAACACATAATCATAGAATCACAGAATGGCATAGGCTGGAAGGGACCTCAGAGATCATCTAATCCAACCTCCCTGTCATGGGCAGGGACGCCTCTCAACTAGACCAGGCTACTCAAGGCTCCGTCCAACCTGGTCTTGAACACCTCCAGGGAGGGGGCATCCACAACTTCTCTGGGCAATTCATTCCAAAATCTTATGACTCTTGTACTGAAGAATTTCTTCCTAAGATCTAATCTAAATCTGTTCTCCTTCAACTTAAACCCATTTCCCCTTGTCCTATCAGTGGACACTTGTGTAAAAAGTCCCTCCCCAGCCTTCCTGTAGGTTCCCTTCAGGTATTGGAAGGCAGCTATTAGGTCCCCCCAAAGTCTTCTCTTTTCAAGGCTCAACAATCCCAACTCCCGCAACCTGTCCTCATAGCAGAGGTGCTCCAGCCCCTGGATCATCTTTGTGGCCCTCCTCTGAACACGCTCCAACAAACCTGTGTCTCTCTTATGGTGGGGACACCAGAACTGGACGCAGTGTTCGAGGTGGGGTCTCACAAGAGCAGAGTAGAAGGGAAGAATCATCTCTCTTGACCTGCTGACCACGCTTCTCTTGATACATCCCAGGATGCGGTTGGCCTTCTGGGCTGCATGAGTGCACTGCTGGCTCATGTTGAGCTTCTCATCTATAAACATGCCCAAATCCTTCTCTTCAGGGCTACTCTCAACCCACTCTGTGCCCAGTTTATATTTGTGCCTCGGATTGGCCCGACCCAGCTGAAGGACCTTGCATTTTGACTTGTTGAAGCTCATGCAGTTTACACTGGCCCAATTCTCAAGCCTATCAAGGTCCCTCTGGATGGCATCTCTTCGCTCAAGTGAGTCCACGGCACCACACAACTTGGTGTCATCGGCAAACTTACTGAGGGTGCACTCAATGCCGTCATCCATGTCGCTGACAAAGATGTTGAGCAGCACTGGACCCAGAACAGACCCCTGAGGAACACCGCTTGACACTGGTCTCCATGTAGACATCGCACCATTGACCACAACTCTTTGAGTGCGACCACCCAGACAGTTCTTTATCTCCCAAGTGGTCCATCTGTCAAATCCGTGTCTCTCCATTTTAGAGACAAGGATGTCATGTGGGACAGTGTCAAACGCCCTGCACAAGTCCAGGAAAATGACATCCGTTGCTTTACCCACATCAACCAGCACTGTAGCTTTGTCGTATAATGTAGCTTAGTCAGGCACGACTTGCCCCTAGTGAAGCCATGTTGGCTGCCACCAACCACTTGGTTATTTTTTATGTGCCTTAGTACAGCTACCAGGAGAATCTATTCCATGATTTTACCTGGCACAGAGGTAAGGCTGACTGGTCTGTAGTTTCCCAGGTTGTCCTTGGTCCCTTTTTTAAAGATGGGGGTTACGTTCGCCCGTTTCCAATCTGTAGGAACCTCACCAGACTGCCAGGACCTCTCAAATATGATGGATAGTGGCCTAGCAACTTCAGCCACCAGTTCATTCAGGACCCGTGGATGTATCTCATCAGGTCCCATGGACTTGTGCACCTTCAGGTTCTCTAGGTGTTCCCGGACCTGATCTGCTCCTACCCTGGGTGGTTCTTCACTCTCCGAGACCCAGCCAACATCCTCTGTGATTTGGGTGGTGTGGTTCAAGTGGTTACTAGTGAAGACTGAGGCAGAAAAGTTGTTGAAAATTTCAGCCTTCTCCATGTCCTCAGCAACCAGGTCACCCGTATCTTTTCGGAGGGGCCTCACATTCTCTCTCGTTTTCCTTTTCTCTCTCACGTACCTATAAAATCCTTTTCTGTTATTTCTAATATCGCTGGCCAGGTTTGACTCTGTCAGGGCCTTAGCTTTTCTAACCTGGTCTCTGAGTACACGAGCAACTTCCTTGTACTCATCCCAGGTTACCAGTCCCTGCTTCCACGCTTTGTGTATTCCCCTTTTGTGTTTGATTTTAGCCAGGAGTTCTTTGTTTATCCATATAGGTCTCCTGATGTTTTTGTCTGATTTCTTCCTTTTAGGGATGCAATGCCTTTGAACTTGGAGGAGATGATCCTTGAAAGTCAACTAGCAGTCCTGGGCTCCCCATCCTTCCAGTGCTTTATCCCATGGCACACTACCAAGGAGGTTCTTGAAGTGGCAAAAGTCAGCTCTTCTGAAATCGAGGGTTTCAAGCTTGCTGAGCTTCTCCCTCTTAGCTGCCCTTAGGATCTCAAACTCCACCATCTCATGGTCACTGCAGCCAAGGCTACTCACGAGTTCAACATTACCTACCAGCCCTTTTGACGAGAACGAGGTGTAACATGGCACCTCTCCTCGTTGGTTCCTCTGTCACTTGGATAAGGAAGTTATCGTTAATGCATTCCAGGAATCCCCTGGATTGTTTGTTCCCCGCCGTGTTGTTTTTCCAAGTGATATCAGGGTGGTTAAAATCCCCCATGAGGACAAGGGCTTGTGAACGAGCAGCAACTCCTATCTGCCTATGTAGGGCCTCATCCACTTGGTCCTCCTGATTGGGTGGTCTGTAGCACACTCCCACTGTAAAGTCTCCTACCCTTCCTTTCGCCCTGGCCCACAGGCACTCAGTTCTTTCATCATCAAACTTGCCAGGTGGAGCTCCATGCATTCTAGCTGTTTGTTGACATAGAGAGCAACACCCCCTCCTCATCTCCTCTGCCTCTCCTTCCTGAACAGTTTATACCCCTCGAGTCCAACACACCAATCGCAGGAGTCATTCCACCATGTCTCTGTGATGCTGATCAGGTCATAGCGCTGCAGGCTTACAAGCATCTCCAGCTCCTCTTGTTTATTGCCCAAGCTGCGGGCATTCATATAGAGGCATGTGAGTTGGGTCCCTGATGAGGTACCTGGAGCCCCCTGATGATGCTCAGATGTTTCCACAGTAACCAACCCCTCAACAACCCCTGTGCCCTGTCTGCAACCTGGCATGACATCTTGATCCCTTGCTAATTCACAAGACTGTGTGATTTTGGTAGAGCATTCCTGACCCACAAGCACTGGCATACTGCATTCTGGCTCCCTTCCAGTGACCCTGATTTCACCCCCACCCCCTTTCATACCTAGTTTAAAGCTCTCTCTATGAGCCCTGCCAACTCCCTTCCCAAAACCCTTCTCCCTCTGTGGGACAGGCTATTACCATGTCTTTCAGGAATGGATTATAAAGTACCTTAAAGTTCAGAGCCCTGGTGAATAGCTGCCCTTTATCAAGAGGGCACAGTACACAGATCAACAGATTTTGGTAAATGAAATCCAGTTAGAGATTTTCTGCTCCTGAAGAAAAAGGAGAACATGAAGAAGTGATCATTCCTGTTTTCAAGGACAATAATTTTACCTTTAAAACAAATAAAAAAATGTTTACATAAAAATTTACAGCAAAGTTGCCTTTGCTTTAGTATCTATAATTAGAAAAAACTTTTTTCCCAAGGACGTCAAGTGGATTAATTCTATCCATTCAACAGCTTTTTTTCAGGTAAAATTATCCAAAATCCCATAAAAAAAGAATATATTTCTGACATTATTCAAACAGTATGAAAAGTAAAGATTAAATTCTGTGCAAAGCTGTTCTTAGAATAAACTAACAGAATTCAGCTAAGCAGAGGAACTAGAAAAGAGTCTGTGAGAGTTAGATTTTTTTGAGATGGTGTAAGCAAAGGACATTGAACAAACAATGAAAGACCAAATATACATAGCTAAAAATACAGTCAGAAAAAATGGAGAAATTAAAATTAATAGAAAGCAAAATGATTTTGTAAAAGGAAGTGATAAAAACCTTGTCATGTATGATCCCAGTGTACGTGATTACATTCTGGTAATGTAGAGCATTGTTCAGCAGAGATGTTTCCTTCCTAGGAAACTGAAACAAGTCTTTTCCATCCTTAACTTCCCTGACTCTAACATAAGACATTAACTGGAGATTTTGGGTTTTGTGATAAAAAAACTAGTTTCCACACAAGGAGCATAGAGGGGCAGTGAGGAACAATAACTGGTCAGATAATGCCACCACGCCCATGAAGGACTCCAGTGGCATCACGGTGAGGGATGGAGTGTTAGTAACTCAGCCAGAACCTCCAGTACCCACCTGATCCCTCTCCAGGGTGTCTCTGGGAGTCTCCGCCCTGGGGGCTGAGGGACATCCAGCACCTTGAGTCAATGGTGTCTCTTAGAGTCTCATCACAAGCTGAGGGGCCACTGCCTGGGCATGCAGGACACTTCGTTAAGTGCAGGGTGTGGCACAAGTCTTATTGTGGGATGTTTAGACAGCAACTAGAGATGGGATAGTTGAGGATCAGGGCATTTTGAGGAGAAGCAAGCATGGGAAAACAAAGGGGAAAGAGGATACAAGAGGCTGGAGAGGTGTGAACAGGGGCTGGCCAGCGTGCTCGTGGGGCCATGCCTTGTGCCCGATTGGCACAGTCCACTCTGTCTTCTCTCTGATCTCTATTTCTGTTTCTTGGGCAAGGAGTCCTGTCCCATGTGTGTGGACAGGTAGGTGGTGGCTGCAGGGGAGACTGTGGGTAAGGTCTTTGTATTCATGGTGGCTGCCACTGGAGCCAGCATGGGTGTATGTGCCGGTGTGTGATCACTAGCAAATGTGTAGACTGCCCAGGGTGCAGGGCAAGCAGACAAGGGTATATGGTGATAGGACAAAGGGCAATGGCTTTAAAATGAAAGAGGGGAGATTTAGATTAGATAGAAGGAAGAAATTTTTCACTCAGAGGGTGCTGAGGCACTGGAACAGGTTGCCCAGAGAAGTTGTGGCTGCCCCATGCCTGGCAGTGTTCAAGGCCAGGTTGGATGAGGCTTTGGGCAACCTGGTGTAGTGGAGGGTGTCCCTGCTCATGGCAGGGGGATTGGAACTAGATGATCTTTGAGGTCCCTTCCAACCCAAACCATTCTGTGACTCTGTGTGACTGTGGGTGCCTCTGAGAGTGAGACACCAGAAGGAGTTGGTTCCAAAAAGGATCAGGCGCCCAAGCCTAGCGATGGATGGATGGTGGAGATGAGGGTTGACTGTAAGGCCTGCTGGTGGGTGTGTGTGGCAGGGGTGTGTATGTGTGTGAGCATGTGTGTGTGTGTGTGAGAGACAACTAAAGTCATAGAATGATAGAATTATTTGGATTGGAAAAGACCTGTAAGATCATCAAGTCCAATCGGAAACCTAAGACTGCCAAATCCACCACTAAACCACATCTCTAAGCACTATGTCTACCTGCCTTTCAAATGCCTCCAGGGACAGTGACTCAACATCTTTCCCGGGCAGCCTGTTCCAACACTTGAGAACCCTTTTGGTGAAGGAATTTTTCCTAATATCCAATCAAAACCTCATTTGGTGCAACTTGTGGCCATTTCCTCATGTCTTATCACTTGTTACTTGGGAGAACAGACCAACACCCAGCTCACTACAACCTCCTTTCAGGTAGTTGTTGAGAGCGATAAGGTCTCCCCTCAGCCTCCTTTTCTCCAGGTTAAACAACCCCAGTTGTCTTCAGTTGCTCCTCATTAAGACTTGCAGTCTAGACCCTTCACCAGCTTCATTACCCTTCTTTGGACGTGCTCCAGAACCTTAAAGTCTTTCCTGCAGTGAAGGGCACAAAACACAGTATTCAAGATGAAGCCTCCCCAGTGCCTACTACAGGGAGACAATCTAGTCTAGTCCTGCTGCCCACATTATTTGATACAAATCAAGGTGTTATTTACCTTCTTGGCCACCTGGGCACACTGTTGGCTTTTATACAGCCAACTGTTGACCAGCATCTCCAGGTTCTTTTCTGACAGACATATTTCCAGCCACTCTTTCCCACCCCTGTAGTGTTGCATGTGGTGTTGTAACTCAAGTGTAAGACCTGGCACTTACCTTAGTTGAATCTCATACAACTAGTCGTGGCCTGTTGATCATATCTGTCTGAATCCCTCTGGAGAGTCTTCATTCCCTCAAGCAGATGAATGCTCCCACCCACCTCGGTGTCACCTGCAAACTTGCTGAGGGTACACTCGATCACCTCATTGATAAAGATACTAACAGAACTGGCCCCAGTACTGAGCCCTGGGAAACATCATTTGTGTCTGGTTGCCAACTGGATTTGCCTCCATTCATCACCACTCTTTAGGCCCAGCAATCCAGCCAGCTTTTTACCCAGCAATAAGTACGCCCAACCAAGCCATGAGCAGCCAGTGTCTCCAGGAAAATGCTGTGGGAAACAGTGTCAAAGTAATTAAGTTCAGGAAAACAACATGTTTTTCCTCTCATCCACTAAGTGGGAAACCTTGTCATAGAAGGAGAGGAGGATCCAGGGGGTCAGGAGGATCCAGGGGAAGCTCCTGGACGGACTGTGTATCTAAGCCCAGCTGCCAGGGGATTCACACTTATGTGTGTGTTTGCATGTGTCTGTTCAGGGGGCTCTGTGCCAGTGGCAAGGATGAGGTTGCAAGCCCTATCTGTGTCCTTGAGAGCGCTGTGGCTTCCACCTGTGTGGACCTGTGTGGCCTGCTGCGTCTGTGTGCATATGTGCACATTGTATATGTGTGTTTGTGTATGCATTACTAGGACTACACGCTCAGCCCCACCTGTTTTCCCCCTCAACGTGGTGGGGTTGGTGACATGGAGCTGTGGCAGCCTTGTCGCTGTCAGGCTGCCAGATTCAACAACCACTAACAGAAGCGTAGGTGTCAAACAAGTCTTCAAAAGTTCTGAGACAAAGGCAATGATTTTGGAGCTTTGTTAGGCCACACTTTCA
Source organism: Tauraco erythrolophus (assembly GCF_009769465.1). Taxonomy (NCBI): domain Eukaryota; kingdom Metazoa; phylum Chordata; class Aves; order Musophagiformes; family Musophagidae; genus Tauraco; species Tauraco erythrolophus. The sequence continues at coordinate 89,818,748 of NC_141496.1, read as the reverse complement.
GGCTTAAGATGAATAATGATAATGTTCAAAAGTTAATAGAAAAATAATTGCTAATGCTGGTGAACCAGCAAAATAAACTCTTTGTCTTCCTCTACTTTCCTCTACTCTACTTCCTTTGCTCTCCAGAGGGACCTCGACAGGCTGGAGAGGTGGGCCCGTGTCAACCTCATGAAGTTCAACCAGGCCAAATGCAAGGTCCTACATCTGGGTCGTGGCAATCCCAGGCACAAATACAGACTGGGTGGTGAATGGATTAAGAGCAGCCCTGAGGAGAAGGACTTGGGAGTACTGATGGACGAGAAGCTCAATATGAGCTGGCAATGTGCTCTTGCGGCCCAGAAGGCCAACCGCATCCTGGGCTGCATCAAGAGGAGCATGGCCAGCAGGTCGAGAGAGGTGATTCTGCCCCTCTACTCTGCCCTCGTGAGACCTCACCTGGAGTACTGCGTCCAGTTCTGGAGCCCCCAACATAAGAAGGACATGGACCAGTTGGAGAGGGTCCAGAGGAGGGCCACGAAGATGATAAGAGGGCTGGAGCACCTTTCCTATGAGGACAGGCTGAAAGAGTTGGGGCTGTTCAGCCTGGAGAAGAGGAGGCTCCGGGGTGACCTTATAGCGGTCTTCCAGTACCTCAAGGGGGCCTACAGGAAAGATGGGGAGAGGCTGTTCAGGAGGGCCTGTTGTGATAGGACAAGGGGTAATGGTTTTAAAATAGAGGGAGGTAGATTCATATTGGATATTAGGAAAAAATTTTTTACCATGAGAGTGGTAGAACACTGGAACAGGTTGCCCAGAGAGGTGGTGGATGCTCCGTCCCTGGAGACATTCAAGGCCAGGTTGGACGAGGCCCTGAGCAACCTGATCTAGTTGGAGATATCCCTGTTCCTATCCAACAGGGGTTAGACTAGATGACCTTTGAAGGTCCCTTCCAGCCCTAACCATTCTATGATTCTATGATTCTACTTCTCCAAAACATTAAATATCAAGGGATAGTAACATGTGGCAAAAAAAACCCAAGTAGATCACGGATCATATCTTCCCAGGAATTCAAAGGGAAAATGAAGTACTGTCACACCCTTTTTGCCTCCCTTTTCATCTTCTGTCTTTCTTCTTCTCGTTGTCACTTTCTTCCTCACAGTCCAAGTCTTCTTTAGTTTAGCTTACATAAAATACAGCTTTGACCTACCCAAGCACACAGTGACAATTTGAAAAATGGATCCATTTGGTCCAAATGAAGTATCTGATCACAAAATCTTTACCGAAGCAAAACTCCAGTTGAAGTCAATGAGTTAGACGAGTGGAATGACCACTGAAATCAACGCAACTTTGTTTTGGCATGGACTATGGAGCTAGAGTTAGATTTTCCCAGTCTATCTCAATAAACCCTATTTTTTTCAGATTTCAAAATAATTGAGTCCTGTTCGTAACTATCTTTCTGCAATGATATATTCAAGAGGGGTCAGCACCACAGCACAAATCAAAATAAGTATTAAAGGGACCATGGCTGCCAGCTTGGATGGATTCCGAAAATTTACAGGTGAGTTAATTCTTAATTTCACTTGTAACTTTAATGATAAAAAAGTGACATTTCTTGAGTGTTATTTCAAGTAATGTAAATTACGTACAATGACCATTCCTTTTCTTGATTGTAAGATTGATGACTATAACCAGAGAGTAAAGCAAGTATAAAGATTCGTGCCTTTTTCATTCTACACATTATACTAGTACTTCTTTCACTTGATTTACTCCTACAGAATGGTTCAGGAATATGGCAGCAGTCTCCGAGATGTTTTCTCTGTTATATACCATTTAATCTCTGAGTGTTAGACAGGAGTGTTTCAATTTGAAAGGTGTTTAACTAAAAAACAGCAAAAAAAGTATATCAGGATTTGTGAAGATGAAAATCCAGTTTTCCTGTTTTAAGAGTGGCAGGGCCAGACACAAAATCAACCTAAAGAAACAGCTGAAGCTTTGTTTCTCTCTGCAGAACAGGATTTTAACTTCATGAAGAATTTGCTCTGTGATTGAGTGGCAATTAAATTCACTGAGATCTGTTGGGCTTGATTTAAAAAAAAGGCTTAATTAATTACACAAACAACTGATGGTTCTGTCAAATTGGCAAGTAAGTTCATTGATCTTGAAGTTAAGATGAAAACAAATGAAGAATTGGCAAAGTAATACAAACACTACAACGGAAAGACCATTAGAGATGGGTAATAATTGTGAAAAGACAGCAGATCATGTAAAAAAGGGAAAGATTTCTCTATAGTCACAGTCAGAAGAATGCTATCTTTGAAGAAAAAGACATTTTCAGACACCAGAATTTTACTACAGTCAGAGAAAGTCAGCCTCGCTTCTGGGCCTGATAATATTATGGAACAGATCCTCCTGGAAGACATGTCAAGGCATATGGATGACAGGGAGGTGATTAGATGCAGCCGTCATGGCTTCACAAAGGGCAAATTGTGCCTGGCTAATCTGGTGGCCTTGTACAATAAATGGAGTGACTGCATTAGTGGATGAGGAAAAAGCAACTGGTGGCGTCTACCTTGACTTCTGCAAGGCCTTTGACACAGTTCCACACATCATCTTTGTCTCTAAATTGGTGGTTTCAGGTTTCACAGATGGGCCATTGGATAAAGAATTGGCTGAATGGCTGCATCCAGAGACTTGCTGTCAATGGCTCAATAGAGATCAGTAACCAAGTGGTGTTTCTCAGGGTCTGTAGAAGTACTATTCAATATCTTTAATGATGATATAGGCAGCGGGATTGAGTGCACCCTCAGCAAATTTGCAGATGACACCAAGCTGAGTGATGCAGTTAATATGCTTGAGGGAAGGGACATCGTCCAGAGGGACCTTGATAGGCTTGAGGAGTGGGGCTATGCGAATCTCATGAAGTTCAAGAAGGATAAGTGCAGGGTCCTGCAAGATACCCAATATCATTAGAGAATGGGAGATGAATGGATTGAGAGCAGTCCTGTGGAGAAGGACTTGGAGATACTAGTAGATGAAAAATTAAGCTACGCTTTTTAAAAAGGAAAAAAAGGAAGACCCAGGGAACTACAGGCCAGTCACTCTCACTTCTGTGCCTGGCAAGATCATGGAGCAGATCCTCCTGGAAACTATGTTAAGGCACATGGCAAAAAAAGACGTGATTGAAGAGAGCCTGCATGGCTTCAGTAAGGGCAAATTGTGCCTAACAAATTTGGTGGCCTTTTATGATGGGGTTACAGTGTTGGTGGATAAGAGAAGAGCAAGTGATGTCATCTACCTGGACTCGTCCAAAGCATTTGACACTGTCCCTCATGACATCCTTGTCTCTAAATTGGAGAGACATGGATTTGACAGATGGACAACTCGGTGGAAAAGGAATTGGCTGGATGATCGCACTCAAAGAGTTGCGGTCAATGACTCGATGTCCAAGTGAAGATCAGTGACACGTGGTGTTTTAGGTAGATTTGAGGATTCGGCAAGGAGACAGACACGAGTGGCGGAGCTCAATACCAGAACTATTTATTAGTCAACAAAATAACTCGTTCACTCGTATGTTTCAATCGCTTCGTCTGTCTCTGGCTGTTTCCCTCGTGGGAGAACAGACCTGCGGATCAAGACTTCGCACTCGCTTTGTGCTGTAAGTACATCTCAGTCACTCACACACACAGAGGACAGAATACAAGAGTTAAGAAGTATATTGATTACATGTGGGTTTTTTATATATATATATGTATATACGTGTACCTAAAAATCCTACAAGCAGTTTGCCTCTATGCTGTCCTTACCCAAATCTCCTTACAAACTTGCCAGCACTACCGCTCCTGCTACGATGACTATGGTCGACCCTTGGATATTGTTGCGCTTCAGGGTGGAGGTTGACAGGCACTTCACATAGCAGGTGTCCCTACAGAGACTTTGGTGATGGAGTGCGTCTCAACCTGAACCCCTGTGTGCTATGTCATACCCTTCGTCCCTTCATGTAGGGTCAGTACGTGGCAGAAGGAGTGGTACAACACTCCATCTTTTTTGTTATTTTTTTGTTTTTCTTTTCCTCTTCTCACGTCTTGCACATTCGCTTTCTCTTTGTCTGCCAAAAGTTCTGAGTTTTTGCTAACTCAGTTCTGCAAAGTCCCAGTCCTGCTCCATCAGTTCTGAAACCCTGTGTCCAGTCCATCCGCTGAACTATAGTCTCATCTTTGTTCTACCAGCTCTGAAACCCTGTGTCCCCTCCAGCTGCACACAAGGTTTTCCTCTTCTCACGTTCAGTGTGACAATGAGTAAATCGTCAGTTGCACACTTGCTGAAAAAGCAAGACTTGAACAACTGATCGGTACAGTGTTACTTAATCAATGGAAAGTCATTCCATCAGGGGACCTGAATGACATTCGTGCATCAACTTTTTTATGCTCCCTTACAAATGGTGTTTCTCAGGGGTCAGACATCTTTGTCAGCGACACGGACAGTGGGATCAAGTGCACCTTCAGCACGTTTGCTGGTGACATCAACTGTGTGGTGTGGTCGACACGCTGGAGGGACAGGACGCCATCCAGAGCGACCTTGACAGGCTGGAGAGGTGGGCCTGTGAGAACCTCATGAAGCTCAACAAGGCCAAGTGCAAGGTCCTCCACAGGGGTCAGGGCAATCCTAGGCACAAGTACAGGCTGGTGAAGAACGGGTTGAGACCAATCCTGAGGAGAAGGACTTCGTAGTGCTGGTTGATTAGAAGTTCAACATGAGCAGGAAATGTGCACTTTTTTTCAGCCTGGAGAAGAGAAGGCTCCAGGGAGATCTTATTGCAGCCTTTCACTACCTGAAGGGGGCCTAAAATAAAGCTGAAGAGGAGCTTTTTGCAAGGGCATGTAGCGATAAGACAAGGGGCAATGGGTTTAAACTGAAAGAGGGGAGATTTATATAAGGAAGAAGTTCTTCACTCTGAGGGTGGTGAGGCACTGACACAGGCTGTCTAGAGAAGTTGTGGATGCCTCATCCATGGAGGAGTTGAAGACCAGGTTGGATGAGGCTTTGGGCAGTCTGGTGTAGTGGAGGGTGTCCCTGCCAGTGGCAGGGGGGTTGAAACTATTTGATATTTAAGGTCCCTGCTGACCCAAACCGTTTTATGATTCAATGATTTCAGTAAAAGTTCTCGTAGAATGAAAAAGACACACAAAAGGAAAAACAAAACAAACCAAACCAGAGAAATCACTATATTTTTATTTCATCCTGTTTATTACACTTACATGGTAGTAGATTTTATTCAAGTGAAGCAAGACCATTGCCTGCTCCTTATACTTTCAAATTCTGCTTGAAAAGAAGCCCTCCCCCAAAGAAGTCTAGCATCCTGGAACCCTTTATTTGCCTAAATAGAGATGGTTTTGGCCATTTGTAGTTTCTTTTTCCAGTGACTCATCATAGTTTCAGATCCAGTTTCTTCTACTGCTTGAGATTACAATACACATTGCTGACTGGGATGAGCTGAAAGTAAAACTTAAAAAGAATTAAAATGTCAATTTTTCATCTGCCGGTGCATGAATTACCCAAACCATTGTACTGCATGTCATATAATGTGATCTATACCTATAATGCTGAGTAGTTGCAAAAAATGCAATGTTTCCTTGAGTGAAACATGCTGTTTCATAAGGCAAATTGGCTTTGTGGCAGGAAGAAAACTCAAGCAGACTTTTAGTTTTTAAACTCAGTGGACATAAGACTATAGTTGAGAAAGGACCTAGCACAGATGACATGCTACCCAAGATGATCAATAACTATCTCTGCAAAGGTTTACTTATGCCCTGCTTTAGGTGGTTCATCGTGCTGTTCTTGTTACTGCTTAAAATAATATTGAAGTCTAAAGTAAATTTATGTAAGAGGCAGGAGAAAGGCCCAAGATCTTAAAAGCAAGACTTCATAAGAATTCCTTCTACACGGAGCTATAAGAAAAATGGTGTCACTGATCAAAATTATTTGGGATCAAATGGAATAGTTAACTTGAGCTGAAAGTAAATCAGTCTCTTTTAGATACATATTTAGAAACTCAATCTCTTAAAAAATTAACTGTGGCTTAAATTAAAAAAAGCTTGGATGAAACATCTAGTGTTTTCACTTGATTACTAACTCCATTTTCATAATGAACATCATTGTTTGAACAAGTGTTTTCAACCCTAACATGCGTGTTAGCATGTTAACATGCATTAACATTTTGCAAATAGGAACTCAAATTTCTATGATTTTTGTCTTTTCTTAATGTCTTTTAAGTGTAATATTGCTTATATTGCAAAACAAACACAGTCAGGTTTTCATTTAAATGCAGAATCAGTAAAAGGACTGATAGAAAGTCAAACTTTTTATGACAGCAATTTGAAGGTTTGTTCTTTTCCGCAGAAATATTTCATTTCAAGATCCTTGGATAGGAAGAGATTTCAGTATATCTTTAAGCATGGAAGTATTCCAAGTGGCTTTAAAATGAGTGTTGTTTTCTCCCTCAAAGACACACAGGGACTTAAATGACTTTATCATTTCAGAATGTAAACAGAGCCACCTAAACTTGTTCTATCAGATGTTAAATTATACAAAATTTTCTTATTTGCAAAATATTCTCTCAAGTACTATGGGCAGAAGCAGGCAAAAAAGGAGATCATATGACTCCAAACAACTTATTTTTTTTCATAAGAATATTGAATTGCAATGTAGCACATTGGAGATACTACATTTACTGAAAGTAAGCCAGACCTGCACCAGTATTATCAATTTCTGACTTTTTTAGTCAAAAAGTGCCTCAGTGAAGTATTCTGTTTGATATTACTAAACACATTATTTAGCAACCTGGAAATTTTAAATAAAATAATCTCATATCTGATAACAGATATTGCATTAGATTTATATCTCCTAATTAAATAACATATTTTATTTTAAATTATATTAAAAGATCTATAACCATGGTTTCATGGACCATGACAAAATAGCCTTTGTTGTATTTTTGTAATTAATTTCTCTTATTAAATAAAGTTCAAAGTAGCTGTCCCCTTTCCTTCTGTCTCCTCTTAATCTTTGAGAAATATTTTTTATGCAGGTGATCACATTATGCTAAATTATATAGATTCTTGTACAGTGCCTCTTAAAGTATGTGGTGCATGTTCATGATTTTTAACAAATCATTTATATTCTATCCATTTATCCAGAAACTTTGTTGCACTTTTACTATTAAAGGAAGGGGTGGAAGGGGCGGTTTAGCAAAAGAAATTCTAAAGAATATTTGGGAGAACAAGTGAATAGGCACAAGAAATACTAGATAGCTCACTCTTCATTTCCTCTGGATCCCTTTCTTTTCTTTGCATTTAGTGAGATACAAAAGTGTCAATACAGAGAAGGAGCCTACAACATGATCGCTGTTTTGATTTCCTTTGAAAGAAAAGTTGACTGTTTTCAATTTTCCGTTGTATATTGGGCATTTTGAGTGTGTGTGTCACCCTAAACCAGACGTACTTCTGCAGTGAGATTCTTAAATCACAAAGAAACAGGTGTGCACACAAGTGTACCTCTGTGTCTTCAAGCTAATTGCTGTGGAGACTGAGCTGACATATTAATGGAAAGACTTTGCAAAGATGAGAACTACTGCAATTTTTGAAGCATACCATTGATTGCTCTGGGTTTGCAGAGTAGAAATCTGTTCCAAATGTGGGAAGCACTTTAATAGAAGAAATAGAACAGGAAAGAAGAGGAATAAACAGTAATATAGTGGATGAATTGCGAAGAAAAAGCTGAAACTAAAATAAAGAACAAAGTGTGTTGTAAGACTTTAAGGATAAAATTGGAGTTTTAAAGTTGATAAACATGTGTGTATACATACTCGAATCATTAAATCCACCTACTTACCTAATTAGAAATGTTGGAAGGACAAAAGATGAAATGAGTAACAGTAAGGCTAAAAAAAGAGAGGCTTCAGTTATTCCGGAAATAATTCCAACCTTCTTCTCAGTACAAATCACTTAGTATGCAAACACACACATTCATCAGTGTATCTCTTTTTGTGGGTCCAACTTTCAGCAAAAAATATCTACGAAGAAATGTGTGACACATATGGTGGTGAAGTCAATTATTTGTATCCATTTGCATTCCCAATAGGCACCATTTTTCTGTCACTGTCCTTTTCCCAATAAAAAAATATAAAAAAATCTAAACCAAAACAAAACCTTTGCTTTTTTGTATGATATTGTGCCAAAACATGGAAGAAGCTGGTAATAATGTTGTTCTTACAGGCTTATGAGTTCAATGAAGGAGATCATTACCGTGAGACATGATTGTGAAATTACATTTTTTGAGACATTTTTTAAACATGATTAATTTAAAAGAGAGTTTAAAAGCCTATATGCCAGAAATATATGGGAAAGATTCTTTGTTTATTGAATATTGACTTGACTTTACTTTTTTAACATCTAGTAAGTAGTAGCTAAAAACTGTCTTTGAAACAAATAAACAAACAAGCAAAAAAAAAATCCCAAACAAAACCAACCGGTTTAATTAAAGCTTTGCCCAGAAGCACTTTGAAAAGTAAAACACAGTGTATTTCCTGCGTTCGTTACCAGTTTACACTGATGGAAAGAAAAAGAGCCCCGAGGTCTTGCAGGAATCTGTGTTTACAGCGTAGATCTGTACAAGACTTCTGCCAAATCATTAAGCCACCTTCAAACAGAAGTCCTAGCTGAGACAGGTGTTAGCACAGTGGGTACTGAGAGGAGAATAGAGAGAGCGTTGGATGCTGTAAAAGACAAATACTTTACAACACAAATTATGAGTGGACTACTACAGACCTCACTACAGCTGAGCAAGGCTGATGCCAGCCATTGATTTAATGCTTGCACACACCAACCCTCACTAATTCAAAGAAGCAAGGTCATTTTAATTCACTTTGTCTGTTTTTTCTATTAAAGCGGAAAGTGCTCCCAGGAAGTCTGAAAGAATGTTAAGTATGGTGGTTACACTTTAGCCTATCTGCAACAATTGGAGGACAGATTTCCTACTAGAACAGATGTTACACACAAGTCCTTTGACTTATGAAGTCATCAAC